>NC_067153.1:23620127-24317627 GCF_903995435.1 Acomys russatus | reverse complement strand
ATGGAGTGTCCCCCTGGAGTGGAGCCTGCCCCTTGATATGTTGCAGAAGGGGCAAAGGGGCAGAGATTTTTTGCAGTTCATTTTGATCTTTTAAATTCTTAGTCCTTTTTTGTAATAACATAGTGGATTTGTGTGTGTCCGATGCAACAGGCTAGAGAAGGTATAGGGATTTGACTTGTTCTTGGAAAGAACAGGCACGAGGAAAGAAAAGCAAAATAGTGCACGAAAAAGGCACATACCCCCAAATCACTCTCAACCCCTGCAAAGATCTAGAAAGGGAGGGACATGCAAATAGGCATAGTGGATTGTTGAAGAGGTTTCAAGAAAAGTGCAGTACTTTTACAGACTAGCTCTTTGGATGGTTATGTTTGAACTTTTTCCACATTTGGTGTTTGAAGTGGAAAATAATGATGACAGCTTCTTGTTCTCTTTCAGCTGAAGTGAGTAGTGAGTACAGTATGGACAAGGCCATGGTCGAGTTTGCTAAAATGGATCGAGAACTCACCCACTACGTTAAGGCTGTCCAGTCTACAATAAATCATGTAAGTTTATTCTACTTCACTGACTAGTTTGTTGTAGCTCACTGATCTAGAAATGGAAACAAAATCAAAATTCTTTTCTACACTTAATATCTCCTTGTCCTTACCGGAGCAGATGTTGATCAGTACTCTGATGGAGCAAGAATCTGAGATATTTTCCAGCTAAGCACCTAGGCCAGTTAGCATATGAAGTGCATTTTAGATTGCTTTGAACGTTTGTCTGAAAACTTTAGTGTAAGCCCCTCAAATGTGAGCAGCTTCTCATTACAATACTAAATGCACAGCTTGTTTCTATTGCCATATTTGCTTAAGCCGATAACTTAGATCAGGTTTAGTTACTCATTCTCTAGTTTTAACTAATATGCATCTCTTGCAACATTTTTAGACTCAGATAATATGGAAGCATTTAGAGTAAGTCTAAAAATAAATAAAGTTGGCATTGCAGCTGTTCCCAAAGCCACACTTACCTCTGTTGACTCCAGCTGTCTCAAGGAGAACACATGAGGCAGCTAAGGTGGGAAAGTAGCAACATCCTCTTTAGTAGTGCTGTGTTGAGTAAGAAATGAGCAATAGCATTGCAGTAATGCTTCTGAGAAATCCTTTGTCTCTGAGCCCCGGAAACTCCCTGTCGAAGTGACTTGGGATACCTGTGTAATAGGGTAGCTTGTACTTCTGGTTTCTTTATTTGCCTTTTATTCTTATGGCTATGGGAAGATTCCAAAAAGCAAGTGTTTAACAAGACCAGCTACTATTCAGATGAAGATAAAATTTTATGATGTCTAATACTAAGGCACTGATATGAGCATTAAATATAGGTGTTTTTCCTGTTTTTGAGTGGCTAGTCTTTGGTGTAATATAATTGTGATTATGAATAGTTGCTTATAACTAAATAATAAACTCATTCAAGTTTAAAATTCCAGTGGTTTTGGCTATTGTGACTTTTAGTCCTAATTCTCTGAATAATTTTTTGATATGGAAATGCATTTTGGTGGCATCATATTTGAAAATGGGTGACAGAACAGTAGACCAGAAAGCATTAAACCAGAGGCCTTTCTATTTTTCTTTAATTAATTCTTTCCCTCCCTCCCTCCCTCCCTCCCACCCTTTCTCTTATCCCCTATCCCCATGCCCACCACATCTCACTAGGTCAGTCTCATAGCTTCAGCCCTTAGCTAGGATTATAGGCATTTGCTACCACACCCTGCTAGACCACAGATTTTTAATTCTGGTTCAGTTCTAGAACTAGCCAATTAGTTCCTCCTACTTCTCCACTTGTCTGGAGCAGGGCTGAGATACCAGGATTGTTTTTGTTTGTTTATTTGTTTGTTTTTGTTTTTGTTTTGTTTTATGATTCTATTACTAATATGTATTCACAGTTGAAAACCACTGATATGAACTCAATTTGCTTTAAAGAATATGGTATGTTGGCTACTGAAGATCAGAGTCAGGCCTGTTGCAAAAGCTCAATCTTGCTTTGGCTTTTATTTTCTGTGGATGTTATTTGGTACACCTTTGGCTTTCATGTGTGCAAGTGTATCCATATGGCCTATAATACTGACAAGGAAATAAAATTTTGAAGTTAAAGAATCTAGTTTTTTCTCCTGAACTTTTAAGATTCACTTGATGTAGTAATAATAATAATAATAATAATAATAATAATAATAATAATAATAATAATAATAATAATAAAAAAACAACTCTTATCCCTTCTAGTACTCTTTGTTGTGGTTTTGACTCTTACTATGTAGCACTGGCTGGCCTGGTACGTCCTGCCTCTGCCTCTTGAGTGCTGGGAATACAGGTGTGCACCACCACACCTGGCCTCAAGTACTCTTAAAGAAAAAGTTAAACACGAAGGAAACCCCACAACTCACATGTACTTACTAGTTAACAGCATTCCTGTCATCTGGAGGACTCACCCCACTACCCTCACACTCTGGGTCTCTTCTGCTGTTCAGCCTCCTCTTCACTGTGCATGGAGTGAATGCAGTTAGAGATTCCTGTGCTTTCACAAGGGAGAAAACAGTTCCTTTTCTTTTTCTAGTACCAAGTTACGTTGTGTATACACGTGTCACACGAGACCAAAGTAGCTCGACCTGTAAAGGCTTCTGAGACACGCAATCAGGGGCTCAGTGGGCACGACTGTGATTGGAGGGATTGGATTGGTCTTGCTGCTTGCGCCACCGAGGAATAAAGAATGAGGAGCAGCTGGGGAGGCGCAGGGCAGCCTGCCACTGTGGGAGTAGCAGCAGGCTAGGAATGGGAGGAGACGGTTCTCCCACTGCCTCAGTTACTCTCACAGCCTTGTGTTCTTCATTTCATTATAAAAACATTGATTTGCCTGTTTCATAGTACTGTTATGCGAACAAGGGTAGATAATGTGACTCCAATTAGGCATCCACACACTTGATGAAGATGTCAGATACTATATTGCTGCAGACCCAGATTTCTAAACAGAATTCCTTGGAAAGGTGGGAAACATACTTTCTAAAACTTAAGTACTTTGTTTTTTTCACTGCAGTTTTGGATACTTTTCTTGACCTCAGCCTACTTTAAAATTTATGTCGTGCAGGATTAGCTTTAAATTCTTAAGAGGTGAAATGTTCATGATCTCTAAAATGAAGTTGTAAGTCAGGTTAGTAGCCAAGGTGGGTCCCATTAACTTTCTTCTGTCATAGAATCTTGAAGATGCAGTACTTTCACTTAGGAGTTTGTACCAACTGTGACCCATGATCTTCCTGAATATGAACTTTTACATAGTTTTTAAAAAGACGTCAGTCATTGAAGTACTTACCGTTTGAACAGGAAGTTCTCTCTTCTTCTCCCTCTTCGTATTGGAAGCTCATGCTTAACTGTTTGGGAAGTTTGCTGCGCAATTAGCTGCCTGGGTTAATTTACCAGTAATTCCTTGGGAAGTGCCACTAGCAGCTCGCAGAAGCTTTCAGGTTCCCTCCCTTTGTCTGGTGAGATATTGGGACTCCTAGATCCCATAAGTCTGAAGGTTTAAGTAGGAATCAGTGTGCATTTCAGTCGTCTAAAACCTAAAGGGACAAAGGGAACCTGGTTTTAGCAATGCTGTTTGTAGAGGAAATATGATAAAGTGAGTACTGCAAAAATGACCAGTTTCCAAGACATTGAGGAATGCTTTCAAGATGAGCGGGTTTTATGCCTATGAACTGTTTGGATGGAGACTTTGCAGTAATGAGAGCACACGTGTTGTAAAAATGCTTCGGAAGGTAGGAAGGGCATGCTGATGGTGATATATAAATGGTATAGTTGCTTTATCACAGTCGGAAAAGCCTGTTTCCATCTTGTGCGAAGGTGGAGAGATGTTCTTAACCTTAGATTTCAGTGGCCTTGCCGTACCTTCCCTTGCTTTTTGAGGACTCCATTGGGTGGTTTTCCCCTCCAAATGTCTGTTGAGTCAACATGTACTACACACCTGTGTGCCAAGCACTTGTCAGCACAGGACATAGGAAGCCAGTGAGCAAGACCCACATGATTCTACCTCTGATGGCTGGAGCCTCGTGTGGAGCACAGACATTTAACAAAGAGCAATAGCTGTCATTTACTTACTGTCACTGTGCGCTACAAGGGAAAACGAGGCACTGTGGGTCATTTAATAACTCCAGGTGCAGCATCGCAGGTGCCTGGTTAGAAGACTCCTTCCTGAAGAAGGGGTGTTTCTGATGAGAGTTAAGTGAGTCTTAATATGGAGAATGAAAGATAACTTCTTAATGTGACTTTCGTCAGAAATGGGAGCAGCTTATTTGTGATGGTCTTTAGTTGAGACAGTCTCATGTAGCCCAGGACATTTGAACACAATGTCCTTCCCCTGAGTGCTGGGATTAAAGGTGTGCACTACCACCACCCAGCTGTACTTTTTTATCTGTGTGTTTGTGTGTGTGCCTGTGTGAGTTCCATGCATGCAGGTGCCCATGGAAGCTAAAAGGGCATCAGATCCCCCTGGAAGTGGATAACCGATGGTTGTGAGCTGTTCTCTGCAAGAGCATGAAGTGCTCTTAACTGTCACCGGGCCATCTCGTCAGAGTGCCTGGATCATTTCAAATTCCTACTGTCAGAAAAACAAAGGAAAATGTCTGCCGTCCTCTGTGAGACCCGGAAGTACAGTGGTGGCATAGCCCCAGAGGTCGGCCAGTGGTGACCCCATTCCAGCTACTGTGCCCAGTGCTGAACATCATGACAACAGCAGGCTTGTGAATTATTTCAGTACTGATCATTCTATTTTTTCAGGTATTGGCTGCCCCTGGAATTAGACTAGTGAAACACATCCGATGGTAGTCTTCTGTGTGTCTCATTGTGTTTATTAGTGTTTGTACCTATACCTATAATTTGACCTGTGGCCTGTAGAATAGTGAGAGTAGACAGGGGAGGGTAAGATCCAGACTAGTTCAAGGGATCCCCCAATCTGTCTTCAAGTACATGGTCTTTCAGGTAAGAGACAGCAAAAATGCTTTGGGATGCTGTGCCTGGGTGAGGTCAAAAGACACTTCTGTCTCCTACCATGTGAGTCAGGGATTGGACTCAAGTTATTAGGCTTACTTAGGCCTTTACCTGTAGCTGTCTTGATGGCCCTTACAGACTTTTTAATGACCTTAATTCTAATGTTGGAAATGACCAGGAACTTTAAATAAAGCTAAATGACAAATGGCCTACATTATCAGTCATCAATGATAAAATATATTATCTTTTTAAAAAAATATATTATCTTACATAGTCATAGAGCTAAAGTAATGAGGTTTGAGACTCATTTGGACAAACGCGTTTATAGCAAACTCCAGCTCATCCGACTTTACCTGTATTGTTTGCTTTATTGTGTTAACTGATTGGGAAATCCGGAGCCTGTGTATTTTCTTAGCTTTCCACAAAACTCTGTTTTGTTCTACTTACATTTTGCAGATTATGTAAGACTTTAAGCATTTAAATCGGATTGCAGTCACATAGCTGTTTTTGATTTTAAGACAGTGTTTATAACGTTCTTACTGAAAGCCTAAGGAGACCATTGGCTTTTTGTGTTTCTCACAGATCAAGTCTACCCTATTTTGCTTACTGTGGTTTGTATTTGATATGCTAGCCTGAAATGTCATCTCCCCTTCATAGTTCACATATTGAGAGCTAGAAGAGTAGAAATGTTCTTCATATGCAGTGTTGAAAACCAGATGATAAAAGCACAAGCTGGGTTAAAGTATAATTTACCTCAGTCCTGTCATTATCAATGAATTTTAACCATTTCTGACGTGTCACTTTCCTATGCCCTCTCATTTGTCACCCTTCATCAACTGGTAAGCCTAGGGTTGTTTGTTTTAAAAATAACTATCTACTACTTTAACATGTGGCCCTATAGGTGATCCTCCCAACCTCCCAGCAGGGACTCACTGTGTAGACTTGATGGCCTGGAACTTACTATGTAGACCAGGCTGGCTTAAAACTCCACTTGATTCTGCCTCCCAAGTGCTAAAATTAAAGGCCCAGCCTCTATAGGTAATCTTACCTTATTTTTAGTTAAACTACATTTGAGCAGAATCACTCACTTAGAAAGCTGGTACCTTATTCTTCAGTATCTAAAGTTCTAGGCTAGAGGATGTGACTGCTGGGTGTGATTATCTGCCGGGGGAATGTACCAATGCACTTCGCTCTTCTAGACATTCTGAGCTGCTCACTAAAGAACGGAAGTAACTCGGGGTTATAAGCCTAAGGATGAAGGCTTCCTAGGCATGGAAGAATCAAGCTGTGGACTAGCAAGGTAAGATGAAGGAGACAGAAGTAGCTAAGAAGCCGTTGGAGCCCGATGGCCAAGCCCTGGGAGCCCACCCTCCTCTCTACTTCCTGTGTCCCATGCTGAGCACCCCAGAATGAGATGCCGCCTCTTAACAGTTGAGTTCAGAACCTTATGGGTGAATCACATTGCATGTGATCTTTTCTTCTGTAGGAACATAGCCTTGAAGTGGCAATTTCAAGGGGGAGAAAGCACCAGCTTTGGGAATTGACTCATCAGCCACTTGGCCTTGGGATGCATCTATTTCTGTGCTTACTGGGTTTTGCTTTGGTCCTTATAGCTCCCTCTACAGTATCCTCAAATTGCATGTGTTGGGTGCTTTTTTTTTTTTTTTTTTGCCTTATATATGGAGTTAGGCCTGGATATACAGCTCACTGATAAAATGGTTTATAGGAAAGACTGTAGATAAATCTTTTAGTCCTCAGCATAATATGGCTGCTAAAGATAAACATTCTTACACTGAGATTCATTTTCATAGTTTAGTGTTTTGTTAGGTATTAAGTGTTGAATTCTAGTCAGAGTTATAAAATGCTTAACACTCTAGTTGGCCTTGTACTCCATTGCAGTATTTTCAAAAGTTTGTTCCCTAATCTGAGTTAATCGGGATGTGAATAAGTATAATAGGAGAATAGGATTTTGTGGTCAAGTAAGCTTGGGGAATGCTTGATAAAAGAATTTCCTTAAATACACCAAAGCCTTTAATGTGCTTTTATGCAATGTGATTCTCCAGAGGAAAAGGATATTTAGAAATTTCTTAAACTGAGCTAACTAGAAAACAGCTTGGGAGAGGGCTGACTTGCCAAAGAATCTACTTTGTTAAATGCTTCTGCAGTCCCAGCCTCCTAATTTTTTTTAAATCAGATTTAAAACACGTATATGAGTGTTCGGCTGAATTTATGTACGTGCATCACATGTGTACAGTGCCTGTGAAGGCTAGAAGAGGCATTGGATCCTTGGAGCGGGAGCTGAAGGTGAACTCTGCCTACTGTCTAGGTGCTGGAAACGAAACCCAGATCCAGTGTAAAGGGTCTTAAGTACTTTTAAGTGCTGAGCCATCTACACACACACACACACTACACCCTGACCCCTGACCCCCACCCCCTGCCATTCCTTAATTTTACAAAGGAAGTTGAAGGCTAGATCCAGCAGTTTATCTAGAGGTTTTGTATTGTCTAGGGAACCTGCACACCTAATTCACTGCAGGAGGTGGCCCTTAGTGATTTCTGTGAAGTGAGGGGCAAGGGCCAGACTTTGGGGGGAAATGATACATTATTCCACCAGTGAAGAGGGAGGAAAGCTTTTAAAGACATACAGACTGTGTCCTGGAACCAAGTGTGACCCCTTCTGTGGATTGGTGGTAGAGAACAAAGAGGAGGGAAGATGACAGTGGCAGGACAACAAAGGAGTTTCAGGCTAAAGGGTGCCTTTTCTTAAGAGCTTGTAGAGAAGCAGAAGCGTGAGGGCAGGAATGTGGAGTGTGACCTCAGAGGCTGTGTGTGGACACTTGATCCCCCCTGGCAGTGCTGCTGTCAGGGTTGTACAAGCTTATGAGTGAGACCTGAGTGGGGAGTGAACACAACCCGGAGGAGCTCAGAGGTGGAGCCACGTCCACTCTCCTGCCTTGCCCTCCCCACCATGGTGGACTGTATCCTAGGAAAGAAGGGCGAGACTACAACATCTCTCCTTCACTTCTTGTCAAGAATTTAGTCCCTGTGACAAAAAAATCCAATATTGGGATTATGAACTTGGCAGACAGGACAAGAGAATCAGACAGACCTTTGAACAACCAGGGTTAGCACACACTCCCCTTAAGCACTGGGGTACCTGTATGATTATTTGATGACCTTAGGTAACCTTGCTGACAACAACAGAAACTACTTAAATGGCAAGAGTATTCCTCAATATGGTAGTCTCAGATTTGCTTTGACCTTGAATGTAGTCTGTCTGGCAAATCTAACTTTCTGATGTTGTGGCATGCATGATTCTGTCATCTATAAAGTTCACATCTGAGACCTGCATGATCAAATTACAGGAAAAAAGGAAAGAAATCCGTATCAAAGAATCTCATGTTCTAAATAAGTTTACTAATTTGTTTTGAGTTGAATTCATAGCTATCATGGGGTGCATGTAGACTGTAGTCCACAGACTGGACACACCTGGACCTACAGATAACATCGATAACTGCCTTAATCTCTTAACAGAATCACCTTTTCTCTATAATTGACCAGAGCTAAGGTTCAGGTTGAGACTTTTCTCCATCTGGCTGTGGTGGTGGTGCTGGGGCAGGCAAGGAGACTGACCTGGGGAGTAAGCCAACAAATGTCCAAGTTCACTGTAAAATACTGGGGAGTTGAAAGCAGTTCTTTATTGATCTCATAATTAAATTGTTCAGTTAATGATCATAATGTACTTCAACTACTGAAGACACAAAAGCCTATTGACTTGTCCTCAAGACAGCTACAAAGTAACAGTGATCTACTTTGACAGAGATGATAAAAATACACCTAGGAACTCTAGTATAAGGGCAGACTTAGTAAATTCTGCTCATATACACTTAGGCCTTAAGCCTCAGTTTCTACTGAGTGTGGAGATAGCAATACAAGGCACAGAGTTCTGGGAAAGATGGGGAGCACCTGAACCACTCTGTCACACTGTTAGCAGGCTGTGCAGGAAATTCCACAGAGAAGAGTCTCCTTCCCTCTCCAGCATCAGACAGCATCCCCAAGGGAATTCTAGCTCACACGTGGAGACTGGAGTGGGCAGTGGGAAACTGTGCTCTTTCTCCTTTCTGTGGAAGGGATTTCTCCAGAAACTACAGTGGAGAGCTGGCTGGGGTAGAACTTAGTGCTCTTGTCAGACCAGGATAGATTGGGTAGGAGCCAGGGCCTGGGCTGGTGCAGAGTCCATTAAGTTGCAAATGCATCTAGCCAGTTGAATTTGAAATTGCCTGATGAGGGCTGTTCTAAGATAAGCACCAGATAATTAAGTAAACATGATTTCTAGTTCAAGAAGAAAGTATGGTATTTTCTTTGGTATTTTATATAAATAGCAGAAATGACACCCTAAATATGTTTCTCTGTGTATATAAGATTATGAATTATCCTGTTTATTGAGCTGTGTATCAAATCTTGAAAGCTTACTTGTTCATGATACCACACTGAAGAACTGTATCAACAGTTTTGTGGTAGTGGTATTGTAGTCACCAGAAAAATGTGTAGGATTTATGTACTTATTTGTCATTTATGTAAGTATTTACTTATGTGTCACGTGTCAGTTGTATTTCAGGTGGAGTCTCTAGAAGCCACTGACAAGCAAGAGAATAATAGGAAGAGTATAGGGTGGTGTGATCCCAGGCCATGCCGAGTTTGCAGATGTGATGGTACTGCAACACTTGCTTTGTGAAGTGGAGCCAGAGCTCAGCAGACTGACTGCCAGTCAGCTTCTCTCTGTGTGTTGCCCTCAGAACACTGAGCTGCTGGCAAAGGTGGCACTTTGGTTTTTTTGTTTCATGACCACCCTGATAACTTAAGCACTTGATATTTTTGCATTTCATTTCTTCGTGGGGTAAAGTAATACAGCCAGGTATAAATGTTTTAAATAATTATTTCTTTCCTTCTTTTCATCTTAAAATAATCATTTAATTAATAATCAATTAATTTTGTCAGACAAGAAAGTGTTTGTTAGAAAGGCCTGCTCCTTGTTCTTGCCATTAGCAACAGTAAGCAGAAACAGTTGACTATGGCTGCACACACCAATGATCCTAGACATCTGGACACACTTGCTTTTTACCTTCCTCTCAACTGACACCTGTGAGGTCTCACATGCTCGTAAGCCTGCCTTCCAGCCACCTTAGTCATTTAGGATTCTTGGAATGCTGTTGATACTGAGAAGCAAGTCCTGTTGACCTTAAGGTTCACACCCTTTCACCCTAAGGTTGAGTTTATCCCTTGATGGGAAACAGAAGCCTAAAGTGTCCCATAAGCTCAGTAAGAGTGGACTGAATTTTAAGTGTGCTCAAACAGTCCTCCTCTTACAAAATAAGAAAATGAATTTGATGTGCAAGCTATAATCATGTTTTTTAAAAAAATGCCCAAAACATCATCTGTTCATTTCTTTCTTGGCAGAAACTCTCGAAATACTACTTGGAACACCTCTAAGTAGTATTACAGCATATAAGATGATGTGAAATTAGAACACATATGTTATACTGTATTTTCTTTAATAATAGTGAAATTACTCAATCAGAACATGAAATTTAAGTGCTATCTTTTCCAAAGTACTGTGTCAATCACGATGCTGTTGTGGTTGTAAGTTTGTGGCCTTACTGATCAATGTAATGTGTAACCTTGAGCAAGTATCTTAGACTTTATGCTCATTTGCAAGCTCAGCTGAGTCATACCTACCCTCACCTATCTGATAGTGGTATCTTGATTTTTAAAATGAGATAACGTGTGAAAGTCCTTAGAGGTGAAAGTGTGTCTGACTGTTGTTGCCTGTTAACTTTCACCCATCCCCATTCCTTTCATTTCTTTTTGAGCACAGAGCATCATGCATGCTAGGCAGGCACTTACTGAGCTGCAGCCGCAGTCCTTCCTTCTCTTGCTGAAAATTCCTGCCATGTGCTGATTTAAATTAGTGAGCTTTCTCCTAAACCACCTAAGCCTGAGTAAGTGGCAACAGATCGTTTCCCTCATATTTGTTTTCCTACCTCATAGCTTAAGCTGAAAGAAAGAAAAGTGTAAGACCCACATTTACGTTTTGCCTTCAGTGCCTTGTCTTTTTGGTAAAGGCTTATTTCTGCCCACCTGCCTATCATGAGAAGTTTTGGGAGAATCTCATCCAAGAGTTACAAAGTGACTAATGCAGATGGGCTTGTTTAGTCACACTGTTGTGAAACTCCTGAAGTGAACGTCTCTGCGTGACAAGGAGAAGGAGATTAAGTTAAAACAATTTATACTCCCTGATCAGGTGGTTTTAGTGGCCAGCTCATTGTGCATCAGTAAAGAATGGAGTTAGTGAAAATCCATAAAGCCATATATAATTAGTCTAAAAATAAATTCTGAGTAAACCACAACCAGTCACCTTTCTGTTCCTTGCTCCTGTTGCTGACTAGTTGCTCTCTGACTGATAAGGGAAATTGGACTGGGAAATAAAATCTGGTTTCATATCCTAGCCCATCCAGGCTGTAACTTTGGGCCAATCTCACAACTTGTGCACTTTGGTCTCTTCATTTCTAAGATGGGGCAGTAGTAGTGTTTGGCCTATATGCCTCAGTGAGCAGTTGTATATAAAGCAGAAAGTAGACAGAGCTATATTTTGGCACAACCCCATCCTCCATTGCCCCCCATGCCCCCCCCCCACACACAAGACAAGTAAAAGGTGATCTGTCACCTTTCTTTTGGAGGCTAATGGCTCATCAATATATGTAAATGGGCCCAGAACTGAGGAGTCAAAGTGACTTCTCCAGAGGAGAGGAAGGGAAGTTCTCAGCTCTTGGAGCTGGAAAGAGAAAGACACATTCCAGTGTTTGGATTTCTTAAATGAATCATGGAGCATAATTTCTCACAGAAATAAATTCAGTAACGGAGTTTCCAGACTAGTCACCTAAGAAACATTTAAGCATAAGCAGTTTATTTTGGTCCAGCTTCTGTGAAGCAATGAAAAAGCCATTGGTTGTATGGGTATCATCCTGTGTAGTGATTGGAGGATTTGGCCGAGATCAGGTGAGAGATACTGAGGTCACTTCTCTTTGGTTTGCCATGCTTCCTTACTGTGTGCCCCAGGATTGCCTAAGCCGGGTTTGTAAATACCAGCTCAAACTTCAGCCCCCTGCCTCATGAGTAAGAGTCTAAAACCAGATCTCCTTACCAGGAGTGAGCCGCACTTTGGGCTCTGCAGCCTCCTTGTGAATGAGCCTGGTAGCCTAATGCAGTTAGACAAAATGGCTGCTATGGGCTCTGTGCCTCAGCAAGATCAGTGGACTTACCCAGGCCAAGGGTAGCATTAAAGCTTCACTTTTCTTCCTGTAGACTATTCAAGGCCTTTTTTGTGTGACATTTGTCTATTCAAGATGGATGTAGCTGTCAGCTGAGAGAAAAGAATTTTTATTTTATAACAGTTATAAAGTGTATTTAGAATCTTGCCTATATCTTATAAAGCTCTCAAAAATAAAGGTTTGAGAAATTTAATCTACACAAAAAGTGGCCCTTCACACTGATTTGTCATCTGTCAAAGAGGGATCCTATTAATGTTATCTGCTTGAGGAAGATCATATGTGTGTGTGTGTACACACATATATATGCATATATATTTGTTGTTGTTTTGTTTTTCGAGACAGGGTTTCTCTGTGTAGCCTGTTGTCCTGGACTCCCTTTGTAGACCAGGCTGGCCTCGAACTCACAGCAATCCACCAGCCTCTGCCTCCGGAGTGCTGGGATTAAAGGCGTGTGCCACTATGCCCGCCTATGTAACTTTTATAAAATAAGTTAACATATTTATGATTGACTCTCCTAAAACCACTTATGTTTTATGTTGAAAATGGCAGTGTTGTGAATACAAAGAAATTTTAGGGACTTAAAGTAAAATAAAGCTGAGCTGGCTGTCTCTAATCTGTGAGATGCTTATGTTTGAGTTTATTAGACCATTCGGTCCTTTTTATAATAATGGGGAGCCTGGCTGGTATTCCTCCAGTGTGTGCTACCAGTATTGGATTTCGCTAAGGGAGGCTGAATTTGCTTTTCCCACTTGGTACTGGGGACTGAATCTAGGGCCTCACACATGATAAGCATGTGCTCTGTCATGAGGTGTACCCTACTTCCTGAGAAAGTACTTCCTCTTTGTCGTGTTAGCCTGGAGACTTGTTCCTGATCTGTGTTGGAAGCAGTAGGGATGGGATCTGTTCATGGAAGGAGGTAGTGATGTTGTCTGTGTTTGAAGTTATGTGGAAAGTGCTCAGAGTGTTTGACCGACTGGGGGAAAGAACGCCGAATTGAAGACTGGAGAACGAGCTTTATTCTGCTTCTCCACCACCTGATCATGTGATATTCAACTAGTGATGTGTCCTCATAATGAGCTCTTCGTTATTTGTAAGGAGGGCCATGGCATCTCATAAGGTAGCTTCAAGAATCAAATGAGGGCCTGGACTTTAATGTGTGCACCTAGTAGACACTGAGAACATAGTAATTGTCTCTTAATCTCTGAACAAAAGGGTTTTGTGAAGTGGAATAGAAAAAACAGAAATAAAAGGCTGGTCTGGGAACTTTTATAATATCGGTGGCATTTTTCATTGGCCTCTGTCTTGAACACCTCTGGAATAAAATAAACAGGGGCAAGCAGGTTATAGCTAGAGGTCCTGGATGATGAGGATGAGGATGATGGGGGTTATGGTAACCATGTATCTTTGGCTAGCCTACAACTTGCTAGGTAGACCAGGCTGGCCCTGACTTCACAGAGATCTTGTCAGCTTCTGCCTCCTAAGTGCTGTGTGTGTGTGTGTGAAGTCTGGAAATTTAATGATTTAACAAGGTGGTTTTACACACATTAGGATATAGGGCTGAATCCTCTTGTCTGAAACACTTTGCAGGAGAACTGTTTCAGACTTCGAGTGCTTTGAATTTGGAATATTTACATACATGGTGAGACTTTTCGGGAATGACACCCAGGTGTGGACACAGTTTTCATGGATATTTCATATAGACCTTATACATAGGCTGAAGATATCATGCTTTATTTTAATAAAATTTCTAGTGCCCCTGCAATTAGACTTTGATCTACTGTAAGTTGTCTGTGGAGCTTCCTATTATGGCATCATATTGTTGCTCAAAATTTTCAAGTTTGGGAGCATTTGGAAACAGAATAAGGATATAATGTTGTATTTTCTGTTTTGGTGGCTACCCAGTAGTCTCAGCTTATCAGCTATCAGGTGTTTAGTTCAGAGGTTCAGTTCTCTAATTGAGAAACAAAGTGCATGCATTGTTCTGAAAGCTACTCCGTAGGCAGAAAGGCATCTAACCTTAGGGCTTTGCTTTACTGTTTTAAGTTTCCCATAGTACAACTGTTGCTGTGCCCCTAACAGGGGAGTCTTAGAAAGCAAAGGGCAGTTTGGTAGATCTGCTAGTGGAAAGCAGTTTTAAGAACAAGGAAACGATGGTCGTTACGTAGACGGCATCATCAGAGAGCCGCTGTCCTGGAGTGAATGGCGCACGTGAGGGCCGAGGAGCAGCAGAGAACTCGCCATTTGTCTCGCTGCACTGTTGCCACATGTGAAGCATGAAAGCCGAGGGGAAAGGTCAGCCTTTTCTCCTTGCATTGCTCTCACCTTGGACTATAAATATGAGGCATGAGATACAGAGCAGACTGAAACCAGACTTAACTATTAGACATTGTGCGTCATTGTGGATAATAATGTATAGAGTCAAGGAAAAAGGTTAAATCACCCAATAGGTAAGTTTCCTTGTCTTTTTAGTTATTCTAGTCTTTTAAGTAGGTTCACCTTAGCAACAGCAGGAAGAAAAAGAAGAAAACAGCATTTCCTTTTCTTTTAGGTCATAATAGAAATGGTGTTAGTTCTTTTGGTTAAGACCTTCTGACTTATGGGGCCTGGGCTGAGATCCAAGGGAGACAAGGAGGATGACCCAGGAGTATTCCCTAGACTGAACTGTCTCAGAAAGAATGAACTTTGTTGAGATTCAGCTCTGGTCCTTTCTTCTTCCAAGTTCCTGCTTCCTCAGAAGTCTGTATCCGTAGTCCCATAGTCCCACTGTCTCACCTCATGCTCTTCTGTGTCCGCTCTTATATTGCTCACCCCAGGCCCCAGCGCACCCTGTGCCATCTCTTACTCCATGCCCCTCCATGCGTACACTCTTGACATCTTTTACCCTATGGCCCCATACTCCCCATGCACACTCAGACATCTCCCATGCCACACCCTCCATGCACTCTCAGACATCTCTCATCCCGCACTCCTCCATGCACACTCAGACATCTCTCATCCCACACCCCTCCATGCACACTCAGACATCTCTCATCCCACACCCTCCATGCACACTCAGATATCTCTCATCCCACACCCTCCATGCACTCTCAGACATCTCTCATCCCACACCCTTCATGCACTCTCAGACATCTCTCATCCCACACCCCTCCATGCACTCTCAGACATCTCTCATCCCGCACTCCTCCATGCACACTCAGACATCTCTCATCCCACACCCCTCCATGCACGCTCAGACATCTCTCATCCCACACCCCTCCATGCACACTCAGACATCTCTCATCCCACACCCTCCATGCACACTCAGACATCTCTCATCCCACACCCTCCATGCACTCTCAGACATCTCTCATCCCACACCCTCCATGCACTCTCAGACATCTCTCATCCCACACCCCTCCATGCACTCTCAGACATCTCTCATCCCACACCCTCCATGTACACTCAGACATCTCTCATCCCACACCCCTCCATGCACACTCAGACATCTCTCATCCCACACCCCTCCATGCACACTCAGACATCTCTCATCCACACCCCTCCATGCACACTCAGACATCTCTCATCCCACACCCCTCCATGCACACTCAGACATCTCTCATCCCACACCCTCCATGCACACTCAGACATCTCTCATCCCACACCTTCCATGCACACTCAGACATCTCTCATCCCACACCCCTCCATGCACACTCAGACATCTCTCATCCCACACCCCTCCGTGCACACTATTACACTGTTCACCTCATGCCCCTTCATGCACATTCTGACACAGACTGGAGGAAGCCATACTTATTTGTTTGTTGAGGTTTTGTTATTTAGCGCAGACTGCCCTGAGACTCACTTTATAGCCTTCTGCCTCAATCTGCTTTGATTCTAATATAAGACAGTTCCACACCACCACAGTCACTTCAGTATCACCAGCCACTGGTGAATTATGAAGACGAGAGGCTTATCTAAATGTGTATGCATTAAAACTTTAAATGCTCAGAACAGTAAATTTGATGCAGTATAGATGAAGAGAAATGAACATGTTGTAGCCTGTGTATATTGAAAATCTAACGGAAAAAAGTTAGGCAGTTGTGCTGGCTGATTCCTATGTCAGCTTGGCACACATACCAGAGTTATATGAAAGGAAGTAATGTCAGCTGTGAAAATGCCTCCATAAGACCTGGCTGTAAGGCATTTTATTAATTAGTGATTCATAGGGTAGGGCCCAGCTGGTGGTGGGTGGTGCCATTCCCTGGGCTGGTGGTCCCAGCTTCTATAAGAAAGCAGGCTGGGCAATCCAGTGAGCAATATCCCTCCATGGCCTCTGCATCACCTCCTGATTGCAGGTCCCTGCCCTGCTTGAGTTCCTATCCTGACTTCCTTTGATGATGAACAGCAATATGGAAGTGTAATGCAAATAAGCCCTTCCCTTCCCAACTTGCTTTTTGATCTGGTGTTTCATTGCAGCAATAGAAACCCTAACTAAGGCAGAGTCTATCTTAAAACAGTAGTGCTCTAAAAGAAATTATGCCTACGGATAGGAGAAGATCAGATATGAAAAACATGCAAGTAGATTGGTTAGTCTTCTCTTTATTGTAACTATATGCCTGATAAGAAGCAATGTAAGGGAGAAAGGGTTTGTTCTGACTCACACTTTAAGAAGGGCTCTGGTCTGCCTCAGTAAGGAAAGTATGGCAGCAAGGATGTGAGACAGGAGGCTTGCACGTGTGTCTTTAGTCAGGAGGCAAAGAACATACAGGAAGTGAGGTCAGCCTCTAAAGGCCCAGACCTGCCCTCAGTGACCCATTTTCTGAAGGCCCCGCCTCCCAACAGCCCTACTAGCTGAGGACCAAGTGTTCACATAATATGAGCCTATGGGCAACATTTCACATTCAAGCCCCCATAGAAACATACTCCTTAATTTTACTTGAGGAAAGATGGTATTTTCTACACTAGAAATAGAAGACATTTGCTATCGCACTTCAATATCCTTAAGGAGTGGAGAACAAGAACGGCCAGGAGGGACTTTAGTCCTTGATAGAAATGTGTGGGCCAAGTGCCGCCTAGGAAATACCTGTTGAAACTAAGGTGAAGGTCTGGTTGTTCAAAGGTCTCCTTAGTCATGTAGTTAGAACATTTCATTTGATAAGCAATACCTGGCTTATCGTTTTAAAAGTCTTACAAGAATTTTTGAAATCACTGATTGATGAGAATAACTTGTATGCAACATGTTTTGTCTGAATAGCTTGTGAGCTTAAAGCTGTCTCTTAAGATATCTGCATGAGAGGTTCATGGTGACAGTGGAAAACAGTGGCAAAAGTACTGTTCTCCGTACAAATGCTGACGTGTGTGTGCTTCAGTAAGTCCACTTCAGTTAGGCTCTCAAGAAGTTCTGCAGTTTAGACTGCACTTAGCATGGGAGGAAGGAGAGGAACAGAGGAAGGACTGGTTCTTTGCTCCCAGCAGCTCCTCTTCAAAGTTCCCGCCATGTTCTGTGGATATCTGCCTCAGTTCTTTTGAGCTGCTCTAACAACGTGCCCTGAGAAGCTCATGCACAGCATGTATACTCCACAGCTCTGGAGGCTGGGAGCCTAAGCTCAGGACAGCAGCAGCTCAGTGTCTGGTGAGAGCCCACTTTGTTCAGGCTCCTAAGGGCTCCGGACTCCCTCTGATCATGGGCCGGTGTTGGGCCTTCATTACCAGATCGCCTTCCAGAGAGGGAGGAATATCAATAATTCCTTGTCATGCTGTCATTTCCACCTCAGTTATCCTTGTTAGTTGAGCTTCCTGGTCTCGTGTCTAAACAGCCATATGAAGTGCTGCGCGTACACTTCAGCAGACAGAAGAGCAGCCCAAGGCTGACAGTTACCTTGAGCTCTCAGGGTAACACACCTGGTCACAGATCCAGAGGTTGTGGTCTGATGTCCTTTTATGTGACCTGTCTGTATTAATTACTGTTCCTTGCCTTTCGTTTTTTCCCCCCAAATATTTATTTGTTAGGCATACAGTGTTTTGCCTGCATATGAGCCTGCAGACCAGAAGAGGGCATCAAATCTCATTATAGATAGTTGTGAGCCACCGTGTGCTTGCTGGGAATTGAACTCAGGACCTTTAGAAGTGCTCTTAACCTCTGAGCCATCTCTCCAGCCTTTCATAACCCGTACCTGTTTTGTTGTTAGCCTCTGGCCACTCCTTCAAACCCACTTTGAGGCTTGATCTGATCTCTCTGGCCTGAAAGGACTTCCCTGTATGCTTCCCTAACACTGCTTCATCATTGGGAGCTGGAACCTAGTGTTTCCTTCCAAGTCACCTCTTAGCTGCTCAGCTCTCTTCTTTTCATTCCTACTTCATTGAACATATAATTGTCCAGAACCAAACTTAAAATTATCTATTTCTCATGCTTTCACATCAATTTAATCACCAGAGTAGTCCAGTTTCACAGCCCATATCTAGACTAATAACAAAGTAATTTGAGCCTTTCCTCAAGAAATAGTTATTTCTACCTTTTTAGACACATAACTGGAATCTGACCACCTCTTACTGGTGTCACCCTAGACCATGCCATTCTCACCTTTTGTTTAGACAACTGCAGCAGCCTACTAGCTGGCCTTCTTCTGCCACCTCTTCTTAAATGCATGCTCATCACCAGAGTAAAAAGCAGACCTGCTCACTCCTCCGCTCCCTATAAAGGCTAATGCGAGCCACCATCTGCTGTATCCCACACTGACCTCATTCCTGGCTGTCTCTATAACCACTCAGACTCCAGGCTCACCACCTTAATTTCTTTAGATCCCTATTAGCTTTATATTGAAGCCATCTCTGGCCATCCATTACAGAAGAACTTACCTGCTCTCATCTTGTTTGGTGTATTATTTTTCCACTCAACCAGAGTACAAGCTCCGCCAGGCCAGGAATTTGGTCTCTCCATTATATTCTCAGCATATCTTGAGCAGGTGTGGCCCCTACTAGGCTTGGGACAAAGTTGGTAAAGTCCACAGTAGAAGTTAAGTTCTAATCTTAGTGATTTAACCTACCTACCAAAATAAGGACCCCCACCACCAACACTGAGCTCTGTGGGCACTCACGGTTAGACTACCCCTTAGTCTTGGCTTCCTGTCCTGAACTAGGTGTTATTTAGTGCTCACTTATCTTCCTGCTTATTTGGGGAGGGTTAAATGGTACATTCACTGTCACCTGCCTGCATATCTCAGGACAGAACAGATAAAAAATGATCTAAAGCTAGAACCACGCAGTTGAAGCTGCCAAGTTCTGCTACTTGCTGAGGCTGGAACATGGCCGCCTCGTTCAAATACATCTTCACGAGCTTTCTGTTTTTGATGGTTTCCTTGTTATTTAAGCTTGGCTGCCCTGAAACTTGTTCTGGAGAGCAGGTTGGCCTCAAATTTAGAGATCCCCCACCTCTGCTTCCCTAGTTCTGGGATTAAAGACATGAACCACCACACCTTGCCCTGAGCTTTCTTGGAAGTTGGAGGCTTAGCTGGGTGGGATCTTGGCAACTCCATTTGTTCCATTTGACATCAGGAATTTCTTTAATTTGTTTATCTCCTTGAACAGGGAACTTAGCTCCATTCTTCTTCCTGGTGCCCCTTTTCTCCTCAAGCTGTACATTTTCTATTTTTCTTTGCTTATCTTTCTCCTTTTCATTGTAGATTTCCGTAAGTGAACAGTAATAACCACAAGACAGAGTCGGTAGCAGGCTGTTTTGAGTTTTTTGCTGCTAGACCAATTAATCCATAATTCTTCAAGTTAGCCTCAAACAGACTTTTTGGACAAGGGCAGAAAGCAGCCACACTTTTCACCAAAATATCACAAGAATAGTTTCTAGGCCACTTACTATTATTTTTTCTCCTCTAAGACCTCTTAAGCTAGATCCCCACAGTTCAGATCACCTCAGCACCACTGTCTTCCATGTTCTTACTAATATGGCCCACTAAACCCCACTTGAAGCATTCAGCTGATTTCTTAATCCAAAGTCCACATTTCTCCAAACAAAAGCACTGTCAGGCTTATCACAACACCATAGTCCCTAGTACCTACTTCTGTCTTTGTTAGGGTTTTATTGCTGTGAAGAGAAACCATAATCACTGCAACTCTTAGAAGAAAACATTTCACTGGGGCTGGCTTATAGTTCAGGGGTTTAGTCCTTCATCATCAAGGCAAGAAGCATGGTACATTGCAGCCAGACATGGTACTGGAGCCAAGAGTTCTACATCTGGATCCACAGGGAGCAGGAAAAATGACACATTTCTTCCAGCAACACAACACCTACTCCAAGACCCCTACTATGGGGCCATTTTTATTCAAACCACCACAACTGTTTTTCTTTCTCAAGAACTGGAGTGCCACAAGCAAGGGCCAGGGTGGCATCTGTATTTTTGCTACAAAGAATTTATGTTTGTTCCCAAGTGAAGTATCACTAGCAAGATAAGAAATCTCCTGAACCTACTTATGTTCAGGAATTCCAGGTGAGTTCAGCTCACCCTCCTGGATGTCTACACTTTTCTTTGAGCTGAACTTTGCAGAAACACATGTCAACTTTCTTTCTCTATTCAATAAGAGGAGAGAGGAGAATAAGACCTCAACTACTATTCAGCCCCAAATTGGATACCTGTACTGAGCTTCCTTTGTTTACATTCCCCTAGTCCGCAATAACTACTGAACTACAGCTTATTTTATAAACTTAGGGGAAAAGAAGCATGAGAAAGCATAAGGGATTAGTTTAAAACATAAATATGTACACATCAAAAAAGGAGAAATATGATTAAAACTAGTCTTGGTGGCATTTGCCCAGTGTTCCAGATGCTGAAGCAAGACTTACACAAGTTTGAGTCTAGCCTGTTAGGAAAATAGTGTCCCCCCACACACACCCACACACACCCACACACACCTACCCTAGATTTGGCCCTCAGTCCTGGCTCACAGTTAGTGCTTCTCTCTCCATTGCTCACTCCATGTTCTTTAGCCCTTGCCAATTCTCAGCTGATGATACTGTGGTTTCCACACACGAAAGCCTAAGACCTTGGTTACTCTTCCTGTATGTAGCGGTTTCTGTCATCCATTATCTTTTACCACTAGATACAGAAAAACTAAAAGATACAACAGAGTCACACCCATATTTTCTTTTGAGGTAGCAATCCTAATTACCCTTGACAGTCACAGTTCATTGCCTCGACCAATTTTTAGCTCTCTTTCTTTCTTCCTTCCTTCCTTCCTTCCTTCCTTTCTCTCTCTCTCTCTTTCTTTCTTTCTTTCTTTCTTTCTTTCTTTCTTTCTTTCTTTCTTTCTTCTGTCTGTGCCATGAGGAACTCAGAATTACTAGGCTTCTATTTGAATTCCCAAATCAGTAGAGGCATTGTTGAGTCCCTGGACAATCCTTCTTTACTGCCCAACCAGTAGAACCAGAGTTGCCATAAAGTGGGGTGGGGTGGGGATGTAAGCTGATCAC
The DNA here is from genome assembly GCF_903995435.1 of Acomys russatus. Classification (NCBI taxonomy): domain Eukaryota; kingdom Metazoa; phylum Chordata; class Mammalia; order Rodentia; family Muridae; genus Acomys; species Acomys russatus. Next base: position 24,295,842 of record NC_067153.1, on the reverse strand, counting down.
CAGTTGTGACAGAGAGGAAGAGTTGTGAAACTAGTCCTTTACCCCAGCCTGTCCACTCTGGCTCTAGGAGAAACAATATCTGCTCTTCTCTGGTTTTCAGTATCAACAGAATGCCACCTCACCTAATCTCATGAGGTGCTTGAGCTGAGTCTTCCAGAGATGACTTCAGCATCTCTTTGTAGATGATAAGATCATGGTAAGAACCATGAGTCCTGTTGGTTAGCATCGGCATGCATCTTTGAGGCATTGGCTGCATCGTGGATGTAGAGGCATGGGGATGGCAAAGACAGTTCTGCGTCAGAGTATCTTTTCATGTGAGAACTCACACATGACCACGAGTGGTTTGGATATTTGCCTGAAGTCCTTCATGTTTTCACAGTGTTGATACTCTGAAAGGGAGACTTGAGTGAGCTGGTCCTTTCTGCCTCACTTTGACCTTGTAAAAGATATTTCACTGCTGTGAGCTATCTACTCCTTGTGACTGTAAAATTGACATAAAGATGTTTTTTAACTTGAAGCTTTGAGCCACTTGGAGTTAAAAATATGGGTGCTCCGTAAAATCTGATAAGCTTCTTTCCAAGTACTTACCATAGTGTATTGTAATCTCTCTGACTAGTTAAAGAATACTTGTATCCCCCACTAGATTCTAAACCCCAAGATCGTAGCAGAGACCAATTAATTTGTTAATCCATATACCTCCCAATGCCTAGTACAGGGCCATGTGTAACAGTTATTCAGTAAGTCAGTAAATTATTGAGTGGATAAATACATGAATAAATAAACCATATATATTTCTTTAAATGTTGTCAAAAGAATGCCTCCAAAACAAACAAGCAAGCAAACCCTGAGAAGTGAGATCAGCATCTCTGTTTGTTCTCTCAGGGAAGTGAGAATCGTCAAGCTGTGTCCTGAGTACACCAGTTGTTCCTGCTGGTCCCAGTTTTAGAGTGGGCCTGGTGCCATGAGCAGTGTACTGGGGTGATTCTCAGCAGTAAAAGTTCATTTGTGCTCTTAGTAGCAGATGCCGGAAGGTGGCAAGCTGCCTCATTTGGCTGCCGTCTTCTGAGTGTATTCTTAATAGGGCGGTCATTAGAATAAAATCAATAGCATTTGATCTTATTTGACCTTACTCTTTTTTATTTTTTATCGAAGCAGCTTGAAGGAGGAAAGGTGTCCGTGTCTGATTGGAACTGCTCAGTGGTGCTGTTACAGCACCTTGGCAAATTGTAAAGTCCACTTGATGTGTCACAGTGAGCCACAAGGAAGTGTTTTCTCAAATGTGTATAGTTAGAAGTCAGGCCCTTGCTAAATAACCATGCTAGGAACCCTACCAAACTGCATATAATTTGGTCCTATAGAAGGTAGAGTAAATTGTACAGTGGCAAAAGAAGCTTGCATGAGATGAAGGAAACAGTCTGTGCCAGCCATCATTAAACACGTCTGTATATTTCTCTAGCGTGGAAAGAGTATAGTAAAATATAGAAACTATAGCATGCCTCCCATATTTACATGCAATAAGGGTATCCACAGTGAAAGCATAGTGACTCTGTGTTGAGACATACCTTTTAATAAAAATCTTCACCATACAGGTGGAGACAGTGTTGGCCTATATAAATGTACCCTGTGTGTTACCATTTGGGTTGGTGGTGTGTCATAATTGTGGGCTAGCATCCATAAATGCTTCAGTGCCTAACATTCAGTTGAGACTCAGTAAATATTTGTTGAATGGGCACTCTGGGAACAGTTGATCCAGTTCTCTGTAGATTTCTAGCATGAACCAGGCCCGATAGCTTTAGATCCAGCTTACCACAAATCAGAAATGAGAATGCTGAATCTTCTCTCTAAGCAGAATTAAGAGCAGATTTTGTTTGCTAATGTGTGCTGGGTGAACTTCTAAAAGAAGACTGGAAGGCTTTGAGAATTTGGTGTTTGGAAGCCAGACACCTAACTGGTCATTTGAAAGTCAATCAATCTATCTGAAACTCTGGGTTCAGTTACAGGGATGACTAATCTTATACTAGATGCTCACATGATTCAGGAAGTGTGTGAATGACTCAGTCCATTAATATCTTCCACTCCTGTGATCTCCCCTCCCAGCGAGATGATGTCTGTAAGGCAGTTATGGTAATTGCAGGAGGAGGAGATCTTGACTTTGCCCCGTAGCAATAAAATGACACACTTTTGAGTAATTACATATGCATACAGTATTTTACAGAAGAAATGAGGTATATTATCATTTAATATCTGTATTAATATTTATGTTTAAGCATTGTGAAAGTGGTACACAGTTTCAGTATGGGTTACAATTAAGTTCCACCTTTTATTTCTACCAGTATTTTCTCCCCCTCCCCCCAAAATACCCCTGGCTTTTGTTCAGAGGAAGGACTTTCCACCAGAATAATTAAGTCATCTCAATGAATATCTGTCCCTTGCTGACACGGAGGAAATGCTGCAGTTACAAACAGCCAGGATTGGGTGTGGCTAAAGGCCCAGAGAGATGGCTCAGCAGGTACCTGCTACCAAGCCTGACAACCTGAGTTCAATTCCCCAGGCCAACATGATGAAGAAAAGAAGAAACAACACTCAAAAGTTGTCCTTTGGCCTCTCTACATGTACAACGTAGCATGCACATGCCCACATACATGCAAATAAGTAATAAAAAATAAAATGCAGCTAAATATTCACAATTGATTTTTGATCCTAAGCTGGTCAGTTCGTTGAAGAGTGTTTGGTGGTGTGATTGTTTTTTTTGCATTACTGTCTCATCTATTTGAAATGATTCATTGAACAAGGTCTGGGTATTTGGCATGAGCTTTTGTGCTTTGCTCTACTCTTGCCAGAGTCGCAGATGACTCAAACTGAGTCGTATGGACACTTCTCAGTCTTTATTTAGCTCAACCTCTCTGAGACATTTGACACATCTTCAAATTTCTTCCCAATTCTTTGGTTGTCCTTTTTGACTCTTAACAAGTTTTCCTTTTTAACTCTTCTAGTTGCTTGTTAAATGTGGTATTCTCCAAAGTTCTATCTTGGTCCTTTTTCGTGTTTCCATTTATTCAATCTCCTTGGTGATCTCATTCATTTCCATGGTTTCCATTAAACTCTATTCGTGGAGCCGTCCATGTGGGTGTCTCCAGTCTTAGCTGAGTGCCCACCTCTGTTTCTGCCTCTTATCATGATACAGTGGTAATCATGACAACAAGGACAGCCCTGCATCGTAGGGTACTGTCGGGCTGCTGAGGGCCTTTACTCTCAGTAGCTTGTGAAATGAGCTGTTATTTTCTACCACTACGAGGCAGTCAGAGTTGGATGCACATAGTGGCTTTTCAGAGGTCACACATTCTAAGTCCGGAGCCCAAATTTTTAATGTTAACACCTAAATTAGCATGTCTAGGTGGGTTCTGTATTGTTCTCTCCTACACACATACCTTCTGTTGCCTTCTACCCTACATGAAAGAACATTTCAGGGGCTGGAAATGGAGCTCAGTGCTACAGCTCTTACCTAGTGTGAAACAGGTCCTGGATTTATTCCAAAACACCAGACATTCAAATTCTGTAGACACACTTTGTTAATTTATTGTTGGTTGGTTTTTTGAGATAGGATCTTAGGCGGCCTATCTTGGCTTTAAACTGTGTGACCAAGGATGCCCTCAGACTCCTTGATCTTGCTTCCGCTTCCTCATGCTGGTATGTCAGGGGCTACATGAGCGTGCAACCATGCCCAATGTGAAAATTGCTTTTGTACGTATATGGAGGTATGTCGTTTTAAAAAACAGGAAATGCCCTTTATAAATCTGATTTCTAATTTAAAGTCCAAAGCCTGTATTCCTCTGTGCAGCAACCATATGGCAGCTCTTTGATTTATACTGCCACGACTGCTCCCTGAACCTTTGTGGATCTCTGCTAACTCAGTTCTAAGCATGTCAGGGCCTGGTAAGACCACTGTGCACAGATGGGCATGCCTTTAATCCTAGCACTTGGAAGACAGAGACTGGCAGTTCGAAGCCAGTCTAGTTTACAGAGTGAGTTTCTGTGTTCCCAGGTCATATCTATATGGTCCTTGATTTTTTTTTTTTTCAAGTGAGAGCTATTACTTGCTTGCTCTTGATGTTTTTCATTTATGTTCCCCCATTGTTTCTTCATCTTTAAACATGTTAAAGTGTCTGTACTGATGTTGGCAGGAAGGGAAGGCAACTTTTGATCATCCACCACATGTCAAAATTTAAACATAAGTAGAGGTTTGCTGTCTCAACGTCACTGAAGTATATATAGCTGGTTCCTAATAAAGAGATGACAAAAATTCAAAAGTTTCCAGAGGATTGTCTAAGACCCCAGCCTGAAGTGGAACAAGGTCTGTTCCAGGGTCCATGCTCATTGTACGCATCTCACCTGAAGCTGTGAGCATCCTCTGTTCAAATGGCACATCTGCCTCTCCTTCCCATGACTTGGCTTCTGCTGCTTTTATCTTCCTCACCACTAAAATCTCAGAACTCTCTTAGTTCTGGCTGGCTTGGAAAAGGGAAAGAAAGAATCAGCAGTGAGGAATGCCATAGAAGAAAGGACAATTTTCCCTAAGACAGTGTTTATTTTGGCAAAAGGGAAACAAGAAAGCTCAAGTTAGAAATCACTAAATCCAACACTGAGTGCCCATGCCAGGCTCTTGTATACCACAGAGCAGCTACTGACTGCCTAACCTGCTGGCCTTCTTTCATGCAAGGATCATGAATGCCAGCTGTCCCACGAGTGTTCAACCAATGCTGGAGATGGGTGGATTACAAAGAGGCCAAATGGGATACGAGAAAAAGAAGCAGTCTTTGCCAATCCATCTGTAACTATCAAGCCCTTGTTTTAGAAAAGGGGAAAGCTGATATGATACAGTCATGTAAACTCTGCTACTTGGGAAGCTGAAGCAAGAAGATTCCAAATTTAAGGTCTGTCTGGGCTTCAGAGGGAGTTCAAGACCAGCCTGGGCCATTTAGTGAGGCCCTGCTTGAAAACAAAAAAGAGAAAGATCGCTCAGGGTGCAGCTCACTAGTGGTGTTGATCTAGCATCTGTGAGACCTTGGACTCTTCTAGTACCCCAAAGGAAAAGGGAAAAGGAAGAGATGCATAAATAAAGTGTTCCATTGCCATGTGTATGTGTGTGTGTTATTGTAATATATATTATATAAAATTTTAGAATAAATAGATGGGTGGATGGATAGATGATACATAGATGGATAAATGAAATATATGTGCTTATGCTTTGAATATTTGACAATTTTCATAAATACCAATAAAATGAATATTATCAGTTTCAAAAGTTTTACTTAGCCCTGAAAGGGTAGAACAGTTTATTCTTCAAAGTTATTTGTTTGTTTGATTGTTCGTTACACATTCATTCATTTATTCTTCATTGTTTTTGATTTAGTCTCTCTTTAGCCCAAGCTGACCTTCAACTTCCTCTATACCCTAACGCTCTCCTCAAACTTGAGGCTATACTCCTGCCTTAGTCTCCCAAGTTCTGGGGTTACTATGTGTGCATGTGTGTACCATTTAGTCAGAACAGCAGAAACGATACGGCTTTAGTGCAGGGCTGTGGATTGTACTCAGGACCTTGCACAGTATAGACAAGTGCTCTACTTCTTACAGCACCAGCCTATGTTTCAGGGTTTTGAAACAAGTGCCCTTCATCAAACAAGTTATTTCTATACCAACTATTCAATTTTGATTTTTAATTAATTTAAACTTTAACCTGCATATTTATCACTATAGAGGAACTTAATAACATGTTATGGAATCCATTTGAGAAGTTGGAGACATGGCTTAGCAGTTTAGAGTCCTTTCTGCCCTTTCAGAGGACCTGAGTTCAGTTCCCAACACCACACCAGGCAGCTTAAAACCACATGTAATTGGTTGGATCCCTCTGGAGATCCAACACCCTCTTCTGGCCTCTTTTGCCATTGCATTTATGTATACAAACCCATACTCAAGCAGACATAATAATGTTAAAAATAAGTAAATAGAGTAGTCAAAAATTTTAAGTATTAATCAAGAATTATAAACATGATTTTATTTCCACAAAAATGAATAAAGAGTAACTTAAGGTCCCTGAGGTCATTAAGTAGACCTAATCCAACATGACTAGTAACAGATGTGGAAATGAATACATAGGCCATGTGTTGGCATGGGAAAAGGCAGCTTTGTACATTGAGAGACCCTGTGGTGGCACAGAAAAGATAGCCTCCTGTAGAGGAATGTTGCTTCAGAACATGATTGTTCTGGCAAGAGATCACATCCAAAGACCTTCTAAGACAATGTGATCTGGCTGGAATACAAACACGCCTTTAATCCAGGAGACAGAAGTAAACAGATCTGAGTTCAAGGTCAACCTGATATAGAGCAAGTATCAGTTAAAGAAAAGCGTAGGTCCAGGCATGGTAATACATACCTTTAATCTGAAATGAAGGTAAAGTTAGTTTGTAGAAGGAAACACCCATACTTGAAAATGACGTCTAATTGAGTGGCAGAAAAGGTGACAAATCAAAGAAGATTAGACAGGATAGGATACACCCAACTCTCATGAGAAGAGAAAGGAAAGGGAAGCTACTTAAGAGACAGTTTTACCAGGACAATAATAGCGAGATGGACTGCTGAGAGATAACTCAGGTGAAGACAGAACGAGCCAGAAAATGAGAAGAAGCCAGAAAATTAGAGCAGATTGCTGAGTTAGTTTGAAGCCAAGTAGGGCAATTCAGGACCGAGAAAGAAGCCAGATTAAATAAGTCAGCTGGGAGAAGAGTTTGAGCCAGAACAGCTGAGTTGAACCAGCCAGCCCAGAGCTCAGAACAAGTAAGAGGGAGTTTAGTCAGCAGTAAGTCTCAGAGGCTGAAAACATTCTAGGACTAGGTTAGATTGCACATAGGCTAGAAGCTTCCAGCACTAGGTCTAGGTTAGCAAAAGGCGGCAGTAAACCTCCCAAGACAGCAATTGAGCCAGGAGAATAAAAGTTGGTTTTACAGTCTCCTGTAGTGGGAGGAGCATGTGTGGCATAGAAGACCACTTTATACAGTGGGAGGACCAAATGAGAGCCCCAGAGAAGATGACCATACACAGTGAGAAGTCCACATAATGGCATGGAAGAAGATGGACTTCCTACCCTTCTGTCCCCTGATCTTGTATTTCTGGACTTTGGAACTGTAAAAGTAATTTCCCATTGCTTAAACTACCTAATAAACCTTGGTGCTTAATCATGGCAGTTTTGTCAAATTAGCACATGTGGTGAGGTGGGCTTATACATTATATCTGGACATGTTATCATTAGTGAGTGAATGAACTTTGTCCTAAAGAAGAAAAAAAAAAGGCTACCTTTGTTTTTCTTGTACTAGAATAACATACACGATCCGTTACCAAAAAAAAAAAAAAAAAAAAAAAAGAAGAAGAAGAAAGAAAGAAAGAAAAAGGGAAAAATTTTTCCCTTATTTCTCTTAAAAACATGGACAAAATAAGAAACCATTAGTTGCATTGATTGACACATTTGTTGCAATAGTTGACACATCAATTATGTTCTAGGCTATCATTCAGATTGCTTGGATATATAGCAGGTTCTCTGCACTGGAAACGTGTGCCACATGCAGCAGTGGACTTACATAGAAGATGTCTGCTATGGCAAAGCTTTCCAACTTCCTGGAAGTTCTGGCTATTAGAAAAACATTTAAATCACTGAATTTGGTTTATTCTGGTGTTTCTAGTCATGTCTTGCATTGCAGTCTTGTTGGCTGCAGATGATGATGTTTATTGCCGTCATCACTCTCCACGCACTCCCCTTCCCACCCAGTCCTCTGCTTAGTGCTTCCATAGCTGTTGTAGTTAAATCACGGGAACTACAGAAATTACGATTGCAGCCAGCCAAGACCACACCCTTCTCCGTGCTGCATGAGGCCATTATCAGCTGTGGACAAACTAAAGCCCAAACTAAAATCCCATACTTGGGATTAAAACAAAAACATGTATATATAACATAACTGAGTCTTTAAAGTAACCAAAACTTCCATTGCAAACCAGTGATCAAGTGACACCAGTATAGACATTATCTTCCTTCACTCTCTCACATAAGTATAAATTTGGGAAGTTTTTGGAATCCTGCTTACATTGTCATTCTTCTGAGCTAAGAAATATCATAGCAGTTAAACAGAGGGAGGGTTTTGCCTTCCTAGTAAAGGTCTATTTGTGATGCTTGTTTTGTATTGTGACTTTGTGGTATTCCTTGCTTCAAAGGACTGCCAGGATCCCTTTCCCATCTGAGCAATAATATGTACATAAAGAACTAGCTTGTTTCTAGCAACAGCGTTTGAGTTTAACTATCAGTGAATTTGTAAGAGTACTCATCAAGATCCAGGTAGTTGCTTTTCTGGCCATCCTCCCCGTCTTTTGTCTTTTGTCTTTTGTCTTTTGTCCCTGAGGCCTGGGTAGTAAAAGCTAAATTGCTTACGATTCCTCCTCAACAGAAAATAGTAAGCTGTTTGAATGGGGCTGTGTGGCCTTACCAGGCTTCGGCTGTCAGAGATTGCTGAGTGATAAGTGGTAGTGGGGATGCAGGTAGTGCAAACCTTTTAAGACAACAGCAAAGTTTATATTACTTCCTAGAAGAGGAAATAGCTTTCCTGAGCCATATCCTGGAAGAGCGGATCCAACCACAGAGGTCTCCTACTGCACTGCTGACACGGAATAAACTCTTCAAAATGAGGCACTGTCAGCTATTCTATAAAACAGTGAAAACCACAAGGTGTGGGCAACACTCAAAAGAAAGTGAGTAGGAAGAAGAACCAGGGTTCTGAAAGAGTGTCGTGCTGCGACTGAATGTTTGTTCTGGTGGAGATGAATATCTAATTTAATTAAGACAAGCTCAACAAGATAGATGTGACAGTGCAAACACAGCCAAATGGTAATTGCAGCAGTGAGTACCTACATAGTGCTCACAGTCCAATACCTTTAATATTTCTGCATGGCTGAAATTTTTATAATATTTGGGGGAGAAGAACATACATCGAGAGTTTGGCTTTGAACAGAACAAGTGGGATACTCATTCCTTGTTAGGCCAGGAAACTGGAAGGTCAAGATTGAAGCCTTAGTTTCTGTTGTTAATATGGGAATCACTGTCACCAGCTGGTCAAGGGCTAGAACAGGGCACTGAGACTAAAAATGGAATAACTGCTGTTGCATGTAAGGACAGGCTGGGCTGAGCGAGGTGAAGGGAAAACCGTGATGCCCACATCTGGGCCACTTGCTGCATCTGCAACATTCAGCAAGTTACTGGACACAGTGACAGGCTGTGTGGGATGGCAGGGACAGTATAGCTAGCACACAGGATGAGGGAGTCCCCTCACCTTTTCTGAGTGGTCTAGTTGTCTTTTGGGAGGATCTGCTTTCTTTCATACTATCTTTTGAATTAAACGAGATTAAAACAGTTATATAGCCCTTGTTGATAACACTTGTCTCTAACATATATGAATTTGTTGTCTTTCTTAGGTAAAAGAAGAACGTCCAGAAAAAGTGCCAGATCTGAAATTACTAGTGGAGAAGAAATTTCTGGCTTTACAGGATAAGAACTCTGATGCCGACTTTAAAGACAATGAAAAGTTTGTACAGTTCAAGCAGCAGCTGAGGGAACTGAAGAAGCAATGTAAGTCACCTGCTTTGCTTGGCTTCTTGAGTTGAGGGAGCTGACTGGAGCAGTCCCGGAACAGGTTCTGTGGCATTCGCTTCTCTGCTTGCTCCATCCCCTGCCTGAGTGGCTTGTCTTGTTGCAGTTTCATGTTTGTCTAATACTGATTCCAGTCTTCTGTCCGTTTTTGAAAGCCAACAGTTTCCACAAAGTGTCTCACTGCTGGGCAGGGGAACTGGGGAAACAGCAAAACTGAAAACCATTTTATTCACAAAACGATGGTAGTTCCTTCAATACAGATTGCTGTGCCAAGCTCTAAAGTCCGTGTGGTCCTGTTTGCTGCTGGGGAGTGGCACTGGGGCAGCTTCCTCAGAGGGTTCTTCTCAAACACGACCAAATCCCTCTGACACTTTACCCTTGGGGACTGTAAAGTCCATGCAGTTACTAAACTGGCTTCTGTTTTAGGTGACTGTTATATGTGGGGTTTTTAATGGGCATAATTTTGTCTTGAAAATGAGAGTGAGGAAAATAATTCAACACACACACACACACACACACACACACACACACACACACACACTCTTACAGAGTGTACCAGAAATAATGTGTCTTCTGTGTGTGAGGAGCCAGTGCCCCATCGTTTCCTGTTTCTCCATGTGGTCCTCAAAATAATGTTAGTGAATTGGATTTTTTTTTTTTTTTTGGTCTATTTAGTTTTGTAGGTTTCTTTTTGTTTTGTTTGTTTTAGGATTGAGACTTGTATATTCCTTAAAGAACTGTACAGAGAAGCAAAATAGCTTGTTCTTCTTTTTATCGTTAGTGCTCTTTCACGTTCATCTGTATACTGACAGAGCAGGCATGTTATATGTGACATAAATTCATTTTGTGTCCCTCTATGTACTCAGCATAGTGCTTCGTGCTTTGAAGTAGACCTTCTTTTAAGTAGAGTGTTTTCTTTAAATTGATGCTGAGATCTCAAAAATGACTGAGGAAGCTGCTTCGCTTTTGTCTATTTTACAAATAACTTGTTTCACAATTTCTAACGTTTTGCAATCATGATGAGACTATTGCTGTTCTGTAGATTTAAACAGTAAGCATTTCCCCACTGTTTGGTTCTTTATTGAATATTGTCACTACCAAAATCTTTCTCAAGTAATTTTGTGGTGTTCTCCCAAATAGAGAATAACTCCCAGAAGAGAGAGGATGGGGCTTGCAGGTTTTATGTTTTCCATAACAGACAACACATTCTTTAACTTTAGCGTGCTTGGATCCAGCTCTTACAGACCTAATGCCAATCAGGTATTTTATAATAAAACTGAGAAGTAAATATAAAAAAGTATGTTTTCTTCCTCCATTGTTACTTAGTCACAAAGTTATTGGTCCATAAAAGAAATTATATGAGATTTTAGAGTAATATGGTCTTGGGAAAATTTTCTAATCAAGGACATGTGATGCAACCAAATTAATGTTGGAATTGTGATCATTATTCTTTTTAATACAGGGAGAGAGAAAGAAAGAGAAGAGAGATGTGTTTCCCCAGGTCCAGCCATACATATCATTTGGGTAGTTAAATGTAAGGACAAAGTAAATTTATACTGAAAAGTATGCTTCCTCATGTAAGAGTTCCCCACGTATTGCAACACTGGGATTAACAGAATTTTCCCTTTAATTTCCCCTGAAATGTTATTTTAAAAGCTCTAAGTCTTGAATAGGAGGGCAAACAAAATATCAGCACTCTTTTAAAGTGCTACATCAGATGCATATATGATGCTTGCAGAATGAAACTCATAGCTCAGTGTTTTGAGCACTGCCAGTTAAACTTGCACCATGTCCAATAGATTTTGTTGTTAGATTTCATTCTACTGTGAGGGCCTGACTAGGACCAGGATCTCACAGTGCTTGTGAGGGCCACGTGACTTATCAAGTTGGTTAGTTCATCTGTTTTGAGATACGTTCTGGAGTTAAGGGGAGCAATAATGTCTTGTTTGTAAAAATTGGAAAATAGTTGCCTGTTTTGATGAAGTTAAAGCTGTAGCAAGAGCCCTGCAGGCATGGTGGTGTATGCTCGTAATCCTCACACGGGGCAGGGAGAGGCGGGAGGGCCAGTGCTGTAGAGTTGCTTTTTCATGGAAACGGCCATGATATTCTTTTCATATTCCTCATTTAGTTTTTCAAATCATAATCCAATTAAAGAAATGTCAGGTAGTTGTTGAATGGGGTTTGGCCAAGGTGGTGGAGTCTGGTGAGCAGGACTAGGTATTCTCTTCTGTACTTAGTTCACCCTGGTATAGATAGGCAGCAGCTGCTCAAGCTTTGTGAGGTCCCTCCATCCCTTCAACGTACTGGAGATGTACTTCTCGGAGTCCCAGGTCACACGTGTGTGTGTGTGTGTGTGTGTGTGTGTGTGTGTGTGCATGCGCACGGGCTCACGCCTCATAGTATTTATCTTAGTGGCAATCAGAACTGAGGATTAAAAAATAATAATCTATTTTTTAAACTAATTTTAATTTCATTATTTAAAGTCTATTTTAAAAATCTATGCCTATTATGTGTTACGTATAAACAACATTTAATATGAAACATACTGTTCCCCCAAACATAAGGAAAATTTAGTGAGACAAAGTGGCATTGTTTCCTATTTTGCAAATTTCGGCTCTGGCCCACAAAACATCTGGATCCTCTTTCTTGCTTTTGCATTGCTCTGTAACTAGTCCTTGTTTTGGTTGAAGGAAAGTAAAATTTCACACACTGGTATAGTAGTTGCATTTTCAGACCACCAGAAATTCTCATCTTGAAAATATCAGATATGGGCTGTCTGTGATACAAATTCAACTTGCAAAGTAGGGATAGTTTTTGTAATTGTAATTATTGGGATTTTTCAATTGTTGGGAGTATCAAAACAGGGATAATACTTAATGCTATGAAAACCTGCTTCTAGTGTTTACAAATAGGTTGATTAGAGCCCAGACGTGCTCACTTGTTTATGTATGGTCTGTGGCAGCTTTCACAATGTCACTGCAGAGTCCATGTTGCATCACAACCCACGGCCCACAAAACTTAAAATATTTACTATCTGGTTTTTTACACAGAAACTTCACTGATTCCTAATGTAAACTACATCCAGCATTTCTTAGCTTTTGTTTTTTAACTCGAGATTTCCCACACCCCAAAATACCATAAGTTCTTACATACGTTCAGAACACTTTTAAACACCTGTTCTACATTAACCCATGTAGTCGATAGTCTCATATGAATAGAAATCATAAATTTACTACTGGGAACAAATAGCATGTACAAACATAAAACAGTGTGAGAACCATTAACGTAATAAGTTAAAATCAAAGAAAATGTCAGAAACAAGTATTATGTAATTTGAGGAAAGACAACATTTTATCTGGCCTGCTCTTACTGCCTGTCATCAATAGGGGCTCTGTGGATCAATATATTCTAGGACTTCCTGAGGCTGGGTTTAGGCTAAGTAGGAAAGAAGATACTGACTGGTTACAGTGGGAAACAGGAGGCAATGCAGGTGGTAGCATTTATCATTCCTAGAATATAAACCTACTGGCTTGGATGTGCCTGTTAAAGGATAGCGTTTCTCTAAAGATAGCATGCTTTATTTGCGTATAGTAATGCTGTAGTGAATATGTCTTATAGATGAATCAAGCATCAAATCCAGCCTATTTGAACACATCATTTTTATCTCTTGGACACCCAGTGTGCCCTTTTATGGTTACTTTCCTCATCGCTATGGTGAAAGCACCCGGCAGAAACAACTGCAGGAAGGAAACCATTATTATGGTTCACAGTTTCAGAGATTTCAGTTCGCGTTGTGCACTTAGAGGTCACGACAGCAGTAGCATGTGGAGAAGGCTGGTCATTTCTTGGCTGATGGGGCAGGGGGAAGGGTGCTTGCTTGCCAGGAAAGGGCCTCAGACAAGATACACCCCCAGATCTGATCCTGGTGACCTACTTCTTGAAGCTAGGTCCCACCTCCTAATGTTTCCAGAACCCCACTAAAAGATGAGGCCATTAATGTTCAACACATGAGCCTTTTGGGGAAAGTTCATACTTAATCCATAATACTTGTATGTTAGAGAGAATTATGTCTACCCCAGTTTATTTCTCAGGTTGTCACCCAGATTTTGTGAGGTAGTGGTTCCTTGCAAACTCTCAAACTCATTTACATTTATTATCAAAAGAGCTTAGTATAGAGTACAGTAGAAAGAATACAGTTGTAACAGCCAGAATTCAAGCTGCATCCTAGCCCTGACAAATTAATCTTTTATAGGTTCTTTTTGATGGCAAGTTAAGACACCTGTGTAATATGTGTTCATCTGCATTTGTCCTCTTCCTTTACTATGATTGAAAGTCATGTCCAGTCTCTGTATTGTACCCAGTACATGAAGTTCTTAGCACTTGTGGATTAATGAATGCCAACTGCAATTGTTTGAATACCTGCAGATGCATGACTGCTCTACATACATTGCTGTTTGTTTCTCATCACTCTTCAAGATGACTGGGGAGAAGCAATACAATTTGCTTTTGACTCATAGTGCTAAAGTTTAGGTGGTGTTTGGATGATACCAAAGCCTATGAGGGTTGGTATTGTTTGTTTGTTTGGCTTATATTGCTTGTTTGTTTGTTGCTTTTGCTTATCTTCAATTAGACTGACCCTTAAAATATCTGTCTTCCTTTCTCTTAACTACTTCATTTCTTGAGAGATGGACTTGTAAAACTGTCAAGTAGTAATTCATGTGGGTCACCAGATCATGGTGAACTGATGTATTCTAATCACTCTGGCAGTGACATTTAGAAAGCAGGGAGATAAGATGCAGCAAACACTGTATATTATTTATTCTTTTTCTCTCAGGCTCATGACCTTGACAGTGCATTCAACACACAGGTCCTCAGAATGCCATTTCCTTTGTGACTAGTTGCTGATTTCTTTTGTGAATAGTTCCTGAGTTTGGCAGAGGAATGGGATATTCATGACATCACAAGTTTACAGCAAGTTCTGTGAGATACGGTTTCAAGCATAACCAACAGTAAACTGACACATGTATCGTCATCTCAGTCTTTATGGTATCTATGGGGGAGAGGAAAGAATGAATACTTCAGGTTCTGTTTTTAGCAGACTGAGCACAATATGAGACTCTTGGAGGTGACACATCTACCCAGTGTTTCAGTCAGGAGGCCACAAAGCTGGCAGGTACATTCACAAGGAAAAGAGAAGTTTTAGAATGAGAGATGGCTACAATTCAAGTTAGTAAAGGAAGGCTCCCTTGTCAAGGTAAAAATGAGTCAGCAGCAAGTTTGAACAACTGGACTGTGGGTGTTTCTCTCGTTATGACTTTTATGAGGGTGCTGTCATTCATGCTAGGAGGCAGCTGGACTCTAGGAAGACCAAAGCCTCAGTGCTTCAAAGCTGACAGATGTTATACTTACGAAAATAATTATATTGTCAAACTGTAATTCCAGAAATTAGAAAGATTTAAGTTTTGTAATCTATTTGTAATTGGAATGTCAGGCAAATTATTAAGTATTTCTACTGTATCAAGGTTTTGTTTTTAAAGACATGCATATATTTGTATTTCAGCAAGATGTTTAAATCCAATCTGGAAGCTCAGTATATGGCATGTTACTATATTTGCATAAAGGGTAAGATTCGGTTAATCAATCTGAAACTTTAAAATCAAACAGAATGTGTTAAGTTAATGATTTTTATTTGGCTTTGAAAAGCACCTGTAACTGAGGATTTATCATATGCATATGGTAGCAATCACAGGGTCAGGGCAGAGTGGAAACATGACTGCAGCTGGCCCATGTGCCCTGGAGCTCATAACAGAGTACACTGCTAGTGACAATATTGGAAATCAAGGCAGCTGGTGTAATCTTGCACATTCAGAAAAATAATGACTTGCTACATTAGTTTCAGTTTAAGGTTTTAAGACACATTTATTCATGTGATACAACAATGAAGACACACTATTAGAAGTAGAAAAGCTCCTGTGTCCCCTCTGGCCACTCAGTTTTTATCTCTGGTTCTCATATCCACACTTCTTGAATGCTTCTTTCTTTGAGATAATGGAGTGTGACATGCTCAGTTGTCAACACACACACATTGCCTCTGTACAACCATTCAAATATATTTTCTTAGAATTTTCCTTAGGTAGATGTTCAGAAAGAGCAGAGCATAATTAATTCAGTGGTACCCCTTACAATATTATTTATAATTAACATATAAATAATAATACGAATGGCTAACAGTAAGCTAGATGAATTAACTACTCTGCATTAATAATGCAGAATATTTACATCTAAAAATAAACCTAGGAATCAAATGCTTATGGTATTAAGAGTTTTTAGATGTAGGATACAAGTTCAATGTTAGCTCTAAGCTTGTTAGCTCATGCCTAGATGCCAGTACTTGGGAGACGGAGGCTGGAGAATTACTAGGTTTAAACAAACTTGGGCTTCATAATGAGTTCCAGGCTAATGTGTACTACATACTGCCTCAAATAAATAAATAAAACTTTAAATGTTTAGTATGATTGCATGTAAAGTAGACTTTGTCTTGGGGTAGTGGCACATTGCTATAATCCCAGGACTCTTGAGGCTGAGAAAAGAGAATTGATATAGAGTTGAAACCAGCTTGAGCTAGATAATGACAGCCTATCTCAAAAAACTAAAAGTAAAGGAGACTTCATCACATTTTAAAACATTCAAACAATTTAAGCATAAAGTAACTTTTAAGAAAATGAGTAAGCAGCAGGGTGTAATAGCACACACTTTTGATCCCAGCATTTAGGAGGCAAAGGCAGGAGGATCTATGAGTTCGAGACCAGCCTAGTCTACAGAGCTGGTTCCCGGACAGTCAGGGTTATACAGAGAAACAATGTGTTGACAAACAAACATCATAAACAACAACAACAAAATAAAAATAAAAAAGAAAGAAAGAAAAAGAAAATGAGTAAGGAAACTACAAACTGGTACTGAATATTGACAAACCAATTATCTTACAAAGGCTAGAGAGCCTCTCCAGGCTGTATGAGGAACAGGAGCATAATAGGAAGAAAAACTTCAATACAAACTCCAGCAGAGACTTGAAGACCCCACAAAGGAATGTACAGAAATAACCAGCTAGCGTGCACCAAAGATTCCTGCCAAACCCACATTCACAAATAAGCACTGCTGGGTGCCCGTGTGACCTATCCCGTCTCTGTCCTCCATTCCAAGAAGTGTATATGCACCAACACTCCACCTTCTAAAAGACTCTACAATGAATAAGAAACAAAATCCTTCCATTCATTAAACACTGCTACAAGCTAGGACTGACAAGAATGCTTGGGAAGTTGCTTTCTTAGAAAAGATGAATGAAATCTGGGGACATAGCTTTGGACTGAAGTGCTTAGCTAACATGTTCAGATGGTGGGCTGGAGCCTCTGCCATAGCAGAGGGTGGAACGGTACACTTATAAATTAAAACAAAAAGCATCTTTCTTTCCCAAGATTGTAAAGGCATTAAAAGAAGAAACAGGTATCCTTTTACCTCATGCTAGCATGCGGACTCATCTGAGCATGCTCCTCCTGTGCCCGCCTGTTACCAAGTCAGTATTCATCTATTGCTATTGGCTTCTTTGTCAGTGCCTTGTCACATTGTTCTGGAAGTAGCAGAAAGCATCAATGGCTCTTCTAAACCACTGTTAACACTTTGTGTATGTTGATAGAAGGGGTACAGTGTTCACAACCTCTGTGTAACGCGTGTTTTATTTTAAAAGCTCATGCATTACTTAACAGCAATGTGAAGCAGTAGGCGGACATACTGTCCTTTTTAACAGATGAGGTTCTGCAATATTACATTTTCTGTACAGTCTGTCACCAAAATTCTTTTTGTCCCATTATAATTTATACCTTCCAACATCCCCAGCCACTGGCAACTGCTGTGAATTTTAACTCTTTTACAATGATGTAGAAACAGAACCGTACAGCCTGGAGCCTTTTGAGTGGCTTATTTCATTTACCAGCTGCGTGGAAATCTACCATTGGTGCTGTTCACATCAGCAGCTTGTTGGTGATTTCTGCGGTGTCATCAGCTGTATGGGTAGTGCACTTTGTCATTCATCCATTGAAGAGCATTTCTGTGGCTATCACTTGTGGCTTTTGTGAGCAAAGCTGCTCTGAGCATCCACATACAGGCTTTGATGTGGGTATAGGTTTGCATTTCCCTTGAGTAGTAGGTACCTAGGCATGACATTGCTGACTTGTATGTTAAGTATATGGTGTTTGACTTACAAGAAACTGATCAAATGTTGTCCATCATGCAGCACAGGAAGGTTCTGGTTGCACATGAGTTAGACTGGCTGTTTTAAGTTTAGTCATTCTAACTAGTACCTGGTGGTATCTTACAGTTTTAACTTACCTTTCTGATTTTTTTTTTTTTTTTTTAATTTCAGTTGAGTTTTTTTGGTTTTGGTTTGGTTTGGTTTCAAGACAGGGTTTCTCTGTGTGATAGTCCTGGCTTTCTTGGACTTACTTTATAGACCAGGCTGGCCTCAACCTCAGAGTCCTGCCTGCCTCTCCCTCCCTAGTGCTAGGATTAAAGGCATGCACCATGACTGCCCGGCTTGTATTTAGTTTTTCATGTAATGTTCATATTTCTCTAGTCATCTATTACATTTACTCTTAATTTATTCCACAAACACCAAAAAAAAAAAAAAAAAAAAATGTGTGTGTGGTGGTCTGCAATCCCAGCCATGGGAAGTGGAAGCAGAAATACCAGGAATTCAGGGTCATTCTCATCCATATAGCAAGTTTGAAGCAAGATTGAAATGATATCCCATTCCAAAAAATTATAAACACCCAAATTCCAGCAGCCTTAGTGCTACCTAGAAATGTATTGAAGTATGATGTGCCACACTTTACTGCAGACCAACTGAATCTGGATTTGGGACAGAGAATGACTTTTAACAAGGTCTTCAGTGATTCACCTGTACTCTGAGTTTGAGAAGCACTGTCTACAGTAGAGGTGCTCCCCTCTCAGTAGACATCAGCAGCAATAATGAATATTAAAACAACAAACATCCAGGCCTCAGTCCCCAGTGTGGAGATTCAGACTCAGATTTAGCTGGTGTTTGGTAGGCCTGTAGGCATTGGTTAATCCCTAGGCGATGTTAATATGCAGTGAGCCTAAAAATAACTAATCTTTTAAAGCTTGCTTAAATATAGATCCAAATTGACACCAGTTCCAGACTTCATGTGCTTATTAACCCAAAGGGAAGATTCATCCACGAATATCTTAGCATAGTAGAGTCACCCACCGGTTACTCACCTAGGTACCCTGCATTTGACTATAAACTCTTGCCTTTCTCTATAGCTGCCGTGGCTGGCCTTGAACTTGACAGTCTTCCTGCCTAAGCGTGCTCACCTGGCTATATTCTTATATCAGAGAGCCTTATTAACAGTGCTGAGAAACACCATGAATGAATAAAACAGTCTCTATAATCACAGAACCCACATTCTGGTCTTCGGCATTTAGTTAGCTCGACTCATCTGACAGCACTTTTGACAATACAGTACTTTTTTTTTTGTACTTCTAAGCATATTGTTTATTTGTGTACATTATTTATATTGGGGTGTGTGTGTTCACACTTGTATATGGCTGCACTCATGGAGTCCAAGGTAAGGCTTAGTGTCCTCATTTATCACAGTCTGCCTTGCTCTTTCGAGGTAGGGTTCCTTGTTGAACTTGGAGCTCCTGATTTTTTTTTTTTTTTCCAGCTAGGCTGGTAGCTAGCAAGTCACAATGATCTTCCTATCACCACCTTCTCAGCCTTAGGGCTACAGATGTGCATGGGTCCACACATAGCTTCTAGATGCATACTGGGATCCTGTTTCCATTCTTCCTGCTTTTGCAGTAAGCACTCTTTTTTTTTTTTTCTGGTTTCACAATAAGATTAAAGATGTATTTAGTATTTTGACTGAATATGTACATGTGTACCACATGCGTATCTGGTGTCTCTGGGGGGTAAGAAGAGGGCATTGGAGTCCCTGGAACTGGAGCACATATAGTTGTGAAGCATCATATGGGCGCTGGGAACAGAACTCCAGGCCTCTGCAGGAAGGTATGTGCTCTTTACTGCTAAGCCAGCAGTCCCCTGCCAAAGTTCATTTCAGCTTTCATTAAAATTCCAGAGGCAAATAGTTGAAAATGCTAACGTAATACACATTTTCTTCCTGTGGGGGGAAAAAAAAAAGCTTCCCTTTCTCTCATTTGTTACTGTTAAAGCACAAATACATACTGAACTAATCATTTTAACAGATCAGAGGATTTTACATAACAGATTAGAGAACAAAAGTAAGAGATAATTGGAGCGTCCATTCTACCTGTGTTATTATTTACTAAGACCGCGGTGTGGGCAACAGAGTGTAGATTAACTGTAGTAGTTCCTTGAATGAAGGGCTGTAGACAAAGTCTTCCACAGACACAGGTTCTGGCAGTATTCAAATCCTGGCAAAGATGGAAAGGAATGATATGAGGGCCGGATGGAACCCTATTAGATAGTGTGGTTTAGTTAATGGTACTTGAGGCTTTATAATTGGAAGGACTTCTGGTTTTTCAAAAGTATTTCCAAAAAGGTCCAAGTACTCCAGAGATAACATTTTTAATCCACAAGGTAGACTTATAAGTTTGTTTTGATCTGCTGATAGAAAGCAGAGGTTTGTTAGCTGTCCTATAGTGAAAGGAAACTGGATCAATTCATTATCGTTAAAGCTTAAATTTGTAAGTTCCTGGAATTGGCAAAGCTATACAGGGAGGGCCTTGATTTTGTTCTTGTTGAGATCCAAACTCTGAAGTGACTTCTGGAGCAGACTGACACAAGGGCACACTAAAGGACTCCAAGTGATTGTCTTAAGGCCAAGCTCTTGAAGGTGGGCGAGGTCTCCAGTTGTCACTGGAAGCTTGTTTATACAATTGTGACTCAGGTCTAACTTCTTAGGGTCTTTTCAAGCAGAGCGTAGGCACATCACCTGGACAGGCCTACAGTGAGAAGCCTGGGGATGCTCCACAAAGTATAGAAGGCTCTTGCTCAGGGGATAATTCTTTTTGGATATGATAACTGTTTTGGTTCTAGATTTTTCAAATTCTGGAGTCTTCCCTGGTTTCAGTGTTGAAAGTGGTGTGTCGATGTCACAGCCTCTAGGAGCCAGTCTCATAGCTGAAAAGAAAGTCCTTAAACTGCCAGAATTGGCCTTACTCAGACAGATATCCACAGGAGGCTCCTTTAGCTGGACAGTGGCTTTCCCTCATCCACAAATGTGATGAAGAGCTGCTCAATGTTGTCTCTTAGCTCATTGTGGGTTCCCTGCCTGTGCTTGGTGGTGGAGACTAGCAGGCAGGCTCCTCTTCCCAGACTCTGTTCTTGCCCCAGGCTACAGCTCACTCCTGTGCTGGCACAGGCCTACCACAGCCCCTATGCCCTTGCCTCGGGCCTTGAGTCCCCAGTCAAGTGAGGGCCACCTATGGACCTCCCCCTCACAGTGCAGCCTGATCCCACTCTAGCAGTAAGCACTCTTATACTAAGTCTTCTATAGTCCTAAGAAATATATTTCTGTGTTTGTTACGCTCAAGTACTGCCCTTCAGAATTAATCTGTTTTTATATTTGTTGAAATTTGTATTAGTCATTTCTGGATAATTATTTCAACTCGTTTCATAATTTACATATGTTAGTAACATAGCTAAGGCTAGCGACCACTAGAAAATTTGAGATGAGAAAACATAAGTTGAGATTGTGTCCAAACAAGTAATAATTTGCATTTTTATTAAGTCAGTGGAATTTTATACTCTCGGAAACTATGTGTATATGATATAACACTAATAAGAATATACTAACTAGCGTACAAAGATGTAGAAGGTATCCTGCATAGTAAGATCTAGAATAGAGAGGGGAAGGAGGCAAAAATGTTTTCCTGGAAAAGTGGCTCTGAAACAGAGCTGAGACCAGCTTCCATGGCCTCCATCATCAGCCTAGCACACCCTGTGACACATCCAGGCCACATGCTTCTTCCTTAGGAAAGATTGACAGCGGACTTAGGGTTATGGAAGAAGTAATTTGAGGTACAGAGAAACCCATATTTCCCTTGGCTCTTGCACCCACCTGCATGGCTTCCTTGTTAATTTTTTTTCCAGTGAGTAGGCAACTACTCTGTAAGCGTTGGGCCAGGCTTCAGAAATAGAAACAAGTAATTGATGCCTCTCATGTGAGAGGCAAAAGAGATTGTCCGATGAGATTTTGGAGTCTTATAACCTGACATGTAAAACCTGTAGAAGAAAAACTGAGTATAGGAGCACACTCTTCTAGTCCTAGCACTCAGGAGGCTTTTAACAAGAAGATCAGGACTTTGGGGCTAGCCTCAACTACATAGCAAGTTTCAGGCCAGCCTGAGTTACATGGGACCTGATCTCAAACAAAATAAAACAAACAAACCTGAGAAGATATTTAAAATCTAAGGAATTGGATAAATGAAAAGTCTTTAATAGTGCTTTCCAAGATTAACTATCGGTAGGTTATTGTAAACAAGTAAGACAATATTTTCAGGTTCAGATAAATTCATCAATCTTCTCTTCTGTGAGATCCCTTCCTTCGTCTTTAGTGCAGTTTGTGTTGGTTGGAATATCAGGTAAATGAGAACAGACCTGTCTTCTTTCATATTCTGCACCCCTAGAAACTGGCACGCGACTATGACTTAGTATTTTTTTGAGGAATGAAGACCTAGAGAAGATTATGTGTTCGTAGTTTCAGGATGCTCTCCCCTGCCCTCCTTCCACGGCAGATGTCTTGACACATTCTAGTCCTGAGCATGAGAAGATAACACAAGGCCTTGTGTCCTTTTTTACCAAGGTCACATTGGCAGATCTGGGCAGCAGTCATCTTTGTGTGTGGCTGCCAACTGACTGGAGATACCATACTTCCTGGCAATCTTCCTTACCCAGACTGACCACTAAGTCCTTGACAGAAGATTCTTCCTGCTCTTCTTAGGTGTCACTACACTTTGTCATTATTTCAATTGTATACTGTAGGAAACTTATAACGCAGCTCAAGAAGTTTGCATTTCTTCCTTCAGCATCAGCCTTGATTGACAGGGTCACTGTTTCTGTTATGTTGTGGCACTGATTTGTCTGTCTCCTTTCCAGATCATCAAACTGGCCATGGTTCTCACATTGGTAGAATTACAGCCAAGAAACTGTAGTAGCATATGCAGTTTTATTTTCCTTCTGCTTTAAACACAGTGGTTTTATTTTACATGTACTAAAAGAAAAAAAAACCTTCTTGCAAGAGATAGGTAAAGGGACAGGAGAGATGACTCATCAGTTAAGAGTGTTGATAGTCTTGAGTTCAGTTCCCAGCACCCACATGGAGCAGCTCACAACTGTTTATAACTCCAGCTCCATGGGACTTAACACCCTCTTCTAGCCTCCGCCAGCATTGATATTCTCACGCGCGCGCGCGCACATACACACACACACACACACACACACACACACACACACACACACACACAACAACAACAACAACAACCAAGAAACCTAAAAAAACCATCTTTAAAGGGGTTATCAGCAAGGGCTGGAGAGATGGCTCAGTGGCTAAGAGCATTGTCTGTTCTTCCAGAGGACCTGGGTTCAATTCCCAGTACCCATATGGCAGCTCACAACAGTCTGTAACTCCAAGAGCTGACACCCTCACACAGACATGCATTCAGCCTAAACAGCAATGCACATGAAATAATGAACTGTGCTATCTAGTTTGGTTCCTGGAAACTTCTCAAGGCTCTCCTGTTCTTCCTGCTCCTTCTGGTACCAACCGTGTATACTCGCAGCAGGATGACTGATGTTTGCACGGTGTAGCTCTGATGGAGCGTGTACTTGTGAGACTTTCAGAAATCGAGTAGTGGTCTTCTGGATGCTCCCATCAGCCCTCTGGAACACTAAAGACTAACTATCTGGCTCCTTTTAGAAAGGACCCTGTTCGCTGCCCCTCCAGACTTGCTCATGGTGCATGCCATCCCTTCTCTCTCTTCCTCTGCTTGTAGTAAGCTTGTCCTTCTGCCTTTCCACAGATATCCGTGACCTCAGCAAGCCCCTCCCAAACTAGAGGAAATCACATCTGTAAAGTGAGACCTTTAAGGCAGTCTCAGTCTGGAGAAGACTGTCTAACAACAAAGATTAGGAAAAATATTTGTTTGCTGGATTGTTTGGAAAGAGGAATGAGAGGTAAACCTTATGGTAGCTTTGAAATATGCTAATTGCTCTGTTTTAGACTCTGTAGAATGGAATCTAATATTGAAACACTCATCATACAATATTCAAATGAACAGAATTCTGTCCTCTGGCTATCCCAGCAAGCCATTCTGCGTCCTCTGCTTTTGGTTGCAGTGTATCCCAGTAGACACAGGAACTGAAATATACCGTTTTCTCATCTTGCCTGACTCACTTGATGCAAATAGCAAGTTCCCCATGACCCAGACTGTAAAAATAGAAAATGCATTATTATATTTTGAGAACAAGCTTTGCAGGTAGTGAGCTATTCTTTAACAGCTGACCTGGTTATACCATAGTCTGGGGACTGGGTACCATATCGGGAGGAGGAAAGTGGATCGCTTACAGGAACAGAAGGTTGAGAGTTGAGTTTCCAAGTCACAGGTACTCAGCATCATCCCTGTAGTTGGTAAAAGATACTAGCTGCATCTGAAGGTTAAACCTAACATAATCCAGTGATTTGAGATAGTTGTTTGCAACTATTATAGATAGAGCAAAGGTATACCAAGACTATAATATATTTTCTGGTAAATATACCTTTGGAAATCAATGCTAATGTGATAGTTCCAGACCAAATACTTATATACTGATACTTTTCTGTAGTGTTCAATAGTAAAATTCAGGAACAATTGATGCTTTGATAAAATTATCGCCTACAAAATGTTTTGTCATGTAGTGGTAATATTTAAGTCCTTATGTGTATGCATGCCTGTGTGTGCCCCTTGTACACGTGTGTGCATGCCTGCATGTGTGCCTGTGTGTACCTGGTGATCCTTTACCAAATAAGGAAATTTACCTATGAACAGAAATAGAAGGAAAAGCCGTGAGGAGCAAGTAATGCACTTAAATGACATCGTGAGTATATGAGGGAAACGATTACAAGGGTAAGTGCTGAGGCCACTTTCTGACTTAAATAAGTCAAT
This sequence comes from Acomys russatus, assembly GCF_903995435.1. Lineage (NCBI taxonomy): Eukaryota > Metazoa > Chordata > Mammalia > Rodentia > Muridae > Acomys > Acomys russatus. The sequence goes on along the minus strand of NC_067153.1, from coordinate 24,270,959 downwards.
TTAATTAAATAATAGAGAGTGTTGCATTTTTATTATCTGTGTCATCTGGTTGAGTTTGAACTTGAGGCAGGTGGACCTAGTGTGGCACATAGGATAGGCTGGAATGGGAAGTGCTCCTGAGATTCTGAACTACTGGAGACTAACTGGGAAGGAGAGAATACATACGAGAAGTACTGTACAGGTGGGATACTGGCTGAAGGTAATATTAGACCTCAGAAAATGAGGAGGTAAAGGTGGTTCTAAGATCCCAGCTTAGTCAATTGGGAAAATGATTAAAGATGGCGTGGGACAGTTTGGAAGAAGGAAAGGGCAGGGTAAATTATGTGATTATATTATAATTTTAAAAATGTGTTTAAAAAGATACCCTAAACCAAAATGTAAACCCTAAGACATTAACCTTAGAGAAGAAAGCTATGTGAGTAGTAGGGTGGCCATTTGTCCTGGTGCCTGCTGTGATCCCAGCAGCTGTGAGGCAGAGGCAGGAGCATCTCAGCTTGGAGACTGGCTTAGTGGCATGGTAAACTGAAGGTCTTCAGTCGTGCCACAGCAGCTCATGTTTGTTGAGTCATTTAAAAATACTCCAGTATGAGTTGTGCCTTACAGCAAGATAAATAATGAGGTTAGAAGATGTGTAGTTTTGTAAAGCACGTTTCCACTCTCTTAAGAAACTCACTCTTCACCTGTTCATCTTTCTCTCACATATGCCTCTGGTTAGCTTTTTGTAGAGACCTAACTGCTTTATATCCCTCTAACCCAAAGCTTCAAGGTAGAGTTGAATTAGTAAGGTCAGTAACCAAGTGAATCTGAAGGTTACAGCTAGTCTCCCAGGGCCCTGAGATCTTGAAACTTACATACACAGTTACTACACAGGTAGTAACTACACAGTTGCTACATAGTTAGTAAGCTACACATTTAGAAAGCATGGGTTTCAAGTAAAGCATTTTGCAGGCCTGCAGTGTGGGACATCCCTTTTTGTCCACATAGTTGTTTAAGCACCTGTGCTGAATGCCAAGACCTGGCCTAGATATTTAACATGGGAATTCAAGAGTCAGTTCAAATGAGTGTTAGGAGTTTCTACCTTTTCTATCACCAAAATACTTTTTGACAGTTATTCCTTCAAGCCATGGGTTTGTTTCAAGAGATCCTGTTTACTACCCTTGCAAACCTTTCTGCAAACCTTTTTCCAAATACTGAATGGCCATGAATAATTTACCAGGTTTCCTGCTTGTCTAAGGATGAATATTTTTCCTTGGAGCATGACTCTTCAATGAGGCTCCTTGTGGGACTGCTGCTCTGTGCAGTCCTGTCATCACAGCTGTGCCAGACCCTTCTTTGGCTGTTCCACACACTTGCCTTACTTGGTTACAGTTTCTCTCTCCTCTCCTGCGTGCTGACCCAGCCTTTTCCACTCCATTGCCTTTGCAGCAGTGGCCATCTAAGTGTACAAAAACACTGCGCAGGAAGGAAAACAAAGGGAACACTCAGCCTGCTTCTCGGGAATTGTGCCTTTTAGAGCAGGCATCTCCATGCTTTTTATGTTGTTCTCTGCATATTAATTGTATTTTGTTGATTCATCTGTATATGTACTGTACGTAATGTCAGTGTTTACATTGGTAATGAAACCTAACCTTTTCTCTCTTTCCTAGATAAAAGTTAATTTAGAAAAAGGAATTTCTGATTTTCTCTATATTCTGAGTTATGTGCAGCCTATCTTAGACACCTCTGCTGGGAAAGCTAACTGATTAGTTTTGCTGAGTGGAATTCTAGACACTATGTGTGACTGTAGCATGATCTCTAGACATAGCACTAGGAATTCCAGTAATGAATGGTTTAGCTAGGGAATGTTCTAGCATCTGTTCCTCTATCCTCCTAATTCATCTGTTCACCAAGCACAAAAGCCCTGTGTGTGTTTGGAATAGACATTGTTTATTCCGAAAATAGGGTTTTTAAATAATCACCTGGTAGATTTTTCATTTTACAAGATGAAAAGTTCTGGAGATCTGTTTTTATAATAATGTGACTGTATTTAATGCTAATTGTGTCAGCTTTCTGTTGGTACAACACAATACCTAAGATAGTCAACTTTTGAGAAGGAAAGTTTTATTTTCGTTCATAGTTTCAGAGGGCTCAGCTCATAGTCATTTGACACTGTTGCTTTGGGTCTATGGCAGCATGGTATATTGTGACTGGAGCACATAGAAGGGAACGCCTGTTTACCTCATGGCAGCCAGGGGGCAAAGAGAAAGATGGGAGTGAGCCTAGACCCCCCTTAAGGGCACTCTCCAGACCCCCAGATGACTTAGCTTTCTTCCACTAGATTCCACGTTATAAGTATTTCACCTCACCATAGCGCCACAAGCTAGGAGCAAGCTTTTGTGTTGTTGGCCTCTGAGGGACACTCAGAATTGGAACTATAGCACTGATGAATTGTGTGCTTTGTGATGGTTAAAATGGGCTCCTCGTGGCTCTCCTGTGTTGCTGCCCTGCCTGCTGCCCCTCTAGGGTAGTGAGTAAACTTTTCCTTCTGTTGCAGAAAATAATGAGCTTAAGATAGTAAATTTTATGTTGTGAGGCATTTTCCCCTCCAATATAAAGACAATCAGATCTTACCTACTCTTTACCTGTGACTAATTCATTTTAAAACCTCTGAGTGCCAGCCAGACTATCACCATATGTGATTCTGTGTCCATGAGGTATCTGTCCTTCAAATTTTCAAGTGTTTTTGCTAAGTCCTGTAAGCACTGTTTTGTAATCGGCTTTACCTCCACTAACAGAGAAATGTAATTTTGATTTGTAATACTAAGCAAAGTAAAGCCTATGAACAGCAAGCAGTCTGTTAGAGCTGCTTCCGTGGCTCAGAGTTCGTAAGGACCCTTTAGTGACTTTAGTGACCCTTTAGTGACGGCGCTTTTGTGGTTTAGATGCAGCAAGGCAGGCAGGTAGAAAACAGAAGAGCCTGAGCTGCGCTTGGTTTTTCCCATATTCCAATGCCTGGATGTAAATGAAAGATGAGCATTTCAACTTGGTTGATCTGACTGGGCTCCTGGGACCAATGGCTGCGCTTATACCATAAACACTGGGAAGAAGCAACCATGGAAACACTTGTTTTCTTGTTGAGCTAAATTTACTCTGGGTTGAATATTAACACAGCTCCTGGCAGGACTTTAAAAGCAAAAATAGCTTAAGCGTGATTCACTCTGAGTCACTGCTGGTGCTGCTGTGCTGCCTAGAGCTTGACATTGAACAAGTTGGCAGCCTGCATTGCTACATTTTTTTCTAGGAACTCTGAACACATTTCATTCTTGTGAATTTGCTTGTGCAATGATATTAAATAGAGTAATATGTTTACTTTGTTTCTAAGTCAAATGAATTTGAGAATGGTGAAACTAAAGTATTTTTCTGGCTTTCTGGAAAAGCAAGATTCTCAGAATTCTGTGGTTACTTTAAGATTTTATTTTATAGGAGATTAATAAAATATGGAAATTCTAGTTTAGATCCTGGGGCTTCTGGAAGTTTTGTTATTGGGGCCTGCTGGTACTATTAAGCAGAACTCATTAATCTTCTGGTATTACCAGGCAAGATGATTGTGCCACTCACAAAGCGCTCTCGCTCTCTCTCACTCCCCCCGCCCCCTCACTCTCTCTCTCACTCTCTGTTCCATTTTCTTTCTTAGCATGGAGGCAAGCAGTACTGCAGCCCAGTATGCAGCTCAGCTGGGTGTTTAGCTTAGGAATGCTTTCCTTATTTGAGATTAGATAATAGGAAGATCATGGGCTTTGAGAGACAGACCAGACCCACCCATGGGATCTCTGTTGGCTCATTAGAGGCTTCAGATGCCTTTCCCTGAGTAAGCCCAAGCGGCTGCTAAATAGTGAGTAGCCTGTTGGCAGACTGTGGGAAAGCCTAGGAAGGATCGGTTGTCTCATCTGGAGTCAGCGTGGCTAAGTCCAGAACTCTATATGAGAGTGGTTTCCCTTGATGTTGCAATTTCTATTTTAACATGGTTTTGCTTAGCTTTTGGAGTTGCCTAACAGTATAATTTCAATTGAGGTTCACTTTCAGCTCTTGAAATTTGTTTTTTCCTAATTTAAAGACACTATCATTTTGTCTTAGAATTCCAATGACTTATATAGAAAGAGTTTTCCGGTGACAGTCTTAAAACCAAAATGAGCCTAGCCTAACTTTTGATAGTATTTTGAAATTATTTTACCATAACATCTTACATTAGAAGATGCAACTCTGGTAGAGAATTTCAACATAGTTGCATAAATTGTGTTTCATATTACAACTTGCTCTGTGCTTGACTTCACTGAAATTAATAAAAGAACCCTTTCAGAAGGGCCTGATCTGGTGAGTTAGCTTTGGTTTGTTTTTTTTTTTTTTTTTTTTTAAAGAACTTACTCATAGTGTATCCTGTGTTGCTAAGGTTTCAAAGTCAGCCTTTCAGCCGCACCCAAAACCCTTTCAGAGGCTTAAAATCTCTTCATTCAAGTTTCTTCCCAGTAAAGATCAGAGATCTATATGAATTCCAGGAGATGTGTGATGACTTCGTGAGAGCTAATGCTTGGATACTGAGTCTTGGATGTTCCTTACTCTGCAGTCAGAGATCTCTTACAGCTGGCTGACTCCCCCCTTGTGGCTGCCAGAAATATCCCTGAGGTGTTGTGTCCCAAAAGGATTCCATCCCTGCCTTGGCGCTAGAGAAGGGAACATGGGTCTTGCCATAGCATTCCCTGACGCCTGGTCATGCATACTCTGGTGATAGCTGTGTTTTGGAGGCATGTGACTTTTTGGCATGTCTTTAAAGTGAGATAAATGGGCCTTGGGTAAATAAGCCTTTCAGATTGTAAAGTGGAAGGTTTAGCCTAGTTGAGTCTCGGCATAACCCAGTAGCACTCTGTTACTGTAGACCAGACATGTATTCCTCCCTCTCCCTCTCCTCCCCAACTCCTCCCACATGGTGTGTGTGTGTGTGTGTGTGCGCGCGCGCGCGCGTGCGTGCGTGCGTGTTTGTGTCCATCTATTGAAACATACTTATGTAGCTTCATATGTTAGCTATTATAGATATGTTGTATTGGACCTGGGGAAGCAATTGACAATGGTTTTTATTCCTTTTGCTATTTATACATGGAGATGAGATTACTGGGTAATATCTAGTAATTCTACTGTTGGGCCTGTTGTATTTGATAATGGACACTTCAAGTGAGACAAAGTGCTGTCCTCTTGTGATTTGCATTTCCATTTCTCTGGTAGTTTTTCATATATTTCTTGTCCACTCCTGGGTCTTATGAGAAACATTGGTTTAGGTCTTTGTCCATTTGTTTTTGAAGGTAAAAATATTCCTCATAATTGCTTTAATTGGTGAAGTGTATTTGCACAATTTTCTTTTAGTATTATGTGTATGGGTGATTTGCTTACATGTATGTTTGTTTACTACTTGAGTGCCTTATATACATGGGATCCAGAAGAGGGTTTCCCCAGAAGAGTTGGATTCCCCAAAACTGGAGTTACAAATATTTGTGAACTGCCATGTAGGTGCAGGGAATCAAACCTGGGTTCTCTGGAAGAACAGCTAGTGCTCTTAACCACTGGGCCAGCTCTTCAGGCCTATATTTACATAGCTTAGTGCTAAAATGGTGCAGCTAGGGACACACAGGCTTCACTACTCTGACCCTGGCCCTTAGTGACTACCACCCCAGCCCCATTTCCCAACAGATAACCATTTTAATTACTTTTTAAATATTTAAATTGCTTTAAAAATAATTACTAAATTATTAACATATACAAATTGTGCAGCTTAATGAGTTTTCCTGTTCTACATCCAGGCAGAAGTCATATACATCTGCTTTTCTTATCCCTTCAGTCCATTCCCCTGTCTACCTACAGCACTCTTCCCAGGCTTAGAGGCCCTTCTTAATTCTTCCTTGTAAGTCTCTTTTTTCCTTCTACAACTCTAGTGATCACTGAACCAGACCTCACAGGTACAAGATGGCTTCCTGGTTTTCATAAATGAGTCATAAAGTGATATTTGTCCTTTTGTGTCCTAGTTTCATTCAACCTAAAGATCTACCCACATTGTACAGATGACAGGATTATTATTCATTGTATGAGAAGAACTATTTCATTGTGTTTCTATACCACTAACCAGCTAACCCAGCTATTCTTCTGGTGGACAGCACCACTAACCAGCTAACCCAGCTGTCCGGCTGGTGGACAGCACCACTAACCAGCTAACCCAGCTGTCCGGCTGGTGGACAGCACCACTAGCCAGCTGTTGAGAGGCTCACTCTTGGCTGTCAGGGTTCTGAGAGCTAAACAGGAGGTAAAGAAGGGGAAACCGGTTCTGAGAAGGAAGGACAAAGCAGCCCCAGGCAGTCAGTCCAGCAGCTTGCTCCTGCATCACCTGCTTTCAGAGCATGTGTGTTTTATTTAGTAAGGAATTCCTTTTTCACTTCTCAGGGTTTTTTTTTCCCCAAGAAACATTTTACATGGGAACAAATTAAACTTACTTGTGGATAAAACCTGCCTGCAAAGACACTTTCTTTTCTGCACCAGAGAGTTTAGCTTTTGACAATTGTCAACAAATTATCATAGTGTTTGATGAGATGTAAAATAACACACTTTATCTGAAGGCCTTTCCAGATCGCTACTGTTTTTTTTTTTTTTTTTTTTTCCAAGTAATGCTTTCCAGAGAGGAGTAATGAATGGCTGTTCTCTAGCCGTGGTATCCGTGATTGTGATGTTGTCTCTACATAGCACGCCCAGTGTCTTTGGAATCCATTCAATTTTGTGTCTACAGAAAAAAAAATGAATGTAATTTTCTTAAAATACAAAAATATAAATAATTCAGAATCCAGAATTTTGTCCTTAAGTTTTCCTTGGTATGTTAAGTTGAGCTGCTGGAAACTGAGATAATGTACTTTGGAAACAACTTGTTCCTGCCCAAAGGCCTTATGTGAGGACAGCTCAGTTTTGTGATCCAGTTGTTCTGTGGATTTACTTTCAAACAAAGCCAGTCCTGGGACTTTAAAAGAACATTTTCAGAATCCACCGGAAAAGGAAGGTCAGTGGCTGAGGGTGGCCTGGAGCTAGAGACAGTGTGTCCTTGTGAAGAAGCTGGGTGGCAGAGCACACACAGAAGGCAGGTGTACAACTGCTCTCTCCCCCATAGAGATGGTGCAGGTCAGGTGAGATCTCAGTGGGAGCTGAGAGGCCAGGCTAGGTATTGTAGAACACCCTTGCTTCCTACTCACTGAGGCCTCAAGCAAGGAATACATTTGTCCAGTGGCTTGAGAGTAAATTTTTAAATGAAGAAAGCCGGGACAAGTCTGGGAGAAGCAAGAAGCAGAAATAGGGGAGTGAAATTGGAATCACGCTGTGCAGGAAGAGAGGAAGAAGAAGCCCTTCCTGTTTGACTGTCTGGCTGATCTTTCCTCTCTCAGCTTCCGCTTTTCACTGCTGTCTTTGACAGCACTACCTCCCAGGCCTGCTCCCCTTCTCCCTCCTCGCTGTTTCCTCCATGACCCTGTCCTCACCACCTATCAAAGCTTCCTTTAATGACCCCATTCCATTTATAGAGGACTCCACCAGAGAATGCCACGCACAGATGTGTTCGGTAGAGGCTGGAATACCTGAGGTTACTGCTTGGGTCTGTGTTAGTCAGTCTACTCTCAAGTTCCCTTCAAGTTAGAGTGAACCCCTCTGATTTGGCATGTCCATTCTTAACCAGCGTGAGGTGGAGATTTAGTTCATAGAACTGGGAGCAGCTTGCAGATGTGTGAGAAGAGGGCCTTCCAGATCCTGCCAGTGTGGTAGAGAGGTTCTTGTTTTGGTCTTGGTTTGCTTTGTTATGTTGGTGTTTTGAGATAGGGTCTTGCTCTCCATCCTAGGCTGCCCTTAACCATGACAATTCTCCGCCTCCACACAGTGCCAAGATTACTGGTGTGTACCATGTCCCACCATGTCTGGCTTGTGGTAGAGATCTGATCAAAGCATATCTGTGTTGCTCCCTAGGACAATAATGAGAATGTGGACACACTTCCTGATGGTAGGCATGCAGTCTGTTGCTCGGAGAGCCAGTCACACAGCGAGTTGAAAGTGTGCCGACCTAGAATCCCAGCAGCTCACCCAGTCCAGAACTACCAGCTTACCAACAAGTCTGTTTACACCACTTTCTACTTAGAGCCGGACCGCTTACACTAGTGCCCTTGTCCACGCTGCAGCTTTAGTTCTGCATCTCACTAGGGCAGCACAGATGTACTAAGAATAATGTTAAAAATATAGAAACCTCTGCTTTGTCACCAAACCCTTTGATGCTTCCGAATACAATTGAGCTTTAATCAGATCTTTTGAAAATTACTTTTGTGACTGTGTCTGTTATAAAAAAACTCAGTTAGTAAAGACAGAAAATGCCTATACTCTCATTACTTAAAAATAGCAATGTGAATTTCTCGTGTATTCCTTAGTCTTTGTTTCTAGGAAGTAAGTATTTGGAAAGTCAGGATCAGCATAGTGTCTTACCATTCATTTGCTGATCATTTATGGTAATAATTGATGTAATCAGCTTCTTTAAGTCATTTTGACAGTTTTAAAACAGTATCTTGTTTTATGCACTGATTCTTAACCGTCAACATTGCACAATTTTAGATAGTTTCTTGTTTTGTGTATTGTTAAAACTAGATAAAATCAATAGTATTTTTAGATTTTTTTCTAAAAATTACTTCAAAGCTTGACATAAGTAATTGGTATTTTGCTTTGGTAAAATATTATTCCTTTTGAATTTTTTTTTATTAAATATTTATATACTCAATCAGTGAACACTGATCTCCTTTCAGTGCAAAAGCTGAGAATGAAAATAAGAAAGGCATGGCTCCTGCCTTGGCAATGCTTGCAGTTCAGTGAAGGTAGTGTGTAACAAGTACCGAAGTAAAGCTGCAAGCAGTGTACTAGGAAGATACAAAAGTATGTGGTGGGTCCTGATCAAAGAATGAAGGGAAGACTTCCTGGAAGTATTGACACTTGAGCTAGGCCTCAAAGTCTGGGTAGGATTTCACTGGAGAAAGCTAGAAGGGGCATCTGAGGGTTAGGAAATGGTGTCAGTAGTCAGCCAAAGAGGGCTGAGAGCACATGGTATCTTTTGTCAGTCATGGCGCAGACCTGAGGGGAGCAAGATGAGGCAATGGTAGCAGGTGACCTACAACAGCATTACCAATCAGTGTGTACCTGCTCTATGCTAAACTCCCTCTTTTTTATAACTGCTGAGGCCACCTAATAGTCTTTTGAGCTGTTCACATCTCCACTCACAGGTTGAGACAGAAGCTCAGGAGCCTAAGTTACAAAGCTTATAGAAGGCAGGACCAAAACCCAAGCCTAGATTTGAAGTCCGTGCTTGATTTGCACTGCAGAGATTGAGGTAAGATTCTAGAAAACTCTGGAAACTGTGTTAAAGTGTTTGGGATATGTTATCACATTTCTGTTCCTTGATGAATGCTATTATTTGTCTAGTTAGAGCCCTCTTTCTTACCTTGCACAAAAGGCAACCGCAAATGGATCAGAGATCTTAATATAAGACCTGAAATGCTGAAGCTGTCAGAGTGAAAAGTGGGGGAAATACTTTAAGATACAGGAGTGAGCAAGGACTTTCTAATTGGGACTTCAGTCACTCAGGAAATAAAGCCATTAGTGGAAATTAAAAAGCTTCTGCAAAGCACAAGAAACTGTTAATCAAGAGACATCCTACTGAATGGGAGAAAACTTTTGTTAGCTGTCCACCTTGTATAAGATTAATATCTAGAATATTTTAAAAAGTGAAAAAAACAAGCAACAAGAAATCAAACAGCCCAATCATTAAACAGACTAATGAAACTAACACAATTCTCAAAAGAGGAAATAACATGAAAAAGGAAAAAAACAAAAAAGAAAAAACTTTCTACTTTGCTAGCTACCAGAGAAATAAAAATCAAAACTGCATGGAGATTCTATCTTACCCCAGTCAGAATGGCAGCCCTTAAGAAAACAAGTAATAGGCTGGGCATGGTGGTGCACGCCTTTAATCCCAGCACTCGGGAGACAGAGGCAGGCAGATCGCTGTGAGTTCGAGGCCAGCCTGGTCTACAAAGTGAGTCCAGGACACCCAAGGCTACACACAGAGAAACCCTGTCTCAAAAGACCAAAAGAAAGAAAGAAAGAGAGAGAGAGAGAAAGAAAGAAAGAAAGAAAGAGGGAAAAGAAAAGAAATAACAAATGCTGGCGAAGATGGAGTGGGGGGCTTAATCCCTGCTGGTAGGAATGTCAATGTGTCCAGTCACTATAGAAGTCTGCTTTCTCAGAACACCAAAAGGTCACCCCTATGACCCAGCTAGAGCACTCCAGCATGTTCACACAGAGGATCCCAACTTTCTGCACAAACCTGGAATAGTGCAATGCTTTTGATTGGTTAAAATATGCACATATGGATAATTTGGAGCTAGGCTACAGCTCAGTGACAGACGCTTGTCTAGTAAGGGTTCAGTCCCAACTGTGGGGGTCAGGGAGAGGAAGGGAGGATATTTTAATATTCTAACCTCTTTTCTAGTGGGTTTTCTTCTACAAATAACTAGAATTAGAATGAGGAGTGGATCTGACAGGAGGGAGGGAATGAAAGAAGGCAAGTTTGGTTTGAAGACATCTGTGTTTGAGTAACCCAAAACAGTGCTTCTATTTGAAGATGCTTTATACAAAGCTAGGAGTGTTGGGAGGCTTTCAGGAAGCCAGTGGTCCCAGCCTCTGTGCTAGATGAAGTGCAGCTTCTCCTTAGACTAGACCAGCATTTCTCTCCAAGTCTATCCACCTTCTCTACTGGAGCACTTAGCGACTGAAAACAAAACAATAATAACAACAAACCCCAGAAGTCTCCTTTCTCTTATATTTAGCTATGTATTCTTAGTTGCTGGAGTGTTCTGTCATTTGGCTATCCGTGGTAATCTAAATTAAAATAGATCCAGTGCATAAGCTCAGTGGAAGACTGAGTTTAGCAACATGCAGGCCTCTAGGTTTGATTCCACATGAAAGCCTGCTGATAGCTAGGCGTGGGTGATGCACACCTTTAATCCCAGCACTCAAGGAGGCAGAGGCAGGCTATCGCTGTGAGTTGGAGAAGGAAAAGAGAAAACCTGCTAGTGCTAGAAAGTAGTTCAACTATCTGTTCAGACTCTTAGAACTGTTATCAACTCCAAATGTGGCTTCCAGGCAGTCGCCTAAGCATCAGAATATCTTTTGGTTTTGATTTGTTTTGTTTGTTTGGAAACAGTCTCATCTTGGTGAAGCTGACCTGCTTCCACGCCTCAAGTGCTGGGAGTACAAGCACAGCTCAGAATGTCTTTGTACTTTTCAGTAACTTTCTCAAAAAATAATTATCCTTCCCTCCTGGCCAGGCCTCCACTAACACGTCCTTTTAATTTTCTGAGGCTCTTTAATTCTGTAAAGACAGAAATCCTGATGTCTCTGTTCCTCTCCCTCTCCCTTCCTCTCTCTGTTTCTTACTATTGTGTTTGTTTATTTGTTTGTTTTTGAGACAGTCTCATTATGTAGCCCAGGCTGGCCCCAACTTCAGAAGTATCCTGCCCTGGCCTCCAGAGTAGAGGGACAGGTGTGTCTACCACCACTTTGTCCTAAAGAATGCTGTTTCTTACATTGGAGCCAGTTGCATCTTCTATCAATGATAACCCTGTTCTCCTTAGGGAAGTGCGGATGAGAACAACTGTAGCTCTTCTATAGCTCATGAAAATCTAACCAACTGTCTTGTTTTTGCTTGTTTTGTTTTGGTTTTGGTTTTGGTCCTTATATGAATACTGGATATCTGATGAGTAATGTGACTATCCAGGCTGCTCATTAACACCTTTTCTCTTTCTCTTTCATTACATAATGGAGAAAAGACAAAGAAATTGCCAGTCTATGTCAAATTCGTGAAATGCAGTAGTGCAAAATGATCTGACCTAAGTACCTAAAGCTAGAGACATTCCCCAGTGGAAGAAGAGGCAAAGCAAAGCCAGTGTCTGCTGACCTTATCTGCTAGAGAGCCGAGGGCATCAAGTACAGAGACTAGCTCTTCCAATGGAGGAATGAGCCTTTTGTCACTCATCACTGAGCATATACATAGTAAGTCAACTGATCTGGGTCAGCAGCAAAATTTTGAGACTTTGAAATAGAGGACTAGGCATTGAACAAAATCATGATATAAATTGATGGTTGATTACAAATTCAACATCTTAGAGTTTCAGAGGTAGTTCATAGGAGGCTCTGAACTCCAAGGCACTGAAAAAATGTACACCATCCTGATTTTGCCTTTAATACATAATGACCTGGTTCCTCACTTTTCAAGGGATTATTCTATAGAATCATTGAGAGGGCAGATATATAGAACTGTTTCCATAAAATAAACCTATTGTCTCAGGGTAGAGGCAGGCAGCATAGGATATGTTAGGAAAAGATACTCATTTTTGTTCTATAGGCATTCATGAGTGATCTGATCCTGAGGTCCCAAGCCACATGGTGAAGATGAGGCATGGCGAATGATAGCCAACATCATCTGTATTGCTCCTCTGCTATGGTTTGACCAGCACAGAACAAAACTATGCTTCAGGAACATAATGACTAACGTATATGAGACGTCTTTTCTAGCTCTGCTCCTTCTGTGTTGGTAAGCTGTCAGAGACTAGCTGCTTACTCAAAGCCTGTCCTTGCTGGCTAGATCAGAAACCATGTTTCCTTTGGCTCCTGTCATGTTCCTCATTGTTTGTTTGTACCCTGTAAGTCAAAGACCACTCGTAGCTACTCAACGTAAGAAGTTGTGTCCAGTGTGTTGTTAAAGAGAAGGCACTGGCTCCATTCCAGCCAAGAGAAGTGGTATGTGTTGTGCATCAAAGTTCATAAAGCTTCCGTTTCACTTCTTTGTAGCCTAGATCTCATGATAGAATTATCAATAATGAATCTGTTGCCTCTTCAGTGCTATGCACTGCTGACAAAAGGAACCACATTTTTCCCAACACCTAGGCTAGGACTGGCCTTCTGGCACAAAGTAGGTGTTGAGTAAATGCCAGAGAAATGAATGAATGCCCTGAACTCCTGAACTGTGTGTTTCTTTCTTTCTTCCTTTCTTCCTTCCTTCCTTTCTTTCTTTCTTTCTTTCTTTCTTTCTTTCTTTCTTTTTTTTTAATCAGAATGTCACTCACAGTATCTCTCAGTTTCATCATGATGATCAGTTGAGATAATATATACAAAAGTGCTGTGTATAAACACAGCACATATGAGGATTATTGTCTGATAAAAATGTTGTTGTTGTTGTTGAGCAAGTAAGCACCACAAAGTCTAAACAACTCAATGTTTTGATGACACATTTAAGTCAGTGCTATTATTAACACTGAAGGTCCTTTTTAGGTAAAGAGTTAAGTATGTGCCCATTTTTATTATGGAGGAGTTCAGATACACACAACGGAGGCACAGCACATGTGACCTTCATCTCTACTGTCAGCAGTTCACAGCTCCTAGACAGATTTGTATCATCTGCACCTCCCTCATCTTCCTTCCTTTACTGCACAGCGGAGATGTGTTCCTGCTGCTCTGCTTCTACCTTCCACTTTAAAGTATTACATGTAGAAATACTCTTAACATCCTTTAAAAGCAATTTAAAGAAGGCAGTCTTGGACGGGTGAAATGGCTCATCAGGGAAAGGCACTTGCTACCAAGCCTGACAGCCCTGGTTTGAGCTCCAGGACCCATCTGATGGAAGGAAAGAACTGACTGCCACAGTTGTCCTCTGATCTCTTCACACGCACTGTGGTAACTGTACATGATGGCACCGACATCCACCCCTGCCCCCACCCTCCCTCACCCCCACACAAGTACATGCAACACAGTTTTAAAGTTCATTGATAGTTTAGACTGAAGGACTATTTGTGAGTAAGTTGCTCTCTTATAGGAGCTAGCAGGAACAGGAGATTTTGTTTCTCAGATTCTCATGTGATGGTGACCAGATGCATTGTGAAGAGATGGTGACTTTCCAAAGTTGTAACTAATTCTGGAGTCTGAGTGATGCAATTGCCAGCCCTGTCATCTTCTAGAAGAATATGACCTTACAGAAAAGAACAGATCCTGCAGTGTGGTGGGTCACTTCTATGTCATAGTTCTCAAGCTTTTTGACGTCTGGAATTCTTTACCACTTTAATGGCCTCTACTTATCCTGAGTTTTAAAAGAAAATGAAAAAGCAATTTAGGTGGACAGTATAGCTTGGAGCAACACTTGCTTGACATTGGGAAGGCTTTGTTTTCTATCCCCAACACTGTAAAAATAAAAAGTAAAAGCAAAAATAAGAGCTAAGTGAAACTCAGTGGGAGAGAGCTTGTCCATCAGTTGGTCAACAAAAACAAGGCACAGTGCTTCAGAACCACTAAGTACTTAAATTGTTTATTTGTTTGTTTATTTAGTTTAGTTTACCATTCTGGCTCTGTTATGGTATAAATATAAAACAATTAAAATCCTAAAAAGAATTTCATTTAGTTCTCCTTAAAGTCATGTGTGGAAATGTTTTACTATTAATGTTTTCCATCGTACATTCTTCTTAAGCCAGCTGTCACAAGCTTTTGCCTAGTGCGGTATTGAACTCAGGTGATTTTGAGTGTGTCTGTAATTTGAAGATTCTCATTAACTTTAAAATTTTTTTTAATGAACTGTGTAAGTAACACTTTTAGTTCTTAAAATTCTAAGCCATTGTTGTATTGTATTATGACTAGGAGGTTGCTCCACTCCCAGGTGGGATTGTAGGTGATGGAGAGATTGAAGAGATGAAACTCACATGGTAAGAATAGGTTGTCTCTATGTGCTGTGGTCACAAAGGATGTCACCATGCCACCTAGCTCCTTCATTCCCTGCATCCAGTGCCTGCATCCCTTTGGATGATATATTTGGAGACCTCTCTTGGCTTTGTCTTTTCTATCCTATGACCAGGGCATTGGCCATAGGACCAGGACAGCAGTAGTTGAGAATTAATTAATGCATTTGTCTATACCATTTGAACTACATGTACCAGTGAGGCTGTGCTGTCTGCATTTTGTGATTGGGAAAGGCAGACGAGCCTTTTCTATTAGTTATCCTTGGGTATCACCTTGCTCTTGAGTCTTCTCCAGTGATATGGGTCATACAAGAATATCAGTGGTCTCCCTGAAATACAACTTTAATATAACCTCTGAAGGAAACCTGTAGTTTCCGAGAAGTTACGTTTTCTCATATTCTATACAAACTGCTCCTGGGCATTACTACCATATCTTGTTACTCCTTTGTAATTATCTCTAGTTTCCTTTAACTACTTATAACTACATTTTATGACTCTGTTAAATCTTTGTCATTGTGTTCTTAATGAAAATTGGAGTTAGCTTGAACCAAGTGAGCTTCTTTTGGAGTGAGTGAGTGAGTGAGTGAGTGAGTGAGTGAGTGAGTACTGGGACTGCTTTGGGGACTGCTTTGGGGAATGCTTTGGTTGCTAAGCAACCATCTTATGTAGTTTTTCAGGTACCATTTCCATTTCTTCCCTAACATCTGTTCCTTACCTCTGTCTTCTCATTTTGACTCTGCTAGTCACACAGTTGCCTAGTCCTATCTTTCCTCAAAAGCTTTCCTCAATGTTTTCTGTTTTCCAGTCCTTTTTTGTTCTGTGTATTTTCCCTTTGAGAAGTGTTAATTTGCTTTTTCCTAGCTATAAAATTAATATCCTTTGGGGAGTGGTGTTTCAATACAGAGCATCACCACGTAACTCAGTCAGTCCTGGAACTCACTATGGAGACCAGACTTACCTCAAACTCAGAGATCTGCCTGCCTCAGCCTCCCTGAGTGCTGGGATTAAAGGAATGTGCTACTACACCCGGCAATATACATTTTGTTTGTTTACTTATTTGTTTGTTTTTGAAACAGAGTTTCTCTGTGTAGCCTTGGCTGTCCTGTATTCGCTTTGTAGACCAGGCTGGCCTCAAACTCACAGAGATCCGCCTCCCTCTGCCTCCCTGAGTGCTGGAATTACAAGTGTGTACCACCACACGCAATATACATTTTTAAAAAGAGAATATTTGAAAGTGGAATTTCCCAATCCAGATCATAAAAGTAGCCACTGCTTGTGATTTCACAGGCGTGTCGATGTGCGTATGTTTATGGTACAAAAACGGATGGGTGCGTAGACAGACTGGTATTTTACATATGCACACCATTTCACAACCTTCTCTTGTCACTAGACAGTGTGTTGGAAATTATGTCAAAGAATTTAAGTGATTGCATTAAAGTTTTATCTTTTTATTACTTTTCACTGCCTTTTTTTGTTGTTGTTGTTGTTTTTTCAAGACAGAGTTTCTCTGTGTAACAGCTCTGGCTGTCCTGGAACTCACTCTGTAGTCCAGGCTGACCTCAAACTCATGGAGATCCACCTGCCTCTGCCTCCCAAGTGCTGGGATTAAAGATGTGCACCACCACCATATGTATGTGCAAAACAGAACATTGAAACTCTTTAAGAAAAGTAATTACACACTCATTCTCTCTGCTTTGCTATGTGTGCCTTTCTTTATTACATATTCACTATTTGTGCTGTAGAAATCAAACTACTGCCTCTCATAACTTCTTAGGAGTTAAAATTGCAAGGATAAGACTCTCCATTTATTCCATAATTCTGACTCAGTGAAGGAAGTTCACAGAAGTGACATTTCTGGGGAGTCTGTGTATAGGTTGTTTGAGCAACCCTGAAAGCATTGGAACTATTAGATGTGCATTTATAAAAATACCCTCAAAGCAGCTAAGTACTTTCACCTCCTCCATCGTACTATTGCCCCCAGCTTGCAGTCCTCCCCACTCAGGAGTAGAGTAACCCTTATGCAAAGATGTCTCACAATTTAAAAATCAAATCTCATTCACATTCTTCTTTTGGGAAAAATAAAGATCTTTTCTAAAAGAAAGTGAGCATATAGAGAGGCCCTCAAGAAATAAAGCTACTCTCACCCAAAGGACATGCAGGCAGATGCTGACTTCCTGTGCCTGGGGATAATAAAACTGCAAAAAAAAAAAAAAAATGCTAGGAAAGGATTACCATAAAATTCAGGTCAGACATTTAGGGTGTTAGAAGCAGAGAATTTCTGCGAGTTCTAGAATTTCCTATTTACTAACTTATATAAAATAATTTTCTTTAAATATTTCTGTGTGCTTTTCTGTATACATTTATTACAATTCACAGTAAGTAATTAAATATAAAAAAGTTGCCAAAATATGGATAAAATGTGAACTGCGGCATATTATGTAGGTGGTATATTTATATTTCTATAAGTAGGATGTGTAATATATGAAGTATAATTTTTTTTTTTTTTTTTTTTTTTTTTTTTTGGTGGGGAAAGTTTCGAGACAGGGTTTCTTTGTGTAGCCTTCCTTGGTTCTTGGGCTCACTTTGTAGACCAGACTAGCCTTGAACTAACAGTGATCCACATGTCTCTGCCTCCTGGGGATTACAGGTGTGTGTGCTAGCTCTAAGTATATAAATTTATGTTTATATTTACATAAAAAGATGTGTGGTCTCTGTGTACATAGAAAAATATCTACAAATAATGAATTACTAATGGAAGATATTCTTGAAACTATAAAGGAAAAATAAACTTATTTTTTGTATTATGCTTTAAATAATTATGAATGTTTATGTGTTTGAGAATTCGGTTTTTAAAAATGAAGTCTTCTGCTTCTGCCTCAGGTAGAAAGTGTTTTCTCCCCTCATAGTTTGGCACAGTACTCTTTATTGTTTCTCTCTCCCTTCCTTCCTTCCTACCTTCCTTCCTTCCTTCCTTCCTTCCTTCCTTCCTTCCTTCCTTTTTTCCCTTCCTTCCATTTTTAAGTAACCATGTCTTTCTTTTTTTTAGACTCTAGGTTCTTAAAAGGAATGAGACAGTGACATATTTAGCTCTGTATTTCTTGTACCTAATAATCCCTGGCACATGGTAGAAGAACTATAAATACTAATGAAAATTAAATGAATGGATGCACCTGAAGAGGACCAAAGGCTGTAGACACCCACACATAAGCATTCTCTTAGAACACTTGGAGAGGTCACATTGCTTTGGCACAGCAGTAGTGATAAAACTGGCACAGTAAATACTGTTTGTTTTGGATTTAAGCAGCACTTTGTGGAACTTTAGGCAAATGCAGAGTTCACCATGTGGTTAACCCTCTAACTCCCAGAAAACAGGGAAATGAAAGTACCCACTGGAACTGATTGAACTGAGAAGTGAATACCTAATGGATTGAAGAGATGATATGGTCTGGGCTTGGTTGGCTGGTTTTTGCTGGTGTTCATATATGTAGTGCAGGCACACTGCCACAGAACTATATCATCAGCCATGCAAGGATGTGATCTTAGGAAACATTGTGACACTTTGAATGGCAAAATTTGACTGTACCCTAACTGAAGATGTTAACATCTTAAACATACACACACACACACACACACTCACATATGCACACTCACTCACATGCACATAGAGTGTTTATCAGAAGAGTGCTTGCTATCTCCAAACAGAGAACAAAGAAAGGCTATTAATGAAAATCATTGTAGAGTTCTTAAGAGCCTGGCCAGACCGTCAGCACCTGCCAGGTTGAGGGAAGCACTCAGTTGGCCTGGCTGGTGATAGTCCTGTTTCCAAGAGCCTTGTGCCATGCATGCACCGTAACCCTCCATAATCATTGCACTTGCTTTCCTTCCATGCATACCAAGCCTTGCTCTGGATATTTACCTTCCCAGGGAGATGGCTCATCACAGCTGATACAGATGTGCCCGATTCTCCTATTGTTCATTACAAATTAATAAACCCACCTTCTTTGTCCTGATGCATCTGTGCTTTTGTGAGTTTTGTTAAAGTAATTCTGCATTCCTGGGTGCAGTGATACTGGCAATAGAATCTGCAAGGCTCGTTGAGGCAAACAGTCCCTTGTAGAAATCTCTTGATACAGTCTACCAGATGCCCCATTGTCATTAGCAATGATTCTTTTCTGCTCTACACTTTATCATAATAATTCTTCCCAAACACAACATGTTAAGAACTTGTACAGTTCAGTAAGGTAGACCCATCTGTAATCCCAGCACTTGGCTGATATCAGGCAAGAAGACCAGCCTGGGAACATTAACAAGACTCTTTCAAAATGACAGAAACATAAAATAATAATGAGTAAATTTGAGTTATCACTAAGTTATTGTCTTGGTGACAGTAGCTCTTCTAGGTGAGTATTTGTTCCGTTTTGCAAATTCCACACCTGTGAGGATGGATTGTCTATTGTAGGTGCCACCCTATGAGGACCTCAAGCGATTTATTCCAGTTGTAATTTCACTGCTCTTCTGGCTCTCATTTCATTGTTAGCATTGACCCTGGTGTTCCGGTCAAGTCAGTTCCTAACCTCATCTCTCTTGCAGTAGTGAAACCCAAAGAAGATGAAAGACACAATGAATTTGACCAGATTAAAAGGGTACAAGTAGAGCAGGCAATGGATGAGGTTATAGTTTCTTTTTCTTTCACTCTCATCTCTCTTTCCTCAGAACATCCCTAACAGCATTTCAAAGGGATTCAAGTCCTGTGCACCCTTATACAAGAAAATAAAGCACAAAGTCTCCAGAACCTGCTCAATTTATCCTTGAGTACAATGGAACTTAAGCCAGATTTTGACAGATCACTAACAGCAATTTTTTGTCAAAGGGGCATCAGTATAGACAGCAAGGCAAAAGCCACAGTAGCTCTTAGGTGAATCTTGTGCTCTTAGAAATGGTTGTTAGGTCCAATAACTGTCATCACCTAAGATGTTAAGTGTCATCATCCTCCTGTTTTCCATCTTCCCACAGCACCCAACTGAAATGATTCTCCAATTAAATTTATCAGGAGTACACCCAGGGCAGGTCTCAGTTTACACATTTCAGATATATCAGATGTGCATGAGTGTAAGTGTTACCAGTAAAGGGAGACTGCAGCATTTCTGGTAGGACAGGTAAATGCAGTCTTGAAAGGATTTACTTCTTGCAAAGTGAGTTCTTGAAAATGAGCTTGTTTCTAACAATCACAGCATTATAGATACTGTTGGAACCCTGCAACAAAAGAGACCATGCAGGGCTGTTGATGAGGGTAAGGATCTGGCGAGGCTTCTTCTCCATCTCCATGGTTAATTACAGAGCTGTTATTGGGTATTGATTGAACTGCCACCAAGTAATTATGAACCATTCTTGATCATTTCGATGATAATTATCCATTCTAAACCCTTTGACCAAATTCTTCATTCTTTAGTTTCCTGTTTGCTTTGGGTAAAGAATGAAACTAAGGAGAAGGGTCTAGTTTGGGCTTTGTGGCAGAGTTTGCTTCTCAGCAAGACATCTACACTGTCCAGGATACCAGTCTAGGTAGCATCCATATACTGCAAGGTCAGTCTGTCAGCATTGCCAGAATATGTATGTATGCATTACTTTACAGTACACACTTTAGCACCATTAAAACCCAAACAAGGCAATGAATTATGTTATATGCTAATAGGAGAAATGCTACTATTGTTTAAAAGAAAAATTATAGTCCTTTAAATAAATGAGCCAATGAATATGCTCAGTGTTTACATTTACACTGCACTCTGAAGTGTGGAACAGGATTGTCCTGAAGCTGGACGGTATTAGGGCATACTGAAAAACAATTTGAAAGTGATACTGCTATTTTTAGTTTGACATCTTGTGTCCCGAATCCAATCTTGCTTGCACTGGCTACCCCCAAGGCATTCACAGTGCCAGAGTAGGCAGAGGGTATCTTTTCTCAACTGTGTTTCTGAAGTATTTTTTCTGGCATCTGCTTTTCTTCAGTCTAGTACAGCTTTCTGTATCCTCTGATTCCTGTACCTTTTTGATAATGATTTCACTGTAAAGGCTTGAAGTCATTAAGCAAACTCCTATGTGTTTGCTTGTGTTCTTTGAATATATTATAGTTTCTTTTACACTAATTTATAATATACTTCTAAATCTACTGTTTTAACCAAATACTTCCTGGCAGTAACTTGTTAAATTTTTAGGGTTAGTGATTCTTGACAATCTGAAAATGGTTCTTTAAAAAACAATGTTGCGTACAGTAGACCCTTGCATACCACTTGTGTATCCCAACTGCATTCAGATGCCTGGGCTACGATAGAGTTCCAAAGTTTCCTATGCTCCCATGGTCACTAATGTTTAGAGTCAGTCCCTTTCCAGATACTTATTGACTGTGTCCTCTGCCAGGAACCCTGCACAACACTGAGATATAACGTGAGGGAAAAGCCACTCTCCACCCATGAAAACATTCAGTGTAGCTGCAGAAACAGATAAGTGTGCAGCTATTCCTTAATAGGGGAGGTACAGAATACTTTGAGGAAAATGTCACAGGAGTTTTCAATATGTCTTTTAAGCAACAAGAAACCCTTCCACTTTCATCTGAATTGTTCTTCTAGGTTAAAGGAGTGCTGGATACAAAGTTCTTGTAGAAGCTGGATGTGGTGGTGCACTCGTAACCCCAGCATTTAGGAAGGGAAGGCACAGCGATCCGGAGTTAATCTTTGCCACATAGTTTAAAATCAGCTACATGAAACTTTGTCTTAACATACACATACACACATAACACACATGAGGGAGCAACTTTCATTGTGTGTGCAAAATTATTATTGGAGGGGAACAGGCATGATGTCTGCAGAAATCAAAGGACAGCTTTTGAGTGTCTGTTCTTCTATGATGGATCCAGTTTGGGTTGTCAGGCTTATTAGGGAGCACTTTGTGCCCATTGAACCATGTCGTGGATGTTGCGTTTTATTTTGAGGGCAGTAAGTTGAGGAGGCACAGGAATTGATCTCTGCCTGAGAATAAAAATCTGACCGCAGCCTAGGAAAGGGGCCAGAGGAGGTGAGACTGCCAACAGGAAGAACGTGCTGGTTAGGGACAAAACAGTTACTGTCTACCAACACACTAAAAAGGCTAAGGAGTGAAAAGGTAAACACTGGAAACCATAAAAGTTAGTGACAAGAAGAATTCAAGTGTTTCACTTTGTTGCGCTACAGTGTTAGACATGCTGGTGAACACTTGGCGCCATCTCTGTCCTTGAGACTGGTTCTCAAGGCTTCCAGAGTAAGCAGCTTAACGGTCAGATGGTGTCATCCACTAGATGGTGGACCCAGACAGGTTTCCTGGGCATAGGAAACAGCCCACAGGCTACACATGCTCCTTTGAGATTTTAGGGTGTTCCCATGGTAGAGACACAAAGTGTCAGGTGATATTCCTGACAGGAGTGTGTTCCCGTAAGCACTGTCCTGGAGAGGACTTTGCAACCCACTGATAGAGGTGGCAGTTGGCAAGAGGTGGGTGAGGGTGCCATGCCATGTGGATAGAATGTGAATAAGATGGGGAAATAGAAGGAGAGAATAGGGTGTGAGAACCAGGCCTGACAAGTTCACAAAAACAAAAGAGGGACCAGTTGAGTACGTCAGGATAGTATAAAGAGTGTAAACCATGTTCTGAGATGGAGCCTATAACATGTGAGAGAGCAATGAGGTTGTGTCAATCAGTAGTGGGTAGACTTGGATTAGGATTCCATATTGAATTTCAGACACTTGCTATAACCTTGACCACCCAGCTCCAACTGTTACTTCCTTTAGAGTGTCCAGATGATTTATTAGGCCAAAGTCACCACCGCTGCTTACTACTGGAAAGCAGGGGCCATGCAGATGCCCTGTTTTACATGGCTTGGTTTTAGCTGGAACCTTACAAGCCAAGCTGAGGACCTCCAGTCTGTACGCACTGCTGCTACCCCACCTTACAGCAGTAGCAAGCTCAAGGCACTGATGATTTACTGTGCTGTCTTGTAGGTAGGGTGGGATGTGTGCACTCTAAAAGTAGACACTTCTGGAGGTCACACAAGTGCTATAGAAGAGATTGTCCATGTTTTACCAACACATACCCATAAAGTGGCTTAGAGCTTATGTATCCATCTCTTGGCAGTGTCAAAGCGAGCCTCAAGATGTAGCTGCTGGCTATACTTGGGATACAGTATTGCACAGGGAGAGGGGATCTTTAAGCTACATTCAACTGTTTTTGGTTTTCCCATTTTTTCTAATTCTGTAAGATTTGATGAAAATCCACAGTTTCGTTTTGTTTTTTTAAGTAGAATACTCTGAGCCTAGTGGCATGCATTTAATCCCAGCATTTAGGGAGGCAGAGCCAGGCAGATCTCTGTGAGTTTGAAGCCAGCTTCCTCTACAAAGTGAGTCCAGGACAGCCAAGGCTACACAGAGAAACTGTCTCAAAACAGACAAACAAAACCAAAAAACAGACAAGGCAAACAGGACACTCTGAATTTTTGGTATTGGTTGCCTGAGGACATCAAGTGAGCAAGAATTTTCTAGTTTAGGTGAAAAGGTGGAAATTGAATAAACCAAAGTGGCTTATAAATTGTGTGAGAGGATTTATGGACAATAGTAAGAATGAAGCCATAGCGTCACTGAATCTTCAGAAGGATTATGGGTGCCCACCTTCCCAAATGTCTAGCATGAAATCTATTTTAATAAAAAGAAAGTAGTGGTGAAATATCCACTCTTAAACATAGTCTCATAAAATTGTTTCAGTTTAAAGATGAAGAAAGTACAAGCATGCAGGCATGTGCGAGTGGAGTAGGCAGAGGGATAGAGTAATGAGAGGAAGGAGAATGGTGGAAGGCTCCGTCTAACTTTTTACAGCAAGCCGAGACATCTTTCCTTTATAGGGAAACAAAAAGGTCATCGGTGATCTTGAGAGCCATACACAATACCTCACGGATAATGGGCTAGCACTGAAAAAAAATGTATCAGGGTATAGGGGGAGTACCAACTTGAAACCATTTTGTAGCCAACTAAATAATTAGATAACATAACTACCTATGAGTACCAAGTTGATAGTGTAGCAGCGAGTTGTGACGGCCATGGCAAATGGTCTCAAGAGTGATAGAACAAACAAGAGGAGTCTGTCTGCTGTTGCAGGGTTTGGGCCAACATGACAAAGACAGGAGAATGCGAGGGACAAGAATTCCGGCAGGAATACAGGAACTTGGCACAGGACGATGTAACGTTCATCCCTAGCAGGGCAGCAAGAGAGAGGAGAGACTTGTCTCTTTTGGCTAAAGAGAGATGAGAAAATGTTTTAATATAGGAAATGAAGGAAAGTTTCCTAATTACTCTGAACAAGGAGCAGTGAAGAGAAGCTGTTGATAAGCATGAAAAACAGAATGTAGTGTAACATTAAAACTAAACCTCATTAGAGCTCTGGATACCCTGCTGTGTTAAAAGACAGAGATCCAGAGCTCCTTTCTAGCCAACCATAATCTAATCCAAAGGCACTTAAAAAAAAAAAATCACAGACAGCAGTAGAAATATGTCACAAGCAACAACAGATGAGAAAAGTTGGGGTATATTGTTTAAAAACTTAAAGCAAAGTGTATTGTAAGTGTGATTCTCTGTTAACTGCTGAGAATGCAGTGGATGCTGGCAAAGTGATGATCGTGAAACTTGCTTTTCATCAGGCATGTTTCAGAAGTAGAAGAATTGGCAAAACCACAGCGATGTTGCAACTTGGAACTCATTTCTTTCAGAGCAAATGAACATCCACAAGCAAAAAGGCCGTAGAAGATGAATCGTCACCAAGCTTATTTAATTGGCTGTACCGTGTGCTATGTTGGCTACAGAAGCCTCTCACTTACCAAGTCAGCACACTATAAGAGTTACATTCTATCACAAAGAAAAAGTTACAGGCCATTAAAACACTGAAGTTGTACTTAGCAAATTCTGTGATCATAATGCAGAAAAAGCTACTCTTGTGTCACATTTCAACCAAACTTAGAGTCACTTGAAATTTAAAAAAAAAAAAAAAAAAAATCTATTACCCAAGTTGAAGATACATTAAAAGTGTAGTTAAAACTAATTGAGAAGAATGTACATGATTTATCAAAATGTTCAGGGAGGAGAAGGTTTGCTAAAACCATTTTATAAAAGGAAATAATTCCTTTATTAAGATAGAGAAAGAAGTATAAGTGAGTCATGCAATGCAGAATTAAAAACAGAAAGCAAAAAGACAGGAAAATAAGAAAGTAATGGTCCTGGCAAGAATTGATGGAAAAGCAATGGACTTCGTGAGTCTAGGGGCATGATTTACTAAGAGAAGACTCAGGATAAGCTTGATAGAAAGAAAACAAGATAAAGAAAGAAAGAAAGAAAGAAACTATGGACTGAGTGGTCAGAGTTGAGACCAATTTTTTAAAGTATACATTTGAAAGTCCAGCCTAGCTAGAGCTCTAGAATTCAGGGTAAGCTGTTGCCTAGAGTGTGTGAGACCATGGGTTGGATCCCCAACACCAGAAAGAAAAACTACGTGTGTTTCTAAACGGTTTTAAAGAATAATCTATTCATAATTAAAATCTTCAAAATCGCAAAAAATAATTTTAAGAAAACAACTAAAGTTCATTCAAACTGGCTATGGGCATGGTATTGATAATAATAGAATTTAAAGGGGCTGGAGAGATGGCTCAGTGGTTAGGAGCACTAACTGCTCTTCAAGGGGACCCAGGTTCAATTCCCAGCGACTGTCTGTGACTCTAGTTCCAGGGGATCTGGGGCACGCACTTGTGTACACACACACACACACACACATACACACACACACAAAACACCAATGCACATAAAAAATTTTTTTAAAGAATAGAACGTAAGACTCCTTCTCCCTGCCAAAATGCAAAGTTGAGACATGTTTATCCATAAATTCTGTTGTACATTAAAGAAACAACTACTTCCCTGTGCTGTCTAGTCTATTTCAAAGCGTGGGAAAACAGAAAGAACTTCCTGGCTTATTAATAAAACTTACATACATTTAAGGTCTACAGCTGGAGAGAGTGTGTGTGAAGTAATCACCCCATTCAAGGTCCTTAACCTGACTACCACCTTGTTTGTCATATTTTACCATGAGAGAGAGCAAAAGTGTTGACAACACTCAGTAGAACAGTTTTTAACCAGAGTCACATTGCTCTATTACAACCAATTTCTATAATTTAGTTGGTTTTTTTTTTTTTTTCATTTTCTCAGAAGTAAAAAACACTTTACCTAAAAGTACATATATGAACCAGGCATGGTGGTGGCTTTAATTCCAGCTCTCGGGTGGCATAGGCAGGTGGATCACTGTGAGTTTGATGCCAGCCTGGTTTACAGAAGTGCGTTCAGGACAACCAGGACTGTTACACAGAGGAGCCCTATCTCGACAAACCTTTAAAAAAACAAGAACAAAAACCTATATATATGAAATCTTCATTTGAACTTAGTCAGAAGTGACAGAAGGTGGGGAATCCTAGCATCAACAAATAACTCTGTCAGCACCTTGAGAGAATCAAAACCACATTCCCCTGAGAGTCCTGCCGGAATAGTTCTGCTCACTGGTCATTATGGAGCCCGTGTGTCATAGTCACGTTCCAAGGTGGAGCCTCTGAAAAGGGCCTTTTCAGTGTGCATTGTGTGTTGTGTGAGTGCACATCAGGACTCTAGGTGTCTAGAGAGCCAGCAATGAGCCATGTGGCTCTGCTTTTCTTTGTGAACCCTCACTTGCCAAGGGAGAGTGACAGTAAAGAAGCAAGCGGCCATTGTCATGAGATGTCCAAGATCGTGGTATGTGATGGAGTTCCAAGTCACAGGGGAGATGGTGGCTTCTCAATAAAAATACTTGATCAGTGTTTTGATAAAAATTTGTTAAGCCCCATATTTATCTTCAGATACACTCTGATGAACTGAAGTTTTTTATTGAAGATTTTAATGTTAAATATTAAAACCAAACTATGAAACAAAAACACTATGTAATCTTATATGCTGTTAGAACCTTCCAGTTATGTCGAAAGGCATGGTACTTGGGGCAGTTTATGAAGTGAAGAATAAAGTTGTCCATCCTCTGAGACAATAAGGGTGTCGGCAACTGCTGAAATCGGTAGAGCGAAGAGTGTTTGCATGATGTACTTGAAGCTTTTCTATACGAAGTTGAATCTTTATGGCATGGAACCCAGCATCAGTACTCCTTACACTGGGAGTTTTCATAGCCCAATGCCAGGTGTTCAACTCACCAACATCTTCAGATGCTTCCAGAGGCTGTTCTGTGCTTTACACGGCTTGTGTGGTACTGAAGACAGTTTAATGTTTTACTGGGTAGGAAAAAGACACAGGAGAATCAAGTATCTTGCCATACGACACCCAGCTTTCAAAACTAGTCTGATGACAGAATCTACCTTCTAATCAATCTGTTCTATTAAGCATGCTCCTCAAAACTCCTAAAAACAGTCTCCAAGTGCCAGAGCTAGAGTTATAGCTGAGTGCCAGAGCTAGCCTAGTTCGTGCACAGCCCTGAGTCCCATCCCTAATACTGCAAAGAGAAGTGCCAACCGAGGGCGAGTTGGAAGGAGTGAGTCAACCCTATCTGTATTCAAGCGTAAATCCCGGCCTCCAACTCGTATGATTTTGCTGCTCCTCACCGGTCTGTGATTGTGTAATCTTTCCAGCAGGCCTCTGTGGGTCGTACTTCTAGCTGACTTCACTGAGCTAACAAAGTGCTTTCCAGAAAATAACTGATGACACTTCCCTGTTTACTCCAAACCCAGTGAAGGGATTTCACATGCCACCTGCTCATGTCCACCTTGATTTGCACAACCGGCTTCCTTCCATTTGTGATGACAACACGCAGTGTGACCCATCCTGCGCCACCATAGAGTAAGAAGTGTGGTCCACCAAGACTAGTGCAGTGCTGACACTGGTGTCACATGATTACAGATTGAGGCAAAAACAAAATTTCCCACATTCTGACATCACTTTATTATTTTAAGTTTGGAATTTTAAAAAAACTTTCCAAGTCAGTTCTGAGATGTTTAAGTTCATTAAGGTGGCATGACCATTTAGAAACATTGAGCAACCTTATTTATTATCTTGTAATCTTTGGGGTGGGGAAGTAAAAGATACAGTTTATGTTTTCAGTGCCATGTGTTTCCCCATCTATTCCGTTTTCATTGTCTTCTTTTTGTCTTTTTGCTGGCTGTTATACTCTAAGGAGGTTAGTGACTCCGTGCTGATGAGAGCTGATGGAGTAGTTTTAGCATAAAAGGAATAAGGATTTTTTTGTATATAAGGAAAAAGGAGTAAGGATCGTTCCTTATTACAGATAAGTATTTACTAATTAGAAGTAGCCCTTTTTGTTTCATTTCATTCTCTTTCAGATTTATCTGAAATTATTGTGGCTAAAATTCTTTGTCTTGTTTTAGTTTTAAGACAGGGTAACCTGTAGCCCAGGATGCCATCAGACTTTTTACAGAGATAAAAATGGTTTTCCTGCCTCTGTTCGTCATGTGCTAGGATTATTCTATAGGCTTGTGCCATCACAGCCAACTTTGTAGGCGAATCTTCCTGAGTCTCATTTTTACATTGTTACATGCCTCTTTGAACCTTTTGGTTTTTTGTTTTTGAATTTATTTATTTATAATTATTTACAATGCTTGGAATTGAACCAGAGCCTCATGTATTCTAGGCAAGTGCTCTAACCATTGAACTACCCTCTAAACCTCTAGTCTTTGTACTTTCTATAATCATAGTGATATTTATGTTGACAGTTGTAACAATGTTGATTATAATGCTAATATTAGCCTCGCTGTAAAACAGCATACACAATAAAATCTCAGTTTCATGAAATAATTTATTTATTATGTTCTGTATAGGAAATATGAAAGGATATATGCAGCTATTAAAAACAGTTTTATTTAGTTGTAGGACTACAGTGATTTGAAATTGCTTTACATGTATATATGCAACATTTCTGTAGTTAAAACACTGCATTTCCACTAAAGCAGTAAGATCCCCGCAGGACCAATAGGCACGCTCATGGCACTTATGCCTATTAAGAAGTAAAACAGGGAGTAAGGTTAGGTTCGGGGTGTAAGGAATCAGAATAAACAAGCAAACAAAATTGCATTAGTGATGTGAACATATGACATAAAATACTTAAAAACAAACCAAAGAAATATGTTACATCTTTTCAGAAAGTAAATTCCAAAAATTAAGTATAGGAAGGAGTACACGCTTAGTGGGAAATTATCTTATAGGCAACACTGATTTTTTTTTTTAAGTGAGAGAGACTTATATGTGGGTAGTTATGTATATGTTGATGCAAAAGGGAAGAAAGTTAAATTTTATATATTCAGTGTATGACAAGGTCTTCCAAGTAAATTCAGCAGAATCTAGTTAAAGATAAAGAATTTGAGAGGTGAATATATCAATGTTGTCAAAATCCAGCTTAAATTCCTTCTTAGAAGAGCCTCTCATAATAGTAGTAGCCGTTAAATTAGTGCCTAGTATGTTTTAAGGAACACACAAGGCATTTTCCTTGATTAATGGGTCTAAGTTTTACAACATCCTGCAAGCTGGCTTTATTAAGCTCATTTTTTAAATAAAATATTGAGCCTGGTACGACTTTGTTTTTTGTTGGAGAGTGATGGGACGGGTATGGGTTTGGTGTTTTGTTTTCTTTTGATATGTCTTTCCATACAGTACAGGCTGGCTGTTAGGCCATGAGCTTCTGCCTCCCAGATACTGAGGGGTGTGTGTATGTGTGGGTGGGTGTGGGAGTGTGGGTGTTGCACTCTGTTACATTTTGAGAGACAAGGTCTTGCTGTGTAGTACCTGGCCTGCATTTCTCTTTAAGTAAATCTAACTAACTTACACAAACAAATGCAATAGGTACGCATGGTGGGAACACACTTTTGTTTGTATGGGCTGCGTGTCATCTGATCTTGAAAGATGCTAAACTGCCATTATGTGCTAGATAATTTAAATTAATAAGTAGAAGCAAATTCTGAACTTCACATACTCAACCAAAGCCTTGCACACAAAGAAATACTGTCTCTTTCTTTCCTTCCTTCTTTCTTTCTTTCTTTCTTTCTTTCTTTCTTCCTTTCTTTCTTTCTTCCTTTCTTCTTTCTTCCTTTCTTTCTTTCCTTCTCCTTTCTTTCTTTCTTCCTTTCTTTCTTTCTTCCTTTCTTTCTTTCCTTCTCTTTTCTTTCTTTGCTGTGAGCAAAAATGATACAATCTTTATGGATAGAGTTTGGGAAATTCCTGCAGTATCTCTGAAATAGACTGAGAGGCTTTGTTTCTTCACTTTCTGCTTTTAACTCTAATCTCGTCAGGGGATTTCGTAAGTTACACAGTTGGGCGATGGGCAACAAACAGTAGCTTGGGAAACACAGGGCAGGAACTGTAGATAACAATCCTTGGTGTGCAGGCTCATGTGACCTATCTTTATTATGGAGTTGCTAAATTAGTAGGATACCTTTCATCGAGAGGTGTAGTGTAAAGTCACCAAGGCAGTCTGCTGTATGAGAGACTATTACTCCATTTCCTAACTGCCCCACCCCACCATGCAAGAAGAGGCCAAAGAAGAAGAAAAGTTCCTTCCTTTGGGGGAAACTGATTTTACTTTGTCCTGGTAAAATGCTCCCTATACTCACTTAGGTGGCAGTTACCATTAATTTTTTTGTTGTTGTTGTTGTTCTTATAACCTCTATGTCATAACCTCTATGATTGTCCAATGTCCGAGAAGCTCCTCAGAAAGCCTAGAAGAAAGTAACTGCTTTTTGCCGCATGTGTTTCTCAAGGCTAAGCCTCACTCAGAACTCAGCTTTATCCAGGTATGCTGGTACTTGCTGTGAGGGGCAGAAGCAGGAGCAGACACAGCCTAAGGCCAACCTGGGCTACATGCTGAGGTTCTGTCTCAGCAAAATCAGGAAGCCCAGATTTCCTCTTAGAATTGGTGTGGTAATTTGATCCTTCTGCTATCTAGTTACTTTTCCTTTGACTTCAGTAGTTACATGTAGTATTTCAAACTGATGCCTCTGCTGCTGGCATTTCTGTTTTCAGTCTGTCTCATTTGAAGACACCTAAAAACCATGTCTAATGTACCCCTCCAGACTGAGCGCTGTGGCTGCGTGATGTCTGTGGACCATATTTGGGTCCGCAAAAGCGTTTCCCCCAGATATGACTCTTGAATTGCAATGAAAGCTATAAATGGGACCCAGTTTGTACATACGAGCCATGCCCCCCTTTACAGGAAAGAAACTAAAAGTGCTCTTCAGACTATGACGTGTAATAAGTTGTGACTGAAGGAAGGTCAGTAGTAAATAGTGTGTATTACCACTGCCATCCTTATATAACTGCTACTTTCCCCAGTTTCTTTGCTGCCTTCTTTCATGTATGCACCTCAGCTGCTCTTGGTTTTAAAAAAAAAAAAGTTATCATTTACCTCGTGGATTTTCCCCATATGTTAAGTGTTATATAAGATTTTAAAGCCTGATTCCCTCCGAGCTTAGTGCCTATTACTGATTGACGTAGCTAGCATCCGCTACATTGATGCTGATTGATGCAGAAAGCTCGTTTGGAGGCAGTTCAGTTGGGGAGTGAATCCACTCATTCAGCGCACTCATGTCAGCTAAGTCCTAGAAGAGTTTTTGAAAACAAGCCCTCCCCGCCCCCAATGTCTTGGGCACATGTTTGGTTAAAAGGTGAGAATCTGCCACCTCACCTTGAAGGTCTTTCTGACTACACCAGTAGTATATGGCAGAAGTGACAGAAGTGAATGACATGTCGTATCCGTTTCTAGGCCCAGGCCTTAGGAGACTGTTAGCTCCTACCTCCTGTTCCACGGGATGCTCGCTCCTGGAGCCCAGCTGCCATGCTGTGGTGTCTGAGCTGCCCTGTTAGAGACCTAACCAGTGAGATGCCGAGCCAGTACCTACTTGCTAGCTAAGTGATGCTCCAGCTGATGCTGTGTGAAGCAGAAGAGTCGTCCCACAGCACCTTCTCCAGACTTGAGAGTCAGCTAAAAAAATAAGTGAGTTTTAATGTTAAGCCACAGAATATCAGAATTGCCTGTTGCAGGAACCAGGAAGTAGACACACCAACAGGTTTGCAACAGTGTAGAATTCTAGCACGAGTAGTGTGGACTCGGTATCACATGAACACCAAGGAGAGATGCCTAATCCTTTCTTCACTGTTAAGGAAGATGACAACTGACCTGTTAGTTGCAGGGGCCGGGGGAGGGGGAGCAAAGAAGACAGTGGTCTGATCAGGAGCAGGGAGTTACAAAACAGCTTGCCGCCCAGAGGAGTTAGGAACGTTGGGGCATTGCTGGAGTAACAAGCCATGTTGAGGATGCAGCCAGACTGACTGGCAGTGGTTGAATCAAGGAGAACTTACTCCCAAGTGAACAACATTGTGGGCAGTTTGAGATTTTGCTGTATTGTGTGTAAGCAACAGAACAATTTAGACAGACCTTCTGTCAGCAAAAAGGAAGGTGGATTTGAGAAGGAGTCAAAACTAGATAGATTCTTGACTTGGTGACTTAAGTTTATAATCCCAGCACTTGGGAGACTATGGCAGCAGAGTTGTCTCCAGTTCCAGAGCAGTGCACATGCCAACTGGAAGCACTAGGAGAGAGCCCGCCCTTAAGTTGTCCAGGCATGGGCAACAAGAGCCTGGATTAAGACTGCAGTAACGATGTAGAGGGAAAAGTAGACTCAAAAATATCTCATCGGTCTTGTTGTTGTTTAATTAGAGAGATTCTTATTTGTTTTGCTTTGGTAAGGTAGTCCCTCGTAACTGATTGTAAGCAGGAATGCTAAAAATAAAGGACGACCCCCACAGTGTTTAAGTTAGATGAGTGCCAGGTTCTGCTGCCACCCAAAATGGAGAAAGGAGGAGTATGGGGAGTGTAAATAAAGGCAGAGCCTGTGTGTTCAGCTGTACCCTGCTGGACTTCGTCTGTGGCATCTCTCCAGTAACCCAGCGAGGCAGGTAGAGAAGTAGGTCAGAAGTTACAGGAGACTTCCCTGCAAAGAGATGTATGTGGTGGTCAGTCGGGAGTGGAAGTGGATAGCATTAGCAGGTGAGTGCACACACAGTGAAGGGGGCTCTGCAGCACCCTGACCTCGAGAAGATGGCTCGAGGGAAATGAGCCCACCAAAGACATGGGGCAGAATGACAACAAGGTGGGGGTGAGGGGCTTGTTTCCTGGACCAGTGAGGACAAGCGGAAAGCCATTCTGATGCTGCTATTCAGGCTAGACAAATGAGAAGAGACACCACTGATAAAACCAAGGGCTGAAGAAAAGCTAGAAAACACACACCATGAAAAGAATGGGATTCAGGTGAATGCTTTGATAGCCCAAGGAGTTTATGCCATTCAAGAAGAAATGATTGAAAGAAAAAAAGTACTGAAATGCGGGGAGTGGGGAGAAGAAGGAACCTCCAGCCGAAAACAGGAAGGCAGAGAGTCAGAGAAAGCCTTGGAAGCTATGGGGATATAGTAAGGATGGGTGTAGACATCAACAGTTTTAGAATGTGGCAGGAAATTGAAGGTCATGGTTGTTGGACTTGTTTTTTGTGAAAAAGGACACAAATTGTCCACTGAGAGAAAAAGAATAAAGCAGGATTTTGTAACTATTAAAGAAAGAGGTGCATTTAAAAACAATCCGTTAAGGAAATAGAAATGAGTGCCCACTCATAACACGCAGGAAGGGTCAGTAGGTGACCCAGAAGACCTAGATGATACTAGAGACCCAGGGTTGTACTAGCAGCTGCATGAGTAGTGTGCTGCGCCCAATGCTCCTGTTCAAGCAGCACAGCACAGCTTCTCCCCTCCTGGCCTCAGTGGCCCAAGCCATGGAGAAAATGGGGCATCCCAGAAGTAATGAAGCACGCTTAAGTAACAACAAAGCTTTGTTTAAGACATTATATACGTAATGAAAATGGAAGATAACTAATTTTATTCATTTTTAAAGTAACAACACAGGGGGTTAGAAATATGGCTCAGTGGCTAAGAGTTTTGGCTGTTTTTCCAGTGGGCACAGGTTCAATTCCAAGCTCTCACATGGTAGCTCACAACCATCTATAACTTTATTCTAAAAACCCATTTGCCCTCCTCTGGTCTCCACAGGCACCAGGCATATACGTGCTGCATGTGACACATGTACGTGCAAAGTATCCATACATAATACAATAATTTTTTATTGTAAGAGGAAGGTAATGCCATGAAGATTCCAACAGACAAGACAGGAAAACTCTAGACCATAATCAAGAATAAGAGAAACCACGGGAAAACAAATGAAAAGAGTAAGGGCTTAGGGTAACAGGGAAGAAGGGAAGGGCAGGAAGGGGCAAGACTTCATGTGGAAAAGATGTAACTAGAGATAGCCTGAATTTTCCTAGGCATTGTAGTATACTGAACATTGGTTCCCAGTTTATTTCTGGCTTGTTTGTGGAACATGTCAAAGAATAGTCCCATGCCAGTCAGGGATTGACATC
The DNA here is from genome assembly GCF_903995435.1 of Acomys russatus. Taxonomy (NCBI): domain Eukaryota; kingdom Metazoa; phylum Chordata; class Mammalia; order Rodentia; family Muridae; genus Acomys; species Acomys russatus. The sequence goes on along the minus strand of NC_067153.1, from coordinate 24,236,543 downwards.
TGGACCAGGATTGCCAGATGTACAGGAATGCTTGGTTGGGTCTCTCCCAAACAACTGTGGAGCGGCTGCACCCTACCTTACTGGCCTCCTGTTACTGCAGCTCCCACACCCATAACAGTAGTAATCCTGAAAGCAGTAGCTCATGTTTGTATGTGCTTTGTGCCTTATAAGTTGATGCTTCTAGTGCATCTGAAAGTCAGGACAGGTGATGGTACCGCATTTATAGACCAGGAACTGCAGTGTGAGTCTGGGGATTTCAGGCCACACACCTTGTAAATGGATAAGATAGAAATGAGATCTTCTGGTTCCAGTTTTCTTCAGATATGCCACACTGCAGTTTGGAGCTCAGTGTCCACCATATGGACTTTGGGGTTAGCTAGCGATGGGTTTTAGCCCAGGCTATCACTGACATGTCCTAGCAGCTCAGAAAGTAGTCCTGCCATGTAATCTCTGAGATCCTGTACTATGAACTAAGAAAAGCTCTAAGACAACTAAGTGAGGCTTTGCTTCTCTATTTGTGAAATAGGAAGAGTGTCTATCCTGTCCTTAAGGTTAGAAGACCCTGTGTGATTATGAAGTTACTACAGCATCTGTCCGTTCTTCAAGAACTCAATATTCCTGTACTGTGCAAAGTCTCTTCATTCAGGGCTGGATAGTGCCGTCTACAAGCATTGCTCAATACATGTTTCTTTAAAGTATTTAAATGTTCCAAATAGGCTCATTGATATCCTAGAGGCCAGAGTCAGGGTCAGGCCAGAGCTGGAGTACTCTGCTGCTCCCTTCAGGTTGGGTTTCAGGTCAAGGAACCTAGAAGACAGCTCTGTGGTGAGTCAGTGTAGCAAGAGGGGGTGGCCCTTAGTGTGACCTTGCCTGGGAGAGTCTGGTACCTTAGGCTAACTCACTGGTGTCAGCCCTTTGTGACAATGTGTTTTTCAGAATTGACCCAGATGATAAAGATGAAGTCACAGCATTCTACCAAGATAGCACCTAGCTGCAGGGCGCCTGCACTGTCAGACAGGCTTTGGTCCACAGGCTAACTGCCTGCACATCTCCAGTCTGTAGCCATCCTTGCTTGCTGGATGTTGAGCCAGCAGAGTCTTCTTTCCTGCTCTGGGCCTGACCACCTTCTCACACAAGAGCTTAAATCTAGCCAGGCCTTTTGCTCTTGCATCACAGTTTAGTTCCAAGAATTCCCTGCAGCACATGCATTTTCAGGCAGAACATGACTATATTAGACAGAGCCAGATGTGTTGAATGAAGCACACAGAGGGGAGAGTTCAGTAGCTTTGACGTAGCTATTTACATTTCAGACAGGTTGAAAGGAGAGAAAGGCTAACTAGGTACCCCACAGTCACTGATTTGCTACTAATTTTTGTGTGTAGTGTCTAGAGTTTATTATCCAACACTGACAGTCACTCGTGTGGCCATGGTGTATAGCAAGCTCATGCCAGCAAATCTCAGCTTTGTTTATCTGGGGCAAGAAATGGGAGCACGGTCAGTTCAGGTTAGAAATACTGGTATTCTCTCAGGAAACTACAGTTCAGTTCTGGTCCAGATTCAGTATCATAAGGATGCATGGATTGGATCATCTTTCCTATGTGAGTCTTTATCGCAGCATCTGAGTAGGCTTTTCCGATGGTTAAGTTCTGCTTCCGTGTGCAGCTGTGACTGTGCTCAGGGTTTTTGGGCATTACTGTGGATTGAACCCAGGGCCTTTGAATATTGGCAACTTATGCTTTCTCTGGAGATAAGCATGCTTATCAGCTCTTTCATTGGTCTCTTGAATCCTGGAAATACAGTTAATGATACACTTAGGAATTGTTTTTTGTTTTTGTTTTTCCTTGTCTAAGCCATTATATATTTTCAACAGAACAAATATTTAATCCTTCAGATTTCATAACCAGGAGATTTAAAGGTTAGCTTTGAATCTAGGTCAGGAGAAAACACCTACATAGTTTTAAACTGAGCCAGATAAGTACAGAAGCAGTGTACAAACGTTGACAAGCTCATAAAACCAATTTCGTACAGTTTTCTGAAAACTCCTGTCTGTAACTAGAGTGCATGAGTCATGCCTTCCCTTTGTCCTGCCACTCATTCACTCACCCATTCATATTACCCATCGTGCACTGTTCACTCTGCCAAGTCTTGCTTTAGACACTAGGTAACGGCGATAAATAAGACAGCCAGAGTGTACTGTGTGCTGGTTTGTGCCAGGCACTTTGGAACTTGGAACTAGCTGCTGTCAGCTCCACCGTCTGATGTAATGTGGTAAGTGTTAACACTAGAAGGTCAGTTTTCCCCATCGATTGGCTATGTGGCTTGAGGGCAGATCCGTTCAGTGCCCGTTGCCTCCTCTCTGAAATGCTGTTGCTCACTCTGTTTACTTCATAGCACTGGTGTAAGTATCAAATGAAATAGTATTTTGAAAGAGCTTTGGAAAGTATAAGGCCTTGCCTGTATACAGACAACGAGTTGTCTTGTAACTGGCCATGGTTTGGGTCATCTCATTGCCTTTGTGAAAAGCGTAAAGGGTGTGTGCCCATTATACATTTAAGTGTATAACTGCCACTTCCTGCCTGTGGGTGGGGATTTTGGAATGAGGTGGTGAGGAATAATAATTAAAGCAAGTAAGACTCACATAGGAAAGACAACCCAGTCCATACATGGAGTAAGTCAGCAAGTATGTTAGTTACAGAGGGCTCAGGTGGAGGGCCAGGGAAAGAAAGGGTACGGTGGGAGGTGGCCCCTGACCGCAAGAAACACAGACTTGAATTTGAAAATTCAGTGACCAAATGTAAACCAGGATTCAAGCTGCTCACGTGCCCCCTGAAGGTTTCAAAAAGTCCTCCTGTAGACATCAGGGTACCTGTTGGGATATGATAGCAAGGTGTTGCTCTTTTTTTTTTTTTTTTTTTTTTAAGTAATCTTCCCTAAAGTAAACTCCATCATGTTTCAACTTAAGAAGCCCCTCACAGCTAAGATGATAGCTCACCACATGTTCTAGCACTCAGGAGTCCAGAGAGCAGGAAGAGCATGCTTGTCAGGCCAGCCTGGGCTATGCAGTAAGACCTTCCCTCAAGGAAAACCACACACTGGCCAGCATCAGGGAGAGAGCAGTAGCAGGTGTCTTTGAGTTCCAGGATAGCAAGGGCTACACAGAGGGACCCTGACTCAAAGGAGAAAAACAGAAACAGTCACCTTCAATACCAGTCCTCCTCCATGCGTGGAGCTCCACTCGTCCCCTGGCTTGGATGAGGGAAAGCATCAGTCTCTCATTGCGAGTTTTGTTGGTGCTCTGCTGCCAAGTGCATCTAGTGCTTGCCTGGCTCTTGAAAGAACACACAAACATTAGTTGTCACTGTGATGGAGGCGAAGGTCAGATCTTTACAGGCCTTCCAAGAGCAACCCCTAAAAGCAGCGAAAGAATATGCTCCTGGAAATTATGAGGTATAGCCCAAAGCAGCCTGTCACAAAGAGGGGAGTTCTTTTTTTTTTTTTTTTTCCTTAACCTAAGCATTTCTGTTTTTCATTCCTTTCATGTTCCTGTCAAAAGAAAATCCCCAAAGGAGTGAATTAAATTGGTTATATCTGAGATACCTTGTGAGGCTTCTGTGGGGTCTGCTGTGTGAGGGCTGTGTGGGGTCTAGCATAGAGCAAGCTGTTCTTGAAGCTGCTCAAAACCATTTAAGATTCCCAGAGGGCTATGTGGAATGAGTGCAGGATAGGAGAGAAAGTAGGGCAGTGTGCTAGTTATCTTCCAGAGCATTATCAGGCCATTGTTTGATCTTAACTCTTTCCTCTCGGTTATTAAGATAATACTGCCAGTTAAAACCAGTGCTTGCATCTGACCCATGCAGATGCTCCATTTAGTCTTCATAGCTGCCCTGCAAGCACGGCATCTTTTGCCTTCTTTCTTCCTTTTAAACGTTTCCTTTTTAGCTTTTTTACTTTTATGATTTATTTTGATTTTATTTTGAATTTGTTAACTTTACATCCCGATTGTAGTCCCCTCCCTCATTGCCTCCTGGTCCCACCCTCCCTCTCTCATCCCCCTCTTCTCTCCCCTAGTCCTCAGAAAGAGGGGGCCCTCCTCCCCTAACATCTGACCTCAGCCTATCAAGTCTCATCTGCACTGTCTGTATATCCTCTTCCTCTGTGGCATGGCAAGGCCACCCCACCAGAGGGAAGTGATCCATGAGTGGGCACAGAGTCCGTGTCAGAAGCAGCCCCTCCTCCCCATGTTATGGGACCCACAAGGATACTGCGCTGCCTATCTACTACATATAGGTCTCATCATGCACAGTCCTGCAGCCCTGCCCCACCCCAGATTTGTTGGCTCTATTGGTCTCCTTGTGGAGCTTCTGTCCCCTCCAGGTCCTTCTATCCCCCAACTCTTCCATAAGACTCCCTGCGCTCCACCCCGAAGTTTGGCTGTGAGTTTCAGCATCTTTTGCTTTCATTGTTTGTAGAAATGAGAAATCTCAGGCCTCGAGCAGAGATGGAATTGGGGTGAAACATTCTCCTCAGGTGCAGAATTTAAGGGGGTATGCCAAAAGCTCAGTAATCACAGTAAACACCACTGTACATACTGATTTTCAATTCTGACAGGATCTGATAGTATCTGGATTAAGGAAAGGTAAATTATCAAATATATTGTCAGAACCTGAAATTGATTTCAAATTGTATTTTACATTGATTTTTAAGATTATTACATTCGGCTATGACTCACCCTGATTAGTTCAGGTTACTTTACTTTGTTTTGCATACTCTTTGATGTTTGCTTCTGTGGCCAGTGCTTCCCTCACATCACCCTGGTGCCACAGTGGCTTGGAGACTCTGAGTAGCCCAGTCACATGGCCTAAAGTAGCAGAGCCTGCATTTGACTCCAGATCACATGGCCTTCTCATCATTTCACTTAAAACGCCTGATTGTCTTAGTTGTCTTTAAATTTTCCTAGGCTTTTGAGCCCTGTTATTTAAAAATATCCTTTGACCTTTATGCATTTTGTTCTGTGAATCTAAATCATGCTCCCTCTGTTCTCTTATGTCTTTTGACTTGAGATTTGTGACTGTTCCTGCCAAGGGAACGTTACAGGACAGCCGCTTTGAGTAGAACGAGGTTTTGTGGCCCAAATTAAGGAGTCTAGTGTACTGTATGCCTATGACACTAACACTTGTGAGGCAGGAGGATTTGGAGTTTGAGCCCAGCCTAGGCTACATCAAAGCCAATAATCAAAACCAATCCGAAGAGCCAGCTCTGGCTGAGCTGGGGAGGGAGGAGTGTTCTGAGTCACTAAAATGTAGCACAGAGGGCTTTATAACAGGGCCATGTTTGATAAACTCAGCTGAGAACAGTGCATGCTTGTACTTTCAACTGCCAAGTCCACAACCAAGACCAACCATACATAAACTCAGACACTATATGGTAAAAATTCAAAGACTGTTCTTTGGTGAGTTTTCCCCCTGAGGGTGTTGCTCTTTGAGAGAGGATCAGCCTTGAACTTGATATAATCCTCTTGTTTTAGCCTCCTGAGTATTAGGATTTAGGGTTACGGGTGTGAGCTACTTTATCTGACAGAAATTTCTTAAATAATAAAAATCGTCAAACCCAGTTAATGTCATCATTGTTTCTGTGCAGGAAGTATATCCGAGTGTGGAGATGCTTGTCTCCACCTTGCAGTCTTGTTTTCTACCGTGTGCATCAGTTAGTCCTGCACTGCATTGCAAAGAGCAGCGAACTCTTCAACTGATCATTTCCTGCACATTTGCCTGGGAATTTCAGGTCTCATGTATCTGGCGGGGAAATACTAGAAGTCTGCAGTCAGAAATAGAAGGCAAGAGCAGGAATAGACTGTTGTTTTCCTTTGCAATTAAATCTTAGTAGAGGTAAATGAGATTGCAGGCAAAGGAACTCTATTTTGGAATGCTGCGGTGTCTGTTCTGAAGGAGAAATATAAGGAGTTTCAGCAGCCCTGAGAATAGCACAGCATGAAAACTGATTCACAGCTACAGACACTGAACACGTGGCTTGAGAAGCAGACGGAGGGAGAGGAGGGGTCTCATTCTGAAGCATGCATTTTCCCTGTTTTACTGCATGGGAACCAGGAGGATAGTGCCCAAGGGCCTAGGCCACACTGCTGAGGAGCTGTGGAACGGCCTGGAGGACTTCGTACTTGTCTTACAGATTGCACTGAATTATAGAAAATCTGAGTTGGGGTAAATGATGTTGCAAAAAGTTTAATGCAAAGAAGAAAACAGAGGCCAGAGGCCACTTGGTTGTGTGCATACTTCTTTTGTACCAGCCAACATTTGGTTAGTGAGATTAGACACAAAGAATGTCAGTTTCCTCTGCTGTGGGATAAATGGCAGAGAAATTAGCATTAGCCCCTAATAGTTTTCTAATTGTTAGAAGGGAAGAGGAGAGCAAAACAAAACAACCTTTTGTGCTCCATCAAGAGTGGCCTAGGGAATGGTAACTCCATTAACAAAAAATGTCTGGAAACTGTTTAGAAAGTACAAGGAAAGATGCTCAGTCATTCCAGGTGTGTTCTCTTTGAAGCAGTGCTATATGCAAAGGAGAGTACTACTTAGATCACTGGAGGTGCAGACAGAGCAGAAAGGCTGGGATGTAACACTGCCTTTGGCTAAGAGGAGAAACATCATAAGAGCAGTCTGTGCTGGACAAGGTGCTGGAGGCGTGAGAGGAAGTAGTTTCAGAAAGATTAGCATGGTCAGCAGTGACACCAAGATCCTACAGAGCCAGTGCCTAAAGATCAGAGCTCAGGAGCAATCCCAGGAGTGGGCTGAGCTCAGAAGGTAACAACCCAGATCCATCGGGAAGCAGCTAAAGCAGAAGGAGGCACTTTATCTTTGTGGCTGAAGGCTGGTTTTTTCTGGACACTTGAGTAGACACTTGAGTAGAGATGTTTTCACAGCAGTGGTTCTGACAGATGGGACCATGCAGTCAGTGATCAGGGTTCCCTGCAGGATCGTCCTGTTGCTCTGCTTTCACCGCTTGCTCCTTGACAAGAGTTGGTGAAATCTGATAGGACTCAGAAGCTTAAAAGGGGAACTTAGGTAACTTAGGTCTGGAACCATGAGCAGTTCACATCACTTGAGTCTCACTAACATCTAAAGTGGTCGTCATCATTATAGTTTAACCATCAGAGAACCCAAGAGCCCTTTTTAGCTGAGAACAGGAGTAAGTTAGCTAGCATACCATGATGCCCTGTCCTGGAAGGGTTTGCTCGCTCGCTCACTCACTCACTCACTCAGCATTTATTGTGTACAGACATACTTTACACCAGGCTGTCACTGTTCCTGCCTCACGGTTCTGTACATTACATGTATCTCACATCACAGAACTCAGCACGGTATGGCAGGTGCGGTAGGCAGGCAAGTGAAGGGAGCTATGGCGAGGAAAGGGGTGACTAGACTATAAGGAGAGAAGTGTTTTTAAAAACATCAAGTGTGGGAGCCAAGGAGATGATTCCAAGTGTGGAGAACTGGCTTCCATCAGCATAAAAAAGCTGCACGTGGTGACTCAGTGGCAGCCAGCCTTGCCAAATCTGTGAGTTCCAGGCCAGTAAAAACCCCTACCTCAAGAAACAAGATAGACAGTACAGCACCTGAGAAACAATACCTGGGACTGGCCTGTGGCTTCACACACACACACACACACACACACACACACACACACACACACACACACACACACACACACACACACACACACACACACACACACACACACACACACACGCACATACAGAAATATATCTCCAAATATTAAGTGGAGATAGTATACAATGTAGGCAGGTTAGTCAGCAAAATCCTTATAGGGCTCACCAAGACATCTGAATTTTATCCTGAGGGTGGTAGCCCGCGTGCTCGTGTGCTCGTGCTCGTGCGCGCGTGCGTGCGTGCGTGCGTGCATGTGTGTGTGTGTGTGTGTACATGTATGAGGGACAGGGAAGGAGAGCAGATACCCGTTTTTGTTCTCTGCCTTACTCCTTTGAGCCTTTTTCACTGACCCTGGAGCCAGGCTGGCAGCCAGTGGGCCCCAGCTATCCTTCTCCCCCTCCACAGTGCTAGAGCTACAGTAGACGCCCAGTATTTTCACATGGGTTCTGGGATCCAAGCGCTCTTACCCAGTGAGCCATGTCTCCAGCCTAGTTGAATTGTCTTGAACTGAGACAAGTCACGGTTGGCACTGTGTCACGTTCTGGGAAGGGTGAAGCAGGAGTGAGAGGTAAACTAGGAGCAGGAAAGGGAGGAAGATCTAAATTGAAGTATTATCTCCATCTGGACGGAGGCAAGAACTACTGAACTTGAGAGAAGGAACTGAACCTGAAAGCTGCCTAGGAGGCAGGCAGCAGGTGGTATGGAGGTAATAGAAGGGAAGAGGAAACAGGTGGATTAAGGACAGTTTCTAACCTAAGCACCTGGGCGTCAGGGGTGCCTGTGGCTAGTGCCAGCCTTGAGCTCTCTAAGGTGAAGGATTACAACAGTCATCAAAGGTTGATTAAGTTGCTGACAGGAACCCTCACTGTTCATGCTTTAGATGAACAATGAAATGGCTTTGGGCCTCTTCATGCGGAGACCTACGGAACAGCTCTGGGAAGGTTATGAATCAGGTTTCTGTAAGAAGCAGTGAGGTCCCACCTCAGGGTTCTGTAGCATGCATGCTTGCATTTATTACAGTTGGATCCCCTCTGATACTGGCTTTCGAGCCTGCTTTTAATAGCTCTATAATCATATGTATGTTTTGTGTTTCATCTTGATAATGATTACTATCCCTAGAACTTTATATCTTCAAAGATCTCAAAGTAATTGATCTGCATAGCATCCCTGGGAGTTAGTAGGTGGGGATTCTTGCCTCCCCAACCCCCCCAAAGATGGGGAAAACCCAGAAATACTTAGTGACTTGCCCCAGGCGATACAGCCTTTACATCAACAAACTGCTTTTGAATCTATAGTTTTCTTTATCTGATCATACTCAAACTAAAAATTTATCACCAGACTTACTTTATTATACCACATTTTCCAATTTACTTGTTTTTAAATCTCAGCAATAAATAAGATCTTGAAGTAGGTGAACAAGATACCAGAAGAGTGAAGGTGAGTGGATGACTAAACCCTACATATAGTAGGGAAGGGACAGGAATACAGCCAGGGCTTAAGTCCTTGTTTATATTCAAGGAAACAGTATTCATTTTCCAGTGAAGCTCTGACATCATTTTAACTAACAGCCAGCCAGTCATTTACTACAGTCTCCTTTGACATTCTTATGTGAATTTAACACTTCATGCAGCAACCTTAAATAGTCATGGAGTTGCCGTGTATATGTATATACATGTAATAAGGCTGTACAGTAGAGTAGGCAGAAAATGACTGTAGAGTAAGGTCTTGCCTAAAATCCCTCCCAAGAAGGAACTGGGTGACACTGGACCGGAGCTTAAGCCTCTAGCAGTGTGAGAAGGTTCCATCTTGATATATGTCAGCAGCTACCCTGTATGGAGTTTAACAGTCCTGCTTCATAACTGCAGAGACAAAGTGTAGTCATACTGAAATGGCCATTGGCTTTTCTGTTTTATGACAGGCCCTGGTAAATCCAACTGTTGAAATAGTACAGCCTGTTTTTTAAAAAGCCTGTGAGCCATCTCAGTCTTGAGCCATGCAGGTACTGGTCTCACCCCCTCTTCATGGACAAATATGGGCAGGTGATTTCAGTAGGTCAGCTGTCGGTGTGTGCCTTCCAAAACATTATAGTCATGTTACAGTAAACTTTTTATATTTGTTGCGTCACAAAGATTTATTGAAGTGATAAAAGTTATTATGGAAAACAGTGTGCAGTAACTATGGCAACAGTTATTTGATCTCACAGTAATTAGCTGAGCATTTGGTTGCACAATACTTTTCACAATGCCTTCCTGGTTAGTTCATTAAACGAAATTAACTTTTGTTTGAACTGTCTTCCTACAGCGTCCTAAATTTGATTTCATTTTAGTTCAAAAGAATTAGAAAGTGCATTTTAAAACTACCTTTCCAACTTTCAGTTTATGGCCATTATTTGAAGTCATAACTTTTTAAATTTTTTCTATTTATATGCTACAGTATGATATGACTCACTGGCTCATCCTCTGAACAGTATAGTTCCTATGATGGCTCGTGCCTGCGTGAGACTGCACATTGACATCAGCTCGTGTCCTTCCTATGTCTCCACCTCCATCCTGTGATCCTGGATCACTGTATATAAATGTTGCAGTTCCCAGGTCGCATGTGTTCCATTCTCAACAATCTGTGTCTCTTCTGCTCACTGTCTAGCTCTGCTGAGACTCCCTCACCTCGACGCTCTCCCGGTACTCGTGGGTGTGCTCCTTCCTCTTTCTTCATGCAGGTGACTCATGCAGATGGTGATGTCATGCTCAGAGGACTTCCTCTTTAGACTGGGGCCCTCAAACTATTTGCCCTTCCTGTCCTCCATTGTTCCTGTTGCAGAGGTGAAGAGGGGTGTGCGCGGACACACATACACACACACACACAGTCAAGTATTCAAGATTTTGAATCAAAAATAATGAAAATGAAATGGAAAGAGGAGAAAAGTTCCTGAGTAAATTAGTATAACTTTTTTTTCTAATTCAGGAAATGGGGTTAGGAAGATGGTTTCCCAGCTTAAGGGCGCTTGCTGATTTCTTGAGGCCCTAAATTGGGTTCCCAGCACACAGGTTGGACAGGCCACAATTGCCTGTAACTCCAGCTTTAAAGGAGTCCAGCATCTCTGGTCTCACACCTACACATTAAAAATAATACAACTTTAAGCTCAATAAATGTTCCTTGTATTTCATTTTAATCTCTTTCAATGCAATGATTTTTGTATTTTTTAATGTATATTCAATACTAGCTTTAAAAAACTACGTTTTTTTATGAAGTTTTTTTTTTTTTTTTTTTCTCTCATTTAACCATTTAAATGAGAAATGGCTGCCAGTTTTCAGTTGGGGAAATTCTTGTATAAAGACAGAGCTTTTCCAGTTTTGAGAGTAAGATTATTGCTTTTTGTTTAGCATGAAAGCATCTTCCATTTCACCAATTATCAGCAGAATTCTGTTGTTAGAACTTGTCAGCTTGGCACAGTGGCACATGACTGTAATCCCAGCACTCTGAGAGGCAGAAGTAGGCAGATCGCTGTGAGTTCGAAGCCAGCCTAGTCTACAAAGTGAGTCTACGACAGCCAAGGCTACACAGAGAAACCCTGTCTTGAATACCCAAAAAGAAAAAGAAGAAGAAGAACTTACTTGTCTCTATTCTTGCTTGTTGTTGAAAATGTTCAGGATGATTTGTTTCTAATAAAAACAGTATTAATTGGGCTGGAGAGATGGCTCGGAGGTTAAGAGCACTGTCTGCTCTTCTAAAGGTCCTAAATTCAATTCCCAGCAACCGCATGGTGGCTCACAACCATCTATAATGAGATCTGATGCCCTCTTCCGCCATGCATGAGAACATGCAGAGAGAGCACTCATATATATTAAATAAATAAATAAACAAATAGTGTTAATTATCGTAGGTAGCATCAGCACCTGTCTCACTGTTTGCTGCCATCTTCTCCATCAATGTGTATATTATGGATGCTGTCAGCATCATAACTCCTGTCAAGGATCCTCCAATTTTACACACACACACACTTCCTCTCCCATACTCTTTTCCCCCTATTGTAACATCATTTGGAAATTTGACTGTCCTTTGACACAGCCTTCACTGGAGCTTCTGTCAAGTTTCCCCTGCTTTCCCTCATATTATCCCCTGCTCCCTAGTCATGCTATCGCTGACCTGTACCTGATTCTTGGTCATGATTATCATCGTGTGTTACAGTTAAAAATTAAGCACTGTTGTCTGGTGGGCTGTGAACTCCAGAAAAGGGATGATACTCCCTGCTTCTCCTGAGTCATCTCTTGGCATCCACAAGACTGTTCCCAGATTACAACCAAGCAAATCAGAGGGCCAGCCTCCCCTCACTACCTCACTCCCTCCTGACCCCCTAAATTCTACTCATTTTTCTTGTCCATTTTGCTGTCCAATCTCTGCCACAATAGATGTACACCCTCTTGACTCTCCCAATTTTGTATTCTTTTTCTAGGCTTCTAAAATGTTCTGGGTATGGGCCTCCAGTCCTCTCAGGAAAGGAGAGAGGAAAGAAGGTGTTATTTATTGGGGCAGTACTACTCGCCCTGGTGACTCAGCCCGACCGACATTGTACACTGGCAGATCACCAGAGCAGTCACCAGTGCTCTGTACCCTTTGCTCCCCTCCCCTCCCACTGTGCCACCATTCCAGCCAGGCTCTGTCTTTTGTCCTGCTCCAGTGCACCAGTACTCTGACAGAAACACAGGCTCTTCCAGATTTGCCTTTCTACGGACTAGCTGCTCATATAAAGGTCACCCATCAGTGTCCAGCCCTGCAAGCAACCATTGCCAGGCATGGCTTCATTATGTAGTCTCCCAGGAGGCCCTTACCGCCTGAGCAGACCTGAGCTCGTTTATCTCTTGGCCTCTGCTTGCTGTCGCTGAGCGCGTGTTTGTGTGCCCTGGCAGCCTTCCATGAGCCCCTCTTACCTCAAGTCCTCTCTCCTTGGCTTCTGCTGAGTTGTTTTCAGGACCTCCATTTTGTTTTGCTCTTGGTCATAAGGAATCTTCTGCCCACTCCACGTCCTCCTTTCTCTGGCTGTAGGATATCACTTTAAGAGCTCACAAAGAGAAAATCATGTATTGTCCCTGATGATAGCTACAGTGCCTGATAGAGTGTCATGCATGCTCTTATTGAACACACATAAGGGAACGTTGCTCCTTGGCCTGTCTCCTCTGCCGTCTGCTGAGTTTGAGGCTCTGTGACATGGGTTCTGGTAGTGTCTTCATCCAGGAAGTCTTCCTTCTGTTCTCACTTTGCATCTTCCTGCTACTTCCTGCACAGGGCCTCCGTTCTCTAGCAGCCTTTCCGTCTGCTCCAGCCCAGCACTGATGTTCCTTAGACATAAGGAATGTGATGGCTAAATGACAAGCAGGCACAGGCTTACATGTGTTTACATATAAATATATAAACAAAGATTTTGTTAGTCTCTTTAAATGGTTAACTCAGTTGTGATTACTTACAAGTCACTGCAGACTATAAATGAATAATCAGCCACTAAGTAATTCCAAGACAAAAAAATGCAAAAATTCTTTGAAAAATGTTTGGCTAGAAGATTATTTTAATTGAATTTTTAATACGACTTTTAATGTTTACTATGTCAATGAAGAAGAATCTAAAAAATAAGTATACTTAGGATCTTAAAAAGAAATTGTCCAGGGTCCACCATACACATAGTGAAATGGTGACTGTGTGTGGAGAGGAGGAAGAAAGGTACTCAGCTAAGTACTAATTAGTCGGTTCTCAAAGTTTCTGGGACTAAGTCCCACTTGTTCTGGAGACACTGCACCATCTTTGGGGTTCTCCAGTGGAATGGAGTGAGGGCTTCTGGCAGTCTTCCTGGATCAACTCTCAGGTTTGTTCCCCACCCTCCCCTGGTTCCTTTGGAGAAGAAGAAGTTAGGGGAGGCTGGAGAAGCCGGCAGAACACCAGGTGTCGATGGAGCCTGAAGTGAAGGAGTCCTGAGTCTGCCGTGCCCTGGCCTGTGGAGTTGCTGCCTCCTGTATAGCTCCTGCTCCTTGTTTGCTTTTGTGAAGCATGGCGGAACTGACCTTTCCACCTGCCCTTCATGCTCTGGGTGACTCAAATGCTGAGCCATTGTTTTAGGAACGGATTATGTGTTGACAATATGGTTGAGGTATTTGCTCTGCACTGTGCTGAAAAGTAGGTAGATTTTGGTATGCTTTTGCTTAGGTCAGAAGGGCCTCTTTTCCCTTACTTTGGGTGGTGTTTTGATTTTTTTCTACTGTAATACAGATCACAGCTCCAGATGCTGAAATTCACCTGAACCTGTCTAAAAACTGCCAGAGATCTGTAGCTTTCACTGGCAGCCCGGAGCATCAGTGTGTCCTTTCTCTTAAAAGCTCACACCATCCTCCTTAACTGGCATGTGGGGGCCAAGATGGAACTAAAGTTCCAGCAGTCACATGTGGAAAAGTAAGGCACATTAGGCTCTGGGCTTGTAAATCCCCACAGTAGAGCAACTGTAACCAGCATGCAGGGAGGTTTGTACTAAGTAGATTCATGGGATCAGCCCTCTCTGAAAGTTTGGAGTTGCCAGTTAACTACATATGTATTTTTCAAAGGAAATTATCAAAAAGGACATTCCACTCTTATTACAAAGCTATTTTAGGGGTAAATGTTTTGATAGATGTGGTTCAGTGCACCTGGGAGCTGAGCCGTAGCTTGAGGCAGTTAGAACAGATGGGGTTCTGAGATAGCTCAAGACTTGGGTTTCCCCCCCCGTGCGAGCACATGGTTGGTGGGGCCAGTGGGAACTTTAACTTTGTTCACGCTGACATTAGAAAAGTAGCTTCCTTGTGAGAAGCTCTCATTACTGAAGAGTTCTAAGACCATGCCCGGCTCCTCTTAAGTAAACATATAGTGGGCGTACTGTGGTACAAACATTTTGTGAAGAGAAAATGAAGTCAGTATATACAGGGAGTACGTCATGTCAAGGCTTTTTAAATTTGCATCAGATGCAAAGTCTAGGATTAGGGCACTACTGACCGATGTGAATAGCAGAAGTTTAACAAGATAGAAAGACTGCTATGAGCTTCCTCCTTTTTTTGAAGCTGAGTTGAAACTCTAGTCAGATTGAAATCCTCGCATATAATTTTTAAAAATAGTCTAATGTGTCACCAGCCTTGTCAGAAAATAAATGTACACGTATAGAGCACTGGCTGCTTTCCACGCTCACCTGCCAATAGATAGCTTGCTTGTTCAGTGACATTTTACAGTCCTAACACTTTCCCCTTTGACTAACGTGATCTTTCATCAGCCATAAAAGTATTTGTCCTTATGTAAGCAACATATTAGGAGAGGAAGGACTTGGTAAACTCAGTACAGTCATCTGGCCTCTCCATAAAGTAGTGACAAGTGCAAGAGCACAGGACAGGGAGCATGTTTGTTGTTGTTGTTGTTTATTTTTGTTTGCTTCAGAAAGTCTCACTGTATAGCCCAGGCTGGCTTGGCACTCAAGCCAATCTTGTCTCAGTCCTCTAAGTGCTGGGTTTTACAGGTATGACCTACCACACCCAGCCATTTGTCACTTCTTACTTCCTGTCCCAGGATAAGTTCCCCAAAGGCGGAAACCATCTTTCCATCCTCATCTACTGGTTGTTGATGACATGTTGAAGGACACATAGCGGAGAACTGTTCCTTTAACACCTAAAAGCTATCATGTTATGGTAAATGTTCAGCACCTCCTTGTTAGTAACACAAACAGGAGCATGGCTCCTGCGAGCTAGCTGAGAGTTAACCCTTCCCACCCTTGGTAAGAGTTCCTAATAAACTTTAGCTTTCGCTTCTGAGGAGAACTGTGTCCAAGTACTTCCCCAGAGACAGCCTTTACAAATTCGGCAACTGGATTTGCTTTGCGAGAGCTGTTTCTAGATCAGTGGAGGTGTCCTGTGCTTGCAGCATCTGCTAACCCAATTGTACTCTTTCACTGAATGCTTTATTAGCCTTTGTGCAAACTGCTTATTTGAAACAATTCAATTGGGTTGACTGCAGCCCTTCTAACAATCAGGGTTTTCGTTCTCACAATGTGAGCATTACATATTGCCTCTCATTGTACACTGTATTAAGATTTAAAAAAAAATAGCATTTAGAAATGGTCATGCTAACCTCACTTTAAGGTAAAAAGGTTCTATTTCAAGGTCAGCTGATTATAGTATGAACCAGTACTGATGATTCATTCTAGTGATGCTTTTAGTTCTTGTTTGGGACCCAGACAAGAGAAAGCCTTTATATTATGTAGATTACTTAGTTAAGGCACTTGATGTAGTAGCAACTTGCTGACTAATTGAGGAAACACTTTTAGTTATAAATAATTAGAAATACTGGAAAATCCAGTTTGGTGAAGGACATCTCATTAAAGGTGCAGTTCATTTGTGTATATTTGATTTGAGTAAATGTATAAATTTAATAATTTCTCAAGAGCATGCTTGCCTCCTGACACTGCCTTACAAACCTATAGTCTTCCCTACAGCAGCTCAGCTGCAGAAGGCCGTAAACATTTTCCAGGAAGAAACCCACTTGTGTCCCCAGAATGGGTCAGTGAATGCAGCCTCAATTTTTCTCCTTGCCTTCAATCTTTGTGACAATCATAAGCGAATTAAAAGGACTTTAAAGGACTCTAAGCTTTTGGTCAATGCCAGGCTTTCTTCCTTAAAGTCCAAGGGTATGATCTAGTTAGCAATTTTCCCTCACAGCGTGGAGTAGGCATCATAGTAGGATGGGCCATTCACCTTAAGAACAGGGCCTTAGCCTGATGGGCAATTCTGGGGTTACTTCGGGCCTAAAGATAGTAATCTGAGCTTGAGTGCCTGTCAGGTTACCAGCTGAGGCAGAGAAACACACACAGGCACTGTCTTAGTTACCTTTCTCATTGCTTAGACAAAATACCTGACAGACACAACCTAAGGAGGAAGAGTTCCTTTTGGCTCACAGCCCAGCGGAGAAGACATGGCAGCAGGAGCTCGGGGCAGCTGCTCACATGGAAGCCGCAGGCAGGAGGCAGACAGAGTGGGCTGACTGCTGGTGCTCGGCTCACTTTCTGCCTTTTATTCAGCCCAGGCCCCTTAAGTGGTGTCGTTCATATTCAGGGATGTGTCTTCCCTTCTGTGTGGAACCTTTCTGGAAACGCTCTCCTAGGTGCACTTGAAGGTGTGTTTCCGTGGTGATTCGAAACCAAGTGAAGTTGACAGTGAAGATTAAGGATCACTGCCACTAGATGTCTAGGCTCTCACTCACGACATTACACAGCAAGGCTGGCAGAGTGTGCTGAGGGCTCTGGTCCACTTCTAAGTAGTCCTCGGTGTGGCTCAGCTCACTAAGCTCTGCAGGGCCGGGAGCAGAGTACATGAGCAATGGCACCTTTGTACCACTGTGCTGAGGACCAAATGTCCCACCTTGTCCAGAGCTCTCAATGCTAGTTTTCTGAAAAAATGAAAATTGGAGTGTTGTTTTTTTAACAGTCACTACTGATTAAAAATCTCAAAGTACTGTAGCTGAACAAAGCCTATTTATAAATTACAGGCTATATATTATTGGTAAGTCTTTTAAAAAGATTTGTTTATTATTCTGTATATAGTACTCTGCCAGAAGAGGGCATCAGATCACATTATAGATGGATGTGAGCCACCATATGGTTGCTGGGAATTGAACTCAGGACCTCTGGAAGAGCAATCAGCGCTCTTT
This sequence comes from Acomys russatus, assembly GCF_903995435.1. Taxonomy (NCBI): domain Eukaryota; kingdom Metazoa; phylum Chordata; class Mammalia; order Rodentia; family Muridae; genus Acomys; species Acomys russatus. The sequence continues at coordinate 24,219,162 of NC_067153.1, read as the reverse complement.
ACCTCTGAGCCATCTTTCCAGCCTTATTGGGAAGTCTTATAGGGTATATTAATTCCCCTGACTTAAGAGTCTTTTCAACCTTTTGACTTTGTGTTTTAATTTTAAGAGAAAGTCAGTATTTCAGTCTACACTGATGAAGACTTAGTCATTTCCAGAGTCCATTTCAGCACACAGTTCTCCTGCACCAGCTGTGTGACTCCCAGAGCTTAGGCAGTAAGAATTAGTCAGCCCGTGCCTTCATAGTGTCTGCCACTACAGGAGCAGGAGGCCCCAGCAGCAGGGACCTATATTACGCGAGTGTAGCAGCAGAGCCTCTTGAGCAGCCCTTGACTCTAGCTTCTTGCAGGTAATTTGCCTGAGTCATGGATGGAAACTGCGGGATTTTGATGAGTATAGTTGTGCTATTATAGGAGGTCAGCCTAGCAGAACTGTTGAAAGAGCAAGCAGAAAGCCCAGGCCTGGCTTAACCCTTGGCCCGCTTTATGACGGGTGTTATTGTGGGCTTGTTACTTTACCTCTCTGTGATTTTGCTTTCCACCTCTCTAAGTGGCAGTAGTGCAGGTTGAGTAGCCCTTATCCAAAACACTCAGGACCACAGCATTGGGGTCATTAACATTTTTCAATATATGCCCTATACATGTGGACTAAAGATAATTATATGTGATATTTTTAATAATTTGCTCATGAAACAGTTTCGTGGTATATGATATTCCACTCATGGTAATAATACCTACATCATAGAGTTTCAGTGATTATATCAAGTATCCAGTACCTCACACATGGCAAATGCCCTGCAGTTATTAACTATTGCTGCTGCTGCTGCTGCTGCTGCTGTTTTTAATTACAAAAGCATTGAACTTAAAAGACCTGGGTTCAACCACCACTATACCTCTTAGGAACAGTAGCCACAAATCAGTGTAGTTGAGAAAACTCAAAGATAAAATGCAATTATGTGTGAATGCACATAAAGGTTTCACAAATGAAAAGTACTGTTTGGTGCTGTAGCCTTGTTGCAGAAGTGAAGACATGGGCTACAGCCGTTCCATCTTTGCTCGGCACTGCTCAGACCCCACGATAAGCCACTCATTTGTGTTCAGGCATTTCAGCTGTCTCTGTGGCTTCTGACATTCGAGACATGCTTTTCAAGGTGGCTGCAGTATCTTTAACCCTCCTGAAAGAAAACAGTCTGCCAAGCATAAAAGTGTTTGCATTCTGTCTCCACAGTTCCCAGTCAGCGTTGCTGGGATTTAAATCAAGTAAGGAAAGGCCTTACTTGATCATTTCATTCTGTGACAGTATTAGAACAAAACCAAGACTGTGAGATCCTAGTCTGGGGAGAAGTTGGTTTTGATTGGGGGTTGTGGGGAGAAATACAACCAAATGAGAGCCCCATGTCCCTCACAACATTATTTTTATAGCTAATGTGCTAGTTGACTCATAGATAACACCTGTGTCATTTATTTTTAAAAACCTTACTGAAATCTACATCTTAGTGAGTTCTAGGAAAGAAATCACAACAGTTGTTCAGGCATCTGTCTGAATGATGCGGTGAGAAAAGAGTTCTAAATATAGTTAGTACTTAAGACAGATGAGCTTCCGTGCAGTACTGCAAGTATCAATTGAACTGGATCAGAAGGAGCTTGCCATTAAAACAGCCTAAATCTAGAGTGAATATGGTATGCTCTGGAAAGCAACAGCTGTTTCCCTTGAATAATCTTTGTTAGCAAACTCAAATATAACTGGTATGTTGCCACTTTCCAGGTGCAGAGCTAGTATACCAGACTGTGGTTAGGAATAAATAGCATCAGCTGACAATGTAGCTAGTTGATAGAGTGCTTGCGTAGATGTATGAGGCCCTGTGGAAAGTCCCCAGCACCACATAGAACAGGCATGGTAGTGCACCACCTGCAATCCCAGTACAAGGGAGGTGGAGGCAGGAAGATCAAGGTCCTCCTCAGCTGCAGAAGGAATGTGAGGCCAACGTTGGCTGCAGGAGACCCTGTCTCAACAAAACATCTAAAGTGTTAGGTGACATGGCACAATGGGCGTTTGCAGGAAGTCTTCTTCTCACTGAGCAGTTCCAGGGAGCCCTGTTTCTATTTTGACATTCCTAGCACCCCAGTTAGGAACTCTCACCATCTATCTTGGTCTGTTTTGTGTTCCTGTAGCAGAATTCCAAGACTGGGCAATTGATAAAGGAATCTATTTCTCACAGTTGTGGCTGCTAGGAAATCTAGTTTCGAGGTGCTAGAACCTGGCAAGAGCCATTACATTGTGTCATCTAATAGCAGGAGTCAGAAGAACAAGAAGCCAAAGGGGGGCCAGACTTGGCTGTGTTGCTGCCACTGCTGTGGTTGTTTTGGTTTGGTTCTGGTGGTGCTGCTGGGCACCAAACCCATCATCTCGTGAACAGGCTTTCTACCACTAAGCTATGCACTCAGCCTGCCGAACTCACTTTTATAACAGTCTGCTCTCAAGAACTAAGCCACCCTGTGAAAAGGACATCGATGCACTCATGCGGACAGGGCCCTCCTAGTCTAGGAAATGGTTGAATGTCTCACTGTTGACACTGTTACATTGCGAGCTGTATTTCTAACAGACGAGCTTTAGGGATTGAGGCAACATCCACCCTTCCTTCCTTTTCCCTCTCAACAGTTCCGAAGGGGCCATACATTGCTGAGAATCACCTCATTCTCTGAGAATCCAAAGACGAAGAGGGTGGACAGTGTCTGCTTTCTTTTAAAGACTAAATAACACCACACACATTTTATTTGAGGTGATATTGTACTTATAAAGCTCTTAGCATTGTCTGGCACACAGTGAGTATCAATTAATGACCCCAGTGTGTGATAACATGCACACCTGTGGTTGGTAATAGCTCCCATTTATGAAGCACTTATAATATTCTAGGAATTCCTCATATACACATGCATGTATACACACATATGCGACATCATACTTAATCCTTACAGCATCCGAAGAGTACAGATTATTGTCCCAGCTAGACCCAATTCACAGATGAGCTGACTCAAGTTCAGTTAACTGGAGTTGTCCAAGGTTACGTATACAGTAGGTGTATCTTAACCACAGGAATGTTCCTTGAAGGTTCACTCCACAGTCCATATTGCCCACAGTCCACATTCACACGACTTCCTCGATGGACAGTGCTACTTGCAGCATTTGTTTCCTGGCATCCAATGCCTGGGAAAACCAATTTCACTGACTCCACTATCAACATGTAAGTTCCTGCCCTTTCTCAGGATTACAAAACTCTCAGAAACCAAAAGGAAGTTACCAATCAAGCTGAAAGTTGTCATACTAGTAGAAGGTTAGTGACAATACTAAGGATTAGTAGGAGGTGAGCAAGGGAAGAGATGGTATATGATGTCTATATAATCTGCACATATAATGCCTATGTATAGCCTATAATGTCTGCCCACTTTGTTTTCAGAGTCTTCAGACCTTTCACTTCTTTGAATGGCCCACACCTCACTAAGTCTCCCCCAGTGTCAGTTTCCCTCCATTTGGTAGGTGAAGAACTGAGACTTAGAGCCATCACCAGAAGACAGTGACCAAAGTCAAGAGTCAGTTTCTAGCAAAGCTGGATTCAGGTTCAGGTCTAGTTCCATTGTTTCCTAAGAAAATCTTGTCTGTGATGATAAATTATCCCAGAACTTCGGGTATTGAGTGAACTTCCTCTAATCCCACCACACATGCCCTTCATCTGTTGGATGCTACCAGTCATGTAAGAGACCATGGAATTAATAAGATACAGAATTTGCATCTCTGGTTTTGCTGAGTCCCATGTCACACTGCCGTGTACCTGTTGCTGCTGACTTCCACAGATACCTGTCTTAGGACCTACGTCTTTCCACAGCCCTCCCAGCAAGGCCACCTTTGTTCACGGTGATGCCCTAACTAGGGAGCCTTCTCCTCCCGCACTTCCTTCCCACTGGGTCACCAGTCTCGCTGCCGTTTCTCTCAGCCCACATGCTCACTCACGCCACTCCTTTAGAAAGAAAGGGCAGCAAGGCTGTTCTTTGTGCAGCTGAAGCTGCCCCTCTTCTTTCCCCCTCAGAGAACACCTTACTTCCATTCACTCTTGGGCCAGAGTATCCTGAGTGCCTGCAGCTTTAAGTGAAATCTCTCTGAGCAAATGTTCCATGGCTACAGTTGGCCGAAGTTTCACTGTATCTTAACTAAGACTCTCCATCGCTTACGTGTTTCAGTCATGGTTTTTTAATTTGGTGGTGGTGCCTTTTGACAGAGGGTCTCACTGTGTTGCCCAGACTAGTAACTCCAGAGCTCAAAATAGATTCCTTCTCCAGCCTTCTGAGTTTCAAGACCAAAGGTGTGCACCACTGTACTGGTTCTTTTGATGGCTTAATGTTCTTATTCCCCCTTTGTGGTCTCTTTTGTGGGTTCCTTCTCAACTCCTACACCCATACTTCAAATAGTTGTTCAGGATCCTCTTTCTGGACATTTACCCTTCTTTGTACTGTCTCTGCCTTTTCACTTGTGTGGTTACTATGGCTTCAACCCCCATTCCACCTTCACACTGCTGAATGAGGTCTCTCCCTATGACCTTACTGCCCCTCTCTCTCTCCTTTAGAATATATCAGGAACATTTCCATGTCAGCATGGCCCCTTTTCTTCCTTCAGTCCCCACATCAGTTAGTAGGAGGTCATCAGCCACACCCCAGAGCACAGGCACCATTATGAATTCAGCCTTCAGCCTTCACTCCCAGTAACCACAGCTCAGTTCTTTTGCTCCTTCAGTATTTCTCAAATGTCCTTTCACGCTGTGCCAGAGCTCTTTCTCCAGGCAGTTATCTTTTGTTTTCGCATTGTTTCCCTCATTTTTTTTGTTGTTAGAGGGAGTTCTTTGTCCATCAGGACTTCAGGCTTTATTGCTGGGTGTTTCTTTAGGATAAATACTATCTTAATTCTCTTGTCTTATTTCAATCTTTGTACTTCCCTGTCTACAGAGGTACCAAAACTTATGTCCCCAGTAAATATTTGTTGAACAGGATAGGACTTTCTAGAATAATCAGAACGCCTTAAATGTATTGAAGATTAGGAGGGAAGCCCTTGGGGAAAACCTGCAGGTGCTTATCCACGGTGCCTCGCTTGTGCAGTTGTTTGGGAAGCACTGGCTGTTAGCGTGTGTCCTTCCATCCCTGGGCTTCTTCTGTGCCTTTATTCTCACTCCTGTCTGCTCCTGCTTGTTCTCTCACACTCAGCACTCTGTCCTGCCAGAAATTGGGTCTAGATGCTGTCCACGGATGCCTCTGGCATGGCACCTCTCAGTCAGTGTGGTTTCCTGGGTCCTTATTTGGCTTCTAACGTTAACTTCAAATCATTCAAGACAAAAAAAAAAAAAAAAAAAAGAAAAAGAAAACAAGCTCTACTTATATGTTCATAGTGTCTAACCTAGTTCAACCTCCTAGGTGTTTCTGAATAGTGAAGAGGTATACATCAAAATCACCAGATGTTTGTGGGTGTGCTACTGTTGAGCTCTCTGTAGAGAAGGTGTCTTCCCACCCACCTGACCCCTGAATATACAGTTTCAGTCTCTTCAGTCCAACTTGAGAGCCACTCTTGTATTTCAGGTGAGTTCAAGTTCTAGCGTCTCCAGTTAACTGTTGTTAATCAGATTAGCTGCCCAATTTCTGTGTCTCAATCAAAGCATGTATCATCAAAGCCTTCTTGTTTATGAGTACAAATACTCCATTGATGTTTATAAGAGGAATGCAGACTAGCCACAAAAGCTGGCGTACACATGTGATAGCATTTGTGTGTGTGACGTTTAAAGAGTGCTGGGTTATAATGTTCTGCCTCTGAATGACATGAGGCTGTAGTAGGAGATCACTGAGTTCCAGGCACGCACCTGGGAAGCATAGTCAGAAGCCCTGGACAGGAGCAGGAGAGCTGGCAGGTGCAGCGTTCCCGCGACTCTGTCTGCTCACAGACCTCATGTCTGTGTTATCAAAGTGTGGAAATAGGACCTTAATCTCAGAATCAACTGGACCTGTTTCCAAGTTGTTATTAAAAGCAAAAGGATACCATCAGAACAATAAAATGACAATTTTAAATAAACATTGGAAAAACAGTGTTTTCTTATGAGGAAGGCATCTAAAGTAAGCATTAGAAATAGCCATCATCACTCTTTCTAGAACACCTATATTTTTCCCATGTAGTGCTTCTTTATTTCTCTCTAAACCAGACCCCTGACCATCTAGCTGAAGATGGCTTCCTCTTCACACTAAAAGTTCTGTGTCCTCTTTCAGTTCAACTAAAGAATCTATACTAAATTAGAATCTTGGTTTCAATTTAGCCTCTCAGAAGAGAAGTTGGTTGATGTGGCATAGGTCAGGAATCCACTGTGGTACCAGCAACTATGGCCAAGGAGCCAGGGCCATGTGATGAAAATGTGATATCATAGCGTCCGCCCAGATACAAAAGAGGCAGTCTTAGGCAGGATGAACTGTTGTGTTCTAGACTGACCACCCACCAAATTCCAAGGAAGCATGAAGTGAGAAGTACACTGTAGTAGCATTCAGCAGGTGATGGTTTTTATAGCCTGGTTGCCAGTGCCTCCCAGCTAATGACTCACCTTGAGGCCAGGCTGTATCTCAGATGTTTGTGTTACATTCTGTAGTACAGAGAAGTGCCCAGCCACACACACTCATTGTGCTTTTATTCAATAAACAGAAGAAAATATTAGTTCTGCCTTCCCGGTGATATAAATAGGCAATAAATTTTTTAATAAATCCAAAGCAAAATTGTGGTGTACAAAGGAAGTTAAAATGAGGAGGAAAGGAGGGAGGGAGACAGACATAAAACTATAACAAAGTCTTGTCTTTTTATAATTTCAGCATACATATAAGCAGTGTGGTTTTCATTTAAACATTTATTGGTTCATTAAAATATTAGCTTTAAAAGATTTTTATAAAAACAAAATATAAATATGTGCCACTAATATTGACTGACATCTTTGTTTGTTTGTTTGTTTTTCAAGATTGGGTTTCTTTGTGTAGCCTTGGCTATCCTGGACTCACTTTGCAGACCAGGCTGGCCTTGAACTCACAGAAATCCGCCTGCCTCTGCCTCCCAAGTGCTGGGATTAAAAGCGTGCGCCACCACGCCCGGCCATCTTTTAGTTCTTACTTTCCAGTTTTAAATTGATATACTCCCCGTTTGATATGACTATAAAACAGTTCTGCCAGTGTCAAGTAAGTAAGTAGACAGTAGGAGATTATAGTTCACTCAACTCTATAAGGTGATTTGGATTAAAACTTTACAAAGATCACAGAGTGAAAGCCATTCTTTATAGAACACTCAGGCAGTTTCTAAAGATGTACCAGGATGTGTTTTGTCTGTATGATGGATTGCCTCCAGTGATCTTAGTGATGGTAAAAGGGACCATGGAGTGAAGTAATCTAGGAAATGTGGGGTTTGAGGAGCTATGCTAGTGTATTTGTTGATAATACCAACCAAGAAAATTACTCTGGAAGCAAACCAGATCTAACAGTAATTAACAGGGCTTTTTACCTAGCTTTATTAATTAGAGAAACTAATAGTGCTTAAGGGAAGCTTCTATATAAACAGTTCCAGAGTTCAGTGGCTCATTACTATAGATTTTTCTCTCTATAAATGGTTCAGTGTAGATAAGGCAGCATGTCAGTTCCATGAGGTTGTCCAGGTTCCTAGTGATCTTCTAGCTATGACTCCACCATCCTGAAGACTCACTCAGACTGCTCCAAGAGGCAAGAGTGAGCTTGGACCAGGTCTATACAGAAAGCATTACCCCACTACATCTTACTGTCAGGGACCAAGTCACACATACCACACCTGCCTCTAAGGAGGCTGGACAAATGGATAGTTCCAGAAGGAAAACAGCATTAGTATTTTTAATGTTTGCACACTATCAGTATGGAGATTTAAGAAGCTTCAGAAAACATAAGTAAAGGGAAATATTGTAATGTTAATAATACGTTCCTTTTTATATTCAAAAAAATTTTATTGAAATTTTAAAGATTGTTTCAAAGTTACTTGTCAAAAAATAATAATAGTTGAAATGTAGTAGAGGTCATCTTACCTCTCTACTATGGCAGGTAGTGTTGATGGCTTCCATAGACCACCTGTGACTCTCTGGTTCTGTCCACATTGAGAAATGCAGAAGAAAGTGAGATCTTACAGAGGCTGAAAAGTACTCAGCTCTAGACAGAAACGTGATGGTATGCCCACTCTGCACAACCTCAGCACACCGAGTCTTATGTGGGCATGTGCTACACCACAGCTTTATTAATAGAACCACATAGCATACAATTCACCTACTCAGAGTGTTCGCTAAATTTTACAAGTTCACAAAGCTGTGCAACCATCTTGACAACAACTGTGGCAAGAAGTCTTCTATTTGTATTCACTTCCCTGCAAATGGACTTTCTGTCTCTGTAGACTTGCTGTTTGGAATATTGCATACAAACATATTCATGGGGTCTGGTTTGCCTGGCTTCTTTGACTCAGCATGATGCGTTCCAGTCTCATCCATGTTGAAGCATGTATCCACATGTGTTCTTTTTCATGCCTTTTAATCCACTGTATGGACATGTCACATTTATTCCTTCATGAGTTGGCAGTCATTTTGCTTGTTTTTCTCTTTTGCCTGTGATGAATAATGCTGCTTGAACATTTGTGTACAAGTGGACGTGAGTTTTCGTTTTCATTTCTTGTGGTGTTTATTTCGGAGTGTAACTACTGGGTCATATGGTAACTCTGTGTTTATCCTTTTTAGGAACTGCCTTTCCACCAGCAGTGTATGAGGGTTCCAATTGCTGCACGTCCTCGCCGGCACTTCTTACTGCCTACCCTTACTGTAGCCATTGTAGTGGGTGTGAAGTGGTGTCTCCTTGTTTTGACTTACATTTCTCTGATGGATTAATATTGTGGTGTTTATATTACTAACCTAGGGCAAAAGTTTAAATCTTAAACATTCACATAGAAACCACCTCATATTACTGAACTGATTTTCTGAAACAAAACCATAGATCTGTGCCAGATAAATGTTGTTCATGAAGTTATACTTGAAAAAAAAAAACAAACATGAACTAAAATGACTTGGAATGACAATTATACACTCATCTGGGGCATTTGGTTTGCAGTATGAATTCCTTTGCTGTGTTCTTTATCTGAGCTACTCAAGTGCTATTATGTGACATTTATCGATAATCCAGACAGCACTTTGGTTAAATCCACAGTGTGGTGTCACTAGGTCAACACTTGAAAATGGAAATGTGGGTCCCTTCTGGTTTTATCAGTTGAGATTAGAGGTGGTTTATAACACAGGGAACCTTTTCTCCGCCACTGTGTGTCTCAGTGTGAGCTAATGATCTGTCACCTGAAGCTACTTAAAATGGGTTGGGCCTTCTGGACTGTGGCGCTGCTGTGTTGACTTCAGGATCTGACTGCAGAGGGGAGCAAAGAACCCTTCTGACTTGTGTGCCTCCATGTCCTTTGTGTCCAGTAAAAGCACTGCCATGTTCAGCCCTTGCCTCTCTCTGCTTCTCAGATGTTTTCTACACCCATCACACCTTCTGTCTCTTCACCCTTTGGAGCTCTTAGTCTGCCTACCATTGTTTCTGTCAAGGAAAGAACACAATGTGCAGCTTGGGAGTCCATGACTTTCACCAACCTAGATATGTCCAAATTGAGAAGAGGGCTGCTGGAGGAGAGAGAATAGTGAACCAAATTCAGAAGATGCCTCCTCTAGGAAGTCTCAGGATGTCCGGGAAAGCTCCCGCAGGACAGAGCTTCATGGGAGACTGGTCCTCCACTCTGGCACACAGAGCACCTCACCCAGAGCTAAGCTCCCTGTGTGCTATGCATCTGGCACTGTTTGCAGAAGGCCTGCAGGGGAACAAGGGAGGAAAAGGGAAAGAAAGGAAAAATAGATCGATTGGCAGAACTTGAATTCTGCCACCCCCAAGGTAAAGGGAGGCAGCAACCTCAGGCACTTAAGAATCTGGAGTAAGCCTTCATGCTTCCTCTTTTGGCACGCTTTTGTTAACTGAGATACCGCCGTGCATGAAGCCAGCACATCAGGACTGCTAAAGATCCTGAAGCACCGGCTAACCCAGACTGTGCGCTGTCAGAACTCACAGAGGAGCCAGATGATAGCTGTTGCTATGTTATAGGACTGTGGTTCAGTTCTGTGTTGGCAAGTGCTTACTGAGCTGTGCTGTGTGAGAAGGGAGTGCGGATAGCCGTGTGTTGGCTCCCGGCTCATTTTTTCCATAGCCCTCTGAGGTGACAAGGTCATCCTTCAAGTGAGGTTAGCGCTTGCCGTATCCAGTTTATCTCTTAGCTCAACACCCAACTGTCCGTGACCTGACATGGTTGGTGAACATGCCGCCTCCCTGTTTCCCATACCCTCTGAAGAAAGGAGGGAGGAGCTATAGCAGTTGGAGAGAGGCTGTGCGGGCTGTGTAATGAGAGCATACCCAGATAAGGAAGCTAAGTAATGCACTTGGCTCTGGTGGAGCTTATTTTTTATTGGTTTTTGAGTTTTGCTGTGGCAATTTTTACAGAAAACTTCAAGCTCCTTTTTCTCACAGTCTTACTCTTAGACAGGGAAGAATGAATGATCGCTGAGGAAACACAGACTCACTTGTTTCTGTAAGAAAATGATCAAATGTGCTTCTGTGGAACAAAACTGGATTTGAAGTTTTGCTTGTTCTTTTTTATTATGAAGTTGAAATAAAAAAAAAAAAAGGAATGTTACTTGTGCTGATTTTCTTATTTCACATAGAAAATAAGAATATGTTTAGAACTTGAGCGAGTATCTTATTTTCTTTCTTGCTACATTGTTATCCATAGTCACTTGCTCAATGAAATTGTTATTACCTCACTGGACCACTGTACTATAAGGGTTCTAAAAGTCAGTGAACCAATCTCTCTCTCTCTCTCTCTCTCTCTCTCTCACACACACACACACACACACACACACACACACACACACATTTTAAACAGCCTCTTGCTTCATTTCGGTTTGTGTGCTTTTCAGTTAAGGTGAGTGTCTGCGTATGCTATAACTAATGCTGCATTCCTATAAAGACGCCTGTCCAGAAGGGAGCTCTTGGAGTCAATAGTGTCCCTGGACCTTCTCTCACCCACTAGCGCACACACACAGAAGCAATACTTTAACATGTTCTCTAAGTGACCTCTTTGGTAGAGCACTCCCTGGGATAGGCATCTTATTCCATTTTCTACTAGAAATTATTTTTCTGAATTTAGGGAAATTTTATGTTCTTTGAGTCTTATTCTAAAAAACCATTCCTTCTAGAATACAGTGAAAACTAGGGTGGGATACCTTAATTAGGAAACTTTTGTTGATTGCTTCCAGTAAGTAAAGCAATTATATGCAATGTATCAGAATATGAATATGTATGCTTTGTAATATTAACCCTTGATGTGGAAGAAGCCACCTGGGCTTTGAAGTCGGTTAATTGCAAAAAAATGCTGACTGGATGCCAGGCACTGTTGCAAGCACCTTTAAAAATTAGTTCACTCACCCTTACCTCTGTCTTCTGAGGGTGCTCTGCTAATATGCCCATTTCACAGATAAGAAGGGACCTGAGGTGGGATTAAGAAAGCTGCTGTGAGTCTGGGCCATTTGAGTGTTGGAGGTCAGCTGTTGAAGTCAAGTGTGCTGAGCAGTTCCTTTCTTCTGAGGAACCACAGTCCAGCCTTCCAATTCTGGTGCTACACTTCAATAGCCAGGTATTGTTAGGAGCTAAACTGTCCTCACAGTACTTTGCTCACCCATAAAAATGGGCAAGCCGCTTTGAAGAGTTAAACGGAGAGCCTGGAGAGATGGCTCGGTGGTTAAGAGCAAACATTGCTCTTGCAGAGGGTCTGGCTTTAGTTCCTATCGTCAGACAGCTCACAACTCCCTGTAACTCTTAGAGGACTCAGTGCCACCTTCTGCCTTCCATGCCCACCTGCACTCACGTGTGCACACCCACACAGAGACATACACATAATTTAAAATAAATAAATTATTTCTTTCAAACAAATTAAGTGGAATACTATCGAGCATGACCAAGGATTGCTAATGGAGACTCTACACCTACTCATTTGAGGATTTCTTTTTGTTTTTTTGGGTTTTTTTTGTTTGTTTGTTTGTTTTAGTTTAGGCCCCACCCAGAGAGCTTATGATTCATTTCATTACACTGTAGTGTGTGGTCTCTTGTGACCAACTTTGAGATCCCTGTCAGCATCACTTGAGATTAAACAGAGTGCCTTTTTCAGTGACTCTTCTTGGTGACTGTACACCTCAGCTCAGGGTTAGTCAGCCTGGACTGAGGACAGGGCAGTGGGAAGAGCCAGCTTCATAGCCTGTAACAGTTGTTTCTGGGATACACCCGCTGCTGCCCTCGCCCCCACTCACTGCTGAAAAGCAGCATGTTTACAATTAGCTGATGCAGCTGAAAAGGAATGTGGCGTTTCCCTCTACTGTGTCCCAGTGACATTTTGAAAGTAAACCTTTAAAATACATAGAGTGTCACCTACAAACATTTTATATTTTTAGGTCTGCGAACCCCAGAGTTCAAGAGGACTTAAACATTCTGGTTGACACAGGCTTCTCCTCACCAAGTTTCTTACTCAGAGGAGGAGACCCTTGTCAGCACTGCCTTCTAAAAGTGAAAGGAGCCTCCCAAGAAAACGATTATCCCTGCAGTGCTTTTATTTAATGAGATTGAGGTAATTATTCTATTGGAACTGAAGGAGTTTTGATTCTAAAGCAAGCATTCGTTTAAGGAAGTGTCACATGACTTGAGAACTGTTGCTCTGACCATATAATTTTAGCTTTCTTTTGCTAGGACTGGCTTACTTTAAGTCCATGCCATTTAGATCTCAGGCTAAGCCAAATCAAAGGTGACAAGGCAGACCAGTGGCCTGAGAGGCTGTGGTGTCTCCCGAGGGTAGCACTGCTCCATCCCATAGTCATTTGTTGAGCACTCCTTACAAGACACTGGGGTGCACGTGTACGAAGAACACTGCCCCCACACTTCAGTGCCCGGAGAGGAAAGCGTAAAGTTCAGCAAGTGTTAAATGGTGGAAGAAAATGTGAGCAGACAAGAAGGACCCCGGATCTAGCCAGGAGTAGGAGAGGGGAAGGGATAGGGATGTGCTACAAAGCTTCTTACAGGAGGCTCAGCTCCAGTGATCCCTAGAGGACAGGCTACCATGACGGAGAGTGGATGGAAGAACTTTCCACTGGTCCCTCATGGACAGTGTGTAAGCACCCCGCCTAACCAGTGTCACCTCAGCTCCAAGTAATGTCTTATATGGCCTACTGCCTTCAGGTCTTAACATTATTTGAACATTTTAAAGTCATTTCTTAGCCAGATGGTGATGACGCACATCTTTAATCCCAGCACTCGGGAAGCAGATCACTGTGAGTTCGAGGCCAGCCTGGTCTACAGAGCAAGTCCAGGACAGCCACGGCTACACAGAGAAACCCTGTATCAAAATACAAAATAGGCATTTCTTATCTTAGAATGATTAGCTAGGCTTGTATGACTTCAAAGGAATATGATTATTTGTGACCTGCCTTTTGCCTCTGGTTTGTGTCACCTACTCTCCTCCATTGCCACTTGGCAGGATTGAGTAGGAACAAGCTAGAACCTCAGCAGTTAGGGCCACAGGGAAGGAGGATTCGTGGTGCATCACCTTCAAGAGAAACCCATGCTGCTAGCTGCAGTAAACCTTATCCCCGGTGTCATTGGAATTGATGCCATTCTGGCCAGTGGCTCCTGGTGTCTGTCTCAGTGCCCTTTAGCAGACTAACCTCTCTATACTTGGCTTTCTTCTCACGATAATGAATAATAATAGCTCCTTACTGTGCCACGGGGGTGGAGTCTGACATGGAGTGAACTCACTCCTGGCAACTAGCAACAGTTTGTTTGCTGTGAAGGGACAGAGTTCTCGTCCTCCCACCTGACCTAAGACATGTACAAGGACTTGGCCATCCATGGCTTCGTTTTCTGCACATGCTAGTTTATCACTAAAGCCGGAGTGTTCCTTTCGTGTCCATTGCCAGGATGCTTTGGGCCAAACACTGCTCTCAGCACCTAGGATAGACTCAGGAATCAGTGCACATAAAGTCTGAGCTGTAGTGTGGGAGTCAGCCCGACACATTTCAGAAGTGCCAGTGAAGTCCCTTGGGAAGAGAGGGAGGAAGGAAAAGAGACACGAACAGAGCTTCCAGGGCCCTGATGGCACCAGCCCTACCAACCCATTGTAAGGAAAAACTGAGGACAGAATGAAAGCAACTACTAGTGATTATTGGGTTCATAGGATATACCAGGCACTGTGTTAAAGCTTTGACCTGGGTTTTCTGCTTTAATCCAAATGAGTAGAATAAAAGCCTTGATGTACAGCAGATGACACTGTCTCCAGAGAAGAGCTTGAAAAAACAGTGGGTGAACTCAGGGCTCAATGATTTTAAAATGCAACTTGGTAGAAGGATGTGCATGTCACAGATTGGGTATAGCAAGATTGATTTTGGACTGCACTTGGCGTCTATGAAAGCCCCCTGTTCAGGAACTGGGGAGCAATTTTGGTACCTTTGCTTCCAGAAGAACTGGACCAGTGAGGCCAAGCTCCCCATGCTCAGTACTCAGGTATTTTCCTGAATTCCAAGCAGGCTCATGGTCCAAGCTACAACTTTTCTTCCTGCTTTGAGAGACCCCAGCATTGTCAAGGGCTTGCTAAGGGCAGATGCAAAAGCTAAAATACGAAAAGATTCAGTTTCCTGATCCAAGCTATGCCAGACCAGAGAATGAGGCTTCTTTCTGAGCAACTGCAGCAGCCATGACCCGCAGTTCAGCTGTAGCTCACAGCAGCCTCTGGGACCTGGCAGGCTCCTTTTCTGCAAGATGCCGTTGTGAGCCGAATGGACGCCCCCAGAGTCAAGTCGCCTATTTAAGACCAAACCTCAAGGTAGAATGTGAAGGACAAGCAGAAGTCTTAGTAAAATCAATCAACTTATTTTGCAGATAATCTTAATTCATAGTCTACTAATTTAAAACTCATGAGACCATAGAAGGAGCTGAGCGGTTAAAAATAATAAAAGAAGGGGCTGGGGAGATGGCCCAGAGATTAAGAGCACTGGCTGCTCTTCCAGAGGACCCTGATACAATCCCCAGCATCCACATAGCTCACATCTGTCTCTCACTCCAGTTCCAGGGGAATCCGACATCTTCATACAGACATACATGTAAGCAATACATGAATACACATAAAAAGTGAAAAGGAATCAACAAAAAATTAAAATAATAAAACAATAATCGATGAGATGTATCAGTGTTATTATTTAGCTGCTTATTATTTATTTGCAAATATAGGTGGCCACTGGCTTCTGTCCCTCTGACTGAGCAGGTAATTTATAAGTACTTCGGGTGTAGTTTAGCTACCCTGGACTGTGTCCTAGTTCCATTTGCTGTACACAGAATCAATTCATACTTACCCAGCAAAAAGAAAAAAGAATGAAACAAAGAGAGAATACTGTAAATGTGAAGGTTTCTACACCGGCATAGGGGAGGAGAGGCAGCCTGCTGTTCCCTCAGCTGGCCTCGGCTTCCCATTGCTTTCTCCTGTCTCTCAGTGTAAGCTCTCATTAGATCTGCTGTTCAAAGATAACATTTTCATACAGCACAGCCCCAAGACACTGTATCTGCTTGCTGTGAGCAAAGAAGCAACATTCTTTCCATGGCTAAAGGAAATGCCAGCTGTAGTTGGCCTTGCTAAGGGGTCAGTTTTCTTTTGATTTCTATATTTTCATTGTGCTCTTTGGTTTTAGAGTTTATGCTCTAAAAGAGATACAAATTCACTATACTGATAGGTATAAGGGCAAAGTCAAACTGTTTATCAATTCCAGTATCTGATTACTTGAAACCGTAGGCTAGTTAGTAGGCTTCCGTTGTGGCTAGTCATTGCCCACAGTTTTTTAAACTTGCAAGACAAAGATACTTACATTTACTCCATTGACATTGTGATTCTAAATAAATAATAAAGATCCTGACGAGCACATGGAGATAATGTGTATCACTGTCCATCCCCTCTCACTAAGTGGATGTGGACTTTACCTGTGTGGTAGAGGGATGACATAGTCTGTAAGGTTTTAGAAAAGATGGCTTTGGAGACTAGTGTCTCAGTAAAGTGCTGTGCAAGCATGGGGACCGGTGTTCAGATCCTTTGTACACATGTGAAAAAAAAAAGACAGGCATGATGGCATGTGTCTATAACCCAGGGCTGAGGAGGTGCAGACAGGAGGAGCCCTGCGACTGCCTGGCTAGCCAGTCTAGCCCAGTTGGTAAGTTCCAGAAGTCTTAGAAAAAAGAAAAAAATGATAATAACAGTAGAAAAGGATTGAGGAAGATACCCAGTGTCAACCTCCAGCCTGTCCACAAACACACACACACAGAAGTAAGATTACTTTGCTGTTCCCTTGATGTCTGTGCTAAACTATAGCAATCCTGGAATAAGGAAATGCTGGCATACTGGCAAAGATGGGGCCCTGAGTGGGGAAATGGCAGTGGTGTGTGTGTAGGTCAGAGGACAACTTACAGGGCTTGGTTCTTTTTTGACCATGTAGGTTCCATGAATCAAACTCAGGTCATCCAGCTTGCGGGCAAGCACCTTTACCTGCTAAGCCATTTTGTTGGCCCAAGGCTAGGCAGGTTTAAAATTACAGTGGACACAACAGAGGGGCTACTTGGTTAAGTAAACATGGGAAGAGTTCTAAGGCCAAGGAAGGCTTTGAGTTCTCCAGCTCAGGGGGTGGAATGATAGAAGAGCAGAGCTAGTTGGGACAGAGAATAATAAAAGGTACTGTCGAAATACAGGCAGAAATTATATGCCTGTCATTGAGCTAAGGAACTTAATGCACTACTTGATTTAGTCGTCATCATCGGTCTGCAGGGGTTAGCAGCATCATTGCCATTTTACCATTGTGGAAATATAAACTTGGGGGAGCCCAAAACCATTGGGGAAAACAGTGTCTCCCAAGAATTTGGAGGTGGGCATGTATGACAACAAAGCCTACCTTTAATCCACTTTAAGTAAACTCATTCTGTAGTTCGAACTGGCCTGGAACTTACGATATAGCCCAGTCTGGCCTCAAACTTACACCCGTACTTCTTCATCAGCATCCAAAGTGCTGGCATTGCAGGTGTGAGCCACCACACTGAGCAGAAGGGGAATTTTGGTTCAGGAAAACTAAGCTGGAATTGCTTGTATTGGGCTGAGGTATCTTGAAGGCAGCTGGAAGGTCAGACCTGTAAGCTGAGGAGAGGGCTGGGGGTAGGGGTGGGGTGATGGAAGTTGAGAGCCTGTGCTGTGGGCATGCATGAGGTCCCTGAGCAGAATAACTGAGCAAAGAGAAGTAGACCTGAAATAAGTGAAAGGTGATGCTCACCTAGTTTTGGACTTAGTAATATATGGACACTAAGCAGTGTAATTTTAGCACTGTGCTTTGGCATATACACTTTGCATCAGCACAGTATTAAAATGCTCATTGTGCACTTACTGTTAGAGCTTTAGTCCCTGCCTTCTCAGAACAAATAGACCAGTAAGGAGCCATCAGTACAAGTGCCATTAGACAACCCTGACAAGGCACTGTCAGTTACACCCACCCAAGAGTTGTCATAGGATATTCTTATGGGGTCCTACATAAGTTTAGTCTTAAAGCCAGGCTTGAGGGCTAAAACCAAGGAATTATTAGTGCTTCTATTTTGAAAGAATCACTAAGAGACAGTTGTTTCCTGCCTCCTCCTTCAGCCCCTTCCCCTTTGAGGTCCCCACAGTCCCAGTGAAACTTTCTGTCCTCCCACACATATTTCATTAGATGTGTACACTGAAATTTCTTAGATCATTTTTTGAATGTATAATTTTCTATGAGACTCATGTAAAACTGGAAAGCAGCATGTCTTTTCCACCAAGTATCAAAACAGAAGGCCCCAGGTCTTCAGTGTACAGTAAGTAGCCTGATCTTAGATTATACACGTTACCTTGTTAGGCACTCTTCATTTTAAGAGGTTTTCTTTTGTTAACACAGAGGCTGGGGGCCTGGAGAGATGGCTCGGCAGTTAAGAGAGCTCACTGTTCTTATAGAGGACCCTGGTTCCGTTCCCAGCCACCTGTAACTCCACTTTTAGGACATCAGAAGCCCTCTTCTGGCTGCCATAAGCTCCTATGTGTACATGCTACACATCAACTCACATAGGCAAACGTGCTCATAAATAAAAATAAATCTTTAAAAAATTCATAAAAGAGAGCCAGGTGGTAATGGCACATGCCTTTAATCCTAGCACTCGGGAGGCAGGGGCAGGCTGATCTCTGTGAGTTTGAGGTCAACCTGGTCTACAGAAAGAGTCCAGGACAGCCAAGGCTACACAAAGAAACCCTGTCTCGAAAAACCTAAAAGGAAAGAAAGAACATAAAGAGAGAAAGACAGATAGAAAAAAAACAAAGAATGATTTATGAAAGAGCAGAGTCCCTGGGGCCAGAATATGCAGGCTTTAATTCTTGATATACTAGTCACTGAGTGGCTTTGGGCAGCACACTTAGCCTCTGTGCGTCAGCCGCCACATCTGCAAATGAGGGTGTTAATAGTGCCCACAGTCCACAGGGTCTGGGAAGGATTAATGCCATCCGTGGCATACACAGGATAGGGCTACTAACAATCCTGCCACTATAGTTGAGGGCCCATTTCCCAGCGCAGCACAGATCCCTCCAGGTCAGCTCTCATCTACCATGAAGAGAAGAGTATGGTATTTGACTCTTCTTTGTGAATACCTAGTCCATCACTTCCAAACCAGAAACAAGGAGCTCTCTTCTTTTTAAAATAGAACCTCCAAGCCTGCTATGGTGACACATGCCTGTACTCCCTTAGCGCCAGAACCAAGAGGACGGTGAATTCTAGGCCACCTTGAGCTATGTAGCATGTACAAGCAAAGACTTAGAAATCCCCCCTTCCTTCCAGGCCCACGCAATATGGCCTATTTCAAAGCCTACCAGTCTTAGGGATTGAAGAGATAGCTCAGCAGTTCAGAACACTTCCTGCTGTTCTTGCAAAAACTTGAGTTCAGCTTCCAACACTGACAACAAATGGTCTGTAACTCCAGCTCAGGGGCATCCGACAGCCTTTTCTGGCCTCTACAGGCCACTTGAACACACTCATACAGACATATGCACATGAATAAAAATAACTTTTTAAAAACAGAAGCCTGACAGCCAAGAGAGAGAGGGCTTTGAAAGCATGGCTGCAGTAAAATCCCTGCTTGCATGACGAACAAACAAGCAGGCAGTCTTGCCTGGTCTCTGTTTCATAAAGGTAGAGGGGATGCACTCTTCTCTGTAGCTGAATGAACTTTTCCAGCAGACCTGTTGAGCTGCCAGTTGACAGCCCCATACAACATGTCTGTTGGGCTCATTTGACAGTCATAGCAGCAAGGAACAAACTCTGCAGTTTTAAATAAGTAGTTAGAGAGCTCAGAGCAGGTGGTCACACCTCCGATGAAGCCACCGAACACCTCATCGTCCTGACGGGCACCTTCTTAAATTACCCCAAAGAGCTCAGAATACCTACCCCTCTCAGTAGTTACAGGTTTGACATTGTTAGTGAAAAGCTCCATCACCTTCTTGGACCTCTCTCTGATGGTCCCACAGGCTAGAGTTACAAAGAGTCTTTTGACCAAGCAGGAGAGTAAATGACTTTATGGAAGACAAGCCAGCACTTGTTTCCTTCCAGTGGTGTGAGGGTTAAGAGCCATCACTGTGGTCACTGAGGTCAGACAGCAGCTCTCAGTTTGCTGCTTCCAGCCACAGATGTGTTTGGGTTGGCCAGGGGATTGTACACACATGTATCAGTTGGTTGCAACATACACTAGTTGGAAGGTTTCATATCAGAATCAGCACTTCCAACTTTTCTCAGTGCCATCTCTGACAACACAGGCTGGCCGCTGTGCCGGAGTAAGATGGAGGGCCCTCATTGGCCCTTCCACCTTGAGATAACTTCAGCCTGGCCCTCTTCCTGTATGCAGGGTTTCTGCAGAGCCCTGTGTCATTTTCTCTGCAATATCATCCCAAATGAAAAGCAAACATTCTTCTCATCACTCTCCTGACCTAATTGTAACACGGTGGTGTTAAATTCTGAGTCTCAGGCCTTCGATTCAATTTCCAACATAAAATCCTAAGTGAAGCATTCTTTGATCAGTACTCTGTAAAGTCATACAGATGAAAACGATCCCTACCTGGTGGTATTTCTGTGTCACAGTTACTTTCCCTTTGACCTTTGCATGGTAGCATGCTCCTCTGGTTCCTACCAGCTGTACAGGCTAACCAACTTTTGACCCTCTGTCCTTAGTCATCTACTTTAGGCTGCTGATAGATTTGAGGCTATCAGCTGTATGTGGGGAAGGGAGTGTGGAGCTAAAGAGGGGAAATGAGATACCTGTTCCGCTTCCCCAGGCTTGAAAACTGAGTCATGCGTACACAGAACAAAAGCAATGTGAACAAGCCTTTGCACATCACTGTATCAGTGAGCTGTTTGCCCCACCCCTTGCACACACCTTTTTCTTACCACTTGCATGGCCAGCCCCTCTCCTCTTGGTTCCATTCAGGCTACCTAGCCTCAGTTGGAAAAATCTGCCCTTCTATTACCATGTTGTTATTCTTTGGCTACCTGTGGAGCACATGAGGGCAGTTTGAACACTGTTGACAAAAGGCCCGCACACAGAATCCTTGGAGATGTTGTCTTGACCTTGAGGAAGCATCACCAGCCTTCAGAAGCTGCTTGCGTACTTCTGGAGCTGTGGATCAAGTCGTTTCATTATTGTCATATTTCACTTTTCCATAGCAGGAGTTTTGTTCATTTCTTCCAGTTCCCATGACGCGAGGTCGTGGACTTCTCAATCAAAAAGTTGTTCATAGCTTTGGTAGGTCTGAAATTTCAGAGTATTGAGCAAGGCTCACATTGTGCTTGAACATGATCTAATAAGATTGGATTGCCAAAACAAGAGGCAGCAGTCTCGGGCTAAAAGGTTTATAAGAAAGAAGTCTCTCCTGTGAGAACCTCAAAAAGATCATAAACGTGTAGGCCGGGGGCCGATTTCATTTTCATTTTTACCGAGAATTGAAGCAGACTGAACTAGAAACAGAAAATGGAGATGGTATCTTTCTGTTGGAAAGTTAATTGGTTGTGTAATCAGTAGTGAGAAACATCAGAAAAATACGTGAACCATTTTGGTAGGACCCTGCAGGGCACTTGGGACAGCCCCAAAATGTCAAGTAGAGATGATGCGATGCGTCACTCAGACTACAGTCAGAGAGCAGGGAGTTCCTCTCCCAGCCCACCAACTGTGAGGGCGGCAAGTTATGTAACCTCTTCCGCTCCCTGGTCTTTTCATCCCTGAAATGAGAATTGGGACCTTACAAGATTGGCACAGTGAATAAAAGAAATAGTATGTAGCAAATATTTGGAGCATACCTGCAGCATGAGGAGAGCAGTGGCATCAGGCACAGCGCAAGCGAGCCTGCGCATTTTGACATTCAGTATGGTTTTCACAGGAATGCTGATGTCAGAGTCGCTTGTCCTTTGTGGCTCCTCGCTAGTGTAACCCTATAAAGCAGGGCTCTTAACAAGAGTACCTCTCAGTGAAGGCTTGAGCTGCCTTTGGGAACGAACGACTCGCTGTGGCTCACTTCGGCCTCCTGCAGCCCACTTTCTAAAGTCTCCTGTTCAGTTATCAAGGCACTGAATATCTGCATCCTAGCTGCTGCTGGATTGCAATGTAACCATTACCCAGGCATATAATAAAACTCAGTAAAAAAAATATGGCTCACTGATGGCTTCACAGTGACTACAGGAGAAAGCCACTCACATCTCTCACCATGTTAGATTAAGTCCTTGCGATGGAAACTGTGTTGATTCTGACAGAGAAGTTAGGAGTCCCGGCAGCCGGTGTCTTTGTATAACGGGGAAGGGTGTTCTGGGGACTACTGAGGCATTTATTTTTATTCCCTGGCAGGGGACTTGGATCTGATTCCCAGCAGAAGCAGACAATTCTTTCCTCTACCAAGTCATTGCCAGCTAAGGAAATTACTGTCCCCAGTTCTGGGTTGGGTTAGACACCAGAAAAAAATCCCTTTAGCTCATATAGTTGTTTTACTTAAAGACCAGGCTGGGAAGAAGAAAAAACAAATCTCAGTAAAGTACTTCCCTTGCAAATGCAGAGACCAGCATCTGGTCCCCAGCTCCCATGTGAAAGAAGTCAGGCAAGGTGACATAAGCCTAGGGTCCCAGGGCCAGGGAGAGGGGGAGATGATCGTCAAGCTTGGTAGCCAGGCTGCCCTGCTGCCGAGACAATCATACCCAAGTTCGTCCTCTGGCCTCTACACACATACCCACTTCACCCTCACACAAATGTGTGCCAGCACAGGAGCATGTACACAGATACATCAATTCGGAGCTTGAGAGATGGCTCAGCAGTTAAAAGCACATGCTGCACTCAAGGAGGACCTGAGCTCAGTTCCCAGCACCCATGTCAGGCATCTCACAGCCACAGTAACCAGCTCTAGGTGATCTGAAACCCCTGCTGGACTCCCCTGGCATCAGCACTCAGACATGCACATACTCCCACATATGCACATAATTAAAAATAGCCTTTAAAGCGAAATTTGCTCCACATAGTTTCTGATGTCACCAGGGATTCTTGATGAAGTTGTCAGCGTGTGTGTGCCATTCTGTTCCTAAGTCGGCTTTATTCGGGAGTGTTGCGCAACAGCACCGCGTCAGCACTTCCCCTCTCTTTCCTGTAAACTGCAGCTTTCCTGGTGATTGGCATTCACTGCCTTTTCCTGGCTAAGGGATTGCCAGCTGCAGTCTTGAGGGAGTTCCCCACCTGCTTTGGAAATAATCTGAAGAGTGGAATGTATTACTTGGAAATTAAAACATTTGGAACCATTCGTGGGAACCCAAATGGTAAAATGGAATCAAGAAATGGTTATGATCTTGAAAATAAGATAATAATAGGATCCCAGGAGGAATAAAACCTCAGGACTAATCTAAACCTTTCTAAAACCTTCCTAAAATGTTTACCTAATGCTATGTCCCTGCCCCATGCTTTTCAAAAGATGTGTTTGTTCTTTCTTGAGAGGTGGGCTGAAGGAGATGCACCACACTTGTGATGCTTCATTCTGCTCCTCTGAGATGCTTAGGAAGTGGCTTTGTAACTGATGTCTTCAATTACCGAGGGCTAATGGAACTCTCTTCTACCTCCCTGCTGCAGCCACAGTGCCAGAAGACACCAGTGACAGCTTGGGGTGGTAGAAGGTATGCTGGGCAGAGCAAAGTCAAAAGGGCCATTTTGGGGGCAAGGAGTATACAATAGCTTTCTGCCTGGTGGCTCGATGGGGTAGGATAGTCAGGAGAATGAGGGGCCTGCTAAAGAGTGGTGAGGAAAGCCTCTCAGGAAGTGATGTGCAGCCAAGCCAGAAGAGAGCAGCAAAAATAGAATGCAAAGAGCTCAGCAAGTGCAAAGGAAAGGGTGAAGCACGTGTAAAGGCCCTGGGGCTGGACTGAATTTGGTATTTAAGCTGAAGAAAGAAGGCAAATGGAGCTGGGACCTGGAAAGAAGCAGAGCTAGGTCCTGTGTGGTAGGAAAACTGAGCTCTGATAGGAAGTTAGTTACAAAGAGAAAAAAGTAGTAATTGGTTTTATTTATGGTATCTCAGAGTTATCCCAGTTCTTTATTGTTCCTCCTCTTTCTTCTTTCAGGGACTGGGGATGGAACCCCGGGCCAGGCAGTGGGAGGCTCTACCACTGACATGTACTTTCAGCCCCAATTGCTTCTCCTTTGTGTGTATGTGTGTAATAGGGTTTTACTGCATAGACCAGGCTGCTACTTCAAACTCATGATCCTCCTACCTCAGCCTCCTGCATAAAGCCCTGAGCAAAAGCTAGTGTGCCCAAGCTGAGCCTTCAATGACAGCTCGGCCTTGCCAGCAACTCTTCTTGTCCACACACATGAAAGAGACATCTCTTCATACCCACTCTCAGCTCTTGTGTGTTACACTAGCAATGAGAGTGTCCCTGTGCCCCACATTCCTCCATGGACAAAGCCTGGTGACAAAGAAGAATGTAAAATGAAAGGTCTTCTTGCTTGCTGAGTAGAAATTGGCTTTGCAAAATAATTGAAGAGTCAGAGAAAGTCAGCTAATGGAGGTGAGATGCAAGCCACTGTCAAATGGCAGTGATGCCCTTGTTGTATCCTTCCTCTTAGCTTCCACCCTCAAGTCCTCCTGAGTCCCTAGAGTGAGCAACTACAGACCCCACAGTGATTGCATGGTAGTGTCTTGAGATAATGGAAAGTGAGAATAGCTTGTGGTCTTCAAAGACTAGTAATCAAATAAGGTGGAAGCATGCAGAGATGGGAGTTGCATGGATGAAGGTGATAATTTGTTCAAAATAATTTACCAACCAGAAGCAAAGTCTTTAATGCCTAAGTGGATATGGGAGCAACGGGCCAGTTCTTCCCCACCATTAAAAGCTTATGCAAAGCCCATAAATCAGTAATATGCTTTTTAGACTTGCAGTTTCCTTTCTGGGAGCTTTGCATTTTTAGACTCATGACCACTCCCTGAAAATAACCAAGGGCAAAGAGTGGTGCTGTGCCAATTCTCTCCCCTTCCCCGCCCTCCCCCCACCCCCAAGCTCCAGAAGTAGGGTTGTTGATCTTAGAAGTAAGATCCTTTTTTCCATGGCAAATGCTACGTCTGGACCCACAGACTTGCATTCCATACATGGACTTGATTTGCTGAGCAGTTCTGCTGGCTGTTGGTGATAGAGCAGACAGCTAAAGCTGGCGGGCGGGGGCAGGAGTAGCAGGGGTGGCCAAGGATGAGAAGCCTGTCATAGCAGAGGTGTGAACAGCACAGAGCCAATAAAGGGCAGGGGAGTAGCTGGGTCCTTGGAAGGGAAGGAGGGCCTAAAAGAGTAAACAGCCTCTGACTGAGTTTTGTGGAAGAAGTTACGATTAGACACAGGCCGCCGCAGGAGCTGTGGCATGCAGAAGACCTCATTGCTGGCTTCTGTCACATGACTAGAATCTTTCTTTACTCTCTCATTTCCTGTATATGTGGGCTGCAGTGGGAAGGAATGTCACATGTAGGATTAAAGGGCTGGGAATGGATGGCACTGTGGACGGTTAGGGAATGTGAGGCTCCTAGTGACACAGCAGTCCTATTTAAACTCTAGATTCAAAGGGAGCTACATGGCCTGAGGCATTTCCTCTTCCTCCCAGGCCAGTGTCTAACTGTCAAGGTGAGACTACATCCTCCCCAGTGCTTGAGGGTGACATGAACTATGTGTAGAGTCACAGGCCAGGGCTGCCTCAGCTTTTCCACTCGAGACTCTTTTCCTCTTGAGAGATTTTAACCCGAAACCAGGTATTACATAGATATGTAAAACAGGTATACAAATTATTTACAACCAAAGACAGATTGTTTTTAGTTCTTCCATACATGTTCATTTTACCATTTATTAAAAATGAAAGTAATACCAAGATGAGACTTGATAGGCTGTGACCATATGGTGGGGAAGGAGGTCCCCTTCTGTCACAGACCTAGGGGATGGGAATAGGGTGAAAGAGGGAGGGAGGAATGGGAGGAGACACGCAAGGGGATAAAAATTTAGATGTAATCTGAATAAATTGATAAAAAAGAGGAAAAAAATGAAAGTAAATTTGCACACTAACCAAATGAATGTGCTTGTTTACTTTTATATAAAGAGTGAGATCTTGGCTAAGCATAGAACACCTCCAGCATTTTTCAGAGCTGAATCAAACATTCCAACACAATATAATCCAAAGAATGCTAACTTGATACTCACATGCTGAGCAGTGACAGTGGGAAAATAGGAAAAGTCTTTGTTTTCAGTAATTGAGCCACTGTGTTTCCTATAAGAGCAGAAAAGCAAAGCAGTTCCTAACATAGAATCACATTGACTCTGAATCATGGCGCCGCAGGCAGCATCCATTGGCATGATACAGAACGACAGCATGCCTCTCCAGAGCTCACGTGTTACAGGGTTAGAGCCCAGGCTTCTGTGAAGTCACAGGACACGAGCAAGCACTGCCAGAAACCCCTTGAACATGTGTGATTTTGAAGAAGCAGTGGCCACCGGATATTCAGAAGCTTTTTACCAGAGCCAGTTGTTTTAGCAGCCCCCACCTTCAATCATGTCACCCCAGGTGGAGTGTTGACTAGACCAGTCTTCAAATCACCTTGCTTCCGTTTGTTAGCTAAGTCATTTCACAGTCAAAGCCTCAGTGTTCCTATCTGTAAAATGAAGGAATAAACCTCCTTTGTGGACATGCCAGAACTCAGCTAACTCTTAAGAAGTGCTTGCTGGCACAGTCCTGGGCCACATGATCAGTAACAATTGTTAGCTCTCTGCCTCTGTTCTCAGTACACATTGCAGAGCTGGGCTGAGCATTCCGTAGGCCTAAGGAAATGTTGACGTGAGCAATTTTAGGACCCATGGTAGTTTAGTCATTGTGTGTAGCTGTGCTAAGCTGTATTTTCCCTGGAGAGGTGTGCCCTTCGGGCTCAGCTGCGTGCAATCACTTCCCTTCACTGCTATCTTTGTTCACATCCAAGGCCAGTGATGACATGTCATCGTGTCCAGACAAGCAGGTGAATGGCACACTTTCCCCCCTGTAGTCTCTTCACTTGAGGTTGTTTCTGTATAGGTTTCCAGCCTTCAATAGCACACACTAAGGTCAGTGTAACTTACTTAATGCATACAGCAAATACCCCTTCTCACTACCTTCTTGGGAAAACAGACTGAATTAAAAAAAAAAAAAAAATCCAGACAACAATGTGAAGAAAGTCTGTCCTCAGCATACTTGTAGCACTGAAGGTGAGTGCATGGGCCAGCCAAGGACAGGACACCCAAGTGTTCAGGGCAGCCCAGGCTTCAGGGACTGTTAGGGACAGCCATCAGGCCTTAGGAACTATCGTTGCTTAACTTTACATCCTGCCTCCACCTTCCTCTCAAACCTCTGATCTAAATGTGAGTGCACCTGAGATAAAGGCCATGGCCTGCAGCGGTGGGTGCCCAGGGCTGCTTTTGCAATGCCTTTCCCCTCCTCCTCATGCCTTGAAATTCTTCCCAACCAAACTGCACTTCAATACAATAACTCTGATGGTTCTTGTTTTATTAAATCTAAGTCAGCTAGCTGCCCATCAGAGATAGATCCATGTGTTTGCCTGAATGCAGCCTAACAGCACTGTTACCCACCCTCCTGTTGGTAGGAAAAAGAACAAGAAGTCAAGCTGTTTTATTGTAGTTTAGAGAATAAGGCCCTGTTGATTCATACACCCATGTGCATCTAAGCTGTGGAAAGCCCAGGAGCCACACAGAAAAAGGTGGATACTGGGACAGTTTTGGAAGTATTCATTATAAAAACCAACCCCCTGAAGAAAGTCAGAAGATCAGCTATCAGCTGGAGAGAGGCAAGGGATTCGGAGTTCTACGCAGTGTGTTCATTTCCTGCACAAACCTTAGAAATCAGTTCAAATACAACAAACCAATTTTATACAAAGTCAAGGGATATAAATAGGCAGTTCCAGAAAAGGCAGTACCAATCCCCAGTAAGCATATGGATGTTAAAGCACTTGTAATTAAAACATGCCTATCCTTTATCATGACAATAGCACGTTAAATAATTTAGCCAGCTGTGGTAGTGTGTGTCTGTAATCTCAAAACTTGGGAAGTGAGTGCGAAAGGATCAGGAGTTCAAGGCCAGCCTTGCTCTATACTGACGTCAGGTCCAATCCAGGCTGTTTCAAGCAAGACAAGTGATCGAGCCAATACGTGTGTGTGTGTGTGTGTGTGTGTGTGTGTGTGTGTGTGTGTGTGTGTGTGTGTCACATAGAACCAAAGGTATGTATCCAGTGATGTTAATTTCAGCATCTGTTGTATCAGCCAACTAGAAGCTGGAAGCTTCTGTTCAGGATGAATTGACAGAAACCACAAGCACAAGCTGAACCAATGGCAAAGGCAGGCAAGATGAAATACCTAAAACCCAAGTCAGGATGCAGTGCAGTCACCTGAGAGTCCCAGCTCCCGTGAAGACTGGAGGAGAACTAAGCAGTTAGGTGTTGTCCCCGTGTGAAAATGGTTTGGAAGCAAAGATAGCCAAACTGGTATTTAAGAGATGCCCAAAGGGATCTCCCCCAAGCATTCAGTTGACGACTGAGGAACACATACATTCAAGGAAACCTCCCAAGACCATGTCAGAGACTAGAGAGAGCCAGCATGGAGTTCAAGTGGTAGATCAGATGCTTTTTGTGAAGCATAGCA
This sequence comes from Acomys russatus, assembly GCF_903995435.1. NCBI lineage: Eukaryota > Metazoa > Chordata > Mammalia > Rodentia > Muridae > Acomys > Acomys russatus. The sequence continues at coordinate 24,190,727 of NC_067153.1, read as the reverse complement.
CTAAAGAGAGAAAAAAAAAAAAAAAAACAACAAACAAAATGGAAAACGAGCAAAGAATCCCTGGGTTTGAATTCCTGGAACTCATAGTAATGGGACCAGTGTGTGTTCCTAATAGCCAGATGGGTGGTTGGAGAATACAATTCATTAGTCAAGTCTTACAGAGCTGGGCCTGTAATCCCAGCCACACAGGATGCTGAAATAGAAAGAGCCTAACTAAGTTCAAGAGCCAGTCTGAGCAACTTAGCAAGGCCCTATCTCAATATAAAAATAGTGCTGCAGATGCAGTTCAGTAGTGATATGATATGCTTGCCAAGCCAGGCAGATCCCTGTGCTCCTCTGGGGAGATGGAGAGAGTCCTCAGAAAATTAAGAGCCACCTAACCTGGTATATACAGCCAGGAACAAAGAAGAAACCCTGTCCCAAGCAAGATGGAAGGTGAGGCCCGCATAAAACCCAGGATTGTCTTCTGACCTCCACATGTGCCCCAAAACAAGTGTATGTATGCACAGACAGACGGGACATAGGAAAAAAACCAACAAAACCAAAAAAGCCCAAAACAAAACAAAACAAAAAACAGGAACTTGAACCATAGATAGACATCCAATCCAAATTAAACTAGAAATAAAGCCTACAGGATGACAGTTATCAAGTATAAATTAATTATATAATTAAAAACCAAGCAGGGCTGGAGAGGGGCTTTACTGATTAAAAGCATATACTGCTCTTCCAGAAGACCTCAGTTTGGTTCCCAGCACCCATGTCCACCTGTAACATCAGCTCCAGGGTATCCAGTGCCCTCTTCTGACCTCTAGTGGTAGGTACATTGACATGCACAACACACACACACACACACACACACACACACACACACAGGAAAAGTAACATAAGGCAACCACTAGGTAAAAGTAATGATAGCTTAGACATTAAAGGTTTTTGATCAAAAATAATGTGTGAGCAAGGCATGATGGTTCACACCTATAATCTCAGTAGTGGTGAGGGGGGAGCAGGGGGGGGAGACACAGAACCAGGCGATTTCTGTGAGTTCGAGGCCAGTTTGGTCTACAAAATTAGTCCGGGACAACCAGGGCTGTTACACAGGAAAACCCTGTCTCAAAAAAAAAAAAAAAAAAAAAAAAAAAAGTAAAATGTGTGATAGTACAGGCCTGTGAGATTGGGAATTGGCTATGTTAAGGCTGCTGTGCTATTCATGAAGCAGTACAAGAGAACTTGAAGGTAGACTGATGATAAAAATGAGTATTATGCCGGGCGTGGTGGCGCACGCCTTTAATCCCGGCACTCGGGAGGCAGAGGCAGGCAGATCACTTTGAGTTCAAAGCCAGCCTGGTCTACAAAGTGAGTCTAGGACAGCCAAGGCTACACAGAAAAACCCTGTCTCAAAAAACCAAAAAAAAAAAAAAAAAAAAAAAAATGAGTATTATAAACTATGCATCACTGAATTCCACAACAAAATACTCTTACTAATAACTCTTCAGGGAAAATTAATGGAATAAAAAAAAAATAAAATACTTAAACATTGCTTTAAGAAAGGAGAATAAAGAATGGGGATACAGCCAGGTATGATGGCACACCTTAAAGACATTCTAGCTTTCAGAAAAGCCTCAGCAGGCAGGTGGATAGATAGGATAGATAGATAGATAGATAGATAGATAGATAGATAGATAGATAGATAGATAGATAGAAAGAAAGAAAGAAAGAATGATCGATTGTAGCCTTGACTTCAGCCATATCATTAGAGGGTCTTAAGTAAAGAGTTAAAGGACAGCTGTCATCCTATATAAGAAAGCAAAAGCCCACTCACTATATACTACCTGCACAGAGTCTATATTAAATATAAAACAGAGGTTAAAAGGATGTAAAAGCACAGAAAAAATAAACAGTTGCACAGTTACAGAGAGTTCAACAGTTGACAGCTACAGTGGAACTAAATGTAAACTTGATAACAGAAAAGTATCTGTAAATTTTCCCATGCTCGGAAACTAAATAGTCAGCTCCCCTCCTCACCTGAGGTTTTACTTTCCACAATTTTAAAGTAATAGATGGAAAACTGCAGAAATAAAGCTGGACGTAGTGGCACACATGTGCAATCCCAGCACTCTGCAGTTGGAAAGGGAGAATTACTAGCCTGACTACAGAGTGAGACCCTTCTCTCAAACAAAATTGCAGGAATACTGTGAGTTTTAGTTAACTTCTCACAGTATGAGGCTATAATTGGTCTTTGTTAGTCATTTTTGTTAATGAATTGTTGTCCCTAATTTATAAGCTAAACATAGGGATGTGTGTTCATAGGAAAATTGTAGGCTTGTGTAAAGCTGTCTGCAGTTGGGGTCATCCACTGACAGTGTTGGGACATACACCTGGAGGCTAAAATGGCACTACTATACACGTATATAAATGCTTCTAGTCAAAGGATTGAGAGCTTTTCACAGTAAATGACAATGAAAGCACAGCATGCCAAACTCTGGCACACAGCTAACTCGGTGCTTAGGAGGACAGTCCTAGTTAGCACTAACCACTTACCTGTGTTGGAAATTAGGTCATATTACTTCAGCTACTGGACTAAAAACTGAGGGCAGGTTGGGTGGCAATTAAACAAAACCCAGAGTGAACATATAAAAGAAAAAATAAACAGCACTTGAAGTTAGTGAAATAAAAATCAAATTTAGTTAAAAAAAAAAAGAAGAAGAAAAAAAAACCTCAGTAAATCTATAGGAATCCTGAGGAGAAAAAAGTTCAACATCATAGAATAATTACCTAATTAACAGCCTCAGGGGTGGGAAAAATAACAGGCATAGTGTCCCACACCTGTAAACCCAGCACTCAGGAGATTGAGGCAGAAGGATTGCAAGTGAAAGGCCAACCTGAGCTGCCTACATAGGGAGTTCAGAGTCAGCCTACAGAGAGAACCTTTCTCAAAAAAGAAAGGAGGTGGGGGGTACGGCAATGTAAGTATTGATTACAAAGTAATTACTACTGCATTATCTCAGTAATATAATAGTATTTGTTAACAAGTGCTAGTAAACATTTCAATCATATCATTAATACATTTATTCTAATAAAGCCAACATTATACATGAAAAAGACAAATATCTTTAAAATTCAAGCTATCTGGGCATGGTGGCATACACTTTTAATCTCAGCACTCGGGAGGTAGAGGCAGGTAGATCTCTAAGGGTTTAAAGCCAGTCTGGTCTTTATAGTGAGTTCCAGGCTCTTATACAGAGAAACCCTGTCTCAAAAAAAAAAAAAAAAAGTTTATTCTGAAGCTGATATGGAAACACAGAAGACCTGTAGGGGCAAACATAACTGACAGAGAACAGCTAGAGTATTACCCGACTCTGAGACCTTATAAAGCAGTAGTGACCACAACAGTGTAGTAAGAGAGTGGACACGTTCAAATCCAAACTAGACATTCAGAGGCAGCCACAAGTATCTGAGGAGAACTCAAGGATTTCCACCAGCATGCAGATAGCTCATTGGGAAAGGAGTAGTGCCAGTGTTCCACCTGAATATACAGATACAGAAAATGCACCTTGACAGCTGACAAGATGGCTCAATGGGTAAAGGCACTTGCTGCCAACTTGTCTTTGATCCCTGGACCCGCATGATGAAATGAAAAGAATGAAAAAAAAAAAAAAATGATAGTTGCAAGTTGTCCTCCTAGGAGCATTGGGCATTCACACACATGCACACACACATGCATTTTAAATGGCCTATATATCATACTATATACAAAAGTTAACGTGGATTATATATCTAGTACTGACTGGTTTTGTGTGTCAACTTGACACAAGCTAGAGTCATGAGAGGGGAAGGCGCCTCAGTTGAGGAAAGGCCTCCATGAGATCCAGCTGCAAGGCATTTTCTCAATTAGTGATCAATGTTAAAACCACTTCACACCTACTAGAGTGGCTAAGGCTTTGAAAACAACAAAAGCTATCGATCATATCATACCAAGTGTTGTCAAAGCAGTTGGTGAGTGCGCTTATTCTCTTTTCCACAGATGAAAATGTTGGGTGATGTGAATGCTTTAGGAAGCAACTCAGCAGTCTCTTTCAAAGCTAGGCAAAGTAGACTATATGAGCTAGTCGGCCCTCTCCAGAGAGTTTAATTAAGAGTATTGTAGGCATGAAGACTTCTGCACTGATGCCCAAGCACTCTGATTCACAATAATTATTCACAGTTAGAAACAGCCCAGACATCTCATAACTAATGGCTGTAGACATAATCTGTGGCATGCCCACAGATAGAGTGCAATACTGCTCATAGAACAAAGTGACCAGACTTGGTACATGCAACAGGGAGCCAGGCCAGACCAAAGAGAACACATGCTATGTGATTTCACTTCAATAAAATTCTTTGCCATGCAACTTAGCCTAAAGTGACTGAAGTCAGTTGCTGCCTGCGGAGGAGAGTGGGAACCGGGAGGAGTAGATATGGATAACTACAAAGGGCACAAGGAAGCTCTGGGGTGATGGATTTGTCCCTGTTTTGATAGTAGTGATGGTTGCATGGATGTTGACACCTGTCAGCCTTACCAAGCTCAGTCCTTTGCATATCAGCTATGCCTCGTTAGAGAGAGGATCACAGCTGCTGAGATGCGCATTGTTAGGGATTAACTAAGTGAATCTCAAATGACTATAAAACAATGTTATGCAACTGAGTTTTAAAGGGAAATTAATCTGTGTGCCCAATATGAAATGATCCCACAGATAAATTGCACAGATAAATGTTGTGCAATGCAAGATGCAAAAACAATGTATGTTGAGGCAGGTGTGATGACCCAGGGCTTGGGAGGCTGAAGTAACAGGATCACAAGTTCAAAGCCATTCTATGATATATAGACTCTCTCAAAACAAAGCATTATGCTAACCTTTAAGTAAAAATGAGCTTGTATGTATGTGTAAAGGATGCATATACCACTACCTAAGGGTAAAGATTTTCTTTTTCCCTGAAGTTCAGATTGTTCCATTCACTTTGGGGTTTTTGTTTTGTTTTTTATTTTGTTTTGTTTTGTTTTTCTGATGTGCTAAGGATGAACTATAAGAGCTTGCCTGCCAGATAGGAGCTCTGCCACTAACCTACATCTTCAACACTATGTATTTATAGGTATTTGTAAACTACACACACAGGTATATACCACACACATATATACATGCAGCATATGTGTATATTGTGCATATATGTGTCCTTTTGTACGTGTAAAAAGAAAACTGATAACAAAGGTGGAGAAAGAGGGGGAAGAGGTTGGGCATGCCTGTAATCCCAGCACTCAGGAGGCAGAGACCAGCAGATCTCTGTGAGTTCGAGGCCAGCCTGGTCTACACAGAGAAACTGTGTCTCTAGAAAAAGAAAAAAAGAAAGGGGGAGAAGAGAAAAACAAAAAATGGCAGTTTTAGATTCAAATGTAATCGTCAATTGAAAAAAAATTATAATTGAAGTGTAAACCAGGGCAGGAGAGATGGCCCTGCCATTAAGAGCACTTGCTGCTTTTCCAGAGGACCAGGGTCAGTTCCCAGCACCCATATTGTGGCTCACAACTGCCTTTAACTCCAGCTGCACCCACAGATCCATGACATACACCAACATACATGTTAATGAGATTTTTAAAAAGAAATACATTGAACTTGTTGATCTTTTTTCTTTCTATCTTGGTATTGGAAACTGAGCCCAGGGCCTCAAGCACACTGCTAGAAATCCCATGAGCCCCACCCAAGACCAATAGTTCTTTTTGTTTGTTTATGTTTATTTATTTATTTATTTTTGGTTGTTTGAGACACAGTCTCTCTGTGTAGTCTTGGCTGTCCTGGACTCATTTTGTAGACCAGGCTGTCCTCGAACTCACAGTGATCCACCTGCCTCAACCTCCTGAGTACTGAGATTAAAGGCATGTTCCACTCACTTCTTAATCAGATTGAAAAAAGCTAGTATTTTTCAAGCCTTTTGATTTTAGCTGGGGTAAAACTGTTTTGTTTCATTTTTTACATTATGTGAGAATTGTATCTTGTTCAAAACCACAGCTAAGTCTTTCTCCATGAAGATGCTGTTACAGAGTGGACAAGACCAAAAGCTGTGGGTATAAAATTGCTTTAAGAATATCATAGGGTTCGAACATTTGGCTGGGTGGACCTCCCTCTAATGTAAGTAGTCATGAAATTTATGTACACTCTTGTGCAGGATTTAAAGACAAAACTGTATGAGGTGCTATTGGGGTTGGTGTAGTAAGGAGCTACTTACCACCAGGGTGAGGGCCTCACTCAGACTCTTGACATCTTTGAGTCTGAACTGATGAGTGAAGAGGTGACTGTGACACTCCCTTTGAATCTTTGAATATTAGTGTGGATTAAAAGCTTCTCTTCGTCCAGATGTAGCAGAGCACACCTGTAGTTCCAGCACTAGGGAGGCTAAAGCAGGAAGGGCTCAACTTTGAGGCAAGCCTGGGCTACATAGCAGGACACTCACTACACACACACATACACATACTTCATTAACTAATTATTTGATTGATTAATAACTGTCCAAGAACACATTGCCATACTCAAGAACCTATTGTAACTATGCGTGAGATTTTCTACCAGAAACTGGAGGTCTGGGAGAGCAGCTCAGTACCAGAGCAAAGGCCTAACAGTACCATAAAACAGCAAGGACAGTTGCTTTAGTGAAACCTCAGCTTTGAGGGAATCACACTGGTCATTTTCCACATTGCAATAGACGGTCACTTCTAAGAGTAGGCATTATGGCCGGGCAATGGTGGCAAATGCCTCTAATCCCAGCACTTGGGAGGCAGAGGCAGGCAGACCTCTGTGAGTTCAAGGCCAGCCTGGTCTACAGAGTGAGTTCCAGGGCAGCCAAGGCCAGTCAGTGAGGCCCTAGGGTGGTGGGAAGACACTATCCAATTCTGCACAGTTCCCCCTTCCTTTAGACTTGCCACAGGGAGAAGTCAGAACTGTCATATCTATGAGCAGCAGTGTTCTAAGTCTGATTTATGAAGCCTTGTGTTGCCGCTGTCTTTGGAAGCGATTACTGTTCTTCACAAGATCTTGTCATTCATGAGCAATGGGTGGGGCTTAGTGATAGAGTCTTTGTTTCAGGATTGATTGCCATGTCTCATGAGATTCCAGCAGGAGGAGAGTGTTAGAAGAGTGTGCAGTGCTCCGAGTGTGTAAAGACTGGGGCACCCTGAGAGCGAGGGGTCGGGTTTGTGGCAGCGAGTGAATATCCTGTGCACATTGTTGAGCTCGAATGCTCGACCCTGCTGCTTTGGGAACTTGCTAGCAGGCCAGAGGTAGCAAGGAGCAGCCCTCTTGTAAGAACCCGCCCCTTGGTTTACCAAAGATGGTCACAGGCCAGGTTAAGGGTTGAGTCTCCAGCGTGAATCAGTGTCTTGCTGTTCAGCCGCAGCGCTATCAGCCCCGGTTCTCTAGCACTTTCATTTCAGTGCCTAGGAGTGGTACTCCTTAAAATGTTACAGCTGGAAATAATACTGAGATCACCTAGTCCCAACACATAGGAGCAAACCTCTACAGACTGCTTCCATGAGCCTCCAGTTCTCACATTGCGTCTGACCCTCCTGCCCATCTGCAGGCCATAGAACTGGGAATCACCTAGGTCCAAGCAGTCACCAGGGTACATTTAATTAGTATTTAGTTTTTGTTAGTGGCTAATACAGACATAGCCACTCTTTAATCACATCATGGCACTACTAAGGGGAGGTCCGGCAGCTTGGTAAAACCCTGGTCCTCACTGGGGCAGGAGCCCTGGCCTCTGTCCACCTCGGCAAGTACCCTTTCTGGTGTGAGCGTGTCCTGGGAAGAGTTAAAGGCCTTGTGCCTCCTTACAGCTTCTCCTGGAGCTGTTGAGCCTGGTGCAGCAGGAACCTCAGCTGAGCGCAGGGCAGCTGCTACAGCTGCATCTTCCGTGAAAGTGGCTGCAAGAGCGCAAGCCTGCTATGGTTTTTGATGTCCTGTTTGAATTTTAGTTCCCCAGATTTCCTTTTGAATGAATGTCATGTTTTGTTCATATTCATAGTTAGGCGTTGCTGTTGCTCTTTAGTAGAAATCCGTATCTACCTTGTTACAGACAGCCTGACCATATCCCTAGCAACACACCTGTCCTGTGCATTCTGGAAGGCTGGACCAAGTTTGGGGATCCGCTGGCCCTGTTACAGGATAGAGAGTGGTAACAAATCGAACGTACCATCTGTGTGACATCAGGCAAGTTCACCTCTCTGTGTGCCAGTTCTCTTATCTATAATGGGAATGCTGTGATTGCCTGCCTCAGAGAATCGTGTAACACCTCATCAATTAATTCAGCTCCGGGCCTGGCACACAGTGAACACCTACTAAAGCAGATGGATGCGCAGCATGGTGGCTCACATCTGTAATCCCAGCACTTTCAAGGCAGAAGCAAGAGCCTAGCCTGGTCTGCACATGAGTTCCATGCCTTCCAGGGCAACAAACAACAAAATAAGGGAGGACAGGTCATAACAATGAGCAGGTCAGTAGACTCGTGAGGCAATTTCCTCACCTGCAGGGTTTTATCTATCCCCAGGCCCTCACTCATACGGTGCCCTGAAGAGTAGGGTGAGAGTAATTGTTACACTTACAGAAGGACCCTCCCTCCCGAAGAGCTGCTTTTTACCTAGAACCCTCAGACCACTGAGGTGGAAAGTTTAAACCAAAGCTAGATGAATTACCATTTACCCAGGGCCCCTAACCCTCAAGCCACTGAGGTGGGAGTTTGAACCAAAGGCAGTTGAGCCAAAGGAAAGGATGCGATAGCCTAGGAGTGAACCGGAAGGGATGACTTTGAGGAGAAGAGAAAATAAGACACTTCTGGCTAGTGAAAACAGAGCTCACTTTGGGGTGCACCATGAAGAAGTGTGAAGATCTACTCCACTGCCCTCCTCAGGAAGGAAGCTAGCCTCAGGGATCCCGTAGCTCCACCATAGCACCAGCACTGCAGACCATGATAAGCTCACCGCTGGAAAGTTTGACATGGCCTAGACATCCAGGGACAGTCATTCCAGAAGCCTTGAGTGTATATCAGGTGCCAGAGAAAAGAGAATTCGGTCTAACACATAGCAACACAGGGAGGGAGAGCCCGTGGATGGTGTCCCTCAAGTAAGGACATGTAAACTGTAGATCTTGCCTCTCCATGCACTCAGCTGAAGACCAGGCCTTGGAGTAGATGACCACAGCTTTTCAGTTCTAATTTAATACCAAGTCCACTAAAATAAGTTGTCCCCTTTTCACAGTAAGCTCTTGTGTTCGTGCTGTGCACTGTGGAAGTAGAGCTGTGCATTCAAGAAGAAAATGAGCAGTTCATAGACTCCTGTGGCTGTTTCCTCACCACAGGGTGGTTATCTGTCCCCAGGCCCTCACTCATAGAACACTGGAAAGAGTAGATAATAAAAAGATTGTAAACCCTGTAAATGTCAAACACTGTGCCACAGGACAGAGCAGCCACACAGGGCAGGAAAGCAGCATGGGAAAGAGAAAATAGGCATTCTTCCCGCCTGAGGTTCAAAACTATGTTCTAGATTTTTAACAGGAACTAATCATCTTGATGTGTATTTTCCTGTTAATTGGGCTGTTGAGCACAATTTGGAGCAGTGCCTTCAACATCAGAGTGTGTTACTAGAAGTCATTTCACTGTTTTACAACCCAAGTCTTTTTGCAAAGAAATTGAGACAAGTTTATTTCATTTCAGTTCCAATCACCAGCCATGTGATTACAGAGTGTAGCATGGAGGAGCCAAGTTTAGAGAGGCACAGAGGAAGTCTGCACTCTAGGCTGCTGCTTATAAACTCCAGTCAGCTGCAGCTTTTGGGAGAAATCATAGTTAGTTGCAGGTTTTATTGGGCACTTTTCCTATGAGGCGATCAAAGCTGCTTTATGGACTTAATCTACCTAATTTCTCCCACCATCCCTGCCACGTAAATAGCTGCTGCTGTCCTCACTCTATTGATATGGAACCATAGACAGATATGAAACTAACTGCAAGGTCACACAGAGGAGGAAATCATCAAGAATGGGAGCTAGACTCTACGTTTTAGTTTCTCTTCCCATTGTCACACTCTAAGTAAAGCAACTTGAGAATTCTGGAAAGGGTGTGCTTCTGTGTCCAATTGAAATATGCTTAGAAAATTGGCAGATTTGCAATAAGCCTTCATAGTCGCAGATATTCTAGAAATATCTATCATAAGTTCATCAGATATTAAGATCACCGTAATAGTATTGTGTGGTTTGTAGAATCAAATATGCTTAGCATTAGCTGGCTGTGAGGTGTCCAGTTTTCAAGAAAACAAGAAAGGGAAACAAGAAGGGAAACACTAGCATCAGAGTTTCCTCCATTAAATGAGGTGATATGCATACTATACATAGCAGAGGGCTGGCCCATAGTAAGCTTGCTACAAAGCAGGTTCTTGCAGTAGGTCTTTGTAGGCTCAATTTTCTTAACAAGTATATTTTATTGCGAACTTATTAACCAAAACTAACTCACTTATAACCCGACCAACCTAAACAATAGGAAAAGAAGATTAAAGAATACAGTAATGAAACCATAAGGATATCAGTTCCAAGGAACGATTTTCCTGGCATAATCAGCAGGATTTCTTCTGCTGGAACCTGGAGCAACTAGAACCTGGAATCTCAGCTGGAGCCTGGAGCTCAGAGCCCGGAGCCCCGAAGCCTTCCCTTGAGCAGTTCTCTCTAGGAGTGTCTCGAAGTGGAGTGATGAACAGCCAAAACTATCCCCAGTCTCCAAAAAGCCCCACCTCTTATTTTTGGCTCATTTTTATACCTCCTCTCAGAATTTGTTCAAGGATGTTTTTCAGCTGGTTAATAACCAATCTACCCCACATGGTGGTTCGACTTCTAAGGGGATAAACATCACCTGCTCTCTCACAAGTCTTTTCTCATCCCCCACTTGTGATCTAAACAAAAAACATGTTTATCTCTCTTTCCGATCTTATTTTGGTTAGATTTTCACTGAGTAGTGAAGCTCTTGATAAGTGAATCCACATGTACAGACGATGTGTTGTTGTTGTTGTTGTTTGTTTGTTTGTGCATTTATTTGTCCCTGGGGAGCCTTGTGCATGCCATACTACACATAAGAGTTTAGAGGACAACATGCAGGAGTCAGTTCTCTCCTTCCGACTTGTGAGTCCTGGGGTTCAAACAGTTAGCCAAGCTTGGTGCAGACACCTCTCTCTGCAGAGCCGTCTCACTAGTCCTGTCTTTGTTTGAGATCAGTTATATAATATTGGCTGGCCTGACATTTTCTGTGTAACCCACACTGGCCTCAACGTCACATCAGCCCTCTTGCCTCAGCACTCTTTGCATGCTGCGGTACAGGCATAAGCTGCCATGTTCGTTTTAGAAGCACTCCCATGTGCTGCAGAGCAGGCCCACTCCCTGCTGTGACCCTGCTGTGCTCCTGTGTGCTAAGAGATGTGTGCTCTGGATGGAGCTTCAGCACTTGAACTTTATTGCCTCTTCAGTGGGCCCTTGAGTAGCTATGGAGTCTCACAAACCAATCCTTGATTTCAAATTCTTTGGGCTCTCATGCATGTAGCTACCATGAAATGTAGTTGGAAACTGTCTGGTTTGGTTATAAAGAGAGATGGGGAGAGGAGAGGTGAGGATCACATGATCTAGTTAGTTCAGGAACTTGGAAGAGACAGGATTGTCTGAGGGGAACACCAAACAGAAACTGTAGTGTCATGCAGCTGCTGCCAGCAGCACTTGTTCCCAAGTGGGACTCATTGAAAACACATTGCCCTGTGCCCACACCAGCCAACAGAGTCAGAATCGCTAGGAGTGGGTTGGGAACCACTGCCACGGCCATTTCCCAGGTGAGAAAAATAGCCCCAAGAAGAGAAGCTATTCCCTGGGTCCCCCAACGCCACTCCCAGGGCTAGTCGGTGGCCAAGGCCAGCCTTAGGTTCAGGTCGCATCCTCAGCCAAGGCAGGGTCTTCCCAAGGCTGCACCAGCCCCTGTGTTCTCTGCTGGCTGAGGAGCAAGGGCAAGTGCTTCCCTGTGCTATAGAGAGCCTCCTGACTTTACATACCACTGTGGGGGTAAGCTAGGTAAAAGATGTTCTGTTCCGTTCACTGTGTCCTTTCCTGACAGTCTGTTCTGCAGACAACTGAAAGGCTGCTAAATTAAGACATTTTTCAGAAAGGTCTGAGTCATCTAGTGGCAGCTGTCGGCGCCTCGCCGGAGGTGCTTTGATCATTGTTGTCTGAATGTGCACATTAGTCCTGTGCAGCAGTGTGTTGGGCTGTGTTAAGGACCTAATCAGATAATGGGCTCCACCCTTGAGCAAGACCAAAGGCTTATGGGTTACTCTCAAGGCAGGAGAAGACATGGGAGCTACATAGTTGAGCACCAACAATCTTATCTCTCAGCCAGGAAGAGCGTGAATGCATCCTGCCTGTACAGTTGACCTACAGAAGGGAAGTACCTAGCGCAGATGACATGGGAATTTGGGAGCAGATGCTAGGACGCAGTGGAACGGAATTGGTTTCCTCAAGGGAGTTTCCTCTATTCAGTCAGGAAGGCTTTCATTGGGAGTTGGCATTTCAGGAACATCTGGAGATGAGGTCTGGGAAACACAGGTGGCCATAGGCATCTGTTTGAGAAGAGCTGTGCCCAAAAGAGATCATGTAGTATTTTTCATCAGCCTGGTTGTAAAGAAGTGTATAACCATTGTATACCATGGAGGGAATCTGAAGAGGCCAAACTCACCAAACAATTGCCAATGACACATGCTGACATGACTGGGTGTTGGGAAGTGGTTCAGGAAGGTTAAAATCACTGCCACCATTCCTGAACAGGTATTTCATGCCATCCCATGTCTAGCATGTTGCATAAAACATCTTGTTTCTTAGAACAGTCCTTTGGACAGGTATTTTGCTCCAAGTATTCTGTGGCAGTGACTGCCCATTCAGACTGGGTGGTTTGCTCAAAAGCACGGGTCCTTCAGGAGACAGTATTCTCACACTCTGGTGGTTCCTTCCTTAAGGTCTCTCTCCGGGTATTGAGGTGGAATATTAGGGATAGCCAGATAGGAACTCGCTGAAAGTTTCTATCTGGGCATGCAAACAAAGAGGGGAACAAAATGATAGCTGGGAGTAGGGTCACAATGATTACAAAGAGCAGGAAAATAATGCAAGTTTTTGCTGTTGACTTAATGATGTCTAAGGAGGGACAAATGGGAAATGATCAGGGGTGCTTACTTGACAGGTAATTGGCATGGTGGCATGACCCATTGAGATAAAGAAAAGGAAGTCTCCTCAAAAAGAGAGAAGATGTCATTTGTAATAAGCTTTACTGGTAAAGTGGGTGTCTAACATTGAGAATAGGCAGTGCCCAACCAAAGGGAAAAGGTCAAAGCGGATTAATATGTTGATGTGTCATTTCAATGGATGATAGCACAGCAGCCGGTGACATCACAAAGTCTGCCACAATCCTGTGTGCATCTGGTACTGGAATAGCTACTGTAAAGATGAGAAAGACAGCTTTTAGACAGGAAGCAAAAGTAAACACATCCAGTATCCTAGAATCCAAGGAAGGGGAAGGAAAAAAGACTTAGCATCGTTTCTGTGCTGACCACATTGGTCAGTAATTCATTAGAATTCATTAGAAACTAGTTTAAATCTTTTCAGCAGACCTGTCAATTAAACGAGCCATTTACACATGAGGAAAGGAGGCACTGAGTACACAAATGGCCAGGGGAGAGGTAGGATTTCCCAGGCCTGACTCTGAACTATGGCTGCTATCTCCTCACTGCCTCAGCTAGACATTAGAGAAGAGCAAGGAAGACGAGACAATTACAAAACTAGAAGTTGTAAAAAGAGCAGGAGAGCCAGTGGGAACCTGGTGGCCTTAATACTGCAGATTTGAAATGGCCAAAGCTTGAACTCACATCCTCATGCTGTGTGTGGCTTTTTGCTGCCCAGTGTGTGGAGGGTTGAATATTAGTCACCTGGGAATGATGGGGCTTCTCTCCCAAAGATAGTTCTGTCTGGCCATGGCATCAGAAAATACCCCACATGACACACATGTCCTGTTTACCCTTTCCAGTGACATGGGCTACCTGCTATTGATGTACTGTGACTTAATGTGAATCACAGCTAATTGGTAGAAGTCTTGGGAAAAAAAACAATTAAAGTTGACAAAACTGGGTTCCCTGTGTGAGGTCTTTGTAATCTTGAGGTGAGAAAAGACAGATGGGCAGAGGTTTGGCTCTGAGAGTAGGCAGAAGTGTGCTTCATCTCACGGGGAACACACATTCCAGCCCCTGAATCATGTGGTGCTCTTGTTGCTGACTTGCAGTCCTGTTCTCCCTCCAAGTGTGTGACAGGTCTCGACACAATTCCTCTCTGTACTCCACTGCCTCTTGTAGCAGCTTCCAGAATGCTGGTAATAAGCACATTGCACCTACACGCTGTACTTGGGTAACCACCTCTGTTGCTCAATTTACTTAATATTGGTCACAGTGAAACATGTTTTCATCACTTGAAATCCAAATTTTATTTGCCAGGTTACTAATGGCCATTTATTTCTGTAACATAAATTAGGATGTTGTGCAAGTTTACCTTACAAGCAGGTTGACTCTTGAAGTCCCAGGCTTCCCATGCGCTCAGTGTAAGGAGTTGGTTGGGATGACTTAGCCAAATACCCACAGAAACTTTTGCCTGCTTGCTTCTTAAAGATGGTCTGATGGTGATGATAAAGGATTCAGAACTGGAGTGGGGTTTGGAGGCGCTGCAGTCGGCCCTCCTGTCCGGTCTCAGGGTCTAAGGTTGGAGAAGGACCAGAGTCAAGAGAAGGTAACACACCCTCCCAGGTCACAAAGCCAGTAAGGATGGGCTTTCAAGTCTCTTTGCCGATCACACCAAGTGCTGCTTTCTTCCAGTTAGTAAACACCTGACCCGAAGGCTGCTGATGCTGTTTGGACAGAGAAAGGGAAGCAAAACCTGTGGGGAAGATAAAAGCTTTTGAGACTTTTTTTTTTTTTTACACACAAGGGTCAGCAGAACACCCGTTTCCTACTGCACGATCTCCCAAAGCCCCCTCAGCTTCAACTTTCTTCTCACTTTTCTTTTGAAAAGCCATGTCCCCTTTCCACTTAGGAAGAATGCACGCAGACAGCTGTTGCATCAAAACTCCCAAGTAGAGCAAAAGCCGAGTGTTGATCCGTGTCTGGCTTCCTTAGCGATGGCAGTGAGCATTTTACCAGAACCTTAGAGGTGATACGGAAAAGGAGAGGAGAGTTAGCAGTTTCCTAGTTACATAGTTAACACGGTATGAGACGAAAGCCTGCATTATAATATCCTGAGTGCTGCAGAATTCTGAGTGTGCCTGCAGACTGTCCTTTCTAAATACAGTGTCTGTTGTCAGTTGCAGGGTTTTAACTGAATTTTACTCCAGCAGTAATAACAATTATGTGATGAGAAGTGGGTCTGTGGAAATGCTTCTGATTAAGTCCTGACTCAGGGCACCATGTGCCTTCAGACACCTTGGGATCTGAATTCAGAGAAAGGATTTTCAAAAGATTCCCACAAAAAGCTAATTATAGCTCTAGACTGAGAGGCACAATTGACATGAAGGTCAAGGATGAGCAGACAGGCTGGGAGAACACAAAGTACCTCGTCACAAGATCGGACTGACCCTGGGGAAATCTTGTCAAAATGTTCTGTGTAACTCCCAAGCACAGGTACATTTTAGACAGCACCTGATGCCTGGCTGCTGTGGATCCTTCAGCGCTGCCTGGTGCCATTCTGGTTGCTGCTGTCCTACACCCGCCCTGGCTTGTCTTCCCCAGCCTCCAATGTCTCCCAATGTCCCTGCATTCCCTTGAGCTCCCTATAATGCTTAGAATGGCCTTTCTTCCCAGGAGTCCTGCTGGAGCTCACAGGACATGTGCCACACGTTGTCATGCCACTTTCTGTCCCAGCACAAGGCAGTGAGCTCTTATCTGAGCGTATGCAGGGTCTCCCAAGAGCAGCAGCGCTTACTTCAGTAGGGATGTGAGGAAAGAAGCAAGCATGTTCCTATGTGCTGACATTCTAAGGGCATTTAAATAATCACGGTTTGGGAAAGTGTCAAGTGGTTGGTGTTGAGAAAACCTCCTCTCAGAAGCTTTGGTTGCTGACATAATGGACATGAGGGCTTTGTACATATCATGGGAATGGCTGTCCCTCCACCCTCATGGAAAATGGAAAGGAGATAATGCCTGCCTCGCAGGTTTGCCTACACTCACTTTTCTCACCTCCTTTTCCTTGGGTTACTCCGCCTGTCCCTTTTGTCATCACTATATGAAGCCTCCCTGAGTGCTCCCTACACCAGAGCTCGCCTGTGTGCTCCCCATGCTGAGCTGAGCCACAAGATGACTTGCCTTCCTCACCTCAACCCTGCCCCACTGCCTAAACAGTCACCAAATGAAAATTGCAGGAATCCTATCTTGGGCTCCTAAATGAGGAATGGAAAAATCAATTTTCTTAAAGTTTTACTCCTGATCTTAGAAATTATACCTTCAACATCTTTAAACTGTATTTCAGGTTTTGAATCTTGGTTATCCATTCACAGAATACTCCAAGACTCACCACGAAATTAGAGCAAAACTTGAGCCAGGCATGATGCCACACGCCTCTAATTTCAGTACTGGGGAAGCAGAGGCAGAAGTTCAAGGCCAGCCTCAAATACATGGTGAATATGCAACCAGCCTCAACAAGACCTTAGAGAGAGAGAGAGACAGACAGACAGACAGACAGACACAGAGACGGGGAGAGACAGAGAAACAGAAAGAGACACAGACAGACAGACAGAGGGAAAAGGACACTCTGCACAGTCCCTGACCATGGTTGACTGAGGTTAATTCCATCTGAGTATTAATTCTGGAAAGTAAAACTGCCTTTTAGGATTCCTTCTTCATCCGTCACTGTGCCATCATGGGAACATGTTTGACTGTTTCATTCTATCTGTACTGGCATTGCTACTTTGATCTCCTTAGAGGCTGAATCAGACTTTTGGAATGAAATAGTCATGGACTTCTTTATCATTAGCTTTTTTACTATTTAATTTAGAATAAGAACAAGATGATAAAATTAGATACAAGAGGCCTCTGTGTGTCATCAAGTAGCCTAGCCTACTTTGGGTAACAAAAATAAATTCTCCTTAAATACTTGCCAGCTTGTCTGGACAACTTTGTTAAGATGAATGGCCTTCGGTCTGTGCTATGTGAGAAGCCACCTCTCCCTCAGAGTGCTTCCTGACAATTAAATTTTCCCTCTTCTTAATTTCATCCCAGTGCTCCTAATTATGACCCTGTAATTAGTGTGCTGATTACATCCCCTGCGCAATTTCTCTGCCTCCTTGATGTTCACCCTTCATTTATTTTTAGTGCGCCTCCTCTCTTTGCTTCTGAAGCCCCTGCCTGCCTGTCCCCCACAGGGCTTGACGCTCAGGGCCTCCGAGTAAGGGAAACTTGCCTGTCACCTCCAGCTGCCCCTCCAGAATGATTTGTTTCTGTCATGAATGCCACATGTCACAGCTAACGAAGAGAATGGTAGTCTGAGAAACTTGAGAGCTAGGTATAGCCTCATCCCTCTGCCGTGTTGGGGGACGTCTGCTCATTATTACTGCATCAGAGTGATTCAGATGTAGCCCAACAGCCCATGGAAGAATTTTGCCTCTACCCACGGCGCCATCTTCATTATATCCTCAGGGTGGCAATTATCTGGAATGTTCATAGAGTTCATAAAGCACATTCTTGGGAGCTTTCTCCTCTCACTTTCTCTTTCCTTACTTCCATTTTTCAGTCCCTAGTTACCAGTAGGCTATTCCACTCACAGCGATACTATCTTCCCTGGTGTAGGACCACAGGCACCCACAGGTTTGAAAACAGAAAGACAGACTTGCCAGTCAACCTCCTTTGTTTTTCAGAAAGCATTCCCAGAGTCCTCGTCTTGTAGGATGTTCTACTTCATCTGCACAGCAGCCTAATGGGATGGAGAAGAGAGTGCATGTGGGAAACACCCATCCCAAGTTGGTTGGCAGAGCCAGCCAGTGGATCTGGGGCCTGGAATTTGCCCACCCCCGAGTGTATGCCTACAGGAAATGTAACACTCTCCCCTGCAAAAGAGCTAGAGAGTAAGGAAGGCATCCGGAAGCACCAAGGACCCTGTAAGTGCAGTCCACATCCTGCCACTGAGCCCTACGGTGTATCAAACCGGGGAATCTAGACATGAGTGAAAGCGGGCCCCACCCTTGAGACACTTAGAGAGTAGTGGGAGAACACAGGCACAGAAGTCTAAAGGATGTGTTTACCCTGCCCCGTGTGGATGGGGCCCTCCGGGACCTCCTGAGTGAGTTCTCCAGAGAAGGCAGAGCCTTGGTAGAATGCCTTCCTGGATCCCTCTTGGTTTCTTCCTTCTGTGTGGCACAGACAGCCTCTGTCGATGCTGCTGCTGCCGTGTCCTTGTGCTTGCCCCCACTATCATCACTTCCCCACAATATGGAAGCTTTCAATGAACAAGAAAATCTGCCCTCCCTGATGTTTCTGGGAGTGAGTACAGGAAAGACCGAGAGTTCCGTGCTAAGCATATTGGGAAGCCCCGTGGATGTCATAAAGTTTTAAGTGTGACTTCTCCATGTTTACAGAATTAACAAATGACTCATATCTACTGTATACATTGACCAGAGCCCTGTCCTTAGCTGATCCTTACTGTGAAGTCCTGTGTCTTCCTGTTCATGTGAGGAAGGTTCAGAAGAGGCTGGAAGTGGGGGTGGGACAGAGCAAAGTCTTAGGGACAAGGGCTTAGTTTAGGATGTTCCATCATGGGTCCTTTCATGGGCTCTTCAGGCGCCCGCCCTCATGTCCTAGCTCCTTCCATCTCCCTCCCCCTCCCTCTTCTTCTTTCTCTCTTACTTTCATTTTATTTCTTCCTTTCAGTCAGCCAAATTTTCCCTTTAGGGGGGAGATGTTTTCTATGAGAATAACTTGAGACAGCCTGTAGGTGTTACGTTAGCCTAGGAGGTCCCTCCTGCCTGATCACCTGGCACTTGGCCAGTGAGGAGCCAGACGACTCTAGGGGTAGCTTTGCTGGCATTGCTGTACAGCATTGTTAGGCCCCACTAGATTTGTGCCCTCAAGCTTTGACCTTTTAAATTTTTTTCATAGCCCAGCCAATCTCAGCATTCTCGAAGGCAGAGCTTGGCTAAAATAAATTAAATAAATAAATAACTGTCGTCCATAATGAATATAATTTGAGAGTTGATTTCCTGGCTTTAAAAAGAAAAAATAATAAGTACATTGTTTGACAATAAGGAAGTTGGGGTTTTTGTTTGGTTGTTTGTTTTGGTTTTGCTTATTTTGTTTATATTTTATGAGGGGATGTTTTGAGGCACAACTTTACTGTGTAGCCCCGGCTAGCCTTGAACTCTTTTTTTTTAATATATGTGTGTATGTGTTTTGACTATATATATTTTACGGCGTGTGTATACTTGGTCCCCTTGGAAGCTGTAAAAGGGCATTGAGTCCTCCTAAAACTGGAGGTACAGATGGCTGTAAGCCACCATGTAGGTGCTAGATCCAACCTGTGTTGTTTGCAAAAGCAGCAAGTGTTCTTAACTGCTGAGCTATCTCCCCAGCCCTGCCTCGAACTCGAACTCCAGGTCCAGGAGGTCTGATACCTGCTTCTTGACTCTGCAGGCACCTGCACTTTTATGCACAAACCCACAAGTACATATACACGTAACTTAAAATAAATACTTTTTAAATTCTCAGTCTATCAAATATCAGTTTCTTGGTGCTCTTAGAAAAGCTGCTGTGATTAAGTACCCACAATTGCACTTTTCCCTACCTTGGTAGATTGAACAAGGTTAAAGCAGTTGATATATTTTTAAAAACTGATTGTTACATGTTCCTCTGGATGTAGATGCTTTGGGGCAAAAGAGGAGAATCATAATTTGTATAAGTCCATACTCTGGTGTTTATTTCTTGAACCTGACTTTTGGGCACTTGATTCTGGTGGAGTGGCACAGCATGTAGAGTCTGGTGATGTGGCCTGGATGGTCATCATATGGCTCTCTGGAAAACTGAGAAATCACAACAAGACCAAGCCATTGCATTCAAAACAACGTTTTAGCCACATTTGGTAGCTCACACCTGTAATCCCAGCAGTCAGGAGCCACACACTCAAGGCCAGCTTAGGTGATGTAGTGAGTCCCAGGCAAGCCAGAGCTTCAGTAAGTCCCTGTCTCTAAACAAACAACAAAACCAATGTTCTTGGGGCTGTGAATATGTGGCTCAGTGGTGAGCATTCACCTTGCAGGTTTGAGGCCCTGAAGGGGTTAAGGAGAATCAGTTTATATATAGCCGTACTGAAAGTGATTCCTGCTTTAGCAGCTCGGCCATCACTGAGCCTCCATGGAGCTCCTAGCTTTTCTCCTGACATGATGGCAATATGAAGATGAAGAGGGCGGAGTCCCCTCCCTAAAGGAGTCTGCAGCCTGGTGGGGAAGTTAGGAAGTGGAGGCTGAAGCAGGATGTGCACAGAGGGAACAGAGTCTTGAAGAATGTCAGGGATTGGTGCAGAAGATGGCAGAAGTAAAGAACAAAGCAGATTTGGACAAAATATAAGCAGTATGGTATGAATGCTGGGCTTGGGTTCCAGGTGGAAAGCCATGGGAGATCAGGGTTCTCTAGGTGTGAAGGAAGTGCCTTGTCCTGTCAGAGACCATACTTTCAGAGCTATCTAGCTGGAGTAGAAAGAAGAGATTAGACAATTGGTGAGCAAAGAACTTTGTGTAATAAGGGAAACAGGAAATGCTAAGGGCTTGACTAGGAAGAACAGCACTGAGGGTGAAGAGGATGAGCCAGAACAAATTGTTCTCAAAAAGAGTGGTTGGGGTCAGGAGTAAGGTGTTGTAACAGACTGTCCTCAGTACCTGGCACTTGGTTCTTACCACCTCTAATATAAGAAAAGATAGAAAGATGAAGATGGATGTGTGGTACGTGCCTGTAGTCCCAGCACTCAGGAGGTTTAAGATCACAATAGGCTTAAGGCCCACATGGCCTACGTAGACATGGTAAATAGGCAGGCAGCCTGCGCTACACAGCAAGACCCTGTCTCCACAACGTCAAAGCTAAGATGATGAACCTATAGGGGATTTCTTCCAGTCTTTCCTTTCAATATACTTTTCTGTAATTCTACATAATTGAGAGTTGTAAACACACCTTCTTGGTGATAGCTGGTCAGTTTTCTTATTAGGTGGAGTGTGTGTGTGTGTGTGTGTGTGTGTGTGTGTGTGTGTGTGTGTGTGTGTGTTTTGCTCAAAACAAGGAATTTGAATGTGTACATTGGATTTCCTACTTTTGGTGACCTGAGGATGACCACCACACCTCTTTTAAGAAGTACTAGAGGCACGGTGGCGCTTAGTCCCAGCACTGGGGGTGGGGGTGGGAGGTGTACGAATGCAAGTACTGTGTTAGGTGCTGTTTTTCAGTTCTTACTTCCACAAGGTAGCATAGCCCAGTCTCACCTGGATGGCTTTTCCTCCACCAGGTAAATGCACATGGGTTTTGATGGTGGGTTATTCAAAAGCTGTGTTTTGACAGTATTTAATAGATGAAAGTAAATTAATATGTGGTGTCAGCTGAAGACAAAAGATATATCTAAACCAATAGTACATAAAATTGTAAATGGAAACGCATATTATTAAGAGGTTGGCTTGTTCCTAGGACTAATCTGAAACTCTTTCATTCGTTCTCTGCAAGATAATCAACCATATATTGAAAGAGCCAGGGAAGGGAAAGCAGACGGCAGATTGAAGATGTTGACAGTGCCATGTCAGCAAATTGTGCATGCCAGGCTAATTTAGGCCTCCTTGTTGCCTGGGGCATGGAAGGGTTTGTTCCATGTAGAACCCCAGGCCAGCCCATCTTGCAGGTTCTTTGAGATGATCTAACTGACCATATGCTATTACAGGCACATACAGAGTGCTCACTTCATGAGAGTTTGGGTGATAATGTTAATAAGCACGATAACGCTTGCTTTTTCTCAGACATCATTCTGAGAACGTTGCTAGTCAAGCATGATGCCCCACACCTGTAATCTGTGCATTCAGGAGATGGAGCCAGAAGACCCAGTTCAAGGTAGAGTCTGTAAGATGGCTCAGCGGGTAAAGGCTGTTGCCTCCAAGCCTGATGGCCTGAGTTCAATCCCCAGAGCCTACAGATGGAAGGAGAGCCAATTCCACAAGTTGTCCTTTTACCTCCACATACACTGTGCACATGTATGTGTATTTCAGCACATGTACAGGTACACAGAGAGAGAGAGGTGGGGGGGGGGAGGCAGGATAAAACTAAAAAATGAAAGAGTTCAAAGCTAGCCAGGCTTCCTGAGACCATCTGTCTCAAAACCACACGTCAGCAACACCATAACCTTTTTCCATGCTCTCTCATTTAGTCCTCATAACTCCATGAAGTAAATACCACTATTAGCCCATCTTACGGCTGAGTAGATGGAGGCAAAGAAAGCTGAGATAAGCTCCCCAGAAACACCTAGGTAATTGAAAAGGCAGGTCCAAGCAGGCTGTCTCCGGATCCCATGCTCTTAAACACTGTAATTCGTGTTGCCTGGCACCCTTCCCTCTTATCACACCTTCCTGGGGAGTGTGGCTTAGTCACCGTCCTCATGAGGAGCTTCACTGCACAGCTCTCCTCTCCTCACCTCTAGGGATGCTTTGGTACCAGTGTGACAGAAGTGTGTGTACCAGGTCCCATCTTGTGATTACACCACACATGCTTATCCACAAGGAACCATCAAGGTCTCTGATGAGACACTGTATCCTTAAAACCACATAAAGGAGGACATTAAAGCTAAAAGGGTTTAGAAGGCAAAGAAAGGACATTGGCTGCTCAGGGCTGGGTGAGGTGGGGTAGGATGCAGTGGGTGCGCTGGAGATGGCTTCTCCCAAGTATGTAGACCAGAGATGGCTGTAGAATATGGCTGTAGGAAGAGCAGGAGAACACCCTTCAAAATGTAGAGCTGAGGTGGTGGTGGAGGCAATGCTCACATTTAAGGAGGCAGCAGAGTTGTGTTAAATCTAAGTATCACCGCCATGGTGGTGAATGTCTATAACCCTAGCATTTGAGAAGTGCAATAGAGGAATTGTGAATTGAAGAAATATATAGAAATGTTGATTCAAAAGCAGAGCGTATGTATGTGTTATATTCTGGTTGAGAGATCTTTCTCATTGACACTTATAGGAAGTCAGCTCTCCTGAAAGGCTGGCCCTGCTTTCCAGAGGTCTGTGTGCAGCTCTCAGGAAGCTTCTACTCAGCTTTGTATGTGTATCCCCTATGTGACTGGACTCCTCCAGGACAGAATTTTTATCTTGTGTTCTCTCTCTCTCTCTCTTTCTCTCTCTCTCTCTCTCTCTCTCTCTCTGTGTGTGTGTGTGTGTGTCTTTCTCTGCACTCTGCACATGCACCCTCCCTTCCTTTCTTTCTTTCTTTCTTTCTTTCTTTCTTTCTTTCTTTCTTTCTTTCTTTCTTTCTTTCTTAATAGGATTTCTTTGTGTAGCCCTGTCTGTCCCAGAACTAGCTCTGTAGACCAGGCTGGCCTCAAACTCACAGTAATCTGCCTGCCTCTGCCTCCCAAGTACTGGGATTAAAGATGTGCTACCACTGCCTGGCTTTGGATTTTATTTTTTTCAATATAAGGATAATGCCTGTTACAGAGTAGTAATAAAAATAGGGATGGTGATCAGCCAAGTATGATGGGTCAGATCTGTGATCCCAGCACTTAGGAGGCTGAGGTAGGATGGAGTTTGAGAGCAGCCTGGGCTGTTTAGCAAGCTCCTGTCTCAATAGTAATCATCATCGTAATCATGAGAGAAGTAACGATTCAAAGTTGCGGTGTTAGAATTCTGTAGCATTGGTTTATATACAAGTGCAGGTACCTGATAAACTGCTTTGTCGGATATCTTACATTGTAGTTGTTGTTCTGATTACATTTTGTTACCTCTCTGTTCACTGAATATTTTTGCTGAAATTAACATTTGGTGACTTTTTACTTTAATTTTAATTGTTTACATACATTACATCCTAACCAGTCTTCCCTCCCTCCACTCTTCTCAGCCCCCAACACATACCTACCCTCTCCCCCCAGATCCACTCCTTCTCCATTTCCCTCTAGGAAAAAGAGAGGGGCAGGCCTTCCAGGGATATCAACAGTACATGGCATAACAAATTACAATACAAACCCTCATATTGAAACTGAACAAGGCAACCCAGCAGGAAGAAAAGGGTCCCAGGAGTAGGCAGAAGAGTGAAAGATGTCCCACACTCTCTCTGTTAGGAGTCCCTCAAGAACACCAAGCTACACAACCATACATTTGTTGACTTTTGACATTCCTGTGAGAGTTATAACGTGTAGGGAGTACTCTGCTCCATAGGTCCTATCTGAACATGATACACATCTTAATTCTGAAAAACTGTTTACACACAGCAGGCACTGTGTTGACACAGGAAGTACTGGGATCCAGGACTGAGTTCCCTTCAGAAAGGAAATGGCAGCTTAGCCCAGCTAAAAAGCTGATATTCAGAACAGACTGTCAATCCCAAGAAGAAATTGGGGTACAAAATTAAGTGCCCCCAAATCATAGGAGGCCCTCATGTCTCTCCCCAACCCCTCTCCTCTCCTCTCTCTCTCTCTCTCTCTCTCTCCCCTCACTCCCCCCCCCACACACACACACCTCCTACAGGCCTGGACCCACTGTCACAACACTTCCTCACTGAGACCTGAGGCTGAGTACCCAGGTGGATCCCCAGAAGCCCAGGCACAGCTGATACAAAGACAGACTCATAACTGCAGAGTTTCAGACTCGGAATCAGTGAGCCTTGGGAAGCCCCTGCATCTTCTGTGCACCCTCTCACCCTGTCTAAATATGCCATCCCAGAATAGTGCAAGTGAAAAATCCCAGCAGGCAGCAAATATTTGTATAGCATTTCCTCCATACGCTACTATTTTTGAGAGAAAAGTGCTTTTAGAAAATGTTCAGGCCTAATTGAAAAAGTACATAGCAATCAACATTTATTCCCCACTAGCATAAAACTGTCTAACTAGTAGCCAAATTTGGGATGCCTGAAGACAGACAAGTGACTAATGCTAGGGCTGTGTGTGGCCAGAACCAAATGTATTTTGTGACCACAAGACCATGTCTGGATTCTCCTTTGTAATTACCACCCAGCCTACTGTAATTGTAAACCTTATATTTACTTCCTGCCTTTTACATGTAGTCCAGGGTCCAGGGCTGCTCCTAGACCTACAGTGAAGTTCTCTCTTACTTGACTACAACATGTAAAATTATTGAGTGAGAGGGTAGGGCACATGTGTTAAATATGCAATTATAATCTTGTGCTTTATTGGATGAAGCACTTTACCAATCTAGTGTTTATTGAACAACTACTATCTGCCAAGAACTATTTTAGACTCTAGGGACCACAAAAGCCTTATTTTCCTGGAAAAGATGAGTGAGCTGGGGGAAGGAGGAAGGAAGACACACAAGAATGCAGTGCATATGGAACACAATTACAGTACTAGCCATCAGTGGCTTCTCCCGCTTGGTATATCAGAAAAGGCCTCTCCAGGATGACATTTAAATTGACATTTTTAAATGACAAGAAAGAGTGGAACAAGCAAAGGGCAAGAAGAACATTCCCAGCAGATTAATGGAAAGACCCAATTTGCCATGCTCCCAAAACAGAGAAAAGGCCAAGGTGACTTGAACGTGGCAGGTGATGGGTGACTGGTGATGGTAAGGTTGAAGGGCATGAGCACACATGTGTTCATGTGTGCCAAGTGGTGTGACTCTCTCTGAATTGAGCATCAGCCAGGAGGAACTGCAGCTGTCTGGGCAGGAGACAGTCATGGCTTGAGCTGAGGTATAATAGAGATCCAGGCCGAGGGCCAACATTGGAAAGATGGGATAGGCCCAGTGACTGATTGTGAAGAGTGAAAGAAACAATATCCAGAGGGAATCCTGTGGGTTCTGCTTTGACTGGATGGTAGTGAAGGGCATGAGAAAGACCAAAGGCCTCAGCATTAACAGTTAAAACTGACTAATCACAAACCCATATCTTGGTCTACTCAGTGCCCACCTTGCCGTGTCCTCAACTGCATGTGTCACTAGGACATATTTAACTTTGGAAATACTCCTTCAAACACTTCCATCATTTCTACTTCCTTTGGAGTTCATTTTATGACGTCAAGGAAACAAGGAAGGAAGGAAGCAAGGAGCTCTGTGTATTCAGGTGCTGGAAAGGTATTCATTGGTTAAGAGCACCTCTTGTTTTTCCAGAGGACCTGAGCTTGGGACCCTACACCTGTATCAGGGGCCTCACAACTACCTGTGACTCCAGCTCCAGGCAATCTAATGTCTTCTGCAGGCCTCTGGGGGTACCACATACACATGTGGCATACACTTACCATATCCAATAGTTAATAAATATATAAATAAAATTCAGGGCTTAGGGATATAGCTTGCCTACCTTGCAGAAAGCCCAGCACCACATACACTGGGCATAGATGGTATGTAACTGTAATCACTTAGGAGGTAGAGGCAAGAAATCAAAAGTTCAGAGTCATCATTAGCTACATAGTAAATTTGGGACCATCCTCCAGTATATAAGGTGCTGTCTTAGAGGTGGGGATGGCGAAAACATCAATCAAACAATCATATTTAATTGATTGCCTAACTCCGACCCTGCTTCATCCTGCCACTATGGTCTCAGTTTCTGTCCAGGCTTTCCTCCTCACATAGTGCTTGGTCCCTGAGCCCAGGCATCCAAATGCAGAGTAGGGGTTCTGAGACCTGCCGACTGGTTAGAAGTTAACAGCTAGCATGTGCATCTAACAACACAGCATCTATTTGTCTGTCCCACCATACCTAGGTACACATTGAGGGGTTATCTCTGGGACCCATGCGGATAGCAATTTCATGAATGTTCAGGTCTTTTAGACACAACGGCATCATGTCTGCATAGAACACCTTCTTTTATAGACTTCAAGTCATCTCCAGGTTATTCACCATACCCAATTTGGTATAAATGCTATATAAAGAGGAGAGACACTATTTAGGGACTAATAAAAAGACATCTCAAAAAAAAAAAAAAAGACATCTAATTTGCTTGCTTACCTATGCATAATCAGGAACATTTTGTGATTCCTTGGTAAAGGTTACATTGACTTAATCCAGTTGCTCCTTTATTATAGGTTGCCTTCAAAATATCATGGGACCTAAAACTTATTCTTGTCTATATAGTGGGAATAACAATACAGTTCTTCACAAGTATTATGTGAGTATTAAATGAAATAATATGAAGTTACTAGAGCAGGCCTCAGTAAGCTTTAATGAGACACCCTGGCAATGTTCGCAGTGCTCAAATGATCCAGCTCAAGACCATGGAATGGCAGGCACCCTGTGAGCACCCTGCCGTTTTTAAACAATCTACAGTTTGTTGTCTCTTGGTGTTCTCAGATAAATGAGACATCGGGTAGTAGCTAATCCCACTTTTAAAATGCCTGTGGTTCTGACATATCTGTATCTTTCTCTCCAGCCTGCCTTTTACCACATATGCCATACAGTTTTGTCCTCAGGATCAGGTAAACTACCATAAGTGATATTTATTGCCAGATGTGACCTTTTGTGAGCACCTTGTAGAATCCCAGCATTAATGTCACTTTCTATAAATACAGGTGTAGGGTGAGGAAATGCTCTCTTTAGAGAAGTGTTGCTGCTGCAGTCTTTCCCCTTTTAGACTCTCGGTCTGTGGGCTATTACTCACTCTTGGCGTTCGCCCCTTCTCTTTTGTTGCCTCCTTTTTCGTGATCTCTGCTGTCTCTTAGTTCCCCACTCAGCCCTCCTGAGCAGTTGACATTGCATTTGAGTTGTGCCTTCTTGCTTCCTCTACCTTTTGAAATTTAAAAATAGAAAATAACCAACAAACCCACAGTCTTTTACATGGGCTGAACTCTGTTATACATCTAACAGATTTTCCGGTGAATTCCACTCTGTAATATTTATAGTCAGAAATCTGCCATCAGCTCAGAATAAGCTCTGTAAGAAATATACAAGGAGCTGCTTTTATTTTGACTATCAGACACAAAACCAGGCCTAGGAGGCAACAGCACGTAGGAGGAGGCTTTGGAGAGTGGATCCCAGAAGCAGAATGCCTCCAGCCTGCCCCTCACCTTTTTACATTACCTGCCCAGTTTCCTGTGTCGCTAGTTCATAAAGGACCCTTTGAGGCGTCTGACTCTCATACTATGAGTGCCAAGCCCAGGGCTCAGGAAGCATGCAGAAGCCCCATCCCCACATCACATGCCAAATGTGCCAAAATATAGCACCTTCCATATTAAATGGCATTTTACTGCTGACTGTTTTTTTTTTTTTAACTATTTTTTGCAACTTTGCTTTGGAAATTGAGAGCTACAAATAACTGATTTCTCATTGGCTGTTAGTTTCTAAGCAATTTTCTTTGCATACTTGGGAATCCTTATTAGATTAAATGATAGATCCAGACTGTATATTGATTCCAAATGAAATATTGTTAATTAGCAAATAAGCAATTAGTGAATATAAGCAAATAAAGGATTAAGCACTGCTGATCTATAGCACCTAAGGCCAAGTGCCCCCGGTTTGGGATTTGGGGGTACTTCAATAGACAAAAGCACTTGAGCATCCCCTAGTTCAAATAGCTGAAATCACAAATATTCCAAAATCTGAAACATTGGAGGTATTGTATTGACGCTCAGAAAGATTTCTGATTCTGAGACACAGATGCCCACCATAAATGGTTTCCAGGGCCTCAGATAGTTTCCAGATCCTTGAAAAGGTGTAGGGTTGCAGGCATTGCAGTGTGTGTCTCAAAAGCTCTGCTTGGAAGTCTAGCATCTTCATCCTCACCGTCTGAGGGACTGAGTGCTGGTTTAGAGACATGAAACTGCCATACAAATAAAGAAATGGGGCTGGAGAGATGGCTGAGCAGTTAAGAGCACTGTCTGCTCTTGCAGACGTCCTGAGTTCAGTTCCCAGCACCACACGGTGACTCACAGCAGTCTGCCCTGGGATTGGTGTCCTCTGCTGGCTGCAGGTGCACGTGCACGTGCAGGGGCGGTCTCTGCACCCCAACTGTCCATTCACCGGATGGCCTGGAACAAAAGCTCCGCACCTTTGTCCTGCCTTAGTAGTGTCTTTCCAGACAGATATTCCACTCTTCCTGAAAGGAGGCCCAAAGTAATTCCATAACACAAAGGTTGACACAAGCCTCTGACCCAGAGTCAAGGGTGTCTCTCCCACATGTGACAGAACAGCAGTTTTAGATCTATATTAATCTACCAAATGAAAGAAAGAAAAGGGAGAGAAAAGAGGAGGAAAGAAAAGGCCATCGACACACAACCGACAAGTAGAGGTTAAATATCCCCTACCCAAAATGCTTGGGACCACAGTGTTTCAGGTTTGGGGTTTCAAAGCACTTGCATTACGTAATGAGATACCTTGAGGATAAGATTCAGTCCAAGCAGAAAGTTTACTTATACCACACACACAGTTTCTACACATAGCAGCGTTATACAATGGATTAGATAGATGACCATCCTCACCAAAGAATACCCATTTGAGCTAAAACAGACTCTGGTTTCATGCAGTATCTTAAATAATTGTATCCATGAGGCAGAGTCTCACAGTGGCTTTGTCCATGTCTGGTGGTCCTGCCCATATGCAAAATGTTGTAAATTTGGGGATACTGCAGATTTCAGACTTTGAAGCTAGGGAGACTCAGCCTGTATCCCTTCTTCAGAAGGAAACTCACCCCTGTCATCCCATTCACAAGCCGCCTGTCTCCTGTGTCTTCCTCAGTAAAGGACGGGTGGGACACATTGAAAAGAAGGACATTTTGGAAGCAGTTGGCCCTGTGTTCACAGCCTCACACTCATTGCTCAGCAGCTCTCAGTGCAGGCCAGGAGCTTCAGGGTGTCCTCCAGGTCAGCTGTCTTCGTAACAGCAATATGATGTCATCTGCCTTTTCCCATGTGTTCCTTGAGGCTCTCCAAGATGGTATTAGAAAGGATTAGATGACAGAAAGATACTGAAAATCTAGCTGTCTCTAGAAACTATGAAGCCAACATTTAAGGTATTTACAAAACCAGAAAACTGTGCCATTCTCCTCACTTTGGTTTGTTGTGGGAAATATAGTTACTTTTAAATTTTAAAATGTTACTTATATGAGCTGGGTATGGTAGCCTATGCCTTTAATTTTAGCACTTGGGAGTAGTGCCAGGTGGATCTTTGTGAGTTCAAAGCTAGCCTGGTCTACAAAGTGAGTGCCAGGACAGCCAGTGCTATTACACAAAGAAATCCTGTCTCATAAAAACAAACAAAATTATTTTCATTTTTAAAAAGGTTATTGGCCAGGAGGTGATGGCTCACGCCTTTAATCCCAGCACTTGGGAGGCAGAGGCAGGTGGTTCTTTGTAAGTTTGAGCCCAGCCTGGTCTACAAAGTAAGTTCAGGACAGCCAAGGCTACACAGAGAAACTCTGTCTTGAAAAACAAAACAAAACAACAAACAACAACAAAAAGTTAAGCCAGGTGTGGTGGCACACACCTATAATCCCGGCATTCTGGAAGGCAGGGACAGGGGGATCACTGAGTTGAAGACAGCCTGGTCTACAAATTGAGTCCAGTACAACTAAGGCTACACAAAGGAACTCTGTTTGGGGGGGGATTTATATTGACATGTAATGGGAGTATTGGTATTATCTTTAAATGAAGCAATAAATATATTTTTAATTCTTTAGTCTTAATATCTACTGTGGTAAATATTGATAATACAACCCATGTTTTTAAAAAGTTTCTGGAGTCCTCAATAATATCTAAGACCTCAAAGAAGTTCAAATAATACTCTTCAAAGTCTGTTTCTGTACTGACCACAAGAAGGTCCTGTCTTAACAAGGCACAGTGATACAGCACTCAGGAAGCAGAGACAGGCAGATATCTGTGAGTTCTAGGCCAGCCTTGTCTACAAAGTGAGTCCAGGACAGCCAAGGGTACACAGAGAGATCCTATCTCAAAAGAAGAAGAAGAAGAAGCAGGAGGAGGTCCTGTCTATTGACTCTTTTCTTGGGCCAAGTTGCTTTATTTGTTTTCTCCATTTGTCTCCAAAGCTGTGAGACAGACTTTCAAACAGGGCACCTTGCTAGCCCAGTGCCTGTAACCGGGCATGTAGGAGACCAGGTGCTCTGACTCCTACGACCACACCCTTTGTTACTAATCTCCATTCCCTTTGAGATTAATTATCCGAACTTTGTAAAGTCTTATTTCACTGCTCTGGACATGGGTTCCTTATCAGAAATGGGCAGAACTGGGACTTCTTGGGATTCTGTTAAAAACAGAGGACTTAATGTACACCCATCCAAGTGCCTAGTGCAGGGACTGAGGTCAAATAGACCCTGAGGAACTTCCTGCCCTGCCTTCCTCTCCCTGGTGTGCTGCTCACTAGCCCCCTTTTCTTCTTGTAGATGGTATGCATGCAGACAGAGAGAATGATGGGATAGAAGGAGTTGACGAAGATATGATTGTAACCCAGAGCCAGACCAATTTCATCTGCCCCATCACACAGGTATGGCTTCCTCTTTCCTCTCAAAGAAAATGCAGTTAGGTTAGATTCACAGGGGCAGAAGGGTTTCTATTGGCTTCCTGATATCCCACTGGGAGAGAGGAAGCAAAGAAAGAAATTGGGATCAAATTGTATACTTGAGGTTTGTGGCTAAAGCACGTTTATGCCATCATATACTTTAGGACCTGGGAATAAAGTCATAGCCCAGAGGCCAAGTGAAGTTAGAGGCACTGTAGCCCAAATTTCCTGATCTCAAAGCTAACTACTTAAAGCCATGAGGAGAGTTAGCCTCTGGGGGAGTAGGAAATGGGTGGTGGTTATTCCGGAAAGCCTGATGTCTTCTTAATCATAGCTGGAAATGAAGAAGCCAGTGAAAAATAAAATGTGTGGCCACACATACGAAGAGGAAGCCATTGTTCGCATGATTGAATCCAAGCACAAGAGGAAGAAGAAGGCCTGGTAAGTAGAGTGCTTGAGGAAGCAGAGCACCCTGGTGGTCCTCAGTGCATGCCAGAGAGAGCTGCTCATAGTCTCCCCTAGTTATGCCTCTGCCCAGGCTGTCAACAGGAAACCTGCTTTCTGGGAAGAGCAGTGCGCAGAAGACACTGAAGATATTCCAGATACACCATCCACACAGAAGGAAGAGACTGTGTGGAACAGTAGGATTAGATTACAGGAGTCTAGTGAATTTGTGTTGTTTAAAAGGTAGCCACCAGGGACTAACTCAATTTGTAGCATGCATACCTGGTATACAGGAAGTCTTGCTTTCAGTCCAAGGCAGCACACAAATCAGGCATGGACACACATGCCTGTAACCCTAGCAGTGCAGTAAAGACAGGAGGATGAGACTTCAGAGGTCATTCTCAGCCACAGCAAGAGTTGAAGCCAGCCTGGGCTACATGAGACTGACTCTGACACATAGACACACAGACACACACACATACTCTCTCTCTCTCACACACACACACACAAACAAACCAGACTCACTCATGTACACGCAAGCAAGCGCGCGCGCGCGCTTGCGCACACACAAACCAAAGAAGCTGAGGATCTACGGAACTGTGATGTGAGATAACTGTCTTTTCAATGTCTGCTTAACCAAGAGGAAATGACCTTATTCTTTGCTTTCTGCAATAGGCCTTTTGCTTAAAAAATAAATATTCTAAGACAAGAATTCGTATCCATTGGTCGTGGTGAGGAAGACTGCATTATCAAAGAAATGTTTGCATTTAATCATGCAAATAACTTCCCAAATGGTTTCAATAAATCCATGGCTAACTCACCAATGAGAATTTTTTTAACTCCGAATCTTCCGTCCCTTCTCTCCCTACCTCCCAACCCCAGGACCATGGCTCTGTGCCTGTGACGAGAGTCCTCAGTGGGCCACACTGAAGCTGACTGGGTTTGGCATCTCCTGAGCTCTTATCGCAGGAATGGAATGGCAGGTGTGACCGTTCTCAGGCCCTGATAGCAGTCCCTTTGATGTGTGCTTTGCTTCTGCATCACCCAGACCCAGAGGTGGAATTCCCCTCCCCTCCCCATGTGGGTGTGGGCTGAGAGATAGAGAGAGAGGCTGGAGATAGCTCCTTGGCCATTCAGCCAAGTCCTTTACAGTATTTATTCTAGATGAAAAGTGGGTTTGCAGCCATTAGGCTGCACCTGTAAGCCAGTAGTTCATTTCTGTTCTATATTTCCACCTTATAGTCCCTAATGACCTTGACATTTTCCCTGTGGGTATAACTTCACCTGGACTTCCAAGCCTTCCCTCTATGCCAACTTTTTTCTCTGACAAGCTGGAAAGGGTCAACAGAATTGCTAAGAATGCTTCCTGTTTAGTGTCTTCGGCAGTCTTCTTTCTGACACTGTGTGATTCTCTCCTGAAGCTGTGGGTGGAAAGGGGCGGCAGCAGGGTGTGTCCACATCAGATGGCCTTTCTCAAGCACACACTAAGACTTTCTAGTGCCCTCTGCCTGTTTTGGATTGCACAATACTTGCAAGCACTTAAGTGACACCTGTCATCTAGAGAAACCTCTCTACCTGTCATATTTCATAACATGGTGGCAGACACCCTGAAAATGCTTGTAGAATAGTAGTAACTATTGAGTCTGAGTGAAAGAAGGCTAGAGGTTTACAGAGATGACATTCTTACTGGGCCTTAAAAATGAGGATGATGCCAGGGAATGGTGAGGGAAGGCCTTGTAAGGTTTTTCCATAGGTAACCCCTCTCTAGTAGGCCAAATTTTCCCCATTCTCTTCTTTTCATATGTATACATGTGTGATATGTTTGCATGTGTTTATGTGTGTTACATGCATGGATGCACATGTGGAGGGATATGCATACACATTATGTGCATGTACATGTGGAGGCCCAGTAATGCTCTCAGAAATTCCTTGATTGCTTTTCTGCCTTACTCTTAGAGGAAAGATCTTTCAAACCCCAAGCTCAGACATGGCTAGCCTTACTAGCCCAAGTGGCCTCCTGGAGATCCTGGCTCTACTTCCTGAGTCTGAAATTGTAGGTGGGGCACCATGGCCTCCAGGGATCTGACCTCTAGTCCTTTATTCCCACAGCAAATGCTTGAATTGCAACATTCCCCCAGCTCCCTCTCCCAAGACAGTTTTGTGCAGCCCTGAGTATATAGGTATAGAAAATAGGCATACAAATTAAACATTTGCCAATAATAAATTATAAAAATTTTATTTGCAAATAGTTCAACATATTTTGTGATTTATTAAAGATAAAGGCAAATTTACATACTAATGAGGTAGATATGCTTCATTTTATATAAGGAATTAAATATTGGCTGAATATTTGATACTGCAGGATAGATTACCTTCAGTGTTTTTCAGAGTTCATTGAAACTTGATTTTCTAATTGTCAGTGCCAAGAATACCATAAATACATAGTACAAAATTTGGCAGAACTATTTTTATAGCCATTTTAGAAACTGTTGGAAATTTTGTCCTAATCCCAAACCAAAATTCATTTTACAGATTTTTTTTAATGAAATCTAAGTCAGTAACTCACCACAGTTTCTGAATCAAGCATTCTATTATATCACACACACACACACACACATATGTATGTGTGTGTTTATATATGTGTATATATATATATTATATATTACAACAAAAATGTACAGTAGTTTGCTACAATCTATGGAATGACAGTAGAAAAATACTGTCTTTTCTGCAATTAAACCATTGTGTTTCTATAAGAGCAGGAAATGTGTGTACAGGAAAAAGAAAAAAACCACAGCAATTTATAACCTTCGGTTGTCTCAGAGCTGAGCTGAGATGTTTCCTTGGCACTGTGTGGTATAGAAAGCGCATGCGTGCGGTGGTGGTGGTGGTGGTGACGCACGCCTTTGATCCCAGTACTCAAGAGGCAGAGGTAGGTGGATCTCTGTGAGTTCGAGTCCAGACTAGTGTACAAAGCAAGTCCAGAACAGGCAAGGCTATACAGAGAAACCCTTTCTCAAAAAACCAAAAAAGAAAGAAAGAAAGTAAGAAAGAAAGAAAGAAAGCAGAGGGGACAGGGGACTGGTGCTAAAGGCTTGTGGTGGTGCTAGGGTGGTGCTTGTACAGTGGGTTCTGTTACAGAGAATGTTTGCAAGTGTACCTGGCAGAATGTGGCAACTGATTGGAAGTAGGAGAGGAAGAAGTGGGGAGGTGACTGCCATTTCCATTGAGTGTCCAGAAGCAGTTGCTGGCTGCCATTGGTTGAGAGAGAGGTAGAAGAGGGGAAAGCATCCAGCAGGGATTCTGAGAAGCTCAGGTCAGGTCATCCAAGTCTGAGAGCACAGCAGTCAACCATTTGAGAACAATAGAGGCACAGGCGTGTGGGCTTGCCCTAAGAAGATGGCTGCACTAGCTGAGCGTGGTGGCGCACGCCTTCAATCCCATCACTGGGGAGGCAGAGGCAGGCAGATCACTGTGAGTTTGAGGCCAGCCTGGTCTACAAAGCGAGTCTAGGACAGCCAAGGCTACACAGAGAAACCTTGTCTCAAAAAAACAACAAAAACAAACAGAAGATGGCTGAGCTGGCCATGAAAATTGTGTGGGCCAGCTGTCACTGTTTGAGACACAGCTCTGGAGAAGTAAGTAAGACCGAGAGAGCCTTGGCCTCGCATGAACTGTCCTCACCATGATTCATCAGCACTCAACTCAGAGCCTGTAGTCTGTCCATCAGTTACACCATTCGAGTAACCCAGGGTGAGAGGCACTATAGTCACTAGTCACAGAGCCAGTGTCAAATACACATGGCAGCGGATTAGAACTCAGGGTCTATTCACAACTCACCCCCTAGGTTTCTGATTCAGCATGAAGTGGT
The DNA here is from genome assembly GCF_903995435.1 of Acomys russatus. Taxonomy (NCBI): domain Eukaryota; kingdom Metazoa; phylum Chordata; class Mammalia; order Rodentia; family Muridae; genus Acomys; species Acomys russatus. The sequence continues at coordinate 24,154,681 of NC_067153.1, read as the reverse complement.
GTCATTTCCCATGAAGGGGAGTTTAAAAACTGTCTGTGGCACATCCTGTTAGAGAACTCTCTTTCCCCTGTTGCAATTGTGTTGCATTGCTAGAGTCCCAGGCACACTGTGTTACTGGGTACCATCTGAACTTTCCCAGCATGCTCCTGTCCCTGGAGGCTTCTCCACTGGATTGAGACAGAATATTCTTGTGGAGCTTTTCACCCTAAGTATACTGTTAGAGTCATTTCCAAAAATAGATCTCTTAATCATAAAGCTATTATCTCACAAATAAAGCTGCCTGCTGATTTTCATATTAATGAGCTATGGCTGATTTTGACCCCAACCATTTGTTTTGGTTTTCCTGGATCTTCAACCGGCGTTCAAACCATGTCAAAGTGAGGTGGAAAGAAATGTGTGATGTCAAAGCAGAATTCATTTGCCCACAAAACACCGAACCTCTCTGCCAGATTCTCTGTCTCTAAAGTGAAAATAACGTCATCAACTCAGAATTCTAGGGACCCTATAGCTAACAGGGAATCTCTTCCAGATCTGTGCTAGCCCATTTCTTGGCTGTGGAGAAGACAGGGAGCTCGCTCAGTCAGTGTTAAGCTCATCCCCAGAACTCACATAAAACTGCCAAGGGTGATAGTGCACTTGAAATCCCCACACTGGGAAGGAAAGGGGGATGGAAACAGGCAGATCCCTGAGGTTCCCTGGCTGGCAAGCCTAGCCTATACTTGGCAATTTCTAGGCCAGTGAAAGACCCTGTCTCAAAAATAAATAAGTACATGTGGGTGGTGCCTGAAGAGGACAGCTGAGGATGTCCTCTGACCTCCGCAGCATGCACATATGTGCATATACACACAGGGAGAAGCGTGCTGACAGGAAGCTTGCTCGAGTACATCGTGAACACACAGCTGTGGGGCCCTTATGACAGACAATCATCAACTTACCTCACTGCACTGTGATACATCACCCTAAACTTAGAGGGTTTGGGACAGAGTGACTCTCTGTGTGCAGGTATGCCAGGAATCCACCAAACTCTTATTGCCAGAGGCAGCCATACACTGCTTCCTAGAGCTTGTGTTTCAAACCTTGGCATTCTTAGAACCTAAATCTTGAGCCTCTCAAGATTCACCATTGTGTGATCATGAGCTGAGGCTGAGGCCCCGATTCCCCCGCAGCCTCGTGGGGCCCTCTGCATCCTGAGGCCTCCCCGTGGTACACACTCTCAAGTTTGCCTCACGTTGCTGAGGAATGCTCTGCCCTGTAGCTGACCCAGGCTCAGGACCAGCCTCTCCTTCCAGGCCTGTTGTGCGTCTGGGCCCTTCCTGGGGATGATGTGATGCTGCTGAAGGTGTTGCCATGCCTGACTTGCTCACCAGGATGTCCTGGGGATTATGGCCTAATGCTTGGGTGATGTCGCTGCTCAGAGCAGGAGTGCCCTGATTCAGGCCCATGGCATTATGGCCTTTTCTTGGCCTTTTTAGTTTAAAAACTTGTTTCTGTGGGGTGGGGTGGGAAACAAGGCTGTGGCCTAGTTCCTATGCCAGCCTCTCCTCCAGGAAGTCTCCCCAGAGATCCATTCATGCTTTTCAGTATTGTTCTCACCCTGTTTCTTGTTGAGCCACCTTGTTTGAGGAGACAGGACTAGCATCTGTGGTTTGGAATAGCAGCAGCTGCCATGCAGTAAGGCCTGGAGCACACCCCTTCGCCCTTGGCATTCAGTGGCCCGCTTGGTTTTCACTGTGCCAGGGTGCCTTCAGACAGACAAGGAACTCCACTTTGATCTACTCGCAGGAAAAACCTTGTACTTTGTACCACGTGAGCATCAGGGGAGCCGACTGCCAAGTCTCTCCCACTCTTTTGGAGATGGTCTCCCTGTGTAGTCGAGGGTAGCCTAGAACGTTCTATGTATCTCAGTCTTGCCTCTGCCTCCCAGGTGCTGGGATTATAGGGATGTACCACTCCTCTGGGTTCTTCCTCTTCTGAGTTTGTATCTTGTTGTCAGGTCACCTTGAAGGGACTGCTTGATTTATATCAGTGTCCCTGGAGCCTGCTTCTGCATGACACAGAGCTCACCAGGCTCCATCCCATCCACATGAGTGTGGGCGACTCCCCTGCAGCCGAGTGGTGTGGTTAATTCCGTCAGCCATTCTCAGAATGCCCTCATTTACTGACTAAAGGCACTGATGTCATCAGGAAGTCCTCCCCCCTCGCTCTCCACTTCCCTCTCCACTGTTTATTCACTGTCTGGCAGATGGAGGTAGACTTTGTTCTCAGGAGTGCCCTGCACCCAAGGCCTGGAGTCAGAATCAGGGCTTGCCCCTCAGGGAGATTCACCCCAGAAACCTCCTGGTCTGCATTTCTGTGTCAGGGAAGCCTAAGAGATGGCAGTCTCCATTTCTAAAGTCTCGAATGTGTATATGTCTTCATCATCTCATAGTTAGAGATTTCAAAGTACAAGGGACAAGCTAGGGTGGACAGCTGGAGCTGCACAGCAAAAGGAAGGAAGGAAGGAAGGAGGGAGGGAGGGAAGGAAGGAAGGAGGGAGGGAAGGAAGGAGGAGGAGGAAGGAGAAGAAAAGGAAAGAAGAGGAAGGAGGAAGGAAAGGAGGGAAAGAAGGAAGGACCAGAGATTCCTTCCATTTTCCCTCTCAAGCTTACTACCCATTGCATCAATAAAAGCCCCTGTGCTGTGGAAATTCCTTACATTTCCTGTGAGTTGATGAATTGTAGCACTCAGGTCAGGTTCCCTTGCCTCTGCCTTTCACCTTTTCTCCTGTGCTTGCTGTGCCTTTTGAAGAGTTGTCTCAGCCACGGAGATGAACTTTGTGTGGGCCAGAGCCATGCTGCAGACCTGATCACATGGCAGCACCTGAAAGCATGCATGTGCATATGCATGGGCTCTGTGTGTGTACAGACAGACCAGACACCTAAAACTTCCCCGCCCAACAGTGGCCAGGCTGGAGATGGTAAAGTAGAGAACATTATGGAGCACAGTGGGACCTGCTGCCATGTGGGATAGGAACTCTATCACTATTTTTTTAGCAGGAGAACCCAGGTTCAAAAAGTTTATCTCAGCCTCCCACCAGGCAGTAGGTGGTTGAGAGAATTCTGGACCTGTGTGAGCTTGACTCTAAACACTGGACACTTAGCCTTGACCAAGTCTTGTTCGTAGTAAAAAAAAAAAAAAAAAGTCAGGTGACTCAGTCCACTCTCTCAAAGGAGATGGCTACCTGAGCGAGCCCTGAGCTCCACCCTTTCCTGCTGATTCACTTTCTTAATTCCCTCACCTCAGGCTCCTAGCCCATCCCTAGTGCCCCCCTCAGTGTCTCCACTGAGAGGTTTAATTCAGAGGGAAATAGGCCAGGCAGGATTGCTGGCCCCATCACAAAACAGGGGCTACAGTTGCCCACCTGTGATGCTCTTCCCTTATCTTTATGTTCCACTTGCCTCCCATCTACAGGTGCTGCAGCTCCCATGTCCCAGTGTGTGTTGGGCCCTACCTCAGCCACGCTCAGCCAGACTGCCTTGCCCTGTAACTCAGTGGGCCCACATGTTTTCTCGGCTTCACTCTCTGTACTGTAGCCTTTTGATCTGTTAGGAAACCAGAGTAAAGTTTTCTGAAAGGAAACTAAGTCACATCCCACCTTTATCTGAAAAAGTTCCATCGGGTTCTTGTCCTATTTAAAATGGGGGCTACGGTTGCAGTTCAGTAGGTCGAGAGCATGTACCTGCTGTTCACAAAGCCCTTGGTTTGACACACCCCAGCACATCATAAAATCAGGTGCTGTGCTGTGGTACATGCCTCTATCCTAGCGTTGCGGAAATGGAGGTAATAGGAAGCTCAAAGACGACCTGGGCTATGTGAGACCATGCCTCAAAACAAAACAAAACAAAACAAAAATCCAAGTGTCACTCCGCCCCTGATCTCACCACAAATTCCTCTCCTCTCACTGCAGAGTACCTGGCCAAGCCTTATTCTGGGCAACCAGAGCACACCCAAGCCTGTCTCCCCCCTCCCTTCCCTGCTCCCCCACCCCAGTCCCTCTGCCCTGCATTGCTTCATTGCTGTTCACGCCATGGTGTCTGTCTCCTGTTAGGAAGCAAGCCCCTAGCTGTAGGCGCTACTCACACATCGCTTGCGTCCCCAGCTTCAAACCAAGCCACCCTCAGTGAAAAAACTGAGTATGCGTGCATGTCTCCAGTTTGGGGGGTTCTTTTGTTCTTGTTTTTTGTAAGGTGTTCTCATTTCAGTGCCTGACTGTGAAAGAAGGTAATGCTTAGTGCTTGGTAGTGAGGTGAACTGACAGTTTGCTCTCTCCCTCACAGTTGCCCCAAAATTGGCTGTAGCCACACAGACATGAAAATGTCGGATCTCATTCCGGATGAAGCCCTGAGAAGGGCAATCGAGAGCCACAACAAGAAGAAAAGACACCACACTGAGTAGGAACAAGCCACCTGCCCACAGGGATGTCAGCAGCCTACCTCCACCCCAGCCACCTGAGAGTGAGGTTAGAAAGCATTCAGGGCTGACTGAACAGCACGTTGTATTTGGGTAACCCTTGATGGCAAATTGTAATTAAGAGCATTTTTTAAGTTACACAATAGAAACACAAGTACAGTATATTCTTTATTTTCAAGTGCTCTGAAATTTTGAATAAAACTTTGATAATCTTCATCGTGGTCCAGTCTGTATCTCTCCCAATGTATAAAGGATTCCCAAGGTGTAGATCCCCTTTCTCTCTCCCTCCCTCCTTCCCTCCCTCCCTCCCTCCTTCCCTCCCCCCCCCCCCCATACTTCTAAATTATTTTTTATAATTTTTTTCAGCTGAAAAGTATGTTTGGGGATGAATAAAAAGAAAAGGCAGAGAGACCCCCAGCTAAGCTGCAGTCTCTGTAAGCAAAGCAAACAGCAGCATCTGGTTATAAAACAGAGCCAACAGATTCCCTGTTTACTCAGCATGATTGACAGTGCTGGGGATGGAAGTGTTTCCATTTGTCATGGCTTTCTGAATGGTGCAGAAGGTTCCAGGAACTCATTCCCCACAGCAACTCTAGGCAGTGCCCATCCATAATGTAAACTTGACTGCATCCCTAGAACGGCCCTCGGGTATCACATAGGAAACCACCACATTCTGAGCACTCTGCTCCCCAAGCTGTTAGGTGTTCCCTGCAGGTGACTTTATCCTCTGGGCCTATGTCCATAGTATATGGTGTGTTCAGCAACAGGGACTTAACCTTCAGTTTCTTAGGAGGCAACCAAGGGCAATAGTGTTAGCCGGCAATGTTTTCAGAGTCTTGGACAACCCTGATGAACAATTCAAAAGAGTTTTCTTATGCCTGGTGTTGGGATTTTTGTTAGTTTATGGCTCTTGTGGGGAGCTTGTCAGCACAGATGAAAAATTTTTATTTAAACTATATATGTATATGTATATACAGACTTACATGTATTTTTGGAAGATAATGATTCCTTATGATTTTTTCAGGCATGCTTACTGCCTTTTTGTTGTATCTTTCCTCTATTTATCTCCCTCTGGTTCTCCACTTAAAGTCCTCCTCTTCGCTTTTCCCCCTTCTGATCCATTGTACCCTGCTTTTCCTCCTCTGTTGTTTCCCCTCCCCCTTCATGCTCCCCTTTTCCTCTCCTGGTGTCTGCAGTCACTGCAGGTTGTATACCCACATCTGAAGATTTAAAGCTAGGAACCTCAATTGAGAGTGAACATTCAAAACTGTCTTTCAGGACTAATATGATCTTTTCTAGTTCCATCCATTGACCTACAAATCGCATTTCTCTTCATAGCTGTATAATATTGCATAGTATACATGTGCCACATTTTCATATTCCATCCATCAGTAGAAGGACATCTATGTTGTTCATTTCCTAGCTATAGGGGAGAGACCAGCAGTGAACAGTACTGAATAAGTGTCTCTGGGACAGGATGTCAAGCCCCTTGGGCTTATGCTGCAGGAGGGTATAGCCAGGTATAAGGTAGACTTATTTTTAGCTTTCTTGGTCTTGTACACACTGAGGGTTCCTTTTCCCCACATCCTCTCCAGCACTTGTTGACTGCTATTTCATTGGTCGTCCCCATTCGGACTGAAGTAAGATGAACTACACAGTTGTTTTGACTTGCCATTTCCCATATTGCTAAGGACAATGAACACGTTTTGAAATATTTCTTAGCCATTTTTGTCGTCCTTTGAGAATTCTCTGTTCAGATCCTAGGCCTATTTTCCCCCAATGGTTTGTTTTATTTTTATTATTTTGTTTGATTTGTGTGTGTGTCTCTGCCTGCCTGCCTGACTTGTTTGTCTATCTATGCCTGTACGTCTGTGTGTTTGTGTTCAGATATACCACATGTACCAGAAGGGGGTGTCAGATCCCCTGGAGCTAGAACTGTAGGTCCTTGTGAGCCCCCTAATGTGCTTGCCAGGAACTGAATTCAGGTCCTCTTAAAGAGCAAAAGATGCTCTTAACCAGAGCCATCTCTCCAGACCCTTGTTTGTCTTTGTATTTTGTTTTGGTTTTATGACTCCTTTTTTTTTTTTTTTTTTTTTTTTTTTAATTCTTCATATATTCTGGATGCTTTTCTTAACATTTATTTATTTATTACATATACAGTATTCTGCCTGCATGTATACCTGCACACCAGAAGAGGGCACCAGATCTCATGATAGATGGTTATGAGCCACCATGTGGTTGCTGGGAATTGAACTCAGGACCTCTGGAAGAGCAGATGGTGCTCTTAACCTCTGAGCCATCTCTCCAGCCCCTATATTCTGGATATTAATACTCTATTACATATATAGCTGGCAAAGATTCTCTTCTGTTTCATAAGCTTTTTGTTTACTAGATTTATTGTGTTTTAGCTGTACAGATGGAACCAGAAGATGCTATATAAGCTTCCAATGGAGGGAAGCAACCAGTAGTCCTACCCTGCTGTGAACCTATGAATTACAACAACCTGTAACATGTCACACTGTCCCTAAGGCTGCAAATGGCATGGTAGCTTGGAAGAAACCAATAGCTTTCTAACTGGATTTAAGGCCCAGTCAACAAGAGGGCCTGGTACTAGTACCCTACCTAGCCTAGTAACCAGGCCTAACCCCACACCACTTTACTAAACCAGCACAGTCCCTAACTACATTCTGAATATTTGCCCTCAACCACAAATAACTGTAGGTCTCAACCCTCATTAAAGAACTTCTCCTTGCGGCAGATGGAGGCCATTATAGAACACCACAACCAACCAAAACGAAGGAATAAGCATACCCAGCACCAACTGATAGAGCTACATCACAGTTCCTGCAGCTCAGCTAGACTCAGGGATCATAGCAAAAGAGGGGGCGGAAAGACTGTAAAAGCCAAGGGAGCAGAGAGTTTCCTGTGGTTGCATTTCCTGGAAATGCCAGAGAAGCTGCACCATGAGGTCTCACCAAGATGGCTGCCTAAACAAGACCTGAAGAAGTGTGACGCCAATAGACATGCTCACATGGAAGAGCAAAACTCAAGAGGCCTCAACCCTAGACAAAGAAGCAAGTCAACTAAGGAATAATAAGAGTAAGAGAAGCCGGGCGGTTGTGGCGCACACCTTTAATCACAGCCCTCAGGGGGGCAGAGGCAGGAGGATCTCTGAGTTCGAGGCCAGCCTGGTGAACAAGTGAGTCCAGGACATCCAAGGCTACACAGAGAAACCCTGTCTCGAACAAACAAAAACAGAAAGGAAAAAGAAAGAATAGGAGAAGTGGTCTTTCCCCAAGGAAGAGTACCCCAGCTGGGTATCTGACACCACGTGGCATCATATAAGTAATACTACACAAACTTAGCAAGTTGTAGTTCTATACTTAGGACTACATACACACATACATGAATATATATGTAACAATTTAAAAAAAGAAGCCATGAATTTGAGAGGACGAAGTGGGATATATGGGAAAGATTAGAGGGGGGAAGTGGTATAATTATATTTTAATTTTTAAAACATTTTCAAAGGATAGAACTACTACCAGCAAGGACATATACTTGGCTATCTTGCACAGAGAAAGTTGGGCCTGGTGATACCGACCAGTTATCTCAGTACTCAGGAGGATTCAAGCTGCAGACCTCCCCTAGGCTGCCTAGCAAGACGCTGTCTTAAATAATAAATGAAAGACAATTTAGACTCTTCAGTTCCATTCTGATTGTGTAAAGAGTGCTAATGCGTTGACTCCCACTGCCACCTTTTTATCAACTGGATTGCGTAACTGAGCTGAGGGAAGCATGCAGTGCACCAGGAAACCATGGCCAACATTCATCAAATACTGACCTTATCTACCAACTCCCATAATCCTCCAGCCTAGTGAGTGGCCACTGTTCCCACTCTCCAGCACCAAGATGCCAAGATGGTATCAAGAGTGACAGCTCGCAGGGTTATGGCAGCGCATGCCTTTGATCCTGGAGGCAGAGGCAGATGGATTCAAGGCCAGCCTGCTCTGCAAGCAAGCCCGGGACAGCCACGGCTACACAGAGAAACCCTGTCTCGAATAAACAAAAGAGTGACAGCTCAGAGCCAGTGAGTGGTGGTGTACACTTTTAGTCCCAACACTAGGGAGACAGAGGCAGGTGAATTTATGTGAGCCCAAGGCCAGCCTGCTCTACAGAGCTAGTTCCAGGGCAGCCAGGGCTACACGGAGAAACCCTGTCTCCAAAACAAAAAACAAAAACTGACAGCTATGAAGGGGAAGTGTTAGGACCAGAACTTGAGGTTTGCACTCTGAACCCCAAATCCCCTTTTTCCTTAAGTATTTACTTAGTGTCTGAAAATATTTTCAGAGGAAGGAGGATGAGGGGGAAGATAATGAGATCGATAAATGAGAATACGATGACACGTATATGAAGATGCCATGATTTTGCATTCTAATAAAAAAATAATAAAAATATCCAAAGCCACATTTAAAATTAAAACCTTTGTAAATAAATCAGTGTGTGTGTGTGTGTGTGTGTGTGTGTGTGTGTGTGTGTGTGTGTAAAAATAAGCCTGATTAAAATGCACTCAGTAAGCCATTCTCAAGGTCAAGGCCAGGAACTGTGAACATGCTTTTGCATCTGACAGAATGGTTAATGCATTTTCTACGGATTCAAAAACAAATAAAGACATTCCGTTTCCTGCAAGCTGAGAGATTGTGAGTTTCCTAATAGGCTTTATCTGAATCAGGCTTTCCCGAGGAAATGATTATGTTTAAGCCAGAGCAAACAGACTGCTCCTGGAATGTGGCTCTTATGTGCAATACTTGGTTCAACAGATAGGAGCCAGCACACAAGGCTTGCCCAAGATGCGATTTCCATCTTCTCAGCTCTTTCCAAAGAGAATTCTGGTATATTGCTACAGAGACTTTATCAGCCGGAAGAATTGTCAAAGAGCACCATTCCTCCATTCCTCTCTGGACAGGCGTGGTAGGTGTATCCTAGCAGAGTTGGCGTTTGCCAGTTGTAGCATGGAGACTTTGGAGTGAGTTCCTTTTTCTTTCTTTTCTTGTTCTCTCTCTCTTTCTCCCTCTCTCCCCCCCCCCCTCTCTTTCTCCCTCTCTTTTTCTGCTGGCCCCCCCTGCCCCCCGTAGCTTTAGCTTATAGAGATCCTCCTGCCTCAGACTGCCTTCCAAGTGCTAGGAGGTTTATTTTCTTTGAAGGTTTATAACCTGATTGTCATTCTCAGTTTGGCATGTTTACTACATTTCTTGTTACAGGAGTTTTCAAAAACACTGGAACTTCTTCAAATTTGTCCTGGTGGGGTGGCACTGGTTTATAATGCCACCATTTGAGGAACCAAGGTGGAAGGATTGCTGAGTGGGAACTTGAGACCAACCGGGCAATATCCTAGTGAATGCCTGCCTCACCAAGGAGGAGGAGGGGGAAGAACTTTGTTTGGAATGCAATTCATGTCTAATCTCATCGACTTGGAGGCTGAGTCAGGAGGATCACAAGTTCAAGGCTCTCCTGGCAACTTAGCAAGCCTTTGTTTCACAGTAAAGTAGGAAACGTAATAGATATGTATCTCATTCTTAGAGCGCGACTACCCGCCCCCATGGCCTCGTACCATGGGTTCAGACCTGGTACAGCTCCAACAAAACCCAATATACAAATCCCCCTTAAAGGGGAGTAGTTCTCCTTTCAGCCCAGCACTTGGGAGGCAGAGACAGGCTATCACTGTGAGTTCGAGGCCAGCCTGGTCTACAAAGCAAGTCCAGGACAGCCAAGGCTACACAGGGAAACCCTGTCTCAGGAAAAAAAAACAAAAGGGGGGGGGGTGACAGTGGTGGGCTGTTCTCAATCAAAGATGAGTTTGGAAAACTTCCCCAGGGCATCCCAATCCCAGTTGTGATCCAGGGTTCATGAGTGGCCTCTCTAGCTGTATCTTTTGGGTATTACAATACAACGTTGTTGTTGTTGTTGTTGTTGTTGTTGTTGTTGTTGTTGTTGCTGTTAGCTCTAGTTGCAACCCCCCAATTTGGTGAGTTTTAAACATTATCAGAAAAACCAACAGATTAGATAATTTACCATAGAGAACGTCAGAGGGTCCATTCAGCTGGGAACTCCTCCTACAGCAAGTGCTATCCCAGCTGGGATGTCCCTGACAAGGGCAGGAAACTGCAGGTCTCGGGAACCAGTGAGGCCACTGCCTTCAAGATGTCATCTAACCTAATCTCCCCTGGAGCCCCAGAGATGGTTGCTCTTACTCCATTTTACGTGTAATTAAACTGAGCCTCCATCTTCTCCTTTGCCCATGGTCACAGGTTTTCGCTTCCACTGGCTAATCCCGTACTGGAACAAGCACTACCTCTAGGCTTCATGCCTCACCAGCTAGCCACCTCTCTCTCGTCTCCTTCACTATGGCTTCTGAGACCAGCCCCCACCCCATCCCAGGCTTGTGGCCTCTAGGCATCCTCCAATTTAACCAATTTGAGAGTTCTGTATTTCCTTTCTCTTCCGGTACAGGCCAGGCCCTCTTTGCCGCTCCCATGACTATTCACCAGCCTTCTGGTCTCCTGACTCTAATCTTGCCCCACCCGTGTCTTCTGAATCCCCATTGGATAATGTCATACCGCATCTTCCTGCAGATCAGCAACTCTGCAGCACTACTGTGTTCCCAGTATTCCAGCTCCTTCTCCCACCACCACCCCCCCTTTGTACTGTAGTGTCCTTCAGGAGGGGAGTTGATCCTCAACACTCCTTCCCCTCTAACATGCATTGGGGCCCTGAAGCATATCCTTTCACTGTTCCAGGCTTTGGATTTTCCATATACACTGAGGATTTCAACATCTCCCTCAGTTCTTTTTAACAGCTCTAAGAATCTGTGTCATATTTACAACAAATTGCTCTTGTGGGGACTCCTTGAGCCTTTCGAAGGAAAGCAGACCAACAGGGACTTTAGTATAGTACATTTGAAGCAGATGTGTACATTGGATCCTTGACTATTATTCAGTAAATATTTGCAAGGGCTACTTTATGCCATGTTTTGTGCTAGTCTGGTATGGCACTTAAATTCCCCTTCTGAAGGGCTTTTCATAGTTGGAGCAGACAGACAGTGGGACAATTACATTTTAGTAGCATGGTTATAGACCACTTGCCTGGCAGGCTCAAAATCCTCCATTTGATCCACAACAGGAATAAAGTAATAAATACAATTTTAAGATTAATGTGAAAGTAAGGGCTGAGAATGGTGCCCAGCTGACAGAGTGCTTGCCTGGGGTGTAAGAGAAGGATCTAGGCTCCATTTCTAGCCATCAGAGCATAAACTGGCTGTGACATAGACACCTGTAATCCCAGCACTCACAAGGTGGAGGCAGGAGAATCAGGAATATAATAAGGCCGTTCTAGCTTTATATTGAGGAGTTTGAGGCCAGCCTGGTCTACAGGAAACCCTGCCTCAAAAGGAAATAACAATTATTCTTACCTACTGTTGCTTTTATTCTAATTACCTACTTTTTGTTTTATGTGGTGGTGTTTGTTTGTTTGTTTCAAGACAGTGTTCTCTGTGTGGCCCTGGCTGTCCTGGAATTCGTTCTCCAGACCAGGCTAGCCTCTAACGCAAACCGACCACCTCTGCCTCCCAGTGTTGGGATCAAAGGTGTGCGCCACCACTGCCCCGTGTGTGTGTGTGTGTGTGTGTGTGTGTGTGTGTGTGTGTTTACCATAATGGAATAACAACCTGACAGGCTCTTCTGTGTTCCTAATGTCATCTGGGAAGCTGAAATTCAGACCCAGGGGACAGATGGCGAGCCACCAGAACTTAAAGTAACTACTACTAGTGAGGACTATTCTCCTGAACCAGTACAAAATTGGTGGGGGGGGGGGTTGTTTGTTTATGTGTTTTGTTTTGTTTTGTTTTGTTGTAAACAGTGACTCTTGTAATTCTGACTGACCTCAAACTCCCAACCAGCTGAGAATGACCTTGAACTTTGGTCCACTGTCTCCAGCGCTGGAGTGCTGGATAACAGTTGAGTGTCACCACACCCAGTTATGTAGGGCTGTTGAGCTACATTCCCAGCCCCAGAATTGGCTTTAAAACCAAAACTAGTATACAGTTTTGCAAGGAAGCAACTTGGGTAATATTTGTCATAAATAGCACATGCCTGAAGCACAGCTCTGTTAGGAAAGAGCCCTGCACGCCTGGGAATGCCTGGGGATGGCATTCCTCCAGGCCTGAGAGACTCTGCCATTGGGCCAGCATGAGGCCCAAGCTGGGCAGCTGGCTGGTTATGGTCCCCAGCTCACAACGACACTGATTAGGCCAGAGAACTGAAAAACAAGGTTGACTATGATGAAAAATGGATGCTACACTAAAAGGAATTGGGACTCTTGGGTTGGTTGGTTTTGCCTCCCAAAAGAAAAAAAACAGTTTATATTGTGCAGACTAACAGTGAGAGCCCTGAAAGGACCAGTTAAGGAACCATTAATATTCATAGGGGAAAAAGTTGATGTTAGCACAATGGGAGGGGACCTTGGGTGGCCCCAGGGAACTGAAGTAAGATTTAGGAAATTGTGTTGCTTTGGGGAAAGTACTTTACTTTGGTAAGCAGGGACTGGTAGGTATTTCATCTTTCCCATGAAGACAAGGTATGATTTTAGCAATCTTTATCACTTTATTAACCATCAAGGTTACAAACATTTTAATAATAGATTCTGTTGCTGTGAAGATTACATTTTCAAGGATTTCTTCTTTAAAATAATCATTTGGGGACTCAGTGGTATAGGTGTGGTAGAGTACTTGGCTAGCTTGCATGAGCCCCTGAGTTCAGTCCCCAGCAAAGCACACGCACGCGCGCGCGCACACACACACACACACACACACACATTAAATATGGCACTTAGTTTGTTCTGATAATCACAAACCACAACAATGAGATTTCCCTCTCCTGTCCTTTGTTTGTTTTTGCTTTTTGCTTTTCCACATAGGATTTCTCTGTGTAGCCCTGGCTGTCCTAGAACTCAATCTGTAGACCAGGCTGTCCTGGATTCACCTGCCTTAGCCTTCCCTGTGATTAAAGGTGTGTACCACCACACCCATCTCCCTCTCCTGCCTTTAATAAAAACTATCCAAGTAACAGATTTCAGGAACCGGAGGACTCCACTTACTGTGGTGAACTGTGTTGTCCAGTTAAAGAGTCAAGAGGACAGAATTCCCAGGATAGGGAACAAGAGAAGAGAGCTGCTTGCAGGGGACCAACCCTAGAGGAGCGTGGTGGGTCTGATGGAGTCCTGATGCATCATCAGCATGCTGGCCTATGAGGAAAGCACCTGGGGCTAGGGAAGAACTTCTCTTGTCAGAGAAGAAAACTTGATCATTCATGGGTCACCTGGTAGAGTGGGACAAAGTGAGCCCTAAAAATAAAGAACATTCTGGTGTTTATTAACAATATTTACAGATGGTCTCAAAGGCAGGAATAAGCACACTGTATGGGGGGCCAGCCAATTCATAGTCATGGCCCTAGAGCCTCTGCTGCAACTGTAGACTGCTGTTGTGCCATACAAATACCCATATGAAGTATTTGGACAGATGGGAGTACCTATGTTCTAATAAAATTTTATATATACACTGAATTTTTATTTAATTTTCACAAGCCACAAGATACTATTTTCTGCTATTTTCTATCATTTAAAATATAAAGATCATAAACCATAGAAAAAGAGATGGCAGGAATGCTTTGGTTCTATAGACTAGGGGTTTGCTCACTTTCAATTAAAAAAAAATCGAAACTGTTAACTGTTATAGAACAAAGCCCAGAAACAATTGAGAGCACACCAAAATGCCAAGCTTAAGGCTGGGGATTTAGCTCAGGGGAGAGCTTGCCTAGCATCTATGAACCCCTGGGTTCCATCCCAGCACTACATAAAATGGGCTTAGTGGCGAATGCCATTAACCCCCAAATTCAGAGGGTGGGAGTAAGAGAAGCACAAGTCCAAGGCCATCCTCACATCAGTTCAAGGCTAATGTTGGAGACATCGGACACTGTCTCAACAAGAACATCACCAACAAGCTCTGATGTCTAAGCAAAAAGTTGGAGGGATGCGAAGAAACAGAAAAATATAGTCTGCAGAGGTGGGCGTGATGGTACACACACCAGGCTAGCACAGCCTCTCTAATAACTGCTAAGATGTAGGCTCAGAGGGTAGATCAAATCTTCCTCCTGTTTTACGTATTTGTTGAAGAGATGTAGTGGTTAGTTTTAATTGTCAATTTGGCATAATACAGGAAGAGAGTCTCAGCAATGGATTGACCTGGTTGGCCTGTGGACGTGTCTGAAGAACATTACCTCACTTACCTTGATCGAGGTGGGAAGATCTGCCCACTGTTGCTGGTGCCATTCCCAGGGTTCTCTAGGAGAAAGCCAGCTGAGCAAGCATCAATGTATTCTTCTCTGCTCTTGACTGTGGATGTGTCATGACTAGTTGATGAAAGCTCCCGCCTGCCACCTTGAATCCCCTGTTATGAGGGACCAATGTGGAACTGTGAGCCAAACAAGCCCTTTCTCCCTTGGCTTGCTTCCATTGGGGGTATTTTATGACAGCAACAGGAAAAGGAAACTAAGACACTGGCGTTGACAGCCGATTGGATTCCAAGGTAGGAAAAAGGAGCGAGGTTGAAGGTACAGGAATAGAAATTCCTCGTTGGAATGCAGCAGAGAAGCAGGCGAAGAGTGAGGATGTAATAAAGACCATCATTGAACCCTGATGCCCCAGGCTGCCCACTGTACAGGCACTTAGACTTCCCAAAGAACAGAGGAAAGCAGGAATAAAATGCTTGAAGAAATCAAATAGTGTTTATTAAAACCCCACCAGATCTTACTGTTAACAAAAACTTACTCTTATCAAATCACTTTCACTTCAGTGTTTCAGCAACTATGTCTTCAATATAATGTATTCCCCTGTAAGCTTATGCTATACATATGCATATATGTGTTTTTACATGCATACATACATATGTGTGTGTATGTTTTCTCAAAACAGGGTTTCTCTATGTAGCTCTTGCTGTCCTGGACTCAATTTGTAGACCAGGCTGGCCTTGAACTCACAGAGATCCTCCTGCCTCTGCCTCCCAGAGTGCTGAGATCACAGGCATGCACCACGACACCAGGCTAATATTTTTGTTTATTTATTTTTAACCAATGTCTCACGGAGCCCAAGCAGCCCCCTCATCCTCCTGCTACCATCCCTTCTCTGCCATGATGTGTGAGACTCTGAAACCGTGAGCCAAAATAAGTCCTTTCTCCTTTATCACCACAACAGGAAACAAAACAAGCTCTATGTGTGTATGTAATTTAACAGTTTTCTCACTGGACGTGGTGGTGCATGCCTTTCATCCCAGCACTCAGGAGGCAGAGGCAGGCGGATAGCTGTGACTTTGAGGCCAGCCTTGTCTACTAAGCAAGTCTAGGACAGCCAAGGCTACACAGAGAAACCCTGTCATGGAAAAAAAAAAAAAAAAAACCGACAAACAAACAAAAAAACTAGTTTTTTCTAGAATTAAAACATTCCGTTTGGGCTGGAGAGGTGGCTCAACGCTTAAAAGCACACCATTTGCTTCTCCAGAGATCCTGAGTTCAATTCCCAGCAACCACATGGTGGCTTCCAACCATCTATAATGAGATCTGGTGTCCTCTTCAGTCCTGCAGGCACCCATGCGGGCAGAAAACTATGTGTAATAAATAAATCTTTATATATTAAAAAAAAAAAAAAAAATCCGTCCTGCAGGAAGGCAAACAACTCAGAGTAGCTTCAAGAAGTCCCTGAAACTGACTGGATTCGTTAGGCTTCTCCTTGCCAAAGTAAGCATAAAAAGCTGGGAGTCCCTCTCAGATGAAAGGAAGCTGATCTGCAAAGAAGATTCTCAGACAAGCTAAGCTAAATAGGCTCCGAGAGGAGAAAAGCTCCAAAAATAACCCAAGACAAGACCGTCTGCCTAGAAGAAGCAAAAACCAGCCGAGCTGCCTGAAAGAGGTTTAGACCAGAGTCACTTGCAAAGGGCTTTCCGATATTTTGAGTTGTCTGCAGGCTGTGCAGTGTGTTCCAGGTTCCCAGCTTTTGTGAGCTGGCACCCATGCTGGTGTGGGCCTGGGCCAGTCATTTCTGCTCCTGTCAGTAACCCCTCATCCATATCCCTGTAGTAACTTCAATGAAACTCTTTGTGTGGGATCCCTATCTGGGGTGAGTAGATATGTGCATTGTGTCTCCCCAAGAAAAGTTTGGTCACACTACAGTAGCTCCTTGGAAGACTATACCAGAGGAATATGTAACTAACACAGGTAAATTTTCTCCCAGGCCTTCAGTGTTTGGCCTCAGTGACAAGTCATCTGACACATTTTGCATTCATTAGTTCTCTGGATACAGATAAGGAAACTGATGCCCAGAGACAATCAGATCTTGCCCAAAGCCAACCATCAAGACTGATCTAGAACCACCAACCACCTCCCTAGTCCCCGCCACACACACTCTAAAGCAGAAGAACCCCATCCCAGGCAGCTCTGCCTCTTTCATAGAAGGAGTCCCCAGCTTCTCTGGTATGCTTCCTTTATTTTTATTTTTTTTTTTTTTAAGGTGGGCTTAGTCCATGGCGCCCTAGGAAGAGCCATAGGTTTTGAGGAACGGAAGACAGCAAGACGCATCCCAGCCCTGCATTTGCCAATAATTGCTCTTCAGATCCTTCTGGAATCTTGTTTGCTTACCTGTTTGTTTGAAGGTCTATCTGTGTAATCCAAGGCTGGCTGAGGAAGCTCAGTGCCCCTGTCTCAGCTTCCGGAGTGGCCTCTGGACCTCTTCTTGGTTCTGTGATTAACTGAGGATAACTCCGAGGTTCTGTGGTTTAAATTCTAAGCCACGTTTCTTGCTGTCAGTACCTGGTTTGTCATCTCCTAGGCAAGAAGATGGGGACCTCTCCATCAACAAAGGGGAGAGAAGAACCTGCACTAATGATGTAGTTCTTCTGCCATATGTGGGAGCAAAGCAACAATGACGCCATCCAAGGTGTTGTAGAACACTGAGAAGCAAAGCACAGCCCCCCCCCCCCCCCCCCGTGCCATCTCAGGGAGCTCCACCGGATCATAAAACTAAGACAGTCATTGGGATTTCTTCCCTTCCCCCTCCCTTAACCTGCCTGTGTCTATCCCAGCCTGGAGGTCAGAATCTCTCTAAGTTCCAATTCTGAGGTAGACACATCATTCCAGGCCCTACTCTGGAAAGGACTCCCTGGTGGTCAGGCACACAAAACAATGAAGCTTGCTCTCAGAGCACCTTGCTGGACGCAGCCTTCCCTCTGAGCTCTTGGTGCTCTGTCTTGCTCCTCTATTGCCTACACTGGCAGTCCTAACTTGTGACTTCCTGGAGGCCTCCTGGGAAGCGTTCTCCTTTGCCTGAGATCTCCCATAGGAATCACAGGTGTCTCCAACACGTTAAGATTTCTCACAGTAAGACCTAGGATCTCTTCTTAGGCCACCTGAAGTGCTGGTTTGAATGCAGACACCCAGGCCCACCCTAAGATAGACTCCTGGGGCACAGGGCACAGGGTTCTGCACACTTTCCAGATGATGCCTCGCAAACATTTGTAACTCCAGGTCTAAAGGCTCTGACACCCTCTTCTGACCTCTGAAGGCACTAGAAATGCACATAGTGCCCTTACCTATGCAAGCAAAACACACACATAAAATAAAATAATATCTTCACGTTGTTTTAAGACAAGATCTGGCTGGGCTCAGTGCACTGCCCAGGCCTGTAATCCCAGCACTCAGGGAAGCAGAGGCAGGTGGATCTCTGGGGATTCCAGGCCAGCCTGATCTACAAAGTGAGTCCAGGATAGCCAAGGCTACACAGAGAAACCCTGTCTTGGGGGCAAAAAAAAGAAAGACAAGGTCTGTCAGGGCCTTGGCTTGCCTAGAACTCCTGCTGGAATTAAAAATGTGTATTACTGCACCCAGCCAATAATCTATTTTTAAAAGCCCCTTAGATAAATATGAAGTATTTGGAGACCCTGTCTTTTTCCTTTAACTGATATTTTTCTTTTCTTATTTTCTTTCTTTCTTTTTTTCTTCCTTCCTTCCTTCCTTCCTTTCCTTCTTTCTAACATTCTGATGAGTTGAAGAACTCCCTCCCTATTTGATTGATGGATCCTTCTTGGCCAGGTAAGAGTTCACTGTATGGTTCAGGCTTAATGGTTCCTCTACCAGCATCTTTTCATATCTGTCTCCCAGGACCCAGCCTTGAGTGAAGGCTCAGTGAAAACAAACGAACAGTCAAAATGATGCTCCATCGCTCCTCACATACCAACCTAGGAGGCGTGCCTGGTGGACATGTGGAAGTGTGACTATGTCTCATGGTTTGAATGTGAAAAGTCTCACACACACCTGAGTTTGAACACTTGATTCCCATGTCATGATACTGTTTTAGGAGGTTGACCCTGGCTGGAGGAAGTCGGTCACTGGGATGAGCCTTGAAGGCCTTGTCTTCTGGTTCCCTCCTGTCTTTCCTGCTTCCTGATCCAGCAAGGTGTTAGGACTCTCTGCCACATGTTCCCGCTGCCTTCCCAGGTATCATGCTGTCCTTACCACGAAGGAACATATACCTCCTAATGAAACTCTTAGTCAAAACAAAGCTTTCCTCCCTCACATCCTGTCAGGGACGAGAAAAGAACTCAGGGATTGAAGGAAACCTCTCGTCACCCATACTCAGAATGAGGCTCAGGTAGTGTTTTCGTGTATGTGGTCAAGTCTTCAAGACTGTACTTCCTGAACACCAATCGTTCAAGTGTTCCCATCAGAGTTCTGTCACCACTTGGGCCTTACTCACTTAATTGTTTCAATGACGTTAACTAGTTCGCTTTTTAAAAGCCTCCTCTTAAATGATAACACTCGTGAAATCACTGGCACATCACTCACCACACAGAATGTGTGGTATTAAATTAAATGGAACCAATGCTTTCTTTTTTTCTCTCTCTCCCTTTTTTTGGGGATGGGGTGAGGATAGGGGGAGAGAGTCTTACATAACCAGCTTTGCCTCAAATTCATTATGTAAAAAGAGACTGGCTTTGAACTTCTAAGCCTCCTGCCTCCACCTCCCAAGTGTTAGGCTTGCAAGCGTGTGCCACCACAGTCGGTTGATGGGAGTGCTGGAAGGAACAAGGCTTTATTGAGTCTTAGCTAAGTACCCTACCAAGTTCTAGCTCCAGCCTGGTATTTTTGAGGCATCCACCATCCTCCTAGCCGTCTGCTGCAGGGCTTCAGCAGGGTGAGGGCCCAAAGCTTCCCGACTCAGCGGGGCTCCCCCATGACCCTCCTTCCATGCCCTATCTGGCACTGAAATTAACAAGTCCCTTGACAGTGCACTGATACCCATGGGAAGGAAGCCTTGGCTAGCCATCAAGGCGTGCTCGCCCGCCTAAGGCGGCCAACAGCGCTGACTTCCACAAAGAGTGGTTTGTGCTCACCAGCATATCTGAGTTTCACATGAGAAGTACAAGCCCGACACATGCCTCGTTGGGACACTCAGTATTGCCTGCCCTGAGTCACACCGCCAGAGCTCAGCTCTGAGTACCAGACACCTTCCCAATCAGTAAACATGAGCTCACCAGCATGTCCCTCTTGCCGTGTTGAAGCAGGTGACATCCCCTGCCAGCCTTGGGCACTTTACAAGAAGACAGCTTGAGTTCCCCAGAGCCCTTGCAGGCTACAGATCTATTTTCCCCATGGGGCTGTTTGTCTTTGAAGTAACATGTGACTTGTATCAAGCCACATGTCGAGGGAGGCTGTTCAACGCCAGCCAAAGAAAACAAGCTAAGGTGCGCTGACAGCTGGCTGCTAGTTTATGATTCACCCAAGGACAAACTGAAACCAGGCACATTTCAAGGGGCTGCCGCGGGGAGTGCATTCAAGCCACAGATGAGCTGTTCCCTGCGGGGTTTAGGGTTGCAACGTGCTCTCGGCTCGCTTCAGCTTTGCGGAGATGGACGCTCAGAAGCAAGGTTTGGGGAAGTGAAGCGTTCTTGATTCAGCTGGATGTCCAGAGGACAAGTGGCAGTCTTGCTTTCTGACTGGTGGTGACCTGAGCTGGCGTCTGTTAGCTTCTCTTCATCTCAGGACCTTCAGTTGTGAGGGGAAGAGTGGACCTCTACTTTGCTTGCCTCTTGGAAATGTATCCAGGTTGAATGAGACAATGCACAAAGATAGGGTGGGACAGAGACAGGGCAGGGCCTATGGAGCACCTCTATGAAGTTAGCTGGGAGCACGTATGGATGGAGCCCTACCATGCTTTCAAACAGCAGGTGAGTTCACGAGGATACATGAAGACCATTGCAAAGTACCAAACTGCTTCAGCCAGGCTGTGGTGGCGCACGCCTTTAATCCCAGCACTTGGGAGGCAGAGGCAGGCGGATCTCTGTGAGTTCGAGGTTAGCCTGGACTACAGCTTGAGTTCCAGGACAGCCAGAGCTGTTACATAAAGAAACTCTGTCTCAAAAAACCATAAAAATAAAAATAAAAAAGTACCAACCTGCTTCAAAACAGCCACAATGATGTTAAAACGCCAGACTGGACCTAGAGCTTGGTAGAGTACTCGACTAGCTTTGTGAAACAGTGGGTTCCTTCCAGTGCAGTTCCCACAGTAACTCAAGGGCAGGCAGGAAGGAGTCAGGACCAGAGTGGAGTGAAGTGACTAGGATATTGATTCAGCGTTCCCCCAAAGATGCACAGGCTGCCGGCTAGGTCCCCAGGGTGGGTTCCTGGGAAGTAGAGTTTTAAAGGAGAGGCCTGGAGAAAGACCTTTGGCCCTTAGAATAAACTGTGGTTGCCCTGTCTATTTCTGGCTTCCTGTTCCAAGATGTGATGTCCTTTATCCACGAGGAAGTGACACAGCCAAGGAGAGAGGGAGGACCCATTCTGCTTATACTTTTAGTGTCAAGAACTGTGAACTAAATAACCTTCTTTTCCTTATAAAATCAGCTTGTCTCAAGTATTTTGTTTTAGTAAAGACCAAGTAAATGCACAGGTTAGTTTTATATCTAAAATAACTTATTTTTAAAAATAAATTGTAGGCTGGGTGGTGGTGGCACATGCCTTTAATCCCAGCAGTTGGGAGGCAGAGGCAGGTGGATCTCTGTGAGTTCAAGGCCAGCCTGGTCTACAAAGCGAGTCCAGGACAGTCAAGACTACACAGAGAAACCCTGTCTCAAAAAAAAAAAAAAAAAAAACCCAAAAACTGTATAAATTAATATTTAAAATAATATAAAAATGTGCTCTTCCATAGGTTTCAGATTTATCATGAAAGGTCAAACTGTGTTTCCAGGTCACTGAAATCCTTCAGAATACAGTACTTGGGAAATATTTTGTGGCTTGATTTGGCAATGAAAATAGACTGATATAGAGAGGTAGGAGCAGCCAACATAAGCCCAGGAACTACACCCCAGAAAAAAAAAAGGATTAGAAGACCAAATATCTGACAAATAAGAACAAAGGGGCCTCTTGGGTATTCCGCAGAGGGACCCAGGGATGACACTGAACACACAGTTCCTGTCTGAGTCTTCAGGGTCTGTAGAAAGATTGCACGTGGCTTTTCCTAAATATGGCTAATTTTAGGAAACAACAGGCAACAGAAAACTCCCAGTTTTCAAGAGAAGAAGAAGGAAAAAAAAGAGAAGAGATGAGAAAAAGGCCAAAAGAAAAGAGCCCAGGGACAGTTAAGCCACAGAAGGCCTAGAAGGAAGCTGTGCTGAGAAGCTTTAATACAATTTCCAATTCTGAAAAGGGCTCTGAGGATTCGGGATGGAGCCATCTATGCCATCTGTCTTAGCTATCCCTGTAGCTGACTACCTGACAAAAGCCACTCAAGAAAGAAAGGGTTGGCTCACCGCACAGGTGGGGAGGTGTGGTGGCAGGAGTGTGAGGCGGTTGGTGACATAGCACCTACAGTCAGGAAATGAGGGGCTCAGTCCTGCTCACCTTTTGAATCACTCTAAAACCCCAGCCATGGAGCGGTGCTGACCACATCCCAGGTAGGTCTTCCTGCCTCAGCTGGCCTAATCTGGAGAACCCCTCACACAATGCCTAGAGGTCTGCTTCTGTGGTGGTTCCAAGCGCCAGTCAATGTCATAGTGTCCTTTTCTCATGTAGGAAAACAATAAAAAGCCATGCTGAACCTCAGCTCTGTGGCAGACAGAAGAGGAGGGAAGGCGGTGCCTGTAGCAGGAGGAACAATTGGGATTTTTTTTTCCCCTACAGAGGAAGGAGCCGGAAGCACCAAGGCAGAAACAATCTTCAGAAGATGTGCTTGATGGACACCTGCTAACAGTTTCCTGTCATCTCTGCACAACTGTCTCTCCCAAACCACTAGGGGACAAAACAGAGCCTGGGGCTAGAGTTCTTGAATGAAAAAAAAAGAAAGAAAGAAAGAAAGAAAAAGGAAAGGACATGGCTGCTCCTAGGTGTGGTGGAGGAGGAAGTTTGTTGTAGACATGTAGAAGAGTCCAGAGTGATCATGACCCTCAGCCATGTGGACTAAGGAGGAGGAGGAGAGAGAGAAGGGGACCAAATATAGCAGCTAGGAGGCCAAAGGCACAAAAGGAGACAGGTTACCAAAATGTCTGGATTATATAGGGAAGAGCCTCTGAGAGAAGGGCAGCCTGGCCATAGCTTGTAACAGGTAGGGACTAAAGAATGCTGGGAGTACCTGGAGGCCAGGTCTGCTTTGACATGTTAAGTAGGTACCTCAGCCTCTTGTCCTGAGTTGAAACTCAACAGTTCTCCAGTAGCTTCTCCCAGCATTGAATGGCCAGTCCTCAGAGTGGGAGTGCGTCTCTAGCTATGAGCTGAAAGCAGAAGGGCCTCTTAAATGCCTGAGGGTAGCCATGGAGTTAGATATAAGGCCATGTGCCACCCTCTGTCCAGTGTGGTGTTTTTGTCTTTGTTTTCTAAGATAAGGTTTCCCTGCGTAGCCTTGGCTGTCTTGGACTCGCTTTGCAGACCAGGCTGGCCTCAAACACACAGAGCTGTCTCTTTCCTCTCCAAGTGCTGGGATTACAGCCGTGCGCCACTGTGCCCGGATTCAGGTGTGCTTTTGTACAGCACAAAGAAGAACCTAACCATGAGAGTGGGCATGAGAACTGGCCCACCGCCAGGCCCCATCAGCAGCCCCTCCCCCAGCTAGCCTGGACTCTTGGTATAGAGGCTCTGTGTTCAATCCAGTAGGGACCAGGTAGGGCTAGCCTGGGAACCAAACCCACACAAGACAAAGTGTCATGCCCCTACCCGACCCCATCGTCCTCAGTTTCCAGATGATGACCTGACAGATTCAGGTGACCACACCCATGAGCAGAAGCTTACTCCAGTGACTGAGGTCAGCACCACCACTATAGCACCTTTGGCCTCTCAACTTGAATGTGTAGGGATTTGAATGAGCTCTTGAAGCAATATTGGAGCGGAGCCATTCCTCAGAGCAAAATAAATACAAACTATACAGGAGGCCCTAACTTCTGGCGGGAGTTGGAAGAGAGAGCAAGCTGTCAAAAAGGAAATGGGGGGGGGCGGGCTGTAAGGGAGAAGATTGGCTCGGGGGAATGGGGATGGGGAACCAAAAAGGACCAGGAACAAAACAACGGAGGAGAGAGTAATTTCTGTCCAGCCATTCAGCCTTTGGGAGGCAAGGCCTGCCCACCCGCTCCTCTTGCTGCTGTTGCTTCTGCTGCCCTGAGACTGAGCCAGGCTGGGGCTACGCTTGCCCCAGTTCTGTTCTTCCTCAGTTTAGATGCTGGTGATTTTGTTGATGACCTGCTCGCAGCTGTCCCCTTCCTTAATCCTCCCCACCCCTATCTATTCTGTCCCCTGCATTCTCCCACCTCCACCCCCTTCATTTCTACCAAACAAATGGAAGTCTCGGAAACCAAAGCCTTGGATTCCCCTGGCCATTGCAGGTGATGTTTCCCTCACCTGAGCTCTTCCATGCTTCTCTCTCTCTCTCTCTCTCTCTCTCTCTCTCTCTCTCTCTCTCTCTCTCTCTCTCTCTCTCTCACACACACACACACACACACACACACACACACACATACAGACATAGATATACACACATACAGAGACACACCAACATACACGTACCACCGCCACCACCACCTCTCACACCAATCTGGCTGACCCCGCCCCCAGCACTGGTGAATAGAGACACCACCATGTTTGACTTCTTAATGTGTGTGCTGGGGAACTGGCATCAGGTCCCCATGGTCACCTCACTTTACTGAGTCATCTCCACCTTCCATTTGTGTTTTTTTGGTTGGTTGGTTTTTGTTTTGTTTGTTTGTTTTGTTTTGGGTCTTTTGAGACAGTATCTCACTGTGTAAGCTTTTCCTGACCTTAGACTTCCTAATTTGTAGCGCTTGCCCTGCCTCACCCTTAACCTCCCACCACACCTGGCACCCTCATGATCACAGGGCTGACGAGGAAGTTCCCGGCACCACCAGAGAGAGTCGTTGGTAGCCTAGGGAAAAAACAGGCATTGAAGCATAGCGTCTCACTTTGGAATGATAGATAGGAAAGGGCACCAGCTAGCCTAAGGCAGAGACCAGTCACCCAGGGCCCTGCCTCTGCTGGACACAGACCAAAGTGCTTGGCACGGAAAGCGCTCTGTCTTTCTGAGCCCCCCAGTCTAGCAGGGGCCTTAAGCAGGGGCACATCCGGGTACAGGTGGGTCTTGTGAAGCGCTCAGAAGGATAAATGTCGGGCATTGTGTTCGGGTACTGGTACCCTCTTCATCGACTCTTCCCAGGTAAGCCGGAAGGAACCTCGGGGGTGGGGGGCTTTTGTTTCTAACTCTACCTTCCGTAAAGAAGTATCATTGGTTGGAGCCCAAGGGCACTGAGAAGAGATGAGAGTCCAGACCCTCAGCCCGCGGAGTGCATTGCAAAGTCCTTGCCGGCTGCCTGTACATGGCTCCAACACCCAAGCAATTGGTTTCCCCAGCAACCAGGAATGCTGCTGAGGGACCACGGTAGATCCTCTGGGCTTCACTGGAGAAGCTGAGTCAACGAGTGGCAAAGGGACCAACTCCTCTGCTGAGTTCTCTGCTGCAGTCACAGTACCCAGTCTGCTTCCTTCACCCCACGGATGTTGTTTCCAAGATCTCTTCACGACTCCCACATGAGCATCCCCATCTCAGGAACTGTCTCCAGGGAAACGAGCACAAGACAAACCAGTCTTTCATAACCGCTGTGTATGTCACCACCACTAGGGTCCCACGGGAAGAGTGAGCTAGCCTGGGAACGCCTGTGCTTGTCATCTTGCACCTGGGAGGGTGCATTAGAAACCAAAGGGCTGTTTTCTAGTGGCCTTTGAGGACAGGGAGCCGGAGGCCATTGCTAGCCATTGCTAGCTGTCCAGGAGGAGGGCATCCCAGACTTGACCCGCATTCTTCTTCTTCTTCTTCTCTTCTTTTTTTTTTTTTTTTTTTTTTTTTTTTTTTTTTTTTTTTTTTTTTTTAGCATTTCCAGACATCGCTAGGCAGCCCTCACCATCTGGGAGCTCTTCTTTACTTCAAAGCCAGAATTCCTGCTTCCTTCAAGTGTCCCCGCTTCCTCTCCCCTTTTTCCTCATGGAGCTGTGTTCTTGCCAACAAAGAAAGTTGAAAAGGAACAAAGGCATATGGTTTTCCTATTAAGACTGACACCCACATGTGAGGGAAGCCAGAGGGAGGCGTTCAAATAAGGGCAACGGAAATCCGCTTATGTGGCACTCGGTTTTTCAGGCTGATTTTTAAAAGCTTACCGAAATACTGAAAGCTCTCCTTTCTTCGGCTTCTTTAATTTTTGGAATATTTAGAGTATACCAGAGACTCCTCTATAGAGAGGCAAAGGAACACAGAAGACTCTGGATCTGGAGACACCACAAGTGGGTGCAGACTTATTTCTCAGCAGTGTATGGTGGTGCATGCCTGGAGTCTAGGCTACTGGGCAGCAGTGAGGTGGTGGGGATCACGAGAGCCTGGCCAGGGCCACACTGGGAGACCCTAACCTCTCGCTCCAAAGTCTTATTTCTACCACACATTAGCTGTGGGACTACAAGTTCCCGGAACTTGAGAAACTGAGAGATTGTGAGTTTGAGACTAGCCTGGGCTACATACAGAGACACCCTGCCTCAAAAAACGCCAAGTGGCTGAGAGAAAGCCATCTCAAAGTCATTGGTTAGAGAGCTCCAAATAGTAGAACTGGCGTTCAGATCCCCAGAACTCACCTAAATGCTGGGTGGCTGTGGTGGCTCATCACAGCCTTTGTGACCCTCAGTTTCCTGATTGTGCAAAGGGGTTTCTAGTCTTGTGTGACACAGGACCCTTGCATGGCGTAAGTGGGGTCCTGGTTTCCATCCTTAGCAACGGAAAAAAAGGGGAGGGAGGGAAAGAGGGAAGAGGAGAAGCAAACCCTGGGAAAGCAGTGTTCCTCAAGGCATTGGGCTCCATCTCTGATGCCAATTATCACCCTAGAAGCGGTGGCACACACCTGTAACTTTAAACTGGGGAGGTGGAGACAAGAAGGTCAGAAGTTCAAGGTCATCTTCAACTGTGTAGCAAATTCCAGCCTGGCCTGAGAGACATGAGACTCTTTATCAAAACAGAAAGACAGAGGGAGCTTAATCCGTGTAGCAAGACCTTGTCTCAAAATCAAGTCAAATCAAAATAAGAGCACACAAAAGGCAAACCATCTGGACAGATATTTCATGAGAGAAGTTAAGCAAATGACAAGAGCATTCAAAGACATTCAATGTTATTAGTCCTTTGATATATATGCAGATTAGTAAAACCACAGGGCGTAACACGGTCACACCTGTGTTCAAACAGCTAAGCTAAAGAGAGTGGCCACACACCACACTAACGCTTGTCCAGGAAGTGCAGCACCTGGAGCCTTCATACACCAGTAGACTATTAAATAGTTCTACAGGCCAGGCATGCTGCCGTGCGACCATAGGTCTAGTCACTCAGGAGACAGTGGCAGGAAGATCTCTTGAGGGCAAGGCTTCAAGATTCTGTCTTAAAAACCAAAACCCACAGGGCTCTGTTACACAGAGAAACCCTGTCTCAAAAACAAAATAAAACAAAATCCAGAGCCAGGCATGGAAGTGTGTGCTTGTAGTCCCAGCACTCAGGGAGGCAGAGGCAGGCGGATCTCTATGAGGCCAGCCTGGTCTACAAAGCGAGTCCAGGACAGCCAAGGATACAGAAAAACAAAACAAAACAAAAAACGCCCAAACAACAAAAACTGCAATGCTGAGAAAAAGTTCACTAGCTTCTCACAAAATCCAACATGTTCTATCCTGGTGCAGCCATTCTCCTGGAAATCTATCTACTCAGGAGAAATAATTCTATGCAACCACAGGTCCGGTTTGTTCCTGGTGTCTTTATTGATAATAACCATGACCTAGAAATAGCTCAGCATCTTTCATTAGCCCGGTGGACATCGGGAGTCATACCCAAGATAGAGCTCTCTGGGTCCGGCGCCCAGACTCCAGCAGAGAGGGGATACTCTGAGCAGCAATGTCACTATGAGATAGCCCAATTCCACACTCCTGGATGTTCTGAGATAGCCCACCCTGGGGCAGATGGTAGGGCCTGGAGCCTGATGTGAGGGCTGACCATGCCTTTTCCTGCCTTAGCCATGAAATTAATTTCTGAACCCCTCTGGCACAATCCAAATGTGAGCCCGCCTTTAACGTATCTCTCAGCAGCTTCCCCTGGCACCCCTACCCCTGCTCTCAGAGAGAGCTACCTGTGCCTTGTCACTCTGTCACGTTCTTCATTTGGATAGCTGCCTCTTGTTCACCACTGTCTGAAGCGCGGAGCACTCGGCGGGTCTTTAGTGTGGATTTGTCGATGAAGTGAAACATCTACTGTGGTTGACCGTTTACCATGAGAAAGCTTATTTACTTCTCGGTGTGTGGCTGCAGGGTTGAACCCACTGAGTCCCTGAGAAGCAAACCCTCTCACTTCACCATTGAACTTACTGAGCCAGTCCCATTTCTTTCTTTCTTTGTTTATTCTAGTTTTAATTATTGCCTATGTGTCCTGTGTGTAGGTATGTGCATGTGTCTGAGGAAACCGGATTTCCCTGGAGCTGTCTTTTATTATGAGCTGCCTAATGTGGGTGCCAGGATCTGAACTCATGTCCTCTGGAAGAGCGTGTATGCTCGTAAACACTGAGCCATCTCTTCAGGACTTTGTTCTCTTAGCCTTCAAGATGATATTATACAGAGTTACCTAAAGCCATTTTCATGCAATATGAGCTGTGGTTTGGGCGTACCCACCCATGTTCCGCTACCCTCTGAGTCAGTCCCCGACACTAGTACCCATCACACTAGTACCCAGTCCATGAACAGCTTTGTTTTACTGTCATCAGTACATACATGATTTCATCAGTACATATCATTTCTAGGGCCCAAAAGTGAGAGGAAGCATACCATATTTGTCTTCTTGAGACTGACTTAAATTCATTTAATATAATTATCTTCAGTTGCATCCATTTTCCTGCAAAAGACATAACTTTATTCTTTAAATGTACTTATATATTCATGTATGTACATATGTATGCACGTATGTATGTATTCACTCATCATGTGAGGGGGAGAGGGAGAGAGGGAGGTGAGGGAGGATATATACCTCACCAATTTGGAGGTGACTCTCAGGAGACGAGGTCTTTCTTGTTTCTGCAACGCTGCGTGCCCTGACCTGGGTGGCCTGCTCCACCTCCCATCTCAGCTGAGGACTGCTGCTATCGAAGACATCTCTATCACATCTAGGCTTTTTCTGTAAGTGCCGGGGACAGAATTCAGTTTGGCAGGCTTTTGGTGGCAAGCACTTTTCCCTCCTTAGCCGTCTCCACAGTCCCTGTCTATGCCTGAAAACGTCTACTGTGCATATAAGCCATGTTTTCTTTTTGTTTTTTCCAAGACAGGGTTTCTCTGTGTGGCCTTGACTGTTGTGCTTTCCGAGTACTGGGACTAAAGGCGTGTGCCACCTCACCTAGCCAAGCCACATTTTCTTTGTGCGTTCTGACGTTCATATGGTGGCACAATAAACCCTGATTTGTAAATGCCTCTGTGATTGGCCCACAGAGAAACTCTTAGGTTAATACCAAGGAGTGAGATAGCTCATTATAGGGAATATGTATTTTTGTGTTTTGAGGAATGAAGCCACAGTGGCTGGCTTAGTTTACAGTCCCACCAGCTGGGATTAGGGGTTCTCTTGGCTACGTCACCATCAGCATTTATTGTTATTTGTTTTCTTGATGACTGCTGTTCTGGCTGGGGTAAGGTAATCCCCATGGAGATTTTATTTGCATTTCTCTGAAGACTTATAAAGTTGGACATTTTTTCACATGCTTATTTGGCCATTTGTATTTCTGGTTTTGAAGGCTGTTCACTTCATTGGCCCATTTTCAGTTGGTTTGTTCGCTTGCTTTTCATTTCATTATTATTTTTGTTCTTTGCATATTATAGATATTAATTCTCTGTCATATGTGAGGCTGCATCCTCACTCAGTTGTTTCCATTCCAAGACTCATTCTAAGCACCCTGAGATGTGAGCTGGCTGGGGCACAGGCTGCTGGTTGAACCCGACTCAATGCCATGGTTCCTGAACCTGTTGCACTTGTGCCACCCTCAGCCTCTCATGAAGACTATGTGCACACAGCTGGGCAGTGGCAGTGCATGCCTTTAATCCCAGCACTTGGGAGGCAGAGACAGGAGGATCTCCGTGAGTTCGAGACCAGCCTGGTGTACAGAGCAAGTTCCAGGACAGCCAGAGCTGTTTGTTACACAGAGAAACCCTATCTCGAAAAACAAAAAACAGAAAAAAAAATGGAGTATGTACAGACATACACGCTTGCCTGTCCTTCCCAGGACTCCATGAGACAGCATATAGAAAATGCTAAAAAAAAAAAAAAAAAAAAAAAAAAAAAAAAAAAAAGCCCATTTTCCTGCTAGTTAGTGCTCTTGAATCCTGGAGAACAGAACTCCACAGCTCTAAGTGGTGTGCACTCGGGGTGGAATGGAGTGCAAGGCTGTACTGGCTGCTGACCTCACATTTGCCTAACTGGTTGTCTTAGGGGTGTGCCACCTTCATGAAAACCTGGTTGGATTTCCTATGGGTTCCCACGGAGACTGGACTCTCTGGGAGGGATCTGATGCCACCACCTTCTCTCATTGACCTGGTGACAACTCCACTCACCCCTCTGGAGGCCTCAGTCATCCATCTGACTGTATTACTTAGGGGAAGTCAGAGCTCATAATGATTTCACTAATCCTCCTGAGGTCACACACTGCAGGTTGTTTTCTTAGCATGAGGCAGGGCCCAGGAGATCTTTGCTGACTGCAACATGGCCTGTGTGGTAGGCGACTGGGAACAGGGCTCCTCCTTCCTGGGAACAGGGAGACATAGAGGTATCGGGGTGAAGATCCAGGTCACTGACAAACCCTCTCTGGTCCCCAAAGGTTGCCACATAATTCCTGTGAGCTTTGAGGCTTCTCACAGTTCTAGGGCTAAAGCCCACAGCCATTGGGTTAGCAGGGCTGAACTCTCCCCACCCAGCCTTTGCTTGGGGAAATGAACTTGGTAATTCTAGCTTCTGAGGGCCTGCCCTAGGGTCAGCATGGTGTGAGACACTGGACCTTTGGGCAAGCCAGATGCTACCATCAGAGTCCCCCTCCCTGTGTACCTCTGAGCCAAGTGCGCCTCTTTGAAAGATGGCCAAAGGCTTGCTGTCTTCCTTGATGGTCCTCACTAACCAGCCAACCCTCTGAGCTCCGGTATCCTCAGCATTTGCCAGATTGCTAGAAACCAAGTCACAGAGAAGCCGCTTGGCACAGAAAGACTGTAAGCCCTTCCTCACCTGGCTGGCCACCCTCCCAGAAGATACAGAAGAGGTGGGGCTTCATGGCTTTAAGGCTGTAATGCTAAAATGCTTTCTAAACAGGCAGAGCGAAGGGGACAGAATACAACACAACACCTACCCCTGTGTCGGAAGAATCCAAGGGTGATTTGACTCTAAGACGTCTGTCATCCACAAGTTTAGGAGTCAGTCTAAAAGGCTGCAGAGCCTGCCAAAATCCCTGTGGCCGCTCAGAAACTTCTCTCACCAATCCTTGAAACATCCATCCGCTAAGCCAGCCTCTCACAGACATCACTTAGGAAGCTTGCATTTCTAAGAATGTTGCAGGAGCTGTGGATGGTGGTATTCAGCACCAAATCCTCAGTGTTAGGATTTGTGTGGAGCCAGGGAGCTAGCTTGCTGTGCTCTCTCAGAACACCTGGATGTCTTGGAGCCTCGGTTGCTACATCCATGTAAAGGAAGATAGAGTGTCCCGCCCATCCGCTTCAGAAAGGTGGGGCCTGGGAAAGCCACTCTCAGATTCTAAGAGGCAGCAGATGCAGGAGAGGGTGTGGGTGCTGTTAGCACTAAGAGGACCACTAATTGTGCATTGCCCATTACTCGTGGCTTCTATAAGGTCCCTGGGAACCTTAACCTTACACCTTAACACAGGTAGAGCCATGAATATCATAACTGAAATGCAGTTAATTAAGGAAAGAGGCAACTCACTCAATGGGTGGCTTCTCTGCCCTCTGTCACCTGAAAAAACTCCCAAGTGGCTAAGTAGTTGATAAAGGTCCCGTGTCTGCTCAGCCACAAAGAGCAACCCTGACTTCTCAGTAGGAGAGAAAGGACATGGTGCCTCCCATGAGGTGGTTTTTTTTTGGGGGGGGGTGGTAGGGTTGTTGTTTGTTTGTTTTTCAAGACAGGGTTTTTCTGTATAGCCTTGGCTGTCCTGGCCTCGCTTTGTAGACCAGGCTGGCCTCAAACTCACAGCGATCCGCATGCCTCTGCCTCCCAAGTGCTGGGATTAAGGGCATGCACCACCATGGTTGGCTCATGGTTGTTTGTTCTCCTTGAAAATACAGAGGAAATAAATGTACGAAACACAACAAATGTGCAGTGATGAACCCAGGCTGGATTATGCTCCTTGTTAGAACAAGGTTGTAAAATAATTGATTTGGTTTTGGAAGATGAGATTTCTCTGTGTAGCCCTGGCTGTCCTGAAACTTGTTTTGTAGACCAGGCTGGCCTCAAACTCAGAGATCCACCTGCCTCTGCTGCCTGGGATTAATGACGTACTACACCATGCCTGGTTCGTAAAACAATTTATGATGTTTTATTTTATGAAGGGAAAGGTCTGTGTTAGTCTATGTGTCCTGCTAGATCAGAATATGTCGTGCAGGGTAATTCATAAAGAACAGAAATTTGTTTTCCACTGCTGTGGACACCAAGAGGTCGAAGATTGGGTGTGGCATCTCATGGGAGACTTTTCTCTGCTTCCAAGGTGGTACCTATTGCTGCATCCTTTGAGCACTGTTTTCTGGCACAGTGGACAGTAGAATGGCAGATGGGCCTACGCTATTCTCTCCAGCCCTTCTCTCCAGCCCTTCTGCACTCATTCCAGGTGAACCCCTGGTCACTTAACTGTCACCTCTTCATGCTTTCCCATTGAGTCTGGAGTCTCAGTCTGTTAGTCTGGGGAGGACATGTACATTCAAATCATAAAGAAGCCTTAATGAAGAGCAGGGCCCAGAGGACAGGGAATATGCCATCCTTGGAGGAGTTGTCTATGTAACAAGATAATAACAACGGCTGCAGTTCTTTGTAGCACCTCTCACTATAGAGATGGTTTGGCCAGGTCTAAATGGCTCTAAAGCCTGGCCCTCAGTACTCTTGCTGTTTCTTGTCTTTTTCCCATGGAGCCTTGGGAGCATCTTGTGGGTGATCCTGACCTTGTGGGTGCTAAGGTGAGGCATTGGCCTTGGAGTTATTGCTGTCATCCTAGCAACTATCAGACCGAAGCAGACCCAGGTAACTGACCGGTGACACTGAGTAGGACAAGCTAAGCTCAGCGGAAGAAGAGCTGCCCGGGTGAGCCCAGCCCATACCGCCGACTCACAGAACTGTTAGCTAAGTCCATGCCTGTGTTTAATCATCCACTAAGTTTTAGGATGATTTTCTATACAACCAAAGCTTGATTGATGTAGCTGCCGCCAACCCTCAGGAAGAATGTCCAAACGAGAAGGACCAGCCCAGTGCTGTTCAGCAGAAATGAAGCACTTCCCACACAAGTGTGTACTTTCTAATTGTCTAGTACCACAATTTTAAGAATAAAGAAATATGGGAAATTCATTTTGATGATACATTTCATTAACCCAACACATCCAAAATATTAACATTTCCATGTGTAATTAGCATAAAAATAGTTGTGAGGTAATTTACATCTTTTCATTCATATTAGAGCTTTGAGATACAACACACAAGTTTACACTTAACAGCCATTGGACTAACTACATTTCAAATGCTCTGTGGCATCTTATTGAACTGCACACAATCAGACTTCTGAATGCTTGCATTTCATTAGTCAATAATCATTTCCCCTCAAATGTGGGGGCTAGTATTACTAAAGCTTTTTTGAGATTGAAAGGACATTGTTAATCAGTTTTCCATCATTGTTACATTGGCACTTGAGACAATGGACTCATGAAGGAAAAAAAGGGGGGGTTATCTTGGCCTATACCTTTATTCTGCAGTAATTCTGCCTCACTGTTTTGGACCTGTAGGAAGGCGGCACATCAGGGCAGGAGAAGAGGACAATGCCCTGGGCACCTCCCATGAAGCCCTCCTCCCTACCTCTCAATGATTCTGCCACGCTACAGTGCCATACCTTACACCGGGGGTTAAACTGGGCCTTCAGTGTATGTTTAAATATCTAAATTAAATCAGGAGCGTGTATGTGTGTGTGTGTGTGTGTGTGTGTGTGTGAGAGAGAGAGAGAGAGACAGAGACAGAGACAGAGAGAGAGAGAGAGAGAGAGAGAGAGAGACAGAGAGACAGAGAGACAGAGAGAGAGACAGAGACAGAGACAGAAACAGAGAGAACAATTTCTCTGAACAAAAAGACTTTTTAATACCTTTTTTTTTTTTTTAGAGTTAGAAACATCTTTATTTTTAAATTCTGATCTACTAAGTTAGCGTTTTCCACCAACTCGGGGAGCAGAGACCTTCACAGGTTTCACTATCTTTTGTCTAGGTGCTGCCTTTGTGGGGGCCTTGGCAGCAGTCATTGCTGTCTTCTTTGATGCCTGCTTAGCCTTTTTTGCTTCCTTGGCAGCCCAGATAGCCTGCTCTCGCTGAGCTTTCCTAACTTCTGGCTTCTGGTTCCTCTTGGCCATAATATCAGCAAGAGACGCACCAGTGATGGCCCGCTGGAATTTGACTGCACGGCGGGTTCTTTTCTTTTGAATTTCTTCCGACTGTCCTTTCTTGTGTTTTCTTCTGTAGAGGACAGTCCAGTTTATCTGCCGAGGGTTCCTTTTGGAAA
This sequence comes from Acomys russatus, assembly GCF_903995435.1. NCBI lineage: Eukaryota > Metazoa > Chordata > Mammalia > Rodentia > Muridae > Acomys > Acomys russatus. The sequence goes on along the minus strand of NC_067153.1, from coordinate 24,119,800 downwards.
GGAATGCAGACTCGCATTTTGCATTAAGAAACTGGAAAACCTTCCCGTTGGTCCTGGCGTAGCCCCGCCAGTGTCCGGGGTAGATCTTGTACCTGCTGAAACTGCACAGCTCGACCTTCATGGTGATAGCTGCCAGCCGGCCGGAAGGAAGATGGCGAAGAGAAAGAAAGGATCATGGGAGAACACCTTATCTTTAATACCTTTTTAACACTTTGCCCAGTTCACGGAGTGCCTGGGTTATTTGGTCAAACATTATTGTGGGAGTTTCTGCACGGGTTTGAAAATTTACCATTTAAAGCCACAGACTAAACAAGGTAGACCTTCTGTGGGGTGGCCCCATCCAATCAGTAACGGCCTGTGTAGACCGCTTTTCCCAGGTCAAAGGAACTTACTCTTGAGGGTTTAGGGGTTTTTCCTCTTGCAGTCAGACTCAATGGGATCTTCAAGTCCTGCTGGGTCTGAGCCAGGTGGCCTCCATACTGGGACTGTGCAACAGGCTGTCTTGGGTCTCAAGCCTTCAGATTTGAGCTGCTATTGGAGCCATAGCTATCCTGGGCTCTCAAGCCAACTGCATGTCTCAGGACTCAACGCAGTGCTCAGCTACGCCAAAAGCCACTTGGTAACATAGCTTTCTCTCAACTCCCCAGTCCAAACTGAGTGCCTCTGAGTCTCTAGGGTGGACAGGCACCACCATGTCAAAACCTCCCCTGCCACGATCGGCCCCGACTGGAACCAGTGCTAACATTACAAACTGTAACCCTGATCTACAGATGAGCAAACTGAGCAAGAGGCAGGAAGCAAGTCAGTGCCACAGCTCGGCTGGTCGAGGGTTGGATCTTCAGACCTTTTCAGCCAAGACCCTGCCCTTTACTCATCCAGAGAGGAGGCAGAGAGGGGCTCTGAGCTCCCCACTGTTTGTGGAGCAGTGAATGGAACAGCTTTGCAGTCAACGTCAGTGGACAGAAGGAAAGCGAGCATTGGATCTTGCCACGGAAAAAAGCACATGACGCAGCACATGAAAAGGTGGCTGTGGTTCAGAAACACTAGATGCTTTTTGCTTCTGTGAGAGAGTTAGCGGCCTTCATTTGGCTCCACCTACCTACCTACCGTGGCTCAAGTCTAGCTGAAATTGAAGGCTCTTTGGCTCTGACCCCATTAGCCTCTGTGAGCAGAGTCTGTCCCTGGCCCACAGAGAGACTTTGAATAAGGTGTGCCCTCTGGTTGAGTTCCTGAGCCCCGGGGTATATGTCACTGTTCCATGAAAATGCTAAGCCACAGTGAGGCAGGAGCAATTTCAGTAGGTGAGCGATATTATTATGTTAATTACTGTAGCAATATGACTTACTGTGCCTGGCACTCTTGGAAGTCCTTTGTAAACATCAACTCATTTAATTCTCAAGATAGCTCTACAAGATAAGCTCCGTTAACCGCCCCTCTCTCCTCCCTTTTTATTTTTCATCTTGTGTTTTGGCATCTTTTCTTCCCTTCTCTGCAGCAGTCAACAAAGATGAACTGAGCTGGGTGTGAAGGTGCACACTGTGACGTCATCATTCAGGAGCCAGAGGAGGCAGAAGGGTCATGAGTTTGAGGCTAACCTGGGCTACAGAGTGAAACCTCAAAGACTGGGAGTATAGTATAGTTCAGTAATAGAGTGCTAGCCTAGTGTTCAGGGTCCCATCTAACAGCACAAGAACAAATGAGGGGGGACACCTCAGGAAATGGGGGCGCTGTGGCTACTGTGGTCTGATGGCACTGGGAATTGGTGCACATGTTATTTCTTACTGTAGCCAGTGATATAGAAAGATACCCTTTGTTTTTGAGAGCTGGGTTAACCAGCTGACCAAGCTAGGTCAATCTGGGGGCTCAGGAAAACACTCAGGGTGGATAGAAGGCTATGAAGAAGAGACTTGATACCCTATGAGCATATACAGGGGGAGGAAGTCCCCCTCAGTCACAGTCATAGGGGAGGGGAGTAGGGGGAAAGTGGGAGGGAGGGAGGAATGGGAGGATACAAGGGAGGGGATAACCATTGAGATGTAATATGAATAAATTTATTTATTCATACACACACACACACACACACACACACACACACACACACACACACTCTGGGTGAACAGCAAAAGCTGGCATATGCTGGAAGCAGAGGGGAGGGGCGAGGATCCTGGTACAGAAGGCATACATAAGAGGTAAGGGAATTCGAGGCAGAGTCACCAGCAAAGGTGGTTGTTTGGTTCCCTTGTACTTGAGGAGACTTTACTGTTTGGCCAGTACTCTGGGAAATAGCACTTCGGCCATGCACTGAGCTATCTGTCCTCTTCCTTTCTCTTCTGTCCCTCTGGGCCATGGCACCCTGTGCCTTTTGTAAGTGAGTGCACTTGAGTTCCCACAGTCCCAACAAGGGGGCAGAATACGCTCTTGTGTCCCTCATACCCTGTACATGGAAGGATATTCAGAATATTAGATAACCCGAATGCTGAGAAGAGGGCCTCCTGGTTCTCGTACAGGGACGGCTCCCATTCCCTAAGAGGCCCCCCCCCCCCCTCCCTGCGTGCACCTTTGCAAGTGAGCGCCCAAGCTTCCGCTGCAGCCCTGATCTGATCTCCTAGCTCCCAGTTACTCAGGCCGGTTCCTGCTGTGAACACAACAATCAGTCCAGTGTTTCCTGAGAGAAGCTGGCAAAGAGCTGGAGGTCGGGGAGAGGCAGGGCAGCTCCACAGAGGCTGAGGCTCCAGCCCTCTAGCCCTTCTGGAAGTGCATGCAAGTGCTCAGACCCACTCCTGGCTGGGGTCAGGAGGCCACAGCACACAGGAACTAAAATGCTCAAATGTCAAGCTCTGCAGTCATAAATGACTACGGTCTCACAACCTTGAAATTTGTACAATAAACTTATGCAATAATAACTATCAGGTTAGAGAGTACACCTCAACAGCATTATTATCCTCTTCTGGATGGGATGCCTGGGGTGACAGCAATCATTTTGCAAAAATAAAGAAAGACCAATAGAACCATGGTATGATTGACTGTGTTATCAGTTGCTGCCAAACCCCAAATCCCTAAATCCCCAAATGTCCAAAACCCCACCCAAGGCAAACCAGAAACCCCAAGCACCCTTCTTCAGGTTTAAAAATGAATTTTCCTCTTCCTCTTCTATTTCTTGTTATCTGAGACAGGGCCTCCCTATCTTCCTCTTTAAATGTGTACCACGCCGGCACTTGTGTAGAGGTCAGAGGACACCCAGTGGAAGTGGGGTCTCTCTACCAAGAGGGCCCTGGGGATCAAACTCAAGTGGGCATGCCTGAGTGGCCATCTTGCCAGCCCCTTGAACATTTAAAAAATTATTTTAATGTGATAATATAAACCCCAATTAATTGTAACCCAATGATTCCAGTTACTTGTAAACTAAACTATGCAGTGGCAAGTTGCCATTTCCTGAGGCAGGTGGGGAAAGATATAGGATGGAGAGGAGCTAAGGACACAAATTATCTCAATGGGGGAATCTGTGACTGGAGTCCCATTGTATTCTGTTGCCTCTTTTGAACCTTGACATGGGGTCATCAAACACCACGAGAGAATACCTTTCTGGTGGAGACTGCCTGGGTGAGCCTCACCTGGGCATGCCAGGGCTGGCTCTGGCTCTGGAGTCTACCCTCCGAGACCAGCACAGCCCTGGTCAGGTCTTTTGTGAAGGGGCATCCCAAGGCCAAGGGGATTGCTTTGGTCTCTGACAGCCCTGCAGGAAAATTACCAAGTGAGGGTGATTATCCCCCTTAAGAGTCCTGGCTAAGCTGGAGAGATGGCTCAACAGTTAAGAACAAAGGCACTTCTTCCACAGGACGTGGGTTCAATTCCAAGAATCCACATGACAGCTAACAACTGACTACAACTCCAGTGTCAGGGAATCTGGCTCATGTGCATACACACACACACACACACACACACACCATTTCCTGTAATCTCTAAGCAGTCTCTTCATCTTTATTCTACCAATAAGCTAATTTTTAAAATGTGTACTTCATGTATGTATGTATGTATGTATGTATGTACATATTATGGTGCTAGAGGGCAAACCCAGGGCCCTGTATGCTAAGTAAGTGTTCTACTACTGAACCACATACCAAGAACTTAGTTGTTGATTTGTTTGTTTGTTTGTTTGGTTGGTTGGTTGGTTTTTCAAAACAGGGTTTCTCTGTGTAGCCTTGGCTGTCCTGGACTCACTTTGTAGACCAGGCTGGTCTTGAACTCGCAGAGATAAGCCTATTACTTACAGTCATGTATCACCACTCCTAGCCATAGCACACTTTTAACTGGGGATTTAACTGCCCGTGTCGCAGATGAGGAAACTGCTAAGTGGCTTGCCCAAAGTCACACAGCCTAGAAGCAGTGGAGCCAGGATCAAAGCCTAGGCATTCAAACTCTATTATTTTTGCAGTATAGGGGATTGAAGCCAGAGCCTCGCACATGCTGGGCAAGCACTCCACCACTGAGATATATCTCCAGCATTCCCCCGACGCCCCCACTGTTTTAAGCTCTTAAACATTTTTAAACATTTGATTTTTATTATTTTACTCTCAGTATACGGGTGCTTTGCCTGCATGTGTGTCTGCGCACCACACGTCCTCAATACAAACCGGAGCTACAGGTAGTTGTGAGCCTCCTCCCTTTGGAGTGCTGGACAAGCAGTCAGTGATCTTAACTGCTGAGACATTTCTCTGGCCCCAGCACTTCTTACATTTTTGAGACAGGATATTTTACTAAGTTACCTGGACCGCCCTTAAATATTCTTACTTGGTAGCCCACCAAGACTTTGAACTTGAAATCTGCCTGCCTGGGTCTCCTGAGTAGCTGGAATTACAAGTCTGTGGCACCAAAACCAGCCTCAAGTGCTTACGAAATAGCACTTCTGAGTCATGCATGGCGTTGCACACCTTTAATCTCAGCACTGGGGGAGGCAGAGGCAGTCGGCCCTCTGTGAGTTCGAGGTCAGCCTGGTCTACAAAGTCTAGGACAGCCAAGGCTACACAGAGAAACCCTGTCTCAAAACAAAACAAAACAAAAAACAAACAAACAAAAAACCAAAGGGAGGGAAAAGAGAAAGAAAATAAAAAATTAAAAAACCTTTCCTCAACTTGAGAGGAGAAAAGAAAAGCTCAGTGAGGTTAGGAGCTTGCATGCTGGTGCACAGCCCTGATTTATACTCTGTCAGTCTGGCTTCAGGCCTCTCTGCTTGCTCTCTGCTTGAACCTCTGCTTGCTCTGCGTCCTCCTGGCAGCACTCTCTCTGTTGCCCATTTGTAATCCCAGCACCATCCTTGGAGTCTGAGAGGCAGATTGGCACTGGGCTTCAGGGTCATCCTCCCGTGACCTTGGACAAATCAATCTCTAGTTGTAAATTGATACTTGGCTCGGGCCCCTCCCACCCAGGATCATCCGGTGATCAGATGAGTGAACTGTGGGAGACTGTGGTGTTTTGAGGGTGTCACTGGCACCCCAGCCTGAGGTGGCTACCCTAAACCAGCATGTGACCCGAGGGGGCCTGCTTCTGGCACCTGGGTAAGTGTGGGGCTCCCTGCATGACTCCAAGTCACCACCCTCCATAAAGCACAGAAGGATGCCAGGATTTTGCAATCGGTGATTGCAGCAGGAAAGGTCTGAATGGCGCTATTCTCCCCCCATTCCCCGCCCAGGTGCCAGCTCGGCCCGGAGGTTGGCTGGAGGGGAAGGCTTGATACTTCCTTTCCCACCACCCAGACAGTGCTACTGGCAAGGACACTGGGATCTTGGCTCTATCCCAAACGCCCCGGAAAGCACTGCTTTTCAGAGCCAGGAGAGAGAAAGGGAAGCAGGAAGCCAAATCCAGCCCCTGGGGACTGAAGGGGGAGAAGCTGGGAGCCCCAGGAAAGTCCCACACCTTCTCTGTGCGAGCTAGCATTTTACCCTATCACCTACAGGGCAGGGGCGTAGATTCAAGAAGATAACATAAAGTACATACTGTGGTGGGTTTTCTTTTTTCTTTTCTTTTTTCCTTCTTTTTGAGAACGTCTCCTGTAGCCAACGATGACCTTGAACTTATTTCTCAGGCTCCACAGTTCTGGATTACAGGATGTGCCACCACCAAACCTATTTTATGTGGTGCTAGTGAAACTTCCACTCAGATTAGGCAAGCATTCTGCCCACTGAGCTATATATCCATCCCACTTTCTCACTTATTTTGGTGGTGGTAGTGGTGGTTGGTTGGTGGTGATGGTGTTTCCCCCCACCCCAGACTGGATCCTCTTAGCCCTGGCTGACCTTGAACTCAAGTCAATCCTCCTGCCTCAACCTCTCAAGTGCTTATTCTCAGGTGTGTGTTGTTTATACCCATATGAGTCATTAACACTTTAGAAGAAATTTTCAGTAACTGTAAGGTGCGGGTCACTCACTGTGATCACTTTATTCTGCCCCTCTGGGCAGCTCAAGGAGCCTCAGCATCTCTGGGGTGTGGGGGTGGGGTGAGGGGTGGGGGTAGTTTCAGCTCTGCTACTCCAACCTCAAACCCATTTCCCTGACCTTGAACTTCAGCTAAGGGAGAGACCACACCCTCTTGTCCGCTGGGCAGTGATGTGAATTCAGTGTGAAAGAGACTAGGAGGACGTAGCCCAGAGCCTCCTGCAGAGGAAGTGGCCATCAAGGGTGCCCTTTATGGTGGCTGGCCTTGGATGGGGCTGGGAGGGAGGGAGTCAGAGCCTGGAACAGAGGGAGCTATTGTGTGAAGGGGTGTGTGTGCAGGGGGGGATGGGGTGCTCCCTGAAGAGAGCCACAAGAGTCCTCACCCGCCAGACCCTTGCTGGCCCTACTTCATTATTTGTAGTGGCATTCACCCATCAGCCTGGAGTAAGTGGAGGGGACTCTCCCAGGACACAGCAGCTGCCAGACTTTCCCATGCCCTCGATTTGCTCCATACACTTTTAACCATCTTCTACTCTGTGAACTATTTATTGTCTCATAAACACCATTAGTGATGAGGACTCAGAAGAGATAAGGGACTCTTTGTTTTCATTGCTGAAGGTCATGGGGGAGGTCCCTCCAGCCGTGCCCTGCTAGAGGTGACAACCAGGTACTCCTCATCCTGTGACCTCTTGACAGTGTCTACCATGGGAGAATTTACACTGTGGAAATGAGCCAACGCTATAGCCCAGGACAGGCTGCTAGAGCATTTATCAGCACAGTCACTGTCCCCAAGGAACTGGAAGTGATGATATGATTGATCAGGGCCACCCCACTTAGGGCATCAGATTGGTTTCCAGTACAGGAGACCAGGTGTGAGAGGGGGTTAGAGGTTAGGATCCCCGTCCCATTTAAGAAGGTAAGCTAGAGCAAAAACTGGGGAGTAAGGGTATTCAGGGAACAAAAGCTATTCAAATGGTGTTCTCTTGTTTGTCTAGAAAGAGATAGAAAGGAAGTTTGGCAAAGGTAGAAAGAGCAAAGAGGTGACGATGTCATCCGCGGGCTAACACCTAATATGGTCCTTTCTCCAGAGACCTGACCTCCAGGTTCTTTCCAGTGCCACCATGGCTCCATTGGATCAGAGTGACCTCCTGTTGCTGCCAGTGGTCTGTGAAGACTGCCACAACAAGCATCACAGACAGGCGGAGGAAACAATCAGACTTTTAATCTCTCACAGTTCTACATCTGGAAATCACAGTCCAGATGTGGGCAGAATAGCATCTCTTGAGGCCATATCCTTGGCTGGCTGATGGCCAAGAGTTGGTTGGCTACACGGGAAAATGGTCCATTAGCCATTCAAATCATAACGGGCCCAGGGTGCATACCCATGGATCGTCATCATCCTAGGTTCAGGAGGGACGTCGTGCCAGGCTTGTAGTCTGAGGAAGCCATGTGACACTGCTCTCTCCAGTGAAACAATATGGATGCGAATAGAGACTGTCTTCTTAGTGGTGGCCTCTGCCAACTGGGCCTACATCTCAAGCTTTCAGTGGATGTTTGAACCTGTAGAGTCCTACACCATGCTCTTCCCCATGCAAGCAGATATATGATAAAGTTTCCTTTAGAAATTAAATGCACCGAGACTGACATTAGCACAGATAAAATGGGACACTTCAGACAAGCACAGTGCCCTAGCCCTGAGGAGGTGGAAGGGTCAGAAGTTCAAGGTCATCCTCAGCTGCATAGTGAGATTGCGACCAGTCTGAGTTACAAGAGTCTCAGTCTTTTTTTTTTTTTTTTTTTTTTTTTTTTGAGACAGAGTTTCTCTAATTAACAGCCCTGGCTGTCCTGGACTCGCTTTGTAGGCCAGGCTGGCCTCGAACTCAAAGATCTGCCTGCCTCTGCCTCCCGAGTGCTGGGATTAAAGGCATGCACCACCACTGCCCGGCAAGTGTCTCAGTCTTACAACATCAAAATAGGGCTGAGGAGACAGCACAGTTGATAGAGTGCTTGTCTTTCAAGCACGGGGACCTGGGTTAACACCCAGACCTCGTGTACAAACACCAGGCTTGGTGCTGTGGGTTTATAATCCTGGGGAGATGGATATGGGCTAGTCTCCAGGGCTGGATACTGGCTAGCTAGCCTACCTTGATGGACAGGCTTCAGGCTGTGGGAGATTCTGTCTCAGAAAACAAAGTGGGGCCCTGGAGATGGCTCAGTAGATAAAGTTGTTAGCCACCAAATCTGATGACTTGGGTTTGAGCTCCAGGACTGGCATGGTAAGAGAAAGCCAAGTCCTGAACTGACCTCCTTACACTACTATGCCTTGGCAGGTTTATGTGCGCTCTCTCTCTCTCTCTCTCTCTCTCTCTCTCTCTCTCTCTCTCTCTCTCTCTCTCTCTCTCACACACACACACACACACACACACACACACACACAGGGCCAGTGAGATGGCTCAGAAGATAAAGGCACTTGCTGCCAAGCCTGGAGACCTGAGTTCACTCCCTGGAACCTACATGGTAGAAGGAAAAGAACTCTCAAGCGTCGTCTTCTGACTCCCACATATGTCCCACAGCAGGTGAACACACACACACACACACACACACACACACACACACACACACAGTAAAATTCACAAGTTAATTAAAATATAATAAATTTGTTTTAAAGCGAACAGTTCTTGAGGAACAACACCTGAGAGAAGCTGCCCTCTGCCCTCCACACACTTTTGCACATATGCACACATGCACACTTGCATGTGAGCCCGCACGTACACACACACACACACACACACACACACACAAAATAGAACCATTGTAAGAATATGTAGTGAAAGTTGTGAATAATTTCATTTCTAGATTGTACCATACAGTATAGTTTGGATTTTGATGGCAGCTAACACTGTGGATGAGCAGCAGGCAGCTGCTGCATGTGCCTTCTTAGCTGAGTGTCTGTACCTCCCGAGTCTCATTTCCTGCCAGCCATCTGGACCCCGGATGTTTCTGAGATCTGACCTTGACCCTGCTGGAGCCTATACATTCTGCCCACCAGGAAGGGCTCCCTCCAAAGGACACAGGCTCAAGATACGTTCTTTTAGCCTTGCCCTTGTGGCTGTCCCTAACACCGCCGGCTGAGCCTAGAACTAGATCAGGCCTGCATTCGTGAGATGACATCTCTCACAGAAGCAGAGACAGCTTGGAGTCACCCTGGCTGACAGACCCTTCTTAGTATCTGCTACATTTGCAGATCCTGTCTGCAGAAGTCACTCTCTGATACAGTGGCTTCCTGCGGGCGGCTCCTCTGGACGCAGTAATGTTTTCATTGATCTGCTGATGCACACATCCTGCTCTGCCGGATGGAAGGCTGCCTCTAACAGCCAGAGCCTCAGCGGGTATCAAATTTCAGGAACAATTTCAAGGCCAGCCACCTCTGACACTCCTACTGTCACTGAGGACAACCTTTGGTTGCAGAGGTAAGCTCGTGAAAGCCTTACAACACAGCTGGCCTCCTGCTCCTAGGAGTCCCTGACACTGTGTATTGTATCCAGCACAATGCCTGGCACATTTAATGTAGGAATGCAATAAACATGAAGTAGATGACAAAACCTCCAAAATAGCTCACAGACCTCAGATCACATCATTGAGAGGCATGTGTGCTTTCTCTCTCTCTTTCACCCATAAAAAAGAGGAAAAAAAAAAAAAAAACAGCCCATGGATGTATTTTTATATCTGCTTTTGACAAATGCTTTATGTGTCAAGATGACTCATCTGTGTGATGGAGCAGCATCTAAAGTCTGAAGTGGAGCCTCTCCAAATCCTGGAGATGCTCAAGGGGCTGCCAGGGCCTAGATTCTAGACGGACAAGAAAAAGCAACTGAGGGTAGCAAGCCCTTCACCCTTGGCTGTGCACATCAGGGTGTGCCAGTCTCAGCAAAGGTGCCTGTTGGACCATCAGTCAGCCTTCTTCATTGCTGTGACAACTGACAAGTATCAGAAGTAACTTAAATGGGGAGGAGTTTATTTCTGCTCAGAGTTTCAGGTGTAAGGCCCATCAGGGCAGGAAAGTTGTGGTGTTGGGAGCCACTCCATCTGTGGTGGCAAGAGCTTGTAGCTGCTACTTGGTCACATTTTGGTGGACCAGGAAGTAGAACCAAGGCCCATCCCCAATGACTCACTCCTGCTATCCAAGCCATAGCCCCAGAGTTTCCAGACAGCTGAGGGGCAAGTGTTCAAACATACGAGTGAGGACATTTCACATTCAAACCATAACCCTGTAGACCAGTGTCACAGGACCTGTTAGTTAGGCTTTCTGATAACTCCAGAAAGTTCTAGAACTTTGTTCCAGGTGTCCATTGCTAGGTAACAAGCCCCACCCCCACCCCCTGCCAAACTTCAGGAGGTTTGAGGAGATAAAGCATGCAGGACTTATGGTGGGCTGAGGCCCTGGTCTACTCCGAAGTGGGACCTTCCCTCCTGAGGCAGTTTCCTCTCTCTCTGTCCTGCTTCCGGGACAGACTGGGTCAGTGGCAGCAGCAGGACAGGCTCAGATGGAGCTGTCACCTGGAGAGTCCCCTTTCTAGGGCATGTTCTCCAGGCCTGTGGGGCCCTTACAAGGGAGAAGCTGTGTGGCTTCTGGTGACTCAGCCCGAGGACTCTGAAAGCATGCTTTCTTGGCCTTCATTGGCCAACGTAGTTGTGAGACAGCTAGACTTAAGCTCCCTCTCTCAAACGGAAAAGTGGCAAAAAAAAAAAAAAAAAAAAAAAAAAAAAAAAGAAGAAGAAGAAGAAGAAAGAAAAAAAATTGAGCAGTGGTCTGGGCTAAGGCAGACAGGAGGAAGTCAGGGAAACTGATTTCTTTAGGTCATGTTCTTCTCACGCCCCCCACCTCCCTCAGTTGAGATGCATCTGTTGTCCTCGACTTTTCTGCTGTTGAGAGCACCGCATAGGAGGAGAGTCTAAGAGGAGACTTTCTGGAGAAGCAAAGTCAAAGGTCTCAAAGGGCCTTTAGGTGGCTTCTGCCAAGTGTTTTGCCACAGAAATGACGAAAGTAATTAATAAAGCAAGGCAAGGGGCAACTGAGGCAGGGGTTTGCTTGAGCCCTGGAATTAAGGACTGGGTGACAAGAGTGCAAAAACGAAACTAAAGGGAGACACTCGCTGTTGCAATTGAGACTTCAAAGATCACCAAAGCCAGTGGCTTTCACACCTTTTTCTCTGAATTTACGGTATCTTACAGAAACATCTTGGTCCCCAAGAGTCAGTGGCAACCCAGGTGTTGAACCCAGGTCTCTTCTTGAACCTATGCCCCTTCCACTAGTAATAGAATACATTTCTCCCAGGGAAAGGAAATGGTCCAGGTGACAATGGTTTCCATCAGCACAGGCCACTTTATGCTGCCTTCTGTCCCAGCCGCTTCTCAGCCTATGCCAGGGCTAGAGAGATTTGCCAGCCCAGGGGTGGGGAGGCTGGTCTTTGTCCAGGTGCTTAGCAACGAATAAATGCAAAACTGCACCAAGAGCCAAGAACTAGAGAGACTTCCTAAAAGAGACCTACAGCAGTGGCCCCAGAGAAAGCAAAGCGAGGCAGCTGTGCAGCAATGATGCCCCTTCCCAGGAGTCCGCAACCTCTGCCTGAGGGCTTTCCAGCCTGGCCACCCTGACAGAGCATTCGGAGATTACACCAGCCACAGGGAGGAAGTGATGCCTGCCAGCAGCCCTCCAAAGTCACCTGTCTTGCAGGCTCCCCCTCTGTTCCTGGCTAGCTCGTGCTCCCCTATCTCTGTCCTGGGTTCCACTGTTTGTATTTCTGCCCAGCATTTGTAGAACACTGCCCACTCCACTTCATTCCTGAGGGGCAGAGACTGTACCAACTGTAGATCAGGTCAAAAGGAAAAAAAACAAAACAACAACAACAAAAAACGTTTCAAAGTAACGGGCAGTTAATTGACAGCCCCCCCCCCCCCCCCCGTGGGAGGGAGGGTCTTGATAAAGGCCTGGGGAATTCCAAGAGGCCCTTAGACCCAGTAATCCACAGATCCTTCCTCTACAGGACAATGCAGGGAACGCCTGTGCAAAACCTCCTCTTGCCTTGCTAGGCTAAATTTCAGCTATCCAGGACCATAGAATTCTGCGTCTCAAAGAAGTCCTAGAATCTGTTTCCAGAAAGTAGGAGTGCGCTTCTGACTGTATGTATTTGAGGGGAGTGGTAGACCAGGCTGGTCCAAACGTGCTAGGTAGCTGAGGATAACCCTGAACTCCTGATCCTCCTGCTTCCATCTCCCATATAGCAGGGATTACAGGTGTGCAGGTGTGTGCTGCCATACCTGACTTCTGACTAGATTTGTGTGTATTCAGGCTGGGAATTGAACCCAGAGCCTTGGGTGTAGCAGGCAGACACTCTACCATTAAGCTATACAACTCCAACCAGGAGGTTTTTGGTTTTGTTTTTTTCTTTTTGAGAAAGTGTCTGGCCATCATAGACCATGCTGGATTTGTGCTTCTGCCTAGGCCTCCAGAGTGTTGTCATTTTAAGATGGACTACCGTACTCAGCCATGGGAGTCTTTTTCTGGCCTCAGATGACCTGTTGTTACTGCTAATGTGTCCCTCCGGGACAGAGGGAAGATGAGGAAGAGCCAATAGGCATTGGGGGGTGTACAACTGGAGTTCGGACATGCCAGCCTCAGTGTCCAGGGTCTGCCTCTGAGGCCCTTGTTTGGTGATGGCTGGACACAGGCAAAAAGAGAAACAGTCAGAGATCAGAAGCCCCACTCGCCCCCGCGTCCACCATCCACTCCCCACAGCAGACAGGGAAGGCCTGCAAAGATCTCTGCTTATAATAAAGGAAGAGTTTGGACGGAATTCTCCTTCATTAGTTGGGCGCTCATAGTCCCAGCTATTCAGGAGCCTGAGGCTGGAAGATCACATGAACCCAGACGTTCAAGGCAATATAGTAAGACAAGGTCTCAAAATAAACAATTAAGTTTCTTGTCATTTGGAGAGAGGAATGGTACCTAAAGTAAAAACAAACAAACAAACAAAAAAGCATGGCTGGGACCTGCCAGCAAGGGTCTAAATCTAGCACAGCCACTTTGCAGATGCACGATGCCATCCAGGTCACTTAGCTTTTCTTAGCCTGTTCCTGCTTTCATTCAGAGGCAGTCATATTTGCTAACACCAAACAACTGGAAAAGGTCTGATACACAGTATCAATATAATACATGGCTATTTCTGTCCCAGTTCTTGAAATATTGTCTTCCCCAAGCAGGTTCTAACGCTTCATATTCGTTCTTCGGAACTAGGGTTTAGGGGATGTAACATGCCAACACAGATCTGCTGTGTGGCTGGGAAGCCTGGTGTTCAGAGAAGCAGGGGGGGGGAGGTTGGAAATAGGACTTCAGGTGGCACCATGATCCTGCTTGATGTGGTGAAGAGACACTGCCAGGCTCTACCTTCGTACTCACCAGAATGAATGAAGCTTCAACTCACCAGTAGCTCAGTCTCATCCCCAAAAATCAATACAGGACTCCCTGCATTGTGCAATGTGTGAGTTCCTGAAAAGTCAGAGGAAAGGCAACATCCCCTCCAAGTCAACCAATACTGAGCATCATCTGTCAATTCCCCGGCAGAGTGCTGAGGCTATGTAGGACACGTGTTCACCTGTACAACACATACACACACACACACACACACACACACACACACACATCCATGTGCGCATGTACACACAGACACCAGAAACAGAAACACACAGAGACAAAAGACACACAGACACACACAGATACACACAGACACATAGACAGAGATAAAAGACACAAACAGATACACACAAACACACAGACAGATATATATATACACACACATAGACAATAGAGACATAGACAGATACACAGAGACCAAAGACACACACAGAGACAACAGACACACACACAGAGACACATAGACAGAGACAAAACACACACACACACACACACACAGAGACACAGACATACACACAAAGACACATAGACACACAGAGAAAAAAGACACACCCACAGATACACAGGCAGACACAAAGACACAGGTACAGCGGTGATTTTGGCTTCTAACTCACATTGCCAATGTACCAGAGGAGGTGGCAAGCAGCACCATGTGGTAGACATTGTTATAAAGCCAACATCACCATTTAACCAGGAAGAATTACTTCCTGCTTGCGTCCTATTGACTAATAGGTTTTATTCATTGTCTTGGGTTTTCATGTAAGGCCTTTTTGAATTCTGGGCTATGGCAAGCCCTCACAGTCCTGGTCACACTCAACATACAAATCAACTACCCCAAAGCGCTTTCATGCTCCTATCTGCTTGTTTCCCTTGCAGGGGAAGAAAAGTCCATCATCCTTATACCCTTTTCACAGGTGACACAATTGAGGCACAAAAAGAGCAGATGCCTTGTCAAGTCAGTGCCTGAGAAGCCGGAGGAAAGTTCAGTCCAGACTTGGCAGCAAAGTGCTTAACTCTGAAGTGTGTCATGGAGTTTCCAGTCCTGTCACTGTCCCAAAGTTATTATTGTTTTGTCATTTTCTTTCCCCAACAGTCTCTTATCACCAGCAGTCCCTGTGGGTGGCTCTTATCCCATGGGCACTTGATGAACCCCTCTTTTGTGATAGCCCTTGAGCTTGGGGCTAGAGTGAATGAGTGAATAAGGTTCGCCCCTTCTTTCCTGGAATGCAATTCAGGAAATGGGACTTCATTGTAGGGGGAGACCATTTACACCTGGCTGAAGGTGCTGGGAAAATATAGAGGGTGTTCTGCAGGGTGAGTAAGAGCTCATTAGCTTGGCAGAGGGGGAAGACGGATTCTAGTGGGAGGGAACATTATGGGCAACTGCAGAGGTGTGAATTGGCAGGTGTGTTTGGGACCCTGCCAGGACCTGGCTTGAGTAGGACAGAGACCAGGAGATGAGAGAGACCAGTCTTGAAAAGGGAAGCGGGGCCAGAAACGTGGGCCTGCATTTCTAGTATGGGATATGGGTTTTCCTCTGGGAACCCTTCAGGGTTAGGCCAGGGTGGGATGCGGATCACTTTCAAGCTTCAAGGGGTCCTCTAAGTTGTGTGTGGGGAGGGGGGCGGGGGAAGAATTGAGGGAGCACTTAGTAGGTATTCTGACACACAGTAGGTATTTGCTGTCGCATTAAGTTGGGGGTTGGCGGAGAAGGACCTAGAGAAGGAAATAGAATTCCGGTCAACAAGTGTAGTAGAAACAAGTTAATGTGTGGGGAACTGGTTCCAAAGGCATTAGAAGAGCAGAAATGAAACAGAACAAAGAAGAGTGGTGAGGGTGACTCAGAATTTAACATCAGGAAGTTGCTGTCACCCTAGGACTGGAGGACAAGGTGGTGTCACCTTATCCCAGGAGCCAGAATCCTTGGGGTGAGCTGGGCCCATGTAGAGAGGGTTGCTGAGGGCTGGGCTGTCCCAGCAAGTACACACATTTGGAAATGAGAAACAGAATGCAGGAAGTGGAGCCTAGTGTTGATGTGAAGGAGGGAGCTGGGTAGGGCCAGGCTCACTGCAATCTACGAAGATTTCAGGTGCCTCCAGTTGGGAGCTTGGAAACTGGGGGTGCAGAGGTGGTGCAGGTCCTGGCAAGAGGACCCCGACATTATTTTTCCACCTTAGAGTGATTGGACGGGGCCCTCCTGTGAAGGGCAGCTTGGTTCTTTTCAGTCAAGGCCGTTTCTGGAAGGGTTTTTGATTTGACCTTGCAGCAACCAGGGAGAAAAATCCAGTCTCAAAGAAAAGGGTGGCTGTAGGGGAATCATCGCACAGACAGGCTGCTACAGTTGGATGCCCAGGCTGGGAGAAGGAGGTCCGCTGCTAATTCTCCTCTTGCCTCCCACACGCTCATGGCCTTCCAGAGCCTCCACTGGTCATCCTGGGCAAGAAAGGGAGTGTGTTGGCCATCTCAGGAAGCCGAGCAGAGCAGGAAAGGGCACATGTTTAGCAGAGGTGTCATGGCAATGGTGTGCTCTGTGGGGATGTATCTAAGAGGGCGGTACAGCATTTAGGTTAAGATGCTCATCTGGCCTAGCTGGCAGTTCAGCAGATTTTATTTATTTTTATTTATTTATTTAATGAAGGAAAACATTTAACTGGGGCTGGTTTAGTCCATTATGGCGAGGAGCATAGCAGCAAGCATGCAGGCAGACATGGTGCTGGAGAAGGAGCTCAGCAGATCTTTAGATTCCTTCAGGAGAGAATCTTGCCAGGTAGAAAAATCTCAGGACCTGGTACAGCTCCTTAAACATACCTGGCTCCGAGCCGGGGATGGTGTCAAACACCTTTAATACCAGCATTCGGGAAGCTGAGGCAGGTGGATCGCTGTGAGTTCGAGGCCAGCCTGGTCTACAAAGCGAGTCTAGGACAGCCAAGGCTACACACACAGAGAAACCCTGTCTCGAAAAACCAAAACCAAACCAAACCAAACCAAAAAACCATACTTGGTCCCAAGAACCTGTGAAGACTCAGCTTCCCACCCTGGGAGCTGGCCTGCCCTCCTGTGCATCCCGCGCCTTCTGGCCAAGCCATTGTGTTCATAGCTTTGCTCTGAGCGGTTCTCATAAACCCGAGTTTAGTGCGTTGGAGAGCGCGGCCTCCCTAACGCTTCCTTTCTTGACAAATTGTAGTCTCCTCTGAGACTTACAAGAAGCTTCAAGTGACCTCTGAATCACAGCAAGGTTAAGGGTTTGAGGCTTCCGTCGCCCCCCAACCCCCAGCCCTATAAATTCAGTGTAAAGCTAAAGCGCAGTAATATGTGCAAAGTGCTGAGAACAAGAAGCCTGCACCCCCCCACCCCCAGGCAACAATTGATGCCAGCTATCATTAATGTTTCAATTTAAATCTTCTAATCCCTAGCGCCTAGCCCATGGAGATGCTTAATTAGCGTTTGTTGAATGGCTGGAGAATTAATAATGAAAAGGATTTGTTCTTGGGCTTGACCTGATTTTGGAAAATTAATCATTCAGCATAAATGCAAGAAAGGGCTTTGATAATAGGTATCTATGCTGCGTGAGGATCCAGGGACTCCAAACTGACCTGGTTTGCGAAAAGGGGGGCAGGGAACCAAAACCCAACAACACAAAATGTGATTGCAAGCCGTTTCCAGGGAGCAGGGTCAGCCAGTTTCAAAAGCACACAACTCGTGCTAAATGCACGCACACACGCGACCTTGTCCGGGTGCAGGTAATAAGTATCCTCAGCGGTGGATAGAGTGACCCGTAGCCCCATATACGGACCGCACCGGCGCTCTAGACCCTCGGGCGTGTACGGATATGCGGGAGGGGACAGGAATCTGGCGGCAGCCACGTGCCCCTTCCGCCAGTTCCCCACATCCTTTGTTTCCCACCGGTCGGAGCTCAGGAAGCTCTTTCTGCGAGTCACCGCGAAGGGGCGGCCCAGGAGCTAGGAGAAGCTATTTCCGTGCAATCCGGGCGGGCGGCAGGCGCGGGAGGGGCGTGGAGGTGGAGGCTGAGCAGAAGGCTCAGTGTTTGCTTTTATTTCATCCAACAGAAGGTTCTATTTGTGGAAGCGAACAGACGTTGAGGATTAGAGTTGGGAGGGGGCAGGAAAAGGGGGGGGGGAAGCTACATTCACTACCACGCACAGGTCTTCCCCGGAACTACCGCGTGGGGGTGAATGACTGATAATGGAATTCATCACCTTTCCTCTCTCCCCTTCCTCCGGCTGCAGCCGCGACTTGGCGGCGCCCACAGCTCCACCAGGAGCTCCCCAAGCGCAGAGCAGCGGGGAGATCCCACCGGTGGTAAAGGCATGACCGCTGGGTTGCAGCCCCTAGCTGCCTGTGCCCAGGCCGGAGGTGCGCGCGCCGGCCTGGAGCTCGCGATCCATTGTGTTCTGTGAATGATGAGCGTGCACCAATCAGCACTCGTTTCTCTCCCCCGCCCCGCCCCTCCTGCCCACTTCCCCAGGACCCTGACGTCACGGAAGCTTTTCCTCCGCCCACTCCTTCGGCTACCAGCGCGGAGCCCGCAGGCCTGCGGTGGGGCGCGCGCAAGCCTGCTGCCCAGCCCAGCCCGGGGGGCGTTTGTGCGCGCTCCCAAAACGGCCCAGGATGTTCCCACCTGCGCCCCGGCGTGCGCTGTAGAAAGCATCCCTAGGCCTCCGGCCACCCCCACAGTCCAGCCTCCAACTCCCCTTCTAACCGCCCCTCCCGCCCCCGGTCTCCTCCCTCCGCTCCGGTGACTGCAAGCCGGGCGACGGGGCCGGAGTCGTCGCAGCCACCTCATTGCACAACCCGGCTTCCCAACTGTTTACACAGCCCGGCCTGTGAGTGTGTGTGTGTATACAGCGTGAGTCACCGGGAGGCGGAGGAGGTGGAGGAAAAGGAGAAGGAGTGCACTGGCCGGGATCAGTGCGGTGCACACACTCATATTCAGTCACTCTCTCCGAGCGCGTCTTGCTCCCTCGCACGCCCGGAGCCTAGGAGCGCGCAGGATCCCGAGCGGCGCGGAAAAGTTGCGCCGGCTTTTACTCAAGACTAATTGCTTTGGGAAGTGCGTTTGCTCTGTGAAGCCGCCGAGCTTGCGGAATCCTGTCTTCGACGCTCAGTTCCCGGGAATTCGGGCCTCCACGTCCCGAGCTATCCATAGCCTCGGCAACAATAGAGGCGGCTGCCGCCAGCGAGGCGCCTAGACCTGGTGCCTGCGAGGGTCTGGGGACCTCAGCGGATCTCCTACTCTTGGACGCGTGGTCCTCGTGTACAACGCCAGTGCCCAGGAACGGCTCTCGTTTTGCTCCTCTTGGAGGCTGATCCTAGCTCCGTCTGCAAACTCCATCCGGTGGATTGGAAGAAGTCGCAGCGCGGGTCCAGGGATTTACAAAGCCGGGGCCGCTCCCGCCAGGGCCGCGATGCGGGTCGGTCCGGTGCGTTTTGCACTGAGCGGCGCCTCGCAGCCCCGCGGTCCCACAGTACTGTTCCCGGCTGCCCGGGGCACCCCGGCCAAACGCCTGCTGGACGCGGACGACGCGGCGGCCGTGGTGGCTAAGTGTCCGCGCCTCTCTGAGTGCTCGAGTCCCCCAGACTACCTCAGTCCCCCGGGCTCTCCCTGCAGCCCTCAGCCTCCTCCCTCCGCGCAGGGGACCGGCGGCAGCTGCGCGAGCGCACCCGGGCCCAGCCGCATCGCCGACTACCTGCTGCTGCCCCTAGCTGAGCGCGAGCATGTGTCCCGGGCGCTGTGCATCCACACCGGCCGTGAGCTGCGCTGCAAGGTAAGCATCCTGGGATCGGAGTTGCGGACCTGGGTGGTCCACAGAAGTGCTTAGGTTCCTGCCCACCCGGATCGCGCTCCCGCCAGCCCCTTGAGTTTGGCAGAGCAGATAAGGGCGTTGAGTCGGATAAGGAGGTATTTTGGTCAGCTTCGCCTTTTTGGAGGTTGAGGGGTTTCCTGTGGAGTGTTATGGTGAGGGTTCGGCGGTCTAGAGGAAGTGCAGGGTTCAGTTCTTTTATCTCTGTTCTTTTCTTTGGCGCTCAGTGTAGCTAGCGCGTGGCGTTCCATTTAAGTTTGGAATTGCAGTGGATTCCAGGGCCATGCCATCGCCCTGCTCTCATCCCCCTCCTCCCCCTGTCTTGGAAAAACGCCCTGCAGTGGGCTTGGTGCAATTGGCAAAGCTCTTTGCCGGAGGTTTGCGGGATGGGCTCTTCATAGACGGAATACCCAGGGGATTCTAGCTTGAACTTCTATTGGGGCTAGAATACAGCCCGCTTTAGGGAGCGGTTGGAGCGGGGGGGGGGGGTCTTAACCCCGGGAGGGACTTCAGGCCAGCATAAGGATGTTGGAAAGCTTCCAGGGGCTCGCTTTCATTCGCTTTAGTTTGCGGCCGGCAGTTTTCATTGCAACATTAGAAGTACAACCAGGTTCGGGAGGACCTGACTCTCCCTGAGAGCGCGTAGCCTGCGCAGTCTATGCTTTGTGAATGTGAGCTGGGTAACCCCATCTGTGGGCCAGCGAGAGGCTCCCTTCATTCTCCTGGAGTTAAAGTGGCTCCAGAATTTTCAACAACTCACCTGAATCCACCCCCCCGACCCCCCCCCCCCCAACCCCGTACCTCCCGCTTGTTGCTGCCACCTACTGTCCACCCACGGTGAAATCTCAGATGCGTGGTCAAGCCCAGAGAAAAAAAAACTCTTTTCATGGTGAATGAGAACAATTTAGAGGGAGAAACGTGTGTGGTGGGGTGGATAGAGCGGGAGGAGAGGACAGCGGAGGGATTCCCCCCCTCAGTTGGTACCAGAGCAGCCACCTCAGAGGTGGGATGGGTCTGGGTCATTGTGCAACCCCCTTCCAGTTCCTCCGAGCAGATAATAGCTGAATCCAGATGGTGACAGCCCGTGTGTCACCATTTCCAGTTGCGTCTAGGATATGAGTAACTAGACTGAACAAAAGGCCCTTAAAGAGATCAGCCAGCCTCTTAGAGGATTTGCTACCCATTCTGGAGGTGGGGCAACCAGGGTTGGGGGAGGGCTATAAACAAACATTTAAAAAAAGGACTGTTTTGAGGTGCCCATTCCCTCCTGTAAGAAGTTAACTCCAGGCTGCTCCCATGTGAGTCACAGCCATAGGCAAGCTGCTTAAGGCTGCCTTGTCAGACTCTCCTTCCAAGTCATCAGTTCCTTCTGACTAATGACAGCTCTGCCTGTTGGCTGCCCCTGCTGCCCCCCCCCCCCAGGCTGCAAAGTCACCACATTCCTGGACTGCACGGTGCTGGGCCTTCTGGGTTTGTAAAGGGACACACGCATGTTTAGCTGCTGCTTTGCACACTTAGGGCTGCTGGGGGTACACCCCCTGCAGCTACTTAGCTCTCTTCTAGGAAGGGGCCACATCAGGAAGCTGGGCTTGGCTCCTGGGAGCTGATGGTCCCTGAAAGACAAAAGCACGTGCTCCCCGGTGGTGGTTCTTCTTGTCATCCTCTGGGGGTGGGGGTGGGGGGAAAGGATAGGCTTTGGGAGTCCGCTAGCTCAGATCCCAAGGTGTGGCTGGAGCTGCATAAGTGGTAGAGAGAATGGAATATATGAATGGAATATTGCCATGGAAAGCCCAAGCTTCGTATAAGACCTGGGAGATAGCTCCCCCCCCACTCTCTAGTCCCCTAAACAGGTTGCTTCTCTCTGCAGGTGTTCCCCATTAAACACTACCAGGACAAAATCAGGCCTTACATCCAGTTACCCTCGCACAGAAATATTACTGGCATCGTGGAAGTGATCCTCGGGGAGAGCAAGGCCTACGTCTTCTTCGAGAAGGACTTTGGGGACATGCACTCCTATGTGCGAAGCCGGAAAAGGCTGCGGGAAGAGGAGGCCGCCAGGCTCTTCAAGCAGATTGTGTGCGCCGTTGCCCACTGCCACCAGTCGGCCATTGTGCTGGGGGACCTGAAGCTTAGGAAGTTTGTCTTCTCCACGGAGGAGAGGTGAGCAGGTGCCGCAGCACCGCCTGCGCTCTTTTGGAACCCAGACCACGACAATGGGACAGGGCATGCGGTTAGGTACAAGATAAACTCAAGGGCTCAGGGTCTTCTGGCTTAGTATGAAGTCCTGCATCTGGAAAGTCATGGCCACACTCGGGGCTCATTCTTTGTTCTATATTGGATTGGGTGTCAGGAAGCCTAGGGACACCTTGGTGCCTTTGTGGGTACTACCTGTTGATTGGATGCTTCTGTCCCAGGCTCAGGCTTATTTCCTCTTGTCAGAAGGGTCAGTCTTTGGGGGTAAAAGGTGTTTACCTGTCTTTCGCAGTACTGACTCCCAGAGGTGGTCAGATCCTTGCTTCCAGCGAGTGGCTCTGCTGCTCCTTAAAAGGCACTACAGATGTAGTGGCTAGGCTGTTGTGTTTACAGAATCGCAGCCGTCCCAACCTAATGTGTTGCTGCTGCCTGGGCATCCTTCTCTACCCTGCAGTAGTCTGTTCACATTCTCCGGTGATTTTTTTTTTTTTTTTAGACATCTCATTGGCTCCATCTTCAGAAAAGAACCACATTGAATAATAAATGGAAGTTGGCTAGCATGCACTGCTAAATATAGCTCTTGGCTTACCTCATAAAGGACAAGATGTGCTTGATAAGGGAATAAGGAGACATTACGATTTGCAGTGGAGGTTTCACCGAGACGGTTCAGGAAGCTGCATGGCATATACCACATGACATCTGTGGTGGGAAGGCATAGATTGACGTCTGCAGAACTGTCCTATGGGCAGTAGTTACTTTCTTGAATATAGTCACACAGGACTTACCTTACCTGAGCACTTTTACCTTTAACTGCAGGGCACCCCCTAAAAAAGTACAGAAGTCCTCACTGTATGCGTTTGTATCTGACCTTGCTCTAGCTATTGAAACATACTGATTAGCAGAGAGAAGCAAACAGTTTGCAGTGAAGAAGTATCCAGTTCCTGGAATGTGTGTGCTTCTTGGATGATGGTGATGCCTTTTTTTTTTTTTTTTTTTTGAAACATGTGCTACACACCTCCTCACCAACTTTTGAAATCTGCATTGCACAGGCCAATGTCATGGGCATGGGGTTTGGTAACCCGAGGGTTAAGCAATGGCAGGCTGACGCTATTCATGTAACCAGCACAGGTGCAGGGTTTTAGGACTACAGGAGCCAATCAGGGGTAGACACTCTGGGTTGAGTCATATTTTCCGTTTACAGAACCAATGGGTATTTTACATAACAGGGAGGTCATGCTGAGGACATACCGAAGTTAGCACATGTATACTACACTCCAGGGAACAGGAAGGCTGGAAAAGAAAAGAAAAAAAAAAAAAAGAAACCACCAGACCTTTGAGAGGAAAAGGAATTGACCAAACGTTTGCATGTAACTTCACAACAAGTGACTTACAGAAATAGGTCTGTTTCAGAGAAGCCGGCACCAGCTATTAGAGGTGCTCCACGTGGCTGTGGGGGATCTAGGAGATGTGGGTGGCTGGTTCTGCGTAAGGAGGCACCTGCTGCTGAATAAGAGTTCCTTTGCCCAGAGATCTTCTAGACTATAGTTTCTTTCCACTCTAGTCCTGTTTTCTGGACTTCCCTTCATATTCTCCAGTGACTTCTTTAACAATGATTCTCTACAGGTCAGAGACTCTCATGTATGATAAATTACTCATGTACAGTGATCTGCAGTCCCAGGGGTGCTTGGGGGCCCTGTGGTCCCCAGGTCCATCAGCCTCTTCACATCACTCCTCTCTCAGGACTAAAATGTTCTTTGCAGCAAAACGCTCCAGTAACTGTAAATAAATGTTTCTTGTAATGGTGGTTATTGTAGCTGGGACTTGGGGTGGGCAAAATTTTCTTGGAGTGGGCAGTAGTGTCAACAAGTCTGGGCAGTGAGTGTCATGGGAAGAGACTCGTGGCTTGTAGGATACAGAGACATGTGTCCTTGCTCTTTCCCTGACGGACGACTTTTCTAGCCTCTGCCAGTCTTCCCCTGAAACCTGCTCCCCGTTCTGCAATGTGAACCTTGTCAGTTGTGTAACCCTATTAGGATAGCTCTTACAAGCTCTAGCATCATGAATATTATTTGAGACTTTGCATCATACCCTCCGCCCCGGGCGCTCTCTCGATACTTTGCAAACATTTATTGCAGTTTGTATTCAGTTTGTGAAATCACGAGCCCTGGCTGCTTGCAGGGCATTGCTTACTAGATGAAGGGGTAAATGACATTCCTGTGGCCTTGGCTGTTAGTGCCTTTGGGCACTGTTATTGGTAAGGCCTTGTTTTTCCATAGCAGTTGGTCTGAAAATAATAGCTCCATTTCTCTTCCCCCACAGAACCCAGCTCAGACTGGAAAGCCTGGAAGATACGCACATAATCAAGGGCGAAGATGATGCGCTGTCTGACAAACATGGCTGCCCAGCCTACGTGAGCCCCGAGATCCTCAATACTACCGGGACCTACTCTGGAAAGGCAGCGGACGTTTGGAGCCTTGGGGTGATGCTTTACACGCTTTTGGTTGGACGATACCCCTTTCATGACTCAGACCCCAGTGCCCTTTTCTCTAAAATCCGCCGTGGACAGTTCTGCATCCCTGAGCATCTTTCCCCCAAAGCCAGGTGCCTCATCCGCAGCCTCCTGAGAAGAGAGCCTTCCGAGAGACTCACAGCTCCTGAGATCTTACTCCATCCCTGGTTCGAATATGTCTTGGAACCGGGGTACATTGACTCAGAAATGGGGACGTCAGACCAGATTGTTCCCGAGTACCAGGAGGACAGTGACGTTAGTTCCTTCTTCTGCTAATCCTAAAAGGAGAAACGTCAGAAACCTCATAATTCACACATGGCATTTCCATTTCTAATGATGGGCAGGCCCTCTTACATGGTGCCAGCCAGATTTGGGGACGGAGCACGGTTGTCCCTGTGGGGCTCGGTGTGGCTCCACCTCTCTGGGCTGAGTGACTCGATTTGAGCAACACACACTCAGATTAGCTGCTCTGCAGAGGTGTCCCCTCTTCTCGGTGAACCCTCCTGACTGTCCCAGTGTCACCTACGAGGGTGCCACGTGTGCTGGAGCTAACGGAGGAGTGTGGGCATCCCACGTGCTCAGGTGTATTGTACGAACGCTCAAACGGGAAAGAAAGCACGACACACGGTGGCAGTCGGTTGGGGCGACAGACCTGCCATCTTTGAACTTGTCTTTGAAGGCTCCACTTGCTGCTGCAGTTTCTCTGACCGGAAGTTTCTTTTCTTTTTTCTTTCTTTTTTTTTTTAATACCCTTACGCTTGCCGTACACTCACTCGTGACTGTGTTCCAGTGTTGGAGCAGACTGACTGAGAAGCTCCGGAGCCTGCCTGTACCCAGACTCCCCTCCAGAGCTTGCCGAGGCCTCCTATGCAATGATGTCTCCCCCTCCCCACCTTGGAACCTACCCTCTGTAGCTACGAAAGCTCTCTCCAGCCTAGTCGGGGAAAAGGATTGGGAGACGCAAATTCCTGGCTGTTTCAGAACTCTTGATCTCAGACAGCAATGTCTTAAAAAAAAAAAATTTGATCACGTGGAATCAGTTAGCTCGAAAGGCTCTCCTCCAATACGGCAGCATTTAGCCTTTACTCCCCCACCCCACCCCCACGCCCACAGCCATCTTAAGGTGGAACATTTTGTGTGTGAGGAGACTTTCCAACCTGCTCTCTCAGGAGCATATGCGAAGCATCTTTGTGCTTCAAAGAAAGTGAGTGAACTTGAGACAGTCTCGCAGGATTCTCCAGACTAAATTTCCAGAATGAAACTGGATACCGTCCTCCCATTGGGTATGCTGTGTCTCTGGCATCCAGGGTCTTCAGTTTGCCCATGGTGGGCTCTTTGGAGTTCACGTGTTGTGTGGTTTGTGAATCCATCTCTCCAGTGACAGAGAGAACCTTGAAAACGTAGCTGGGAAGGACTGTAAAACTCATCCGATGCACATTTGCTTTTTTAGCTGCTTACCAGAATTTCAACTTCTGCAGGTGGGCACCCAGCCTCTGCTTGGAGACTTCTGGAGACGTGAACCTTACTCCCTACAAGAAACGAAGCTTTTCAGAGAAACTGTTGAAAGTTGCATTAAAAAAAAAAAAAAATACAGATGAAAAAGCAGTCACTGTCTGGGACAGTGCTGAAGCCAGGTGGTTAAACGGGTAATAAAAATACTGTGTTTTGAGAAATGGCACAGAAGCGGGCAGGCATCTTCAAGGGCTATGCCTAGGCAGACTACTAACTTTGTGAGAGTGCCGTGTATACCTCACGTACTGTGTGCTTTATATTTGTACATAGATTTTACCTTTTATACCTATGTCCGATCGTCGTCGTTTGGCTCTGAGGCTTGTTTTGTTGTCCGTGTCTGTCTGAGGAACCTGTGTGTCTAGAGCCTTGTGAAATGTGAATGACTGTTGACAGTATGACCTTGACAGGACGGTGGGGCTTGGGGAGAAGCAGGGACAGGCCTCTGTTGGGGTTGCCCAGCTCTCGTATCTATGATACGTTCCCTGGCTGAGGACTCGGGGCTGGCCCGGGCATTCGCCTGGACAGCTGGAAACACTAGGTCTCCTGTGCGTGTGTGGAAAGGTGAGAAGTGGCACACTGTTGCTGACTTGTAGAGAACGTTTAATAAATCTGATTTCGTAAAGAAATATGATGAGTTTCCTTTGCTCACACTCTGCTTTCCTGTAGCTTGTTCCCGGACATGATGAGATGGCCTTTGACTATCAGGGCTTTAGTGTCTCACAGAGGATTGGAGGGTCACACAGAGGTGGTTTTTTTTTTTTTTCCTCCTCCTTTGACAGGGTTTTACTATGTAATCCTGGTTGGCATGGAATTTACTGTGTAGACCAAGCTGGCCTTGAACTCAGTGATCCTTCTGCCTCTGGGATTAAAGGCATGTGCTATTACGCCCACCTGGAATCTGCTGTGTTGTGTGTGTGTCAGTGAGCATATGTACTTAAATGGGCAGGCTCATTTGCAAAATAAGGTTGGTGGGTGTTGTGGTCTGGGTTGGAAGCATTGAAGGGGAATGTAAAATGGATTTTGCTTATTTGTTTTTGTTTTTGCTTTTGTTTTCTGAGACAGGATTTTTCTGTGTAGCTTTGGCTATTCTGGACTTGCTTTGTCCGCCACTCTGGCCTTGAACTCATAGAAATCTGCCTGCCTCTGCATCCCTGAGTGTTGGGATTACAGGCGTGTGCCACCACACTTGGCTCCTAATGTGGAGTTTTGAGTTGAAGAATTGGCTGGCTTTTGACAGGCATGGGTGATTCACACCTGTCTTGGTTTCCCAAAACTTTGGAAGCTGAGACAAGGCATGTAAGGGGCTCAAGACCAGCTTGGGCTGTGTAACAAGAGTGCTTCAAAAACAACAAAAAGAATTTTTTTTTTTTTTTTTCATGTTTTGGCCTAGGGAAATGGAGAATTTGAGAAAAGGCCCAGAAGAACAGTATAAGTTTCCAACAGAATTTTTATTATCTTTATTCATTTCAATAGAGAGAGGGCCACGTAGGTTCCACAAGACACCTGCCCCGCCAACTTTAGACCTAAGCATAGTAAGATGGGCAATGGCATTTCTTTCCATCTCTACCACCTCTGTAAGCACAAAGATTAAAACGAGGAAAAACTGCTTAGAAAGCACCGGCCGCAGAGGGAAGGAGCATGACTGAATTGGGTTTCCAGTTTCATGTCTTCAGAATCTCTTTTAAGCAAAACAAATTAAACTGAGTAAAACTGTGTGAACAAGTTCACGCCACGCCAAGCTGAGGCCCTACCGATGGCTGGAATCAGGGCTATTAAAAACACAGGGGGTGGGGTGGGGTGCAGGCGTGGTGGCGCACACTTTAATCCCAGCACTCAGGAGGCAGAGGCAGGTGGGTCGTTGTGAGTTCGACACCAGCCTGGTCTGCAAAGCAAGTCCAGGACAGTGAAGGCTACACAGAGAAACCCTGTCTCAAAAACAAACAAACAAACAAAACAAAACCAAAACAAAAGGACAGGAAGTTGAGAGGGCCTTCAGGGTTAGAGCTAGGAAGAGTTAGGGGAAGGCGCAGGGAAGTGAATATAATCAAAATGTATGCAAGTCAAGTATAAAATTCTCAAAGCACATTGTTAAAAAGTAAGTAAAGCCACAGGGCTGGGGAAGTGACTATTTGGCTATAAGATGCCTGTCACCAAGCTTGGCCACCTTAGTTTGATTCCCAGGACCCACCTGGTAAGAGAAGGGAACGGACCACTAAGTTGTCCCTGACCTCCATACACTGCCGTCGCACAAGCACCGCACGTTATGCACAGTGAATTCTCAAAAGGACAGAGTCAGATCTACAACATAAAATAGGACCTGACTTCTCTCAGACTCCATCCATCCCTACTTGGCACTGGTTCCCAAGGCAACCACTATGGGATACACTATTTTTTGTTGGTTGTTTTTTAAATTATTTACTTGTTGTGACAAGGTACTGCTGCTGTCGCCCAGGCTGCTTTCAAACTCAGTCCTGTCTCAGTCATCCAAGTGCTGGGATTATAGTGTGGGCCAACATACTTAGTTCATGAGATACATTTATTTATTTGTTTGTTTATTTATTTATTTATATTTTTTTGAGACAGGGTTTCTCTGCGTAGCCTTGCCTGTCCTGGACTTGCTTTGTAGAGGAAGCTGGCCTCGAACTCACAGCAATCCACCTGCCTCTGCCTCCCTGAGTGCTGAAGTTACAGGCATGTGCCATCATGCCCAGCTGAGATGCATTTTGTTTTGTTTTTGTTTTTCGAGACAGAGTCTCTCTGTGTTAGCCTTGTCTGTCCTGGACTCACTTTGTTGACCAGGCTGGCATCGAACTCACAACGATCCACCTGCCTCTGCTTCCCAAGTGCTGGGATTAAAGGCATGTGCCGCAGCCACCACCACCCAGCTGCAATTTTTTTTAAAATACAAAATATTTTTGAGAATTTACTGTATTTTCACTATTTCTATCCTTTGCCCCTCAATCTCTCTCCTGTCCACCTTGCTCTTCTTGAGTTCCTGATCTCCTCTCTGTTGTTAATATACACACGCATGCGCATGTAAACAACCTGAGGAGTTCCTTTAGCGTGTCTCCTCTCTGTGTATGTTAGGGCTGACGGTTTGGGCTTGGATATCCCTAGAGAGACTGATTTTCTAGTGAGATAAAACTTCAACTAAACATAACCGTGAAGCCAGCTGCCGGCTCTGGGCCCACACGAAACTCTCGGCAGAAGTTCCAGGCCACAATGTGTTGTCTTTTGCTAACATTCAGCTAGATATAGCTTAGAAAAGTACACACATGAAGAGCCACTGCAGCATGGCCCGTGTGACTCAGGAATCAGAGGACAGAGAGAGCACAAGGAGTCAGAGGGCACGTGGGAAAGAGCAAATGGCTGGGGAGCTGGCCAAGTGTGGTGATGCATGCCTCTAATCTCAGCACTCGGGAGGCTGAGGCAAGAGGATCAGGGGTTCAAGGCCAGCCTCAGGTACACAGCAAATCCGAGGCCAGCCTGAGTTACATGAGTCCCTGGACTTTGGAAGGTTTTCCAAAGCAAAGATCCACAAAACCAAAAACGAAACCAGGAAAGGTCCTGGCCTTTCCACAAACTGGACCTTCAACCCTGAAGTTCCCGGAGAAGCCCAGAACCCATGTGCAATGCTTTCCTGCTCCAGTGAACCCAGGCTGGCTTGGTGCAACTCCTTGGGCACACACAGAAAGAATACTTTGGACTTCCCTAGCTTTAATCTGAGGATTTCAAAACACTGCAAGCAATTAAAGTTACAACACCTCTTTGTACTGTTGTTACATGTATCAGATGGGGAGAAATGTGGGTCACAATTGGCCAGGCCAATATGCGATACCACAGACACATACATTTTATCTCCTTACAACAGACCAGAAGCAACTGCACCCAGCTGGCTGAGAGAAGGTTGCCATGAGTGGGTCACTCTCTTCTATTTTCTCTTGTGTCTTTTATGTATCTGACACTTGAATAGGTGTGTGTGTGTATGTGTGTGTGTGTGTGTATGTGTGTGTGTGTGTGTGTGTTGCAGCATAGGCTGACACTGAACTCAATCCTCCTGCCTCAGCCCTGTAATGATTGAATTCACAGGTATACGCCACTACACCTGGAATTTCAGTTTTATTCACAACATACTTTTTCTGCACACCAGTTGATGAACTAGGCAAGTCAAATATCTCCCCATCTTATAATCGAGACAACGAAGGCTCAAGTGTCTTTTGATAGCTGCTCAGGAGCTAAGCTCCAGCTCTATAGCTAAGCACATGAACTTGGTCCTTTAGACTCCATACCTAGTGCGCACCCTGCCATACTGACAATAAGAACGGTTTTAAAACATATGATCCACATTCAGAGTCTTCAGCTCCATCAATATCTTCTTTAAAATAAACACTGAACCAGTAGCAAAAATGAGGGTTCCCCCATTCACTCAACAAGCGCGTATTATACCCACCCTGAGCTAGACACTGTTGTTGACCTTAGAAAAACTAGGCTGAGACTCTTGCTGGCTCACTGGGAGAACTCCAAGTGGCCAAGGACCACAGAAGCCTTCCTCTTCTTCCCTAGCACTTAGCACAGTGCTGACTGAGGAAAAAGGGCAAATGCCACAGGTGGATGAGAAGCGATGGGCGAATGGATGAATGGCTGGGTTTTGAGTGGAGAAAGTACGTGGATTGAGAGAGGGATGGATGGAGACCATCCAGCACCTCAGAGCCCAGTAGGCTTCTGTGTCAGAGATCCATGAAAGTAGAGATCTGCGGTCCACGGCTTCATCGTGTGTCTGAACACTCTGCTGTTCCTATTGTGTTTTGAGCAGGAGTGACGCTGTTTGATTCCTTTGGTCCCTTCTGCTGTTGTTTTGTGGTTCCGTGGAAGCAGGTCTTACGCCATCCTTGCCGAAGTGGCTGTGGGAATGGCCTTGTGCTTCCTTTCAGAATTAGACCCAGGCCATATGATGGGTCCCTTGCCTAATTTCCTCTTGGATGAGGAAAGGTGCTGTAGCAATTGAAGATGATGGAATTGGCTTTTCAACATGGCTTTGGCTGGGAAAGGGAGGACGAGTGCTTAGTTAATCATCCACTCCTCCCAGAAAGTAAACAAACAAGCAAGCAAAGGGGGCAGATCCCAGCACTAACCCCTGGGAATCAGCGCCTCAGAGCCTTCAGCTCACACCCCTTAATGAGCTCAGTTGCTGTGACTTCATAGCTACCTGAAGAAGAAGAGAAAAAGACCTGGCAAGTGTGAGGCCTTAGGGTTTGGTCCCCAGGATATGCATGGTGATGCGTGTGTGACAACCCAGCACTAGAAGTTCAAAGTTGTCTGTGAATTTTTAAGAAGTTCAAGTACCTCTTGGGACACATGAGACCCTGTTTCAAAAATAAGAAAAATGGCAGTGTGTGTGTGTGTGTGTGTGTGTGTGTGTGTGTGTGTGTGTGTGTGTGTGTGTGTAAGAGATGGCTTCCAAGCACTAGCTTTCCAAGTCTGATGACTCAAGTTTGATCCCCAGGACGGGAACTGGAACCGGAACCCGGATACTGTAATCCCAGTATTTCTATGGCAAGATGAGAGGCCGGGACTGGAGAACCTCTGGGAAGCTCGTGGGTGGGCTAGCCTGGAATACACAGCGTAAGTGGCAGAAACAGGAGAGAGGCTCTTAGCCAAAAACAAGGTGGGGGTTGGATGTGGTGGCATATGCCCTAAACCCTAGCACTTGGGAGGCGGAGCTTAATGTCAGCATTTGAGCAGCAGATGTAGGAACTGTATTCAAGGGTCAGCACCAGAAAGGTTGAGAACCAAAGAGCTAGAATCTCACAGCCACATAGGCGACGGTACCCTCTCAAGCAGGGCTGCTGTCACCTGCCTTCTGTAGTTGGAAGAGATAAGGCTCAGAGACAGTGAAACATTACTCCAGAGTCACACAACACAGTATTGATGATAATATACCAGGGCCCCCTTACTGAGATGGTCTACTTCTGTTTTCAGAGCTGGAAGGGAGACTATCTAAACAAGACAGTATGGTACCCGGGAACTGAGAAAGGATATTTATTTTATTTTATTTTATTTATTCTTATTTTATTCGCTTATTTTATTTAAAGATTTTTTTTTTACATATACATGAGAAAGGATATTAGTAATAATAAAAGAGAAAGAGTCTGAGCCAGGCCTGCTGGCACAGGTCTGTGATCCCAGCCCTTGAGAGGGCTAAGGCAGGAAGATTTAAAGTTCAACGCCTGGGCGGGCTATAGTAAATTCAAGGCCAACCCTGATAACTAAGCAAGCTCCCCTCCACCACCCCCCTCTGCCCTTCAAGATATAAAGTAAAAAGGGGATTGGAACAGCTGACGATCACAAGGTCCTGCTTCAAAACCAAAAACTGAGGCAGTCCAACTTAAATCTGGGATAAGTGACAATAAATAAAACTCTCCTGTTTTCTTTGTTATGACATTCATGCCCAATTAACATAAAATGGTATTAACAGGGAAGAAAGTGAGTGGAAGTGGTGGGAGAGCCCTCCGTACTCTCTGTAACTTTCCTGTAATTTGAAATTATTCCAAATAACTTCATTTTAAAATAGGTTTTAAAATGAATTTAAAAATTTTTAAAATTCAGCAAAATTTTTGAGGGGAGTTCAAGACAGGGTTTCTCTGTGTAGCCTTGGTTATCTTGGACTCATTTTGTAGACCAAGCTGGCCTTGAAGTAACAGAGATCCACAGGCCTCTGCCTTCCCTAGTGCTGGGATTATGGGTGTGGGCCACCGCACCAGGCTAAAATAGGTTTAAGTAGCCAGATGTGGTGGGTCACAGCTTTAATTCCTACATTTGGGATGAAGAGGCAGGCTGTGAGTTCGAGGCCAGCCTAATCTACATAGTGAGCTCCAGGACATCAGTAAGACCTTGTCACGAACTAACAAACAGCAACAAAACAAAACACTGCAAGCAAAAATAAGGGTTTAGCATCCACTTTTTCTGTTTTCAGGTGGAAGAACCAAGGCTTGAGGCCTAGAAGCCATAGCCAAGTACCAGCGGCTTCTGATGAACCCTGGGCTCTTCCAAGGCACCAGCTTTGGGCGCTGGCTGGTGAGTTACCATTTGGTTGACTGTCTCCAATGGGTCTCGAGGCGGCCGGGGTGGCACCACCTTGCACTCTGTTGGAAGCCTTTCTGTTGCAGGATGCAGCGCTTTGGGCTGACTTTTCGGTGGGTGACTCCTTGTGTCATTCTGTAGTCACCATGCCCCTGCTCTGGCCCAGCCCTGGGTTTGGTGTCCCAGCCCCGGTGCACACTCATTCACTCCCGTTCTCGCCTCATTAGCTGGCTGAGGCTGGTGTGAACCGAGGACAGACTTGTATTAGCTTGAAGAGGAAGGTAGGTGCCTGGGTGTTAGTGCTCAAAGGCACTTCGTATCATGAGGGCCTTGCTGTGTCCCTGGGAGGCGAAGACATCATAAGGCTCACTCCCGGTTTTAGGACTGAAGAGGGGAGACACACAGCTGGAGAAGCCAGCCAAGGCTCAATTTGTGGTGTGCTTCCTGTCTTCCTCCGTCCTTCCTCCCCTTTCCCCCTCTCCCCTTCTCTGTTTTCTTCTTTTCCCTCCCCACATCCTTTCCTTTCTCTCACCCCTCCCTGCATCTCCACGCCCTTCCTTCTTTCACTGTAGCTGTCAGAATCCACTATGTAGTTATGGCTGGCCTTGAACGCTCAATATCCTTAGACCTCTGTAAAGGGGTGCGACGTGGGTGGGGCACTTGACACCCCTGAAGTTGGAAATGAAGAAAACATTTGATCTTTTGGGTTAGGGAGAAAGCGTGCAGGGGCTTCAAACCCGAGATCTGTCCCTAGCTGCCCCGTGACCTGGAGAAGTCTTGCAGAGTATCCTGGCCACAAACGTGGCAATCTCCCTTGCAGAGCTGTGCCCAGGAGGTTGTAGGAAGGGCTCTGCCGTTCAAGCTTCAAAATTCAGATGACGGTCACGAGGCTGCAAGACAAGCAGACCTGGGCGTGAGCCTCAGATATGTGTTTACTTGCTCTGTGGCCTTCGACGAGCTGCAGCCCCTCTCTGAGGGACGCCTGGCGACGAGGATCATCACCGCCTTCCTCTTCCTCCTCCTCCTCCTTTGCTCTTTCCTCCTGGCCTCACAGGTTGCCAGAACTGGGGTGCTGGCTGTCTCTCCATCAGCTTGAAAGGATGGCTGTGGCAGGTAGCACCATGACCCAGAGATTGGCCTTGTAGGCTGAATACTGACTGTAGCTGAGCCTCTGGCTTTTCTGACCTTGCATAGCCACTAGCACACCTCTTGTCTCGGAACACACCCCTCCTCTGGCAGAAGAAGGAGACTTGAAGTCCCCAACTCCCAGTGGATGCTCAACTTGAAAGAAGAGACCTTGGGCAAACCAGGAGAGTTGGGGGTTCAGGCTCATTATAACCTCAGCTTCTACTGAGGCAGAGAGGCCTGGGTCACAGAGGCCCACAGTGGAGTGCGCTTCTAGTACTTTCCACCAACAACCTCAGGTTTGGCCTCCTCTATCTGTGAGATGGGCAGTACAAATTCCTAAAATATTTTCCAAATGATTAAAAAAAAGGTGTTCAAGCCATGTTGCCTATTGGTAACAGGTCACTAGAGCCAAGAGTTCTGTCTACTAAAATTGCACAGTGACACATGCCTGTGGTCTGTTGCTACTATTGCTTGGGAGGCTGAGGCAGGGGGAATCTCTTGATCTTTGAACCCAGGTGTTCCTGACTTCCTCTCTCTCTCTCTCTCTCTCTCTCTCTCTCTCTCTCTCTCTCTCTCTCTCTCTCTCTCTCTCTTCTCTCCTCTCTCTCTCTCTCTCTCTCTCTCTCTCTCTCTCTCTTCTTGTTGTTGTTGTACTTGAAATCTCAATCTAGCAGAGTAACCCCTGTTTCCCAGTGTCCACACAACAGGCTTGTGTGGTGGCAGAGACAAGCTAGGGCTCTGTGTGTGCCAGGAAAGGAGCTAGCTGCAGATCTTTGTTTGTTTGTTTGTTTGTTTCTGTTGTTGTTTTTGACATGTGTTCTTGACATGTAGCCCCAGGCAGCCTTGAACTCAGGGTAGTCCTGCTGCATCAGCCTTTTGAGTGCTGGAATCACAAGTGTGTGCCACTATTGCTTGCTTAAGCCCCAGAGTTTGAGACCAGCTTGGCAACATTTTTTTTTTTTTTTAAGTAGAGAAATAAAAATAAAAGGACAGGAGGGAAGAAGAAGAGAAGGAGGGAAAGTGATGAGTAGGGCTTCTTGGGTGTGGGTGAGGCCCTCGTCAGGAGGCAGAGCCTGTTCATCAGGGCTGGGCGGCCCTTGAGCGGTTGCATTTCCAGCCAGCTCCTAGGTGAGGCTGCTGCTGCTGCTGCTACTGCTGCTAGCTTGAGAACCTCCAGCAGCCAAGGAAGAAACTCACTGTGAAGTAGAGGCTGCATCTGACCTGAGAGGAGCTAATTCCTGAAACCCAGACGCGGGGAGGTAGCAAATGAAGAACTGTTATACCAGGCATGGGTGGCACATGCCTTTAATCCCAGCACTTGGGAGGCAGAGACAGATGGATCTCTGAGTTTGAGGCCAGCCTGGTCTACAGAGCGAGTTCCAGGACAGCCAAGGATACACAGAGACCCAGTCTCAAAATGAAAACAAAAACAAACAAACAAACAACACCACCAACAAAAACCCCTTGTCATAGTCATAGCTTTAGTCACCTGAGCAGGATGGGTGTGGCCTCCTCCAGGCCCATCATCTCCATCCTTTAGATGGGACCAAAGACTTGGATGCTGTGCATGTGTGACGATGCATGTTTGTAATCCCAGTATCACGAGGCTGAGGCAGTAGGATTTCTGTGACTCTGAGATGACTGCGAGTTCAAAGCCACTCTGGGAACAACTGAAAGAAAAAAAAAAAGGATTTGGATGTCAAGTGACCTCTTATATAGGTAGGCTGGGACAGGAGTGTAGCTTTCCAAGACAGGCATCTTCCTGTGTCCCAGAAGGCAGTGGCAGGAGCCTGAGGAGGAGGCAAGCCACCTCCCTTGTCAGGACCTGGCTTTCCCATTTGCACAGTGGGAGGCCTGGGTGCACGTGACCTCCAGGCTGCTTCCCCAGCCTTTGGCTGGAGCAGCCTGAGCAGTCTGTGCTGGCTCAGCATGCCCTTGGCTTCCTCCCCACTCTGCTTCCTGAAATGGTGCTGACGTCCTGGATGCAGACATATCTGTTTTGTCCTGTCAAGTTAGAAACTAGCAGAGTTACTGGACCGGCCATCTGCCCAGCAGTGGGCGGAGCCTTGGAGGGGTGACCAGAGTAAAATTTAGCACTTGGGCTGGGCAGAACATTCTTCCACATCCCAGAGGCAAGCCTTTCAGCAGTTCTGCAGGTAGAGACAGCCACTTGCGTCAGCTCCAAGCCATGTGAGATCTAATTTCATCTGGAGTCCAGTCTGGGAGCCCTAACCCCACTGGGCCTGAGAGCTGGAGGGTTCCAGTTGACCAAAGAGGTGACATTTCTTTCTGTTTTTTCTTTTTCTTTTTCTCTTTTTCTTTCCTTTCTTCCTTCCTTCTTTCCTTTCTTTCTTTTTAGTTTTTTTCCAGACAGGATTTCTCTGTGTAACAGACTTAGCTGTCTTGGACTCTCTTTGTAGACCAGGCTGGCTTTGAACTCACAGCCTGCCTCTGCCTCCCAAGTGCTGGGATTAAAGGCATGTGCCACCACACCTAGTGAAAGGCGGCATTTCTGAGGTGGGTTCCCATGTACCTCAGGTGACACACAGCAGAGGTTAGAACCTGGCAGGATTTCTGAAGAGCAGATGCCTGGAACTGGAATCTCTGGGCTGGAAGTCAGCCTGACAGGAAAATAACCTCCCCATGCCTCAGTTTCCTTACCTGGAAAACATGGCTCATGCCAGCAATTGTTTTGTAGAATTTTGAAAGGACTTTAAAAGAAAACCTAACATGACATCAGATCCACCATAGAGATTTGCTTTTTATAACTCTGACTGTCAGTAGCTTGAATAGCATTTAGAATTTGCCACATTCACATGAATAGTTGCATAATGATTAGTCTAGAAGCTCCTAGGGCTATGATTAGCTCAAATTGCCCCCCCCCCCCACCTCCACTTTAGACATTGTCTTACTTGGTAGACCAGGCTGGCCTGAAACTCAAAATCTTGCCTCAGGTTCTGAGGAGACAGATATCCACCATGGTACTCATCTGTTTGTGTCAGCTTGCTGCAAACTAGATTTACCTGGGGAGTGGGAACCGGAATTAGGGAAAGGTTTCCATCAAGCTGACATGTGGGCACATCTGTGGGGCACGTCCTTGGTTGGTGGTTGAAGGGGGAGGGCCCGCTGTGGGCATTGACATGCCAAGGAAGCAAGCTGAGCAGCCGCGGGAAGCAAACCAGTGAGCACTTTTCCGCCGTGATTCCGCCTCTGGCCCTGCTTGAGTTCTTGCCCTGACTTCCCTCAGTGAAGTACCGTGAGTGGCCTGTGGAAGACAAAGAAACCCTTTCCTCCCCAAATCACTTTTGGTCATGGTGTTTGTCCTGGCAATAGAACTCTAACTAGAACAGCAACTGCACCTGGCCCGGTAGGGTTGCTTTTCAAGCTGTGTACCAGGGAACACAGGGTACCTGAAGCCTCTGAGCAATGGGATGGTGGGATGAAACACTTGCCGATGGGACAGTGGGCATCTTAGCACCTGCACTGTTTCTGCGTGTGGTGCTG
This sequence comes from Acomys russatus, assembly GCF_903995435.1. Taxonomy (NCBI): domain Eukaryota; kingdom Metazoa; phylum Chordata; class Mammalia; order Rodentia; family Muridae; genus Acomys; species Acomys russatus. Next base: position 24,082,153 of record NC_067153.1, on the reverse strand, counting down.
CATCTCGCATATGCTGAGTAGGTACTCTACCACTGAGCATCATGCCCAAGGGCTCATGATTTTAGTTTTTCTTTTGGAGTTGAGGATGGGACTTGGGGTTTTATGCACACTGAGGACATGCTCCACCACCACGTTGCATTGCTGGCCAGCCTCTTCGGTTTCTATACCATTGAGCTATGCTTGTAGCCAGCCTTCCTGGCTTCTCCCAGACATTGAAAGCTGGGACAGATGAAGAGAACAGCCTTGGACTTGTAGCCTTCCTCTCTCTACCTCCTCAGTGCGGGAACTCGAGGTATGCGTCACAATGCCCGGGTACTACCATCTTAGGATCACACCCAGGGCCTCATGCACGCTAGACACACATTTTACCAACGGATCTATATTCCCAGCTGCTCTTTTATGCTATTTAACAAGCCACGTTTTGTGTGGTCTCTTTTCCACAAAAGCAAACTCTTTCCCAGTGTGCAGGGGGATGTGATTTGACAGATTCAGCCGGCAAGCCCCACCACACGCCTGTTTTCATCCTCATCCGCTTCTTTGGGACATCTCACTGTGGAGCTCAGACTGCTCTTGAATTTAGCCGTAGCCTCCCTCATGCCAGGTTGGGAGGTTTGCGTACTTTCCTCTCCTTCGTCTCTGAGAAGGATGGGTCCTCTTGCACTATGGGCTGCCTACTACTGAGTACTCACCCCTTCACCATTAGACAGGCCCCTGGGTGTTCCCAAGCGGGGATTGTTATTAAGCCCCCCAAAACATTCCTGTTCATGTTTTTGTGTGTCTTCGGGGCTCCTGAGTAAGTCCCTACAGACAGGATTCCTGCTTCACGGCTTTTACTCCATGAGAAGTGGTGGAGTTGTCAGCGGAGCACTCCCAGTGGCTGAGTGGGAGAATGGAGAACAGCCTCATGCTTGACAGCGCAAACTACCATCACATTATTATACTTATTTTCATCTGTGGGCCTAGACATACTTGAAAAAAAAAATCATGTGCAGCACACATGTGTTGATTCTCCCCCAAGCCATCGGTCTGTGAATGATACAATAATGATCACCTAGCATTTATATGCTTACACAGAATTAGGCACAACAAGCAATCTAGACATGACTAAAGTATCAGCAACTGGTATACAGGTGTATTCAGATGCTACGCTGGTTTATGCATAAACACTTGCAGTGTCGGCAGTGACGGGATTGGGCAGGAGAGAGGTGGACCAGTCTCTTGGAGACTTCCATTTATTGGAGTTTAGGGATCCAGTGGATCTACAGCATTGACACTGTAGTCACATTTCCTTTTCCCTGGTGACTAATGAGGCTGAGCATTCATCCTTTCCAGTGTTCATCTGCCACCTGCATCTCTTTGATAGAAAGCATTTATCTATTTTTACACAGATGTTTGTGGAGTTTTTTTTTTTTATGTTCTACATGTAAGTGTTTTTCTTTTCATATCGTATCAATTTTGCATTGGTTTCTCCTACTCTGTGGCTTATTTTGTCATAGTTGTAAAAATTCTCTCTCTCTCTCTCTCTCTCTCTCTCTCTCTCTCTCTCTCTCTCTCTCTCTCACACACACACACACACACACACACACACTCTTACTCTTTGAGACAGGTCTGGTTGTAGTAGTCCAGGTTGACCCAGAAATATCTGTTTTCTTGTCTCAATACTCTGGTACTTGAGTGCCAGCATGGCAGACTTGTGCCATCATGCTCAGCGTTTTCCACGGTCTTAAAGAATGTGTCTTGAAAAGGTGAATTTTTATATACTAGTCAAAATGTTCAGTTTCCTTTCATTTTCTGTTCTAAGAAATTTTGCCTAACCTAGTTACAAAATTTTATGCTTCTTTTCTTCTATAAATGTTTATAGTTTTTGCTGTTTTATAACTCTTTCTTATTTTTTATTCATTTATTTATTTGTGTGTGTTTGTGTGTGTGTGTGTGTGTGTGTGAGAGAGAGAGAGAGAGAGAGAGAGAGAGAGAGAGAGAGAGAGAGAGAGAGAGAGAGAGAGAGAGAGAGAGAGAAAGAGAGAGGAAAGAGAGAGAGAGTGGGAGGGGGGGCGGGGGAGAATAGATCACAACCCATGCTGGCTTTTAATTCTTTATGTGACTGGGCAGGGCTGGCCTGGATCCTTGTATATGCTGGGTTGAAGATAGACATTAAAGGACCCTGTAGTTTTGGCTTTTGCACTTCTGTTGGTCCTGCACGCATTCCAAGTTATTTTTATACATGGTGTGCAGCAAGCTCAGGAGTTATTTCTGAGACCAATGATCTAACTACAGCAGCATGGCTCTCAGAGAGTGCACTGGCTAGTTTTATGTCAAATTGACACAAGCTGGAGTCATTTTGGAAGCAGGAACCCCACTGAGAAATGCCCAACCAGACTGGCTTCTGGTATATTTTCTTGCTTGATGATTGCTGTGAATGATGGACTGTTACTTGGAAGAGTAATTAAAAATATCTCCAAGTTGCTTTTTGGTCATGATGTTTTTCCCCTTTACTGAAAATACATGTCTCTCACATAATATGTTCTGATTATGCGTTCCCCCTTTTCTATTCCTTCCAGTTTCTCTCCCACCTCTCCTCCCATCCCAGATCTACACCTTTTCTGCTGCTCAGTAGAACACAAACAAGCTTGTAATGGATCATAATAAAGTAAAATATAATAAGATAAAACAGAAACTGATGAGCGGGTGTGGTGGTGCACACTTTTAATCCCAGCACTCGGGAGGCAGAGGCAGGTGGATCTCTGTGAGTTCGAGGGCAGCCTGGTCTAGCAAGTGAGTCCCGGACAGCCACGGTTATCCAGGGAACCCTGGTCTGAAACAAACAACAACACAACCAACCAACAACCAAAAACCTGACCATTGGAACTGGACATCTCCCCCCCACCCCCAACAAACAGAAGGTAAAAGGTGTTGTAAGAGAAGGCACGAAAACAGAGACCCACATGTTCCACTAATCTGAAGCCATAATATATATGAAAAAGACTGAGTGCAGACTATGTGTTGCTTTAAAAAAAAAAGAAAATTCCAATTGTTCAATTTTACCAGTGAAGACTCAGGAGTCAGATGCTGGGGTGAAAACGTGCAGGCTCAGAGAGGCAGAGAAAGCTCCCAGCTGACCTTCCTACTCAGCTCACATCTCAGAGGAAAAAAGTTCCAAAAGCTCACTAGCTCGGCTGACAGCCCAAGGAAAGGAAAAGGCCAAAAAACAAACAAACAAAACAAACAAACAAACAAATACAACCCAAAGTCAAAGGCTTGCTAACTCAAAGCTCAAAAAAGCCCCTTCTTATCCACGCTCTTTAATACCCTTCAACTCAAAGTCCCTCCTACTCTTTAGTCTCTGTCAGGTGGTTTCTGGTTCCACCTCTTGACCTAGGGTTAACTTATCAAATCCTGTGTAGAGAAAGCTCTGGCCGAACCACACCATTATCACCTGTTACAATAAAATAAAGGTCTTGGATGAAATGTGTGTGTTAGGACTCAACCACACCAAAAAAGAAACAGGTTTTTACAGTGACAGTCTTTTTATCCATAATGTGTATATCTGGCTTCTTGAAAGAAATCAGATGTTCTTAGTGTGTGGATTTATATCTGAGTCTTCAATTCCATTCAATTAATCAGCATTTCTGTTTGTGCTAATATCATGCTATTTTTACTACTGTAGCTCTGTAGTCTACTTTGAAGCAGGAATGGTGATATTGCCTGCATTTCTTTTATTATTCAGGATTGTTTTAGCCATTCTATTTTGTGTATGTACATGTGTTTACATATGAAGCTGAAAATTGTTCCTTTCAAGATCTATGAAGAATTGTGTTAGAATTTTATGGTGATTGCATTGAATCTGTAGGGTGCTTTTGGTAGGATGGCCATTTTTACTATTACCAATCTACTGATCCATAAGCATGGGAAATATTTCAATCTTTTGATATCTCCTTCAATTTCTTTGTTCAGTGTCTTAACTTTTTTTTATTATACTAGATAAAAGAAAATTGAAATGACTCCCATTGAAACTGAAAAAAAAAAAAAAAAAAAACCTTCTCTACTGAGCAACAACAACAGCAACAAAATAGGTCAAGAAAGAAGTTAAAGACTTTCTAGAACTGAATGAAAATGAATTCACAGCAAACCCAAACTAATGGGACACAATGAAGACATTTCTAAGAGGCAAGTTCATAGTACAAAGTTTCTATATTTTAAAAAAAAATGGAAAATTTGAGGAATCTCATACTAGTAACCTTACAGCACACCTGAAAGCTCTAGACGAAGAAGAAGAGGAAAGAGAAGAAGAAGAAGAAGAAGAAGAAAGAAGAAGCAAGAAGAAGAGAAGAAGAAGAAAGAAGAAGAAGAAGAAGAAGAAGAAGAAGAAGAAGAAGAAGAAGAAGAAGAAGAAGAAGAAGAAGAAATCACACCCAAAAGGAGTAGATAGCAAGAAATAAACTCAGGGATGAAGTCAGTAAAATAGAAACAACAGTAACAGACAACACAATTCAAAGAATCAGTGAGACAAAGAACAGGTTCTTTGAAAAAAATCAATACGATTGACAAACCTTTATCCAAATTAAATAAAAGGACCAACCAACCAGCCAACCAACAAACAAAAAGGCCGGGTGTGGTGGTGCACACTTATAATTCTAGCACTCTGGGAGGCAGAGGCAGGTGGATCTTAGTGAGTATGAGGCCAGCCTGGTCCACAAAGCCAAGGTTACATAGAAAAAGCCTGTCTCAAAAAACCAAAGCCTAAACCTACAAAAACAAAGTAACTAAAAGGTGGAGGAATCATATTTACATCAGCAAAATTAGAGATGAAAAGGGGGACATAACAACAGACATCTAGAGTCCCATAAGGACATAAATTAAAAACCTGATGTGTTGGCTGGATAAGAATGTCCCCATAGACTAATGTATTTGAATACTTAGTCATCAGTGAGTGACACTACTAGAGAGAGATTAGGGAGTGTGTCTCTATTGGAAGAAGTGTGTCATGGAGGGTGGGCTTTGGAGTTTCAGAAACTCAAGCCAGGCCCAGTGGCTCTCTCTCTTCCTGCTGCCTGTGGAGTAAGATGCAGACCTCTCAGCTCCTCTCCAGCAGCACCATGTCTGCCTGCAGGCTTTTAATTCTTTATGTGACTGGGCAGGGCTGGCCTGGATCCTTGTATATGCTGGGTTGAAGATAGACATTAAAGGACCCTGTAGTTTTGGCTTTTGCACTTCTGTTGGTCCTGCACGCATTCCAAGTTATTTTTATACATGGTGTGCAGCAAGCTCAGGAGTTATTTCTGAGACCCAATGATCTAACTACAGCAGCATGGCTCTCAGAGAGTGCACTGGCTAGTTTTATGTCAAATTGACACAAGCTGGAGTCATTTTGGAAGCAGGAACCCCACTGAGAAAATGCCCCAACCAGACTGGCTTCTGGTATATTTTCTTGCTTGATGATTGCTGTGAATGATGGACTGTTACTTGGAAGAGTAATTAAAAATATCTCCAAGTTGCTTTTTGGTCATGATGTTTTTCCCCTTTACTGAAAATACATGTTTCTCTCACATAATATGTTCTGATTATGCGTTTCCCCCTTTTTCTATTCCTTCCAGTTTCTCTCCACCTCTCCTCCCATCCAGATCTACACCTTTTCTGCTGCTCAGTAGAACACAAACAAGCTTGTAATGGATCATAATAAAGTAAAATATAATAAGATAAAACAGAAACTGATGAGCCGGGTGTGGTGGTGCACACTTTTAATCCCAGCACTCGGGAGGCAGAGGCAGGTGGATCTCTGTGAGTTCGAGGGCAGCCTGGTCTAGCAAGTGAGTCCCGGACAGCCACGGTTATCCAGAGGAACCCTGTCTTGAAACAACAACAACACAACCAACCAAACAACCAAAAAACCTGACACATTGGAACTGGACATCTCCCCCCCACCCCCAACAAACAGAAGGTAAAAGGTGTAAGAGAAGGCACAGAAAACAGAGACCCACATGTTCCACTAATCTGGAAGCCATAATATATATGAAAAAGACTGAGTGCAGACTTATGTGTTGCTTTAAAAAAAAAAAGAAAATTCCAATTGTTCAATTTTACCAGTGAAGACTCAGGAGTCAGATGCTGGGGTGAAAACGTGCAGGCTCAGAGAGGCAGAGAAAGCTCCCAGCTGACCTTCCTACTCAGCTCACATCTCAGAGGAAAAAAGTTCCAAAAGCTCACTAGCTCGGCTGACAGCCCAGGAGGAAAAGGCCAAAACAAACAAACAAACAAACAAACAAACAAACAAACATACAACCCCAAAGTCAAAGGCTTGCTAACTCAAAGCTCAAAAAAGCCCCTTCTTATCCACGCTGTCTTTAATACCCTTCAACTCAAAGTCCCTCCTACTCTTTAGTCTCTGTCAGGTGGTTTCTGGTTCCACCTCTTGACCTAGGGTTAACTTTATCAAATCCTGTGTAGAGAAAGCTCTGGCCGAACCACACCATTATCACCTGTTTACAATAAACATAAAGGTCTTGGATGAAAGGTGTGTGTTAGGACTCAACCACACCAAAAAAGAAACAGGTTTTTACAGTTGACAGTCTTTTTATCCATAATGTGTATATCTGGCTTCTTGATAAGAAATCAGATGTTCTTAGGTGTGTGGATTTATATCTGAGTCTTCAATTCCATTCAATTAATCAGCATTTCTGTTTTGTGCTAATATCATGCTATTTTTACTACTGTAGCTCTGTAGTATACTTTGAAGTCAGGAATGGTGATATTGCCTGCATTTCTTTTATTATTCAGGATTGTTTTAGCCATTCTATTTTGTGTATGTACATGTGTTTACATATGAAGCTGAAAATTGTCCTTTCAAGATCTATGAAGAATTGTGTTAGAATTTTTATGGTGATTGCATTGAATCTGTAGGGTGCTTTTGGTAGGATGGCCATTTTTACTATTACCAATCCTACTGATCCATAAGCATGGGAAATATTTCAATCTTTTGATATCTCCTTCAATTTCTTTGTTCAGTGTCTTAACTTTTTTTTATTATACTAGATAAAAGAAAATTGAAATGACTCCCATTGAAACTGAAAAAAAAAAAAAAAAACCTTCTCTACTGAGCAACAACAACAGCAACAAAATAGGTCAAGAAAGAAGTTAAAGACTTTCTAGAACTGAATGAAAATGAATTCACAGCAAACCCAAACTAATGGGACACAATGAAGACATTTCTAAGAGGCAAGTTCATAGTACAAAGTTTCTATATTTTAAAAAAAAATGGAAAAATTTGAGGAAATCTCATACTAGTAACCTTACAGCACACCTGAAAGCTCTAGAAAGAAGAAGAAGAGGAAGAAGAAGAAGAAGAAGAAGAAGAAGAAGAAGAAGAAGAAGAAGAAGAAGAAGAAGAAGAAATCACACCCAAAAGGAGTAGATAGCAAGAAATAAACTCAGGGATGAAGTCAGTAAAATAGAAACAACAGTAACAGACAACACAATTCAAAGAATCAGTGAGACAAAGAACAGGTTCTTTGAAAAAAATCAATACGATTGACAAACCTTTATCCAAATTAAATAAAAGGACCAACCAACCAGCCAACCAACAAACAAAAAGGCCGGGTGTGGTGGTGCACACTTATAATTCTAGCACTCTGGGAGGCAGAGGCAGGTGGATCTTAGTGAGTATGAGGCCAGCCTGGTCCACAAAGCCAAGGTTACATAGAAAAAGCCTGTCTCAAAAAACCAAAGCCTAAACCTACAAAAACAAAGTAACTAAAAGGTGGAGGAATCATATTTACATCAGCAAAATTAGAGATGAAAAGGGGGACATAACAACAGACATCTAGAGTCCCATAAGGACATAAATTAAAAACCTGATGTGTTGGCTGGATAAGAATGTCCCCATAGACTAATGTATTTGAATACTTAGTCATCAGTGAGTGACACTACTAGAGAGAGATTAGGGAGTGTGTCTCTATTGGAAGAAGTGTGTCATGGAGGGTGGGCTTTGGAGTTTCAGAAACTCAAGCCAGGCCCAGTGGCTCTCTCTCTTCCTGCTGCCTGTGGAGTAAGATGCAGACCTCTCAGCTCCTCTCCAGCAGCACCATGTCTGCCTGCATGCTCCCATGCTTTTCACCATGATGACAATGGACTAAACCTCTGAACTCTAAGCAAACCCCAAATTAAATGCTTTCCTTTGTTAGAGTTGCTGTGCTGGCTGCTGGTGGTGCACACCTTTAATCCCAGCACTTGGGAGGCAGAGCCAGGCAGATTTATGAGTTCAAGACCAACCTGGTCTACAGAACAAGTTCCAGGACAACCAGGGCTACACAGAAACCCTGTCTTAAACAAACAAAACAAAGAGTTCCCATGGTCATGGTTTCTCTTCATTGTAATAAAACACTGACTCCACCAAATTGAGAAATATAAAATAAACAGATAATTTTCTCTCTATATATACAACTTACCAAAGTTAAATAAAGATCACATACCCAATTTAAAAAGACTTATAACCCCTAGTGAAATAGAAGCGGTAATTAAAAGTCTTACAACAACAACAACAACAACAACAGCAGCAGCAGCAGCTGCAACAACAACTAACCCAGGGGCCAGATAGTTTTAGCACAGAATCCTACCAGACGTTTAAAGAACCGTTAATGCCAATACTCATCAAACTATTCCACAAAAGAGTGACAGAAGGAATATTGCTAAAATCACTTTTATGAAGCCACAACCACCCTGACACTTCAATCACATAAATATCTCCAAAAGAAAGAGCATTACTGACCAAGTTCCCTTATGAAGATTGATGCAAAATTTCTCAAAAAAACAAAACTCTAAAACCAAATCCAAGAACACATCAAAAAGAGCATCCACCATGATCAAGTAGGCTTCACATCAGAGATGCAAGAGTACTTCAACATACATAAATCAATAAACGTAATCCATCATATAAACAGATCAAAAGACAAAAATAACATGATCATCTCCTTAGATGCAGAAAAGCCTTTGACGAAATCTGCCACCCCTTCATGACATACCTAAACATAGATAGTGAAGGCCATTTAGAGCAGGCGCATAGCAAACACCAACCTAAATGGAGAGAAACTCAAAGCAAATTCCACTAAAATTAATGGTCCCTTCTCACTATACCTAGTCAATATAGTACTTGAAGTCTTCGCTAGAGCGAAAAATGAACCGAAGGTCCAGGGAAGACAGATTGAAAAGGAAGAGTTCAAAGACTTTTTTTCCTTTTCTTTCTTTTTTCTTTTTTTCTTTCTTTTTTTTTTTTTCTTTTTTTTGCTGGTGATACAATAATATATATGTGACTCTAAAAATGTCACCATGAAACCTCTACAGCCAATAAACCCTTTCAACAACGTAGCTGGAGACAAAATTAACTCACACAAACCAGTAGCTCTCCAGTATAAAAATGGTCATGATGTTTTATCTCAGCTGTAGAAATTCCTAAGGTGCACTGTTCTGTGGTGGGTGGGTGTGCTGTGCGTGAAGGGGCAAAAACACAGGTCTTGGGGCTTCAAGCCGACTCTCTGGACACCCTCTCTAGCTGTAAGGGTAGGCTGGTGGGTGATAAAGTCTCCAGCCCAGAAGCAAGCAGGCTGGGCTGCTGGGGTGTTCGTAGAGATCTGTCCTGGGCTTGCGCAAAGAGCATTATTGGGAAAGAATTTGGTAATGAGAGTTGCTTGCAGGGAGCCCAGCCAGGCTCCGGGCCAGGTATGCAGCTGGTGGGGCTGCCTCTCCCACGCTAGCACACTGGGCTCCTTTCAACTCTGCAGCTGTACCTAGGGCTCAGAAAGGTTCGAGCCTCTGTAGCCTCTGGGAGGCACAAGTGAGGAAGGAAGCCAGGAATTTTCAGGAGCTGCAAAATCCATCTTGGTGCCGTGCTCTGTCAAGAGGAGAGCAGTTATTGGAAAACAATCAGTCCCAACTCTCTTTCCCATCCAAGGACTCCTCCCCACAAGGAGGGTCACTTAGAGGCTGATTCTAACCTCTCTGGCTGAGGGATGGAGCTGTGCCTTCCAGGCACGAGTGCTGTTATGGCTCAGACTTCTCCACTAATTGTTTTTCACACTGAGATGTTGACTGCTGCCCTCTAAGTGCTGAACTCCAGCTGTGGGAGCGTTTGCCCATGACTTCTTTTGTCCTGGACACTGTGGCCGAAGTCTCTCAGCACGCTTGGGTTTATTCTCACAGCAGGTCTCTCCAAAGAGAACTGGGGTTCAGAGAGGCTGAGCAACTCACTCATGGGTGCACAGCTAGTAAGTGTCGGAGCTGGGATGGGAACTCAAGACTACCAGACTCCAGAGCCTGTAAGCAATAAGTAACCCTGTTGTCACGCTATGCACAAAGAGCCACGACACCTAACACAGCCCTGCATAATGAAGGCAGAAGACAGGAAACTGGGAAACCCAGATAACCAGGGCTTCCCGAGTGGATCTCCAGGGAGCTTGGGTAGCATTTGTGAGGGTTTAAAGGGCAAAGGTCAACACCCCGAAGACACAGGGACTGGGTGAAGTGGATTGTGCAGAAATGAGGACAGCGTCAGCAGAGGTTTCCATGTGCAACTGTCTGAACAGGAAGCCTACTGATAGCCCTGGCCCAGCCCTGAGCCTCTTTATTGACATTGACCCATATGAGCTATCCCATAGCCCCAGGCAACAGACATTGTTATTATCTTTAATTAACTGGGCCTCAAAACAGAGGCCCAGAGAGGTCAGATAACTTGCCCAAGGCCACACAGCTAGTAACTAATGGAGCCAGGATTATACCCAGGCTTCCACAGGGCATGTGGAGTCAGCTCGGAATGTCATCCTTTTGGGGACAGCAGGCGACATAGCGGTTGTAGTACTGTCTCTGTGCGCGGGAGGCTGATAATCTCTCACAGCTGTACCTGGGATGTCAGGCCAGTGCCACGAGGCTGCACCCTAATTGCTCCGTGTTTATCCCTTACGGTGGAGACTCATCAGATGCAGTCCTCATGACCGGACAAGGGCTATGGGTTTTGAGGAGCAAAGAGACAGGCTTATTCCTCAGGTGTAAGTTCAGTTTGTTAGTGTAGGCGAGCTTGTCTTGCAGTTGACATTTCGTTCTTGCAAACTCTTCTTCCTGATAAGAGGACTCAATCCCCAAATACAAAACAAAATCACAGACGTTTTCTGTCCCCATCTTGAGTCTCTCCATGCCCCACCACCCTCCCCCACCCCACCTCCCCTGCCAAACTAAAAACTCTGCAGTTTCTAGACATTGGTGGTTCTGGTAGGGACTGACCCAGACAGAGCCAGAAAGCACTGTGTGTGAGCCCACCCCAGCCTGCTCTGTTCTGTGGCTGCCTCATCTTCTCTGGAAAATCTTTGTATCAAAAGGGAGGAAGTGGCTATCAAGGCCATTCTTTGCCTGCATGGGCAGTGCTCACGGAGGCAGAGGCAGGCAGAGCTCTCTAAATTTGAGGCCACCCTGGTCTACAAAGTGAGTCCAAGATAGTCAAGGAAAAACTCTGTCTAAAAAGCAACAACAACAGAAAAGAAAAAGAGAAGAAAAAAAGAAAAAAATAAAGTGAAGGATCTTGGACCTTTCTCTCCCTCCTAGCTGATATGCTTGTTAACTCCTGATGCATTCATGCAGCACGTCAGCCAAACAACTGGGCAGAAGATGCCAATAAAATAGACAGGGCGGTCCCTACTACCTGAGAGGACATAAAAGCGGCATTTAACAAGAGCCATCTTCCCCGGTTCCATCAACTGCTGGGGGTGAGGGGTGGGGTGTTTCCCTTTCCAGGTTCTGCCTGTGGGATAGTGGGTGCTCTGCTCTGCACCCAGCTGGTGGAGGACAGAGCCCAGCTTCACCAGAGACCAGGGTGCAATCTACTCAGCCTAATTCTTACATTCCTGACTTCTTTCTATGCAGCTCATGGAGAGCGGATCTCTAGGAACAGGCAGGCCAGTGCTTTGCAGCAGAGTTTCAACTCTCCAGCCAGAAGGTTCCAGCAGTAGGGAAGATGAGTGAAAATAGCCTCTCTGAGAGCTTTGTAGGGAAAGGCAGCTTCTGGACAAACCCTTGATGCATTTTCTTATCCTTCCTTTGGTAACAGTATGAGGTATGGACAGTCAGGACTACCGCTCAGTACTAGGCATTTAGATGTGCCCGAGAGGCTTTGCTCCATTCTTCAGGGATCATCACACAAAGTGTGCAGGTTTTGAGGACAGAGTTTGGGTCATTCTTTGCCTGCATGGGCAGCCATGGAGCCCAATGGTGGCGCACGCCTTTAATCCCAGCGCTCACGGAGGCAGAGGCAGGCAGCTCTCTCTAAATTTGAGGCCACCCTGGTCTACAAAGTGAGTCCAAGACAGTCAAAGCTACACAGAGAAACTCGGTCAAAAAAACAACAACAGAAAAGAAAAAAGAAAAAAAAAGAAAGTGAAGATCCATTGAAGAAGATACTAAATGTTAGCTACCGCTAGCCTCCACATGCACATGCAACCACACATTTGAGCGTGTACACCCACACATACACAAAATAAATAAATAAAATAAGATGAATAAACATAGCCAGGCATGGTAGTGTGGGTCCTTCATCTAAGCAGTGGAGAAACTGAGGTCGGCAGATCCCATAGGTTCAAGGCCAGGCTGGTCTACGTAAGGAGTTCCAAGTAGTTTGAGACTGTCTCAAATATTCATACAAAAATTAATAAATTACATTATTTTTGTATTGGGGAAAATTCAAATAACATAATATCACCCCCCCCCTTTGAGAAAGGGTCTCCTATAATCTATACTGGCCTTAGACTCACTATGTAGCTGAGGGTGGGTCCTGTTGCTTCCACCTCCCACGTAATGAAATGACAGGTGTGTGGCATCATGCCTGATTTACCTAGTGCTGGCAATTAAACCCAAGACTTCATGCATGCTGGGTAAGCACTCACTGACTGAGCGCCATTCCGATTCAAAACCAACCACTTTCAAATGAACAACCCAGTAGTGTAGGCTATGATTTTTTTAAAACCTACTTTATTTGTGGTTCCTTAATACCTCTACCTCCCTTCCAACCTACTGACCCTAGGTAAGAGAAAAAGAAGGTTAGTAGGTACAGGGGATGTAGACAATTTTTAGACTCAGTTCCTTGGGGCGATTCCATTCTTCATCATCAGGATTCCAGCAGTCCAGCTAAATAGCAAACAGCAAATCACAAACAGCAAACAGCCGCAGCAACAGCAGAATAAATCAGCGACAGCCTTCTCAAGTGTTCTCTGGAGCATTTCTCTCTAGGAGCATCTCAAAATGATTTCTCTCTTCTTCTTCTTCTTCTTCTTCTTCCTCTTCTTCTTCTTCTTCTTCTTCTTCTTCTTCTTCTTCTTCTCTTCTTCTTTCTTCTTCTCTTCTTCTTCTTCTTCCTTCTTTCTTTCCTTTTCTTCTTCTTCTTCTTCTATTCTTCTTTTTCTTTCTTCTTCTTTCTTCTTCTTTCTTCTTCTCTTCTTTCTTCTTCTTCTTCTTCTTCTCCTCCTCCTCTCCTCCTCCTCCCTCCTCCTCCTCCTCTGCTTCCTCCTCCTCCTTCTATTCTTCCTCCTATTTATACCCTCAGCATCTACACAAGGATGTTTTCCAGCTGGCAAAGACCACCCCCCACCCCTCTCCCACCCCCGCACGAGGCAGTTTCCACCTGACAAAGATCTCTGAGGCTGTTATCAGCTGTGGATAAACTAAAGGCAGTTTTACACCCCACACTTTGGATCAAAACAAAAACATATTTACATAACATAACCAAACTTCCACTACGCGGTAGTGTTCAGTCCTCCACAGGTCTGTGTCACCAGCAATCATCTCTAGCTTCACTATGCTTTCATCAGCCGAGAGGAAACATCAGCTCTACGAAGCAGCTGGCCTGTGTTTGAACACTGAGTTGCTCAGGGTGTGGCCTTCAGGGTCCGGCTTCTTCCTAGCTCACGTCTTTGACATGCTGTGTGTACGGCTTGTGCCAGTATGAGTCCTGTTCTATAGATGAGGAAACTACGGTACACAGTTAAGTAATCCACCCACCATTGTTCAACCAATGAGTAGCCCAACCACAGTTTCTCACGGTGTGGCCCTGGGGCTTTGTTCTATAAGTGTGAGCCATGTAGTAGGGGAGGAAAAACAGCTCTAGAGGGTAAAGGTGACAAGTGCAGGAGACTATAGGGTTGCCTGCTCCCTCAGCCTGAAAGCCCAAACGGCTGGCCAGTTTGACTGTTAGCCTCTTTACCCTGTGACTAGCGGCTTTTTCTACATCTCAGTTCCCCCCTCCGTGCAGAGCTTAGAGCCTGCCTTGAGGAGCAGTGAGAGGCTTGATTGACAGTTCTTGGAAACCTCAGGGTTCTATATGAACGCAACCAGGTTGAGGTTGTCCAAGAACTTGACTGGTACCTAGTATATTCCCAGGAGAGCTGGCGCTCCATTGGGTGGACAGTGGGATCCCTGTTCTTGCTGTGTCCAGAGAGCTGTCGGCCCCACCTGGAGGATACCATGCCAGGCACAGACTTTAAGGAACAAGGCCTTCTATAGAATCTGTCCCAAGCCTGCTAGCCTACAGAATACAGGTTGGGCCTACAACTCATATGCTGGGGAAGAGCCTTGCGTGGGACAGTTCTTTCGTCACTTTGGAGACCCATCACGCCAGGCAAGGAGGGAAAGTACGCAAAGTGTCCAGAGATGAGAGCCAAGGGGCTGGCACTCTGTCAGAACGCGCTCCTAGTATCTCCCCAGCAGAACACCAGCAAAAAGCTGTTAATTACTGTCTAGGAAGTGGGTCTCGCAGCTCTCTTTCTGTGATCAAATGAGATGTGATGTCACAGGATGAACTATCAGAGCAGAGCATTGTGATTCTCACCCCTAGTGATCCCGAGGCTTGGGGGGAGGGGTGTGAATAGTCCCTGCATCCTGCAGCAGTTTTTTTTTTTTTTTTTTTTTTTTGCACATAGAATAAAAAGTGAATGTGGGGCGTGGCATCTTCACAGCTCATCTTTGCTATTTTCCTCTGGCACAAAGTTTTCCATCTTAGTCTTGTTTAAATCTCAACCCTTCCCCTTTCCAAAGGATGAGGAAGAAGGTTCCAGAATACACTGTTAGGCCACGGGTGATTTATCAGGGTGCGTTCCTGGATTATGGCTTCATCTTTTTTCAGCATATCCTGTTGAAACACACTTCTGTCAGCTGTAAACCCTGAACGTGGGAAAAGAGCTGACACGCTGGCTTCACTTGAGTCGTGCATCCGTGAGTATGGGCAGTTCACCAAGACCAAGAAGCGTCACCCTGGGAGAAGAGGTCACCCCGTGAGCAGGGGCAGCCCTCAGCTGATTGGAACTTGAAGGAGGCAAAATTGCCTCCGAAATCCCAACCTGTTCTGGCTGGGTTAGAGATTCTTGTGCCAGCCCCAGGAGACCGCTGCCCCCACCTCACTCCCTCCCCTCCTACCACTGAGCAGTAACAACAGGCTGGATGTCTCTGGGACATTCCGGAACAGGACACAGCTGAGGTTTGACCCATGCTGCATGGGTCTGTGCACACTGGTGAACCGTGAACCGCCTGCCCTGGAGTGACCAACACTTCCTCAGGCTCTGTAGAAACAGCCCCAGGCTCTCAGCTCCAGCCCTCTTCCTGCTTACCGAGACCTTGACCTCCTGCGGGGCCTCTGTAGAGCTGCAGGGCGTCTAGGAAATGAGTTAAGCTGTCATTTCCCACTCCAAGGCTGAGCCCGCCCCCTTTTATCCATCCTTTCCAGATCAGTGCTGGCTATTTTTTTCTTTCTCCCTCATCTTTGTAGCATTTCCTGGTTATCCCAAGCAGAGTGAGTCACTTCCTTCTCTGGGTTCCCATAGTACTCAAAAGCCACCTTTCCTCTATAAGTGGGTGTTATTTTTATGAACACTGACTTTTTAAAAAAATCTCATATGGACATAGAAGATGTGGATATTTCAATTTCTTTTCGCGTTGGTTTCTGGGAAGCTCAGAGTCCAGTATAGTTCCTCTTGATCAAGTGACTGCTGTGAGCCTTTTAAATTAACTTTGACCCTGTTTTCATCTTCAGCCAAACCTTTCTTTTTCTATTTCTGATTTTCTATGGTATTTGTATTTCTTTATCTATTTAATTCACTTCAAATTAATTATTTGCCTTATCAATTTATTTTAATTGAAGGTTTTATTTACATTTTATTTATTTTAGTGTGTGTGTGTGTGTGTGTGTGTGTGTGTGTGTGTGTGTACATCACAGTGTGCACACAGAAGTAGGAGTACAGTCTGTGGGAGTCTGTTCTCTTCCATCATTATATAAGTCCTAAGGACAGAACTCAGGTCATCAGATTTGATAGCAAGTGTCTTTACTCACTGAACCATCTCACTGGTGCTGCATTATCATTTTTCATGAAGTAGAATTGACATAAATAAAATGCATCTATTTCAACTATACAGTTTGTGGTGACTGATCTTGGTTTTCAACTTACTGTGTCCAGAATCACTTAAAAGGAAAGGTGCCAGGAACTTTCTTGATCAGATTATATGAAGTGGGAAGATGAACCCTAAATGTGGGCAGCATTTTCTGGATGCTCCAGTTCTTCTTTCATAGACGAAGGAGGCTTTGCTGTTACAGGATATTTAATCCCACTGTGAGCCCCAAGATTCTGACCTGTAAAAATCTGTTTCTAATTGTGGTGTGGCTCAGTCTTTGATCCTAAAGCTTCCTGTTTACTGTAAACAAGTACTTGTGGTGTGGCTCAGCCTTAGCACACACCTTTAATTCAGGAGCTTTCTGTAAATAGAATTAAATTAAAAAAAATTTTTTTTCGACACAGGGTTTCTCTGTGAAGCCCTGGCTCTCCTGGACTTGCTTTGTAGACCAGGCTGGCCTCAAACTCACAGTGATCTGCCTGCCTCTGCCTCCTGAGTGCTGGGATTAAAGGCATGTGCAACCACACGTGGCCTGGATTAAATATAATTAGCCCTAGGTCAAGAGGTAGAGCAAGCAACTACATTGACAGGAAGTAAACAGAGAGGGAAGAAACATAGAGAGGGAAAGGAAGTCTGGAGGATGGATAGAGAGATGCACAGGAAGTAGAAAGGAGGGACATTGAGTTGAAGGGTATGTAAGACAGCGTGGAGAAGGAGAAATAACTTTTTCCTTCTGGAGTGTCAGCTGAGTAGGAAGGTCAGTTGGGTGCTCTTTCTGCCTCTCTGAGCTAGTAGGCTTTCACTGAAGCATCTGGCTCCTGAGTCCTCACTGATAAGATCAAATAATTGGGATTTTGTTTCTTCATAACACTTCGCTTTTTTTTTTTAATTAAAAATTTTTTTTTTCTTTTGCCATCCAAGTGCTAGAGTGCTAGGCTTCTGTCTAGTTTTTTTTTTTTTTTTTGAAATTTTTTTATTTTAATGAGTGTAGGAGAGATGGCCTAGTGGTTAAGAGCATTGGCTACTCTTCCAGAAGGCCTGGGTAGCACCTACATGGCAGCTCACAACTGTTTATAACTCTAATTCCTCTTCTGGCCTCTGCAAGCACTAGGAATGCATGTAGTGCATAGACGTACATGTGGGCAAAACACAACCAACTTTAAAAAAATCTAATAATAGTCTCATTACGTTCTCACCTGTGCACTTTTCTCATCTTTTCTGTAGGAAGCAGTCAGAGCCCTGATCCTTCTATGGAGGCCTCAGTTTCAGAGTTCTATGTGTGGCTGTGTGGTTGTGTCTTCTGTTCCCAAGCTAGCTGCCATGCATGTACCTGGTCAGCCACGTCCTGTCTCCAATGAACCTCATGAACTTTGCTGGATTTGAGTTTTCTCTTTATTTATTTATTTTGCATCCCAACATGGATTTCTTTCAATATGAGCTCAGCTGTGGATGTAAATGTGTGCAGTTAAAACCATATATAGGACTGGAGAAATGGCTCAGTGGTTAAGAGCGCCCCCTGCTCTCCTAGCAGTCCTGAGTTTAATTCCCAGCAACCGTATGGTGGCTCACAACTATCTATAATGTGATCTGATACCCTCTTCTGCGAATAAAACACGCATATACAATAAATAAATAAATCTTTAAAAAAACGCTGCATATAGATGGAGCTATAACGAAGTTGCTGTTCAACCATTGGTTACTTAGAAAAAAAGCTCAAGCAACTTCAGAGCCAGCGTAAACCCGTGAGCTACTATTTTTATGTCACAGTATTAGGAGATTGCATATTAGTTTGGTTTTCTGTTGCTAGAACCGTCTTGTATTGTGGTCCCCTGGGGCTGCTGGGAATATGATTGCCCAGGCTCTCTAAGGATGAGTGATCCCTATAGCTAACTGGTCCTTTCCTATTATAAGAAGTATTCCACTATATGACATTTGTTTCTCTAGTGGCCTGATGAGGGAGGGACATGTTATCTGTTTGGCATTCTGGCTTATTCCAAATGAGTGAATTGGGTTTCTGTGGGAAAGGAGAGCAAAGTGGATGCTGGGTGAGTGACAAGCTTGTCACCACTCTTGGGGTCCTCATTAGAACTTTGGGCAGAACCGCATCTGCCACACTGAATCCTCACTTATTCATCCACCCCCTCGACCGCCCCTGCCACACACACACACACACACACACACACACACACACACACACACACACACACAATGTGATGGATTATGTTGTCAATTTGACAAGCTCTAGACTCACCTTGGGCACATCTGTGAAGAATTACCTAGAGTAGGTGACACCATATTGACACACACATGCATAGAATGAGAACAGTGGCAGTGAACACAAGTCTGGAATTGTCAATTAAAACACTCCTCCCCCTTGCCCTTTTGTTTTTATTTTTATTTTTTGACTTGAGTTGCTTTTGCCAGGGTATTTTAACATAACAGGAACGAGAGAAAACTAAGTTGTAAGCCGAATTCTAATACAATCTTGCTCTCTGCTTCCTGGCTGAATGCCAATATGACCCGCTGGCTCCTACCCCTTGTTGGTCTTTCTGATCAGGTGGGAAGGTGCCCAGGAAAGGGAAGGAGGCACCGGAGCCCAGGAACCACACAGCTCTGGGAGGAGGGCTCCTCAGCAGAGACACTGCAGCTCCAAGGGGAGGGCTACCCCAGCCCCTGGTGAGCTGAGGGGCTTTGTAGCCTGAGCCTCTTTGTTTCTTCTTTCACTTCTTCTTCTCATAAGAGAGTCACACCATGCAGTAAATCTCTTAAGAGAGATTTATTGGAGGGATGAATCCAAGATAGGAGGCACAAACCCAGAAGTGGCTGCGTCTGCTCCCAGGAGGAGACTAGGCAGAGAACTGGGCAAACTCAGCCTTTATATAGGATTTTTTTTTTTTTTCTTTTTGGTGGATGGAGCTTTCTAGAACAGAGATTTCCAGAGTGAGGATTGGTGGGATTTCAAGTCCTGAGCTTGGGGAATTCTAGGGATTGGTGTTTTGTTTTGTTTTGTTTTCCAGCCTTTTCACCTAAAATTAGCATAAATCTGGGAGAGGGCCCAATGAGGGTTGGGCATGGCTATTGTGTTGTGACAATTAAGAGTCCAGAACTGCCAGTTTGACAGTTAGGGAGGTGTGGGAGAGGGGCCTATTGACCCATACCCTAAGGGGTTTACACAGGTTTGAACTTTAAGGTAAACAAAACAACTTTCCTAACTATGAACTTATACTAAGGGGTCAGATTTCTAGTTCTGGTCCCTGGCTAACAGTGTCCTACCATGGAAATTGTCAGACCAGTTCTCTGCTGTTGGAAGAATGGCTAGTTTATACATTGTTGCCACAAAAATGGCTCCACAAATGATCTTCCTTCCTCATGGATCGGGAGAATTAACATAGTAAAAATGGCCATCCTATCAAAAGCAATCTACAGATTCAATGCAATCCCTATCAAAATACCTACACAATTTTTTAAAGACATTGAAAGTTCAATTCTGAACTTCATATAGAAAAACAAAAAACCTAGAATAGCTAAAACAATCATGTACAATAAAAGGTGCTCCGGAGGAATCTCCATACCTGATCTCAAACTGTACTATAAAGCAATAGTAATTAAAACAGCATGGTACTGGCACAGCAACAGGCTGGTTGATCAGTGGAATCGAATCGAAGACCCAGATATGAATCCACACATATATGGTCACTTGATTTCTGACAAAGAAGCCAAATCCATTCAATGGAAAAAGGATAGCATCTTCAACAAATGGTGCTGGTCTACCTGGAGGTCTATGTGTAAAAAAATGAAACTGGACCCATATTTGTCACCTTGCACAAAACTCAAATCCAAGTGGAGTAAAGACCTCAACATAAAACCAGAGACACTAAGTCACTTAGAAGAAAAAGTGCGGAGGAGCCTGGAACATATTGGCACAGGAAACAACTTCCTGAACAGAACACCAACAGCCCAGGCCTTAATGTCAATAATTAATAAATGGGACCTCATGAGGCTGAGAAGCTTCTGTAAGGCAGGAGACACTGTCAAGAGAACAAAGTGACAGCCTACAGACTGGGAAAAGATCTTCACCAACCCTATATCTGACAAAGGTCTAATATCCAAAATATATAAAGAACTCAAGAAATTAAACACCACCAAACCAAATAACCCAATTGAGAAATGGGGCTTGGAACTAAACAGAGAATTCTCAACAGAAGAATATCAAATGGCTGAGAAACACTTAAAGAAATGTTCAACCTCCTTAGTCATCAGGGAAATGCAAATCAAAACAACTTTGAGATTCCATCTTACACCCATCAGAATGGCTAAGATCAAAAATTCAAATGACACCACATGCTGGCGAGGATGTGGGGAGAGAGGAACACTCCATTGCTGGTGGGAATGCAAACTAGTACAGCCACTTTGGAAATCTATCTGGTGCTACCACAGAAAACTGGGAATAGGGCTTCCTCAAGACCCAGCTATTCCATTCCTTGAAATATACCCAGAAGATGCTCCAGCACACAACAAGAAAATTTGCTCAACCGTATTCATAGCAGCCTTATTCATAATAGCCAGAACATGGAAACAGCCTAAGTGTCCCTCAGTAGAAGAATGGATAAAGAAACTGTGGTACATATACACTATGGAATACTACTCAGCCATTAAAAACAAGGAATTCCTGAAATTTATGGATAAATGGATTGAGCTAGAAATGATCATAATGAGTGAGTTAACCCAGAAGCAGAAAGACTCAAATGGTATATACTCACTTATATCTGCATACTAGCCCAAGGAACATGTCCCACGAAAGCCTTCACTTACCAGAAAACTGGGACAGAGGGGAGGACATCCTATTGGGACTCTAGATGAGAGAAGCATGGGAGAATAGTAAAGTAGAAGGATCCAGAGGGTCCTAGAAACCTACAAGTAGAACATTATGATAGGCAGATTTGGGCCCAGGGCTCCCGCACAAACTAAGGCACCAGCCAAGGACAATACAGGAGGTAAACTTTAAACCCCTACCCAGATCTAGCCAATGGTCAGAACATTCTCCACAGTTGAGTGGAGAGTGGGATATGACTTTCTCACGTACTCTGGTGCCTCACATTTGACCATGTCCCCTGGAGGGGGAGACCTGGTGGCACTCAGAGGTAGGACAGCAGGCTACCAAGAAAAGACTTGATACCCTATGAGCATATACTGGGGGAGGAAATCCCCCTCAGGAACAGTCATAGGGGAGGGGAATAAGGGGAAAACGGGAGGGAGGGAAGAATGGGAGGATACAAGGGATGGGATAACCATTGAGATGTAACAAGAATAAATTAATAAAAAAAATAAGTAGAAAAAAAAATGGCTCCACAGCAGGAGCTCAGACTAAGCTCCAGTTAAACACGCCTCCCTCCTGCTGAGTTCCCTGCCAGCAGCAGCCTTAACTGAGGCCTCAGGCACTGCCGCTTTCTCTGTGGTTTTGGCTTCTAGGTTTCTCCAGGCCGCTGATCTCAGGTCCCAGGGCTGTGGAGATTTAGTCTCAGTCACTCTGGAGTCCTGGGGTGTTGTTGCTGTCCAGAGGTGTAGGGAGTCCAGCAGCACAGACTGAAGATCAGAGTACCCCTTTCAGGGACCACAGTGGGTGGCACCCAGGGAAGTCGAAGTGCTGAAGAGGGGGTACCAGGGAAGGATGTAGGGGGAGCCCAGAGGCAAAACTTGAAGCTACCCTGCCTGGCTGCTGAGCTCCTCAGTGGGGGCCGGGGTAGTGGTGGTGGTTGGGGGTGTGAGTGGTTGGGGGTATGGGGGCAGGATCTTGTGTGGCTGACCATCAGCACTAACAGTCAGAAGGCTGCACATGAATATCAGACACAGGGCGAATTCAGCAAGGCCTAGCATTAATGGAGGGCTTACTCCACTGGCCACTGAGGCGACATCTCATTTAAGTCTTTGCTATCACATTCATGTCTGCTAGGAAACAAACAAGGCCTAGGAAGGAGGAGGAGATTACCCTTGCTTGTACTGTAAGTAATACTGTGGCCAGCCTTTAAGTTGAGGCCTTCTGGTACCCAACAGCACTTTTTTTTTTTTTTTTTTTTTTTTTTTTAATGGTATTGTGTTTCTTTTTCTTAAAAAACTCTATTTAGGTAGCCTTGATATCTGGTTAATCTAGCCCACATTACCTTTTGTGTCCTCTCATGGCCAAGGCCCTAATGGGAAGGATGCAGCAGGGACCGTTAGGCTCAAAACACATGCGCGCGCACGCGCGCACACACACACACACACACACACACACACACACACACACACACACACACACACACACAAACGGTCTCCAATTAGCCTGCCGGCTTAGGCCTGAGTAGCCATATAATGTCACGCAATGTCAACCCTGAAATACATCTTGGGTGAGTTCCAGGGAGGTCCAGGGCCAACAGGACACTGAGAAAGCCATGGGAAGTCTGGGAACTACTGTCCCTTCCTGGTAAGCTCGGGTGTGCTCTGGTCTGGAACAGCCTGCTTTTTGTAACTATGGGAAGAAAGAAGGAAGGAGTCAAATCCTGCCTGGGCCTGTTTACAGGAAATCATGTGCTTTGGCTATTAAAGTGGGTCCCGTGTGGGAAGGGGATTTGTTGGTCTTCCAGGGCCTAGGTGAGCAGTAGAAGTAGTTTTCTCTTGGCCAAGCACAGGAGAGGGTTTAGAGGATTGCTTAATGTTTAAGATGTGGTGGCACCAGGCCCACGCGTCTTGTGTGCCACATTCTCCTGCTCTCTCCTCTTAACTTCCTGTCTTTTCCTATGAAAGACACTGAACTGGGGTAGGAGATGAAGCTAAGCTGGGAGACACATTGTAAGCATGCACTCCCAGGACTGTGTACATCAGGCGTGGTGGTGCATGCTTGGAATCCAAGCACTCCAGATGCGGAGGCAAGGATATTAGAAGTCCATGGTCACCTAGAGTGCTTGTAGAGTTCTAGGCATGCTTGAACTATCCAAATGCTGGACATGCAGGGGCGAATCTGTCCTTAAATTTCTCAGCTCTCTTAACTTACCAGCTTGAACCACTTCTTCTTGTTTTTGCTTTCTAAATACATTTTGTGATTTGTCTTGTGCTCACAAAACCTGTCCCCGCCTTTTAAGTCTTCTTAATATATTATAGCCATACCAGTTTTCCCTTCCTCCTCTCGAGTCCCCAATTCCCACCTTCCCTCTCCCCCAGATCCACTCTTCCTCCATTTCCCTTCAGAAGAGAGCAAGCCTCTCAGGGAGAGCAGCCAAACATGGCAGAACAAGTTACAATAAGACTAGGCACAAACTCTCATACTAAGGTTGGAAGAAGCAACCCAGTAGGAGAAAAAGGGTCCCAAAAGTTGGCACAAGAGTCAGAGACACCCCCTCTGCCACTGTTAGGGGAGTCCCACGAGAACAGCAAGCTACACAGCCATAACATGTATGCAGAGGACCTAGGTCAGACCCTTACAGGATTCCTGATTGTTGAGTTAGTCTCTATGAGTTCCTATAAGCCCTGATTAGTTGGTTCTCTGGGTTGTGTTATTGTGATGTCTTTGACTTCTCTGGCTTCTACACTCCTCTCTTCCCTTTGGAACAGGATTTCCCAAGTTCCATCTAATGTTTGGCTGTGTGTCTCTGCCTCTGCTCCTACCAGTTGCTGAATGAAGCCTCTCTGACAATGATTACGCTAGGCTCCAGTCTATGAGTATAGCAGAACATCATTGGGAATCCTTTCATTGATGTTTTAATTTTTGCCAGTTGTATTTGGTTCTTTCCTATGTTTCTGGGATACCTAGCCACTGGTGCAGGGCCCTCCAGGCAATGTTAGGCGATGGGATCCCTCTGGTGGCATGTCCTTCCCCTTCTCTTTGATTAATTTTGGTTTTAAGTCTATTTTGTTAGATAATAGAAGAGCGACCAACACCAGCTTGCTTATACCACCATATTGTTATTTATTATTGAAGGGAGTCAGTACAGGAACTCAAACTGGGCAGGATCCTAGAGGCAGAAGCTGATACAGAGGCCATGGAGGTATGCTACTTACTGGCTTGTTTCACATGGCTTGCTCAGCCTGTTTTCTTATAGAATTTAGGACCACCAATGCAAGGGTGGCACCACTTAGCATGGGCTGGGTCCTCCCCCATAGATCAACAGTTGAGAAAATTCCTTACAGCTGGATCTCATGGAAGCATTTCTTCAACTGAGGCTCCTTCCCCTCTGAGGACTCTAGCTTGTCTCAAGTTGACACAGAAAACCAGCCAGCACAGTTTTCTTCACCTGTTTGTTTTTACTTAGCTTTCTTTAAGGGATTTATTCATTTCCTCCAATTGTTTCTGTGTTTTCCTGGATTTCTTTAAGGGACATATTCATTTCCTCTTTAAAAACCTCTATCATCTTCATAAAGTTGCTTCTAAGGTCATTTTCTTGTTCTTCAGCTGCGTTGGAATATTCAGGGCCTAGTGTCTGGTAGCTGGGCTCCGGAGATGCCATATTGCCCCTGGCTGTTGTTGATTGTGTTCTTACACTGGAATCTAGGCATCTGGGATGGGGATGATCATAGGTCTGGGTGCCAGTTTCTGAGTTTGTCTTTGTTGGATGGCTGGTTTGTTCCTTGGTTGTTCCTCTGTGGTCTTCTGGTCTTTGTTGCCTGGACTTCTGGTGGCTGGTATGACCTCTAGTCCAGCTAGGAGGGGGCTCTATCTGAGTTCTGGATGGACTTCTGGTGGCTAGTGTGGCCTTTGGTTGAGCAGGGGTCTCTGTCTGAGTTGGGGGTGGGGTGGGGCATGGTGTGAGGAGGCGAGTGGGCATTCTTGGTGGGGGGGTACTGAGAGAGTGGAAGAAGTCTGAGGGGCTGCCTATCTTGGGTTCTGGTGGATAGTGTGGTCTCTGGTCTAGGAGTGAGTCCCTGCCTAAGTCCATCCATCTCTTTTTCTGGCTGCTGTGGCCTGCACCTGTTCTTCTGATGGGTGTGGCCAATACTGGAGTCTCACAAAACTTCAGATCTTTTTTATTTGGTGGGCATTGTCACAAGCAACGGTTTATTTTTATTATTTTAATTTTTTACAAGGTTTCTCTGGGTAATCCTGGCTGTCCCAAAACTCACTCTGTAGACCAGGCTGGCCTCGAACTCAGAGATATGCCTGTCTCTGCCTACCAAGTGCTGGGATTATAGTGTACACCACTTTACAGTGCTACTGTAGAGGGTACAGCAAAGATTTCAAAAAGCTACACCATACCATGGTGTGGTGGTGGGTTTTTTCCAACCAGACATCACTAAGGTTCAAGGCTACCTCTGGGCTCTTGGTACTGGACTCTACATGTGGGCAACAGATGCATCTGCAGGTTTTTGTGTCTTCCTGTTTCTTGGAGCCTTTGCTTTTGACAGGGTGTTGGTAGTTGAGAACTCTCTTTACTGTAGCTGGGCTGGACTGAGTGTTAGTCTCCCTTCCAAGTTCACCTGTTGAACCCAAACTCCCAAAGGATGGAGTTATGAGGTGGGACCATTGCAGGAGGGTATTAGATCCTGGTATGGAGCCTTTGTGGATGGGATGAGCCCTTCAGAATAGGAAATGCCGTTGTGTAGGCGGATTATAAGCCATTGGTTGGTATATTATTTTTTGGATAGGAAAGACTGCTGACTCCTCTCCCTGCTTCAGCCCACAAATATCATCTCTTTTAGGAGTCAGCTCTCCTGCTGAGTCCTATGCTCTTTCCTGGGACTCATTCTTCCTCTATACCTCTTTCTCAGGGCATCTGACTAGCTGCATGGTGCTGCCTGAGGGCGGCTAGCTGCATGGTCCTGCCTGAGTGTGGCTGGCTCCATGGTCCTGCTTGAGTGTGGCTGGCTCCATGGTCCTGCCTGAGGGCAGCTAGCTGCATGGTGCTGCTTGAGGATGGCTAGCTGCATGGTGCTGCCTGAGTGTGGCTGGCTCCATGGTCCTGCCTGAGTGTGGCTGGCTGCATGGTCCTGCCTGAGGGCAGCTAGCTGCATGGTGCTGCTTGAGGATGGCTAGCTGCATGGTGCTGCCTGAGTGTGGCTGGCTGCATGGTCCTGCCTGAGGATGACTGGCTGCATGGTTGGTCCTCCTGTATGCATGGAGCAGTTTGAATTTACTTTCTGAGTCTGTGAAATGGCTTTGATATTAGTTGTACTTGCAATGTGGACACTTATTGCACTGGGCAGAGACCATCTCTGTGGGGCTCTGTCTTGCTCAGACAGGGAAGCTCCTTCCCCTATAATCCACTGTGTAGCCTCTGCCTCCTGCCAGAATCTGGAAACCACAGCAAGCCCCATTTAGCACTGTATCTTTGACACTCATCCCAGTGGTGAGATACAGCTGTGGTCAATGCACATGTCTGGACCAAGGCTAAACAGCTTGCCTGCCCACTTTAGTTTTTCTCCTTTTGTGAGGGGAAAGGAAGGCCAGGTGGACTAGTTATGTGAATAACTTAAGTGATGGAGAGTTTGATTAGCTACTGTGGCCGAAAGATGTGTAGGGATTTGCTGTAGGCCACCCAGGGGGCATGTAACAGAGCAAAGATATCAGTCCTCTCTAGACCAAGGCTGCCTTTCCCACTGCAAGCGGCATGAGGAAGAAAAGATTGTTTTTTTTTTCTTATTTGGCATGAGAGGAAAAGAGAAAGAAGGCACCTGTCTAGATTCTTTGCTTTGCTCTCTAGCTCCTGTTTCACACACCTAGCCCTCATAGAACAAGGCCACTAACTGACAGGGGCAGCATCAGTGCTCACTTTGCTCCCTCGGCTCCTGTTGCTTTCCTGAGCCTCCGGTGGTGGCACCTGTTTATCAGCACAGCAATCCTCCCAGGTGGGAGTGACTTTAATCTGGCTTTTATAGATGCAGAAACTGAGGCCACGTGATTCGCTGGGGCCAACCACCCAGGAAGTAGGTCTCAGAAGCCTGTGTCACCCTTGGGCTACGCTGAATCAGACCTGCAGGTCTAAGTGATAGCAATCTCTTAGTGTATCTTTCCTTGGCAGCTACTGGAAATGCTAGTTAATGCTAGTGGGGACACAATGCAGAGGAGGGATTAAAGATTTGCTGTGATTTGTCACTTATTTTGTGGTGTGTTGACTAGGTGTCAGTTCTTGTAGTAACTCTGTATTTATTACATTTATTTAACTTTTCTTATGAACTCTTGTCTTGAGTACTGGGTTTCCTTCCATTTTACAGATTAGAAAATTTAGGCCAACAGTATACAGAGCCGATAGATGGTAGAGTCTGGATTCGAACACAGAGCCATTCTCTTGCTGTGTGGTGGGATGGAATATGCCAGAGGTAGATAATCATGTGGGTGGGGGGTGAGTTTGGCAGAGTAGGAAAGGCATCCAGAGAGAGGGTACCCAGCCAGCCATTGCTGACTGAATTCATGTGGTAATCCATGGCTCTCGTCTGATATCATCTCTGGGAACGGGCCCGGAGCACCCGTGAGAAACAACACAATTGTTGAGCAATGCAATCTTGTGTCTTAGGAAATGGAAAATTCTGAAGAGGAATGTTCTAGGGTTTTGGAGAGGCAGACTCACAGAGCTGAGAGTCCCATTTGTTCACTGGTCCCTGAGACTGCTCTGTCTCTTCCTCCACTCAGAGCCCTGGCTGGGGTTTTTCTCTGTCCTCCCCGCTGCCTGTCAAGTCCCCCGACTGCCTGTGACTGTCCTTCTCCCTGGTGCAGATTGCATTAAGCATGGGTTCTGTTACTAGTGTCTATTTTTACTTTTTTTTTTTTTTTTTTGAGATGGAGAAGTCTTACTTTGTAGCCCAGGCTGGCCCTGAACTGGCAGCACACTTCCATTCTCAGCCTCCCTAATGCCTGGGTCATAGGGCTGTACAACCATACTCAGTTCCTGGCACCATTACTGAGAGGCCAGCAGGACTTGAGTGATGCTAGGCTCAGGGGAAGTCTATCTTAGGCAGAAGCTTCTAGTTAATTCAGAAAGTGACTTAGTCCTGTATATTACCAGGCTCCAAGGCTTGGAGAGTTAAGACAAATCTCTTGGGCCACACAGAGCATTCTAACTAGAGCATTCTTGTTGAAGGGCGTGAATCATGGTAGGTGTTCCTTCAGCCAGCACAGTGATCCTCCCCAGCCCCACACCCTTTGTCTTTTCTCTCCTACAACTGGTAGGAAGTTGGATGTCAAAGATTTTTCTTAGAGTAGTTCAGTAACTCTTATTAAGGATCGAAGCTCTCCCTCTTACCCCCAAGTTTCAAGAGATATTAGTTAACAAAATGGATAGAAAAAAGGTTTGGGGCGAGGTCTGGTGTCCCTGGGGCTGCTATGTCAAATGGCACACTCGTGGCCATATGGGTCAGATTTCTGGAAAAGCTTGTCCAGGAGACAGAGCCCAAGTCAATCAAGCAGGGTGCTAGGCAGAGTGGGACCCCGTTCTTCTCTGCTCGGGCGGGAGGGAGGTGGATATTATTTGGGTGCTCATTGCAACAGGTGCCTAGGCTGAGGTTGACACAGGCAGGCTCAGGTGGCCTGGATGGCAATGTGGCAATTATGGAGGTTACAACACCAGGTGATAGATATATGATAGGTGCCTGGGAGCTCCGGCTAGAAGACGCTGCTGACCCAGCCCTTAGTGTGCGCACTGTTGCCCTGTGGTCTGGGAAGACTGAGGGGCCCGGGGCCAGTTGTGGAGGTGGTTCTTTCTCAGCTACCCCATGCGACCTGGCTTCACCAGGATGATGGAGGACTAGGGGTCTGGTACAATCATGTCACACGTGTACCTCCCAGAGCAGGAGGGACAGGCTGTCTCCTGGAAGAGGACAAAAAGAAAAGAGAATTGACAGCCAGGCATAGGTCCTTGCGACATATTTGATGCCAGAGAAGCCTGATGTGGTCTCACCAGGGATCTTGCTTGGTCTTGTTTGTGTCTAGCTCTGCAAAGGAAAGAGATTTAGGTTCTGTTTTCTGTTCCCTAAGGCTGGGATTGGCCACACCTATGCATTTCTATGGGGATTAGTGAATTCTGTGTGTGTGTCTGTCTGTCTGTCTGTCTATCTATCTATCTAATTATCTATTAACATGCCATCTTATTTGGACTTAGGAAGAAAACTAAAGGCGACTGCAGGTCACTAGCTGCCAACCCACTTCACAGCTGATCCAGTAAGGACGGGTCAGCAGAGTCAGCCTGCCCTGCTTCCTCGTCTCTGTCCCAGTCACAGGTTCTCTAAGCTTAAAGTTTTCCATTCCAAGAAGACTTGCAATTTTCATGAACCTTGCTCAAAAGTAAGTCCTGGGAGCTTCGTCAGGAGCTTTGTGAGCCCCTAAAGGAGAACCCTATGAACCCAGTCCTCTAAAGCATGCAGTGGGTCTCTTGTCTTTATGCACTTGCCTTGTTTCATTTCTCTTATTATGTGTGTGTCCATGTGTGCATGAGTGTGCATATGCATGTGTGCATGAATGTGTATATGCATATGTACATAAGTATATATATGCACGTGTGCATGAGTGTGTGTGTGTGTACGTGTGCAAAAATGAACATGTCTTGCATATGGAGACCTGAGGTTGATGTTTAGAATCACCCTCCAATAACGTTCTGCCTTGTGCTTTGAGGCAGCAATTTGACTACCTCCAGAATTAAGTGAAAACTCAAGGTGCTGGGTACACCTGCAAGAGGCGTTTAGTCCATTGGGTCCTTTGAGGCAGGGCCACACCTTCTAGTGGCAGCCTGTGCAAAGGACACGGAAGAAGCACATTTTTGCTCTTTGTCTGCTAGCCCTTGCTCTCACCTGAACGTTCATCCCTTCATTTGCATTAGAGCCTATTTTCTCTGGATTCTGGCATGTACCGAAGACCAGCTGACACATCCGGTCTCGTGGACTGACCAAGTACTGGATTCTCAGACTTCCTGTTGGTAGATGGCTGTTGTTGGATTAGCTGCACCACAACCTGCAACCCCCTGTTTTATATCAGGTCTGCGCATAGAGAGCCAGGGTTCTCAACCTTCCTCGTGCTCCACGCTTTGATACAGTTTTTCATGTTGTGATGATCCCTCCTTCCAACCACGCAAAATTATTTTTGTTGGTATTTCCTAACTGTAGTTTTGCTACCGTTATGAATTGTAATGTAAATTTCTGGTAGGTGGGAGATCTGATGTTCAGCCCTGTGAAAGGGTTGCTCGACCCCCCCCCCCCCCCCAGCTTGAGAAGCACTGATAATACTACGGGGATTCAGTATTCACTAAGGCGACTCAGGAGCAGTTTTCCTTAGAGACAGTGGTGGACCAGGACCTTGGTTATAAGATGACCTAAACTCTCTCCTTTAGATCGGTTTTGGGCCATAGCAATGGAGCAAGCTAGAACAGAAGGAGACCAAAAGAGGTGTGCTGTACAAGTCAAGGGTAGAAAACATCTGGAGAGACAGACACCAGTGATAGTTATATCATTGTTTAGGGAACAATAACTGAAACATCCCCTCCCCTCTCCTCCTTTCCTCTCCCCTCCCCTCCCCTCCCCTTTTCTCCTCTCTCCTCCTCTTCCTCTTCTCTCTCTCTCTCTCTCTCTCTCTCTCTCTCTCTGAATGTGTATGTAAGTATGTATGTATGTGTGCACATACATGTGGGGGCCAGAGGTCAAACCTTATATGTTGTTCATCAGAAGCTGTCTATTTTTTTCTTTTCTGAGACAGGGTCTCTCGCTGGCCTGGAATCTCACTGACCAGCAAGCCCCAGGGATCCTCCTCTCTCTGCCTTCCCAACATGGAAGGCCACCTTTTTTTTTTTTTTTTTTTTTAATTTAAATGTGGAACCTGGGGATCAAACTCAGGTCCCTGGACTTGCATGCACATCGAACACTCTACTGACTGATCTATCTCCATTTCCTACTTTCTTTGGGTGTTGTTGTATATTCTTGATCCACAGCTGGTTGCTGGTTGACTCTGGAGAGTTGTCCATTGCCTAACTAGTGTCATGCCAAGAGCAGCAGCTGACCTTCGCTGAGTACTTACTGTGTGACCATGACTGTGCTGTGTGCTTTAGAGTGGGTTTAGTGCTTCTCAGCCTTGGTTGAGTAATCAAACTACACACACACACACACACACACACACACACACACACACACACACACACACACTCACGCACTGACTGTTCAGACTCTACCCAACTTCCATGAAGTCAGAATCTAGGTTGGGGCCTAGACACTGAGACAATTCACAAGGTCCCCAGGTCATAAGACAAGCCACTGCTGGGATTCTCAAATTGACTCTTTCAACTTCCCACTGGTCCTGTGAGGTGGTACTAGTAGACACCCCCCTTTTCAGATGCTGAGGCAAGGATGTAAATCTTTCTATGGGGACCTCAGCTCTGGCAGTCTGGCTCCATGGTGCAATGTGAATAGTCCGTACAGTGTCAGGATGAGTGGTCTGGCAGTGAGAATGCCACAGGCCATGAAAAATTTAAGGTGTACCCTAAGGCCACTGCAAGGGTTTGAATGTGGGGTACCCCATCCATGCATATGTGTTGGAAATTTGGCTCCAAATGCAATGGTGCTGAAAGACGGCGCTTGTTTAAGATGTTTGGGTCATAAGGCTCTGCTTTGGTGAATGAACTCATTCTTTTATGGATTAACGGCTTAACAGAGTAATTCATTTGTGGATTAATGGGTTAATGGATTATTGGGTTGGGGAGATGACTCAGTCTCTAAGGTGCCTGCTGTGTAAGCGTGAGGACTGAGCTCGGATCTCCAGTGATCACATTAAAACCAGATGCAGCGCATGCCTGTAACCCCAGCACTGGGAGGATTCTGAGATGCCAGCCTGCCAGTCTCATGGAAATAGTGAGTTTCAGATTCAGTCCTGTCTCAAAAGATAAGATGGGGCGTGATAGAGGACTATATTAGATGTTGACCTCTGGCCGACATTCACAACTACGCACACAATTGTATCCCTCTCCACGAAAATGTATGTGTGCCCCTCTCTCTTGTAAAATAAAATGCTTAAAATTTATCTCTGAGGGCCAATTTGTTCCATCTTGTTAGAGGATGACCTTGGCCACGTTATGATATGGCAAGAAGGCCCTCACCAGAAGCCAAACAGAGGCCGGCACCAAGCTCTGGAAACTCAGCTGCTGGGACTCCTGTTCTTCACGAATCACACAGGCTGCCATATACGGTGACAGCATCAGAAGCTGAGCTATGACTCTCACCCGCTCAGGTTCCATGGAAGCAAGACTAGGACATTAAATACTTGGTCCTTATCTAGTGGACTGCCACTGCAGTGCCCCTCTATTCCATTAATTATGTGATGCCCTCAGCGGCGAGAGGCTGTAGCCTGAAGAACATGGCTTCTCTGAAGAGCCTGCAGAAACCACCCTGCTGCACTCTGAGCATGGTTGCCGGGAGCTGGGCAGACGGGGTCCCCGTCAGGGAGCATGTGTGAAGCTGGGCTCCTCAGGGACCATCATGCCTCCTGCTGCCTCCGTTGTTGAGCTGAGGTGGCACTGGTGTCAGCACAGTGTTTTTCCTCTTCCCAACCATGCACTCTATTCACTGCCTGGTCAGGATTTTCCAAACAACATCTTTTACTTCTGTAATAAAATTGATGCTTAAAAAAAGCCATCAGCCTCAGTGATCAATGAAGTTTTAGAAAGAGAGATAATGAAATATATGTGTGTGTGTGTGTGTGTGTATTTCCTTAGGACAGACTTACAGGAAATAGATCAATACTGAGACATTCTAGAAATACCCTTCACTCTCACAGTCGAACATTAGTCAGTTTTCTGTTACTGTGACAAAAATTCTTAAAAGAATCAACTTAAAAGGAAGGGAGGCTTATTCTCAAAGACACAGTTTCAGAGGTCTCAGTTTATAATTGCCTCCTGTGGGCAGAAGAGCATCATGGTGGGACAGTGTGGTATATCATAGCTGTTTACCTTATGGACTGTATGCTATATCATAGATGTTTACTTTATGATAGACACTGTGATATACCATAGATATTTACCTTATGGACAGTGTGCTATTCCATAGCTGCTTACCTTATAGACAGTATGAATTACCATAGATATTTACCTTATGATGGACAGTGTGATCCATAGATGTTTACATTGTGGTGTGATATACCATAGATGCTTACCTTATGATGGACATTGTAATATGGTGGACAGTGTGATATACCATAG
Organism: Acomys russatus; assembly: GCF_903995435.1. NCBI lineage: Eukaryota > Metazoa > Chordata > Mammalia > Rodentia > Muridae > Acomys > Acomys russatus. The sequence goes on along the minus strand of NC_067153.1, from coordinate 24,048,623 downwards.
CTGTTTACTTTATGGTGGACAGTGTGATATACCAAGTTACCTACCTTATGGCAGAGAGAAAGATTAATATTCCTCTCAAGAGCACACTTCTAATGACCTACCTTTCTTCTACTAAGGGTTGCACTGGGTCCCAGTGGCACTACGGGCTGAGGGCCAAGCCTGCAGTACACGGACCTTTTGGGACATTGGAAATTATCATCTGATCATGGTGGTACACAGGCAGAATCCCAGCCCGCAGGAGACCAGGGCCAGAGAATATGAATCTGAAGCTGGCCTGGATGACATGAAGCTCTGTTTCAGATAAAAAGAATCTACACCAAGCAAATATGATACTCCCTTTTCTCCACATATGCCTTGCCTATAATTCCCCATCATTTTCTTTTTAGGCTGCATCTATGACATAGTATCTTGGGGACAGGTCCTAGTGGAAAGGCATATTTCCTCATGGGAGTCTGACTTTTCATCTTCCTACTCTTGTTGATTCAGTTTTCTCCTAGAATGCCCTTCTTATACTTTCCCTAGTCTGTCCGTCCATCCATCCACCCATCCATTTGCCTATCCACTCACCCATCTACCCACCTACCTATCCACCCACACACCAATTCACCTACCTACGCATCTATCCACCCACTCACCCATCCATCCACCTACCCGCCCACCCACCCACCCATCTATCCACCCACCCACCCACCCATCCATCTATCCATCCAGGAATTCATTAACTTTTTATTAGTGAAAACGAGGCAGTCTTTAATATACAATGCATCCATGCATTTATTAAGCACCTTCAAAGGACCTTGCATCAGCTCTAAGTGGGATGAAAATGAGCCTCTAAGTTACGGTTCTTCTGGAGTCGGAACTCAGAAGAGGACCGTGGCTGTTGTGAGAGCAGGTAGGCTGAAGCAGAGCTGGTGTGTGGCTAGATGTGGGGCAGGCACTGCAGGGCCAAGGAAGACAGTCAGTTCCAGCTTGGCAGAGGTCTTCGGCTACCTCACTCGGCAGTTCACTGGGCGTGGCTGGGAGAAAGGCAGTGCAGAGGCCTCATCTGCTCAGATGGTTTCTCTATCTGATGCCATAGGCAACTTCTCCACCCTTTTCTAGCCTCATTCAAAGTCTCTGGTACCCTGTGTATCTGGTAGGCAGTTACCAAATGTTTGGCAGAGAGAATAAAATGCTGTGCTTTAATTTCCTCAACTGTAAGCATAGAAAATACAATCTGCCTGATAACGCCTCCTGGAGTGCCGTGTGAGTAAAACAAGGTTAAAGGGTCACTGGTCTTATGGAATCGGGGGTGGGTGGGTGGGAGAGTGTGGGGGCAGGACTATTTGTTTCCCAAGGAAAACCCAATCGGAGAAGTCTGATGACCCATGTAAGGTTGCACAGCGAACTGAAGAGATGAAGTCAGTTAGAAATATTTCCCTGAACTTTGACCTACAGCCTCTCCTCCCACCTGCCTCTCTCCACCTATAAACCAAGGCACTTCTACCTTATTCCCCAGCGAGTGTCTTTCCGCAGCTAGGTTGGCCACTGGTCTGGAAGCTGAGCCAGGGTGGCTGGGGCTCAGGCTGCAGCCAGAGCTCATGTGATGTCTAGGCCCCTCCCCCACTGCCCTGGGCCCTTTTTTTTGAAACACATGGAAAAGGGTGAGGATGATGGCTTTTCCTCAGGCTGCAGCTGTTTACTGGGTCAGGCTAACTGATTGCAAAATGAGGATTGGGAAAGGGTGTAGGGGGCAGGTCCCAGGATCTCCAGGCTACAGTGAGACCACAGTGGGACCAGTGCAGGCAGGCAAGCACCTGCTGGATTTTGGTGAGCAGTGCTCCTCAGATGTCATCTGTTCCTGGGACAACCATCAGAGTGCTTGCAGCCCTCAGCCCAGGCTCAAGACCACAGTCCTTAGAGCAATGCCTGGTGCCTTGATACTACCTGCCTTGGGGACAGACACCCTGCCTGATGCTCTGGGACCCTGACTCCCTTAGAACCCAGCCTTGTGTTTCCCTCCTATGGCAGCAGGTCCTATCATCTACCCAGGAGGCTGGAACTGGCTGCTGGACACCACAGTCCTCAGACTTTAGCATAGCCATTGGCCATGTGGCTATGTTCATGTACACACACACACACACACACACACACACACACACACACACACACACACGTCCATGGTGTCCCTGGGAATCCACACGGAGTGAGCTTCAGAAAGTAGAGATGTGCCCTTCCCTTCCTGGAAGCGAGACGCAGGGATGTCAGGCAAAAGACCAGGACAAAGGGTGGAAACTGGAGGGGGAAGCACATCCTCTGGGAAGGTAAGAGGTCTGGCCTGGCTGGCTAACTGGTCACATGACTTGCATCTTTGTTTTCTGGAATTCCTGCTGAATCTCCCTTGGGAGTCTTGGAAGGAGTCCAGTGACATGATGGATAGGCAGAACCAAGTTCCACCATTAAAACAAACATATTTAAAAATTGTATTTATTTATTGGTGTTTGTGACACACGTGTCATTAAACACATACTAATTAAGGTCAAAGGACCCCTTGAGGGAGTCGGTTTTCTCCTTCCCGAATGTGAATCTTGGGAATTGAATGAATTGAGGTCATCAGGCTTGGCTTAAAGTGCCCTTTTGTGCTAAGCTATCTCAGTGGCCCAGGTTCTGCCATTTTTGAGCACAGGCCGCGAACACCCTTCCCGGATCCACAGGCTCTCTCCTGTTCATAACGAACATGTCAAACTCTGCAGGGCTGGCATGACTGTGTGCACTTGGCTCTCAGCAGTCAGTATGAAGAGGAGAGATGTCTGTGATACAAGTGAGCTGGGGGTGGCGACACCAGGCATGGAGTGGCTACTTGCCTTGGTACTGGGTACTGTAGCCTTGAAGCTGGGATCTGGCCCACAGACACTCCAGACTGTCATCCTCTCAAGTGATGAGATCGGAGGAATACCTGCTACCAAGGCCATGCTTAGCTATGCTGGAGGGTCAGCTGATCATCTCCCACAGCCTTCCGGAAAGGCCCTCAAGTGGGTGTCTGTGTGGACTCGCGAGTACTGTAATTTTCATTCCAGAAAATGGTTTCCATTCACATGGGTTTCATGTGGAGTGTGAAGCCACTGGTGTGTGAGATGTCTCTTGGTGTCAACCTTGGAATAGTGCCAGGCAGATAGGCTTGTTAGTAGAAACCCATGGAGGGAGACACTGTTTGGGAAGCCACAGTGGTCAGGAACAAGACCCTAGAGGCTGGAGAGATGGCTCACTGGTTGCGAGCAATTGTTGCTCTTGTAGACTGTTCAGCTTTGGTTCCTGCCACCTACATGGTGGCTCACAACCATCTATTACTCCAGTTCCAGGGGATCCGATGCTATCTTTTGGTCTCAATGGGCACTGCACACGTGTGGTATATGTGAACTCATGCAAGTACGCACACATACACAAAAAACTAACCAAAATTAACAACAACAACAACAACAACAAAAAGCCCTAAAGCTTTGTAGCCCTATGGCTTGGGTTCAGATCTCTGCTCTGCCTCTTGGTAGTCCTTTGATATGGAGTTAGCGGCTGTATTTTTGTTTCCTAATCTCCAAAGTTGGATGGGAGCCACATCTTTCACTAGGGCTTTTAGGCACTGAATTGATGAACTGACTTAGTGAGGGTCTCTCTGTAGTGCAGCTCTCTGTGCCTGGCATGCCAGGATGTGCAGATAGGGAGCCAGAGAGCTTTTATTCTTAAAAAAAAAAAAAAAAAAAAAAAAAATTGACCTGCGTGCATACACTATAGTTTGGTAATATTCCCCACTCTTCTCTGTATCTCCTCCCAGATCCATCTCTGAACCCTCTACTTCCTCCCAACTTTGTCCTTTTATATGTTATAACCTACTGAATCCAACTTGTGTTTCCCATATGCCCCTGGTTGTGAAGCCATTCCTGGGACGTGTTTACCAGGGGCTACACCCTGGAAGACTAACGCCTCTTCCTTCCCCAGAAGCTGTCAAACTGTCAATAGCTCCTCAGCAAGGAGTGGGAACTGTGAGTGCCTTCTCCCTCCGCGCTGGAATGCTGACTGGCTCAATGTCTGTGCAGTTGACCACAGCTGGGCAGCAGGCTTTTTTAGTCTCTACCCGCCTCAGATGCTCAGACCCAAAGAAAGAAAGCAGGGAGAAGTTATGTCCCGGGATATCTGACAACTCAGACATAAGGCTTGTCTTCTAAATCTGCAACTTGGGGTGGTATTATCTTTGGGTAACAGGTAACAAGAACCCACATCTGGTCAACTGGCTTGTGCCCTGCTCCCACCTGGGCACCTGTCTATAGGCGCTGCTGGCCAGCAGTTCAGTGTAGAGCTCCAGCCAAGCAAGTGGGACAAAGAGCCCAGGCCTCCAGGGTACCAGAGTGGGACGAACATTGGGTCATGTCCAAATGCTGGTTTTAGTTCTGGGCTCTTCTTTGGTCTCAAAGTTCTCTGAGCTTCAGTGTGACCTTTGCTGAAATGGAGGCACTATTGACACAACTGCTGGCAATGCCAAGTGTGACACCAAAGTGACACTGCATGAACAGGAAACCCCAGGGTGCTCAGGACAGCAGTAAAGGATTGTCACGGGGAGGGGACAAATTTCAGTGTAGTGTGTGCATGTGCACCCTGACATCAATGTCCTGCTTGATTGCCTGGGTACCCACACCTTCAGCTCCTCGTGTGAAGCCTCTGGAAAGCCCTGCGTGCTGGAACCTGGCAAGCAGATGAGTAGCCATGGATACTGCTGGATGCTTGGGTATAGTGGTACCCTTTGAAGTCCATGTGCTGAAAGAGAATCCCTGAAGTCCTATGTGGATGGTAGTTGAGAGTTAGCACCTTTGGATAGTGACTGGATCCTGAGAGCCAAGCCAGCCCTGATTAACGTTCACCGTAGGAGTTGCTTTGTTCTAAGAGTGAGCTATCTAGCACACTTGCTCTGCCTCACCATATAGACCAGTGGTTCTCAGCCTTCCTAATGCTGTGACCCTTCAATACAGTTCTTCATGCTGTGGGGACCCCCAACTTTAAGGCTATTTTGTTGCTTCATCATAACTGTGGCTCTGCTCCTGTTATGAATTGTAATGTAAACATTGCTACCCACAGACTGAGAACAGGGAATGCAGCGCCAGTCTGTGCTCTGCATTTTTCAGCATCTAAAGCCACTAGCCAAATTGATGCATAGTCTTTAAAAACTGTTTATTGATGCATATTAATTGCATTGTTTTCATGTGACATTTTCGTACATTCTTGTGCTTTAATCAGGTTTCTCCTCTCTCTCTCTCTTCCTCTTTCTTAAAACACCGACTTTCATGTTGCTCCCCTCCAACCATTTCCCAGATACTGTTTATGAGTGGAAGCACGTCATTCTTATACATTCTGAGTTTGTCTTATTTCACTTAACATGATGATCTATCCATTTTCCTGAAAAAGGCAGCAGCGGGGGTGGGGTAGGGGTGTGTGTGGGGGCTCACAATCTTATTTTTTTCTTGGGTACTCCATTGTGTATATACAGCACAATTTCGTTTCTGCATTCATTCATTTGTTGATGGGCATGTCTAGGCTAGTTTATAACTTGGTCATCATGACTAATGCCATGATGAACCGAGACTGAGAATGTGCCTATGATGTGCTGGCTTGAGAGTGTGTCCAATTTTCACCAAGGAGTGCTCTATCTGGGTCATATGGTAGTTCTACTTTCAGGTTTTTGAGGAAGTTTGATGCTGATTTCCATAGTCGCTGAACAGTTTACAGCCCCATGAGCACGGTGTGAGGGTCGTCTTCGCCACATCCTTACCAGGTTCTGCCATATCTTCTAACCTTTGTTCGTTATAGCTTTTCTGGGCTGTGGTACACTCAGGTACAGTGCTGGGAAGGGGACTAAGAAGTGACGGACGCTAAGTTCCCAACCTCCAGTCAGGAGCTTGAGCTTTTGCAAGCCTTTGTTGCTCGATGGCTTGGCCCCATCATTCTCCTTCTTTGGGGAAATCACACACCGTGGCAAACATAGACCAATCAGGTAACATTTCAAATACTTTCCCAAGCCACAGGATTCTGCAGGATAAGAACAGCAATGGCCAGAAGCATTAGACTACAGCTTTCTCTGGAGCAAGCAAGCATGCTGTCTGACCTTGGGGCAAGTCACTTCCCTTTGCCAAGCCTGATTGGGATTCCAGGGCAGGGCAGCAACTCCAACACAGAACACACTGGAATCAACCTGGAAGCAGTGTAAGAGACAGCGGTGACGGCCTCATCTCTCCTTGACTCAATTGGAGGCTCTGGGCTACATTGTTGGGACCGTCAATTGCCTGTCTAATGTGGCTAGTGCACAGGCAGTGCTGGGGGACACAGTATTCCCAGGGATCCAGGTTTTTCTTTTCTTTTTGAGACTGGGTCTTGTGGAACCCAGGCTGATCACAAATTTGCCTAGTAGCTGAAGACAGCCTTGAATTCTTGATTCTTATATCTTCACCTCCCAAGTGTTGGCATCAGAAGTCTCCTTTGGGCTTTTGTCTTTTGGTTTTGGGAACTCTGTGGGATATGATGGTCACAGGTGCCCTCAATGCTGGGGCTATCATTCTGTTTGCCAACAGTGTATGTGTATTTCTGTCCATGTTCATGTATCCCCTCCCCCACCCCAGATCCTACATATAACGACAAGTGTGCCATATCATCTTTCTAAACACATCATCTTTCCGTGTATCACGAGAATTCTCTGGAAGTCTTTAGAATACTTCCCTGAGTGGCGCCCCTACCCAAAGAAGGACATACAATCTTCAGGGAATGGAGCATCCCAGCTTAAAGATATCTGCCCAAGTGATTCGAAGTATGAGCAGCTGAGTTGAGAGTTACTGGCTTCTAGGCCTAGCTTGTGAGTCAGAGAACGCTGCCTGACCTCTCAGGCTGGTGCTTTTCTTTTCTGGGCAGGTTGCTTTATGGCCTGGGATGGGTGACAGCCCTCAGGAGGCAACCTCTGAGTACGCACTTGAATCCCAAGTGCTGGGATTAAAGGCCCTGTGCTACCACACATAGCGATGGAATTCCACTTCTGTCTTTATTGGCTGGGTGACTTTGGATCAATTGTGAACCTCTCATAAATTCACTTTCCCTCCCTAGAAAAAAGGGGCCTTATGCTAGCATTCACTTTGTGGGGCTGTGGAGGGTGAATGAAGTCTACTTCAAAGTCAACAGCACCTGGCTCAGCACCCAGAGCACTGGCGATAATTTTAGGGTGCGTATACCTTCTTGACTTCTAGACCCTAGCGCCAAGCTCTGTGTGATTGGGTGGAGGAGTCTTTCCCTAAAGACAACTTTGCATCTGTTCTATTTTGTTCTATATCCCATTTTGATGATCTTTCCCATAAGTCTTACCTGTTAAGCCTAAAGACCTTAACCCTGGCTGTGAATCGTAATCACTGAGAGAGCTATTGGAAGGGCAGATTCCCAGGCCACTCCTCTCTACCTCCCCTCACTATTACCCAGGGGCCCTTGGGTGAATCCAGGAACTTGGGATTTGGAAATTCTACCCAAGTGTTATGCTTTGATTATAAAATATTCCCTATAGGCTCATGTATTTAAACACTTGGTTCCCTGCTGATAGCACTGTTTGGGGGAGATTGTAGAACCTTTTAGAGGTGATGGTTAGCTGGAGGCAGTGGGGTGAGAGGAGGACATTCAGCATTATAGCCTAGCCTTACTTCTGGGCGCAGACACTCTGTGCTTACTAGCCCACTGAGATATTAACAAGCTACCACATGCTCCTGTCACCATATAGCTGCCGACCCTGTGCTTCCCTGTCATGACGGACTGTGTCCCCTCAAACTGTGAGCCCAAACAAGCCACTTCTTGTCAGGTATTTGTTCACAGCAACCAGAAGAGTAACCAGTACAAGTAACTTCCTCCTACCCCCGCCCCCAGTGCTGGGGATGGAAGCAGGGTACTGTGCATGCTTAGGCAAGCAGCTTGCTCGCCGAGCTACATCCTCATCTCACCCAACATGTGTTAAAAATTCAGCCAAGCACTGCAGTGGATACAAAATTCCATAGAAGCCCATAAGATCGCCTCTGTACACAGGTCCACAAGTCAGCAAAAAGTCCTTTGTCATCCTGGGAGTCTGGACTTTTGCTTTGGAAAATACAGCTAATGTGTTTTCTAATGGTGAGGAAATTTCCATGGAGTCATTGCGACGCTCCTGCCTTGCAATAGCTTGAAAAACATATTTCTCAGCAATTCCTATCCAAAGCCAGAATCCCTTCCTCGCTTCTTGAATCTTGGTTTACACCGAGTCCTTTATGGCTCTCTCATCTTTATGGTTTGGACCAAATTCCTGACACCACAATGGGATGGGTTCACTTGGAATGGACGATGAGAGGCTGTAAGGAGGACCAAGGGGCCCCAGCAACAGCCAAGCACTACCCACTAAGCTCACGAATGAGACCGTCTTGGTCTGCTCCAACCTACCAGTCAGCAAACATATGCTGACGTGTTCTCAAGCTGAGGGAAAACCAGCAGGAATGCTGACTCGGCGACCAGCAGACCCATGAGAAGTGACTAAATCTCTGTCAGTTCAGCTGGTGTGGGGCAGGTTTGTTACAGGTAATAAATACCAGGAATCCATCCATGCTGGGCTTGAAAGACAGCTCAGTAGGTAAAGTGCTTGCAGTGCAGCCACAAGGATTGATGCCCAGAAGCTGTGTTCAACAACAACAACAACAACAACAACAACAACAACGACAACAACAACAACAACGACAGGTGTGGCAGTGTGCTCCTGTAATCCTAGCTAGTCAGGAAGGGCGAGACAGGAGGGTCACTAGGGCTCACTGGCTGGTAAACTGCTGGCTCAATGAGAGACCATGTGTTAAACACACACACATACACACACACACACACATACACACACACACACACACACACACACACACATACACACACACATACACACACACACACACACACACACATACACACACACACATACACACACATACACACACACATACACACACACACATATACACACACACACACACACACACACACACTCACTCACTCACTCACACATGCTTTCCCTTCCTTTAGATTGAGAGTCTGTATCAGCCAGAAAGGTAGCCAGAAGCAGAAGAGGCCCACGCAATCTCCTAGTCCTGGGGGATTCAGATCTGTGCCCCAGGTCAGTGTAAGAGGCTGGAAAGTCCCAGGGGGTCATGTTTGGCTACTGAGGCCAAGGCAATGTAAACCCCATCTGACCCCTTTGCCTTTGGAAGCCTAATCTTCCTGGGGCTTTGAGATCTGAGGCTCTGACTATACCCAGCATCTTCTATCTGCACTGTGGCAATACTCGTTCTGTGGCCTGAGGCCTTGGGAAAGCTTGGTGCAATCGTGAATGAGTTAAACGCTATCTGATCATAAGTCAGAGGGCCTGTTTTCATTTTCAAAACTCTGTGTGTCAGTGGCTCTAATGCAATGTCCAGCAATATCTTGAGCAAGTGACCGGCAGGGGACATAGGATGCTGTTTACTCAAGATAGCTCCATCATGCAAAAGCAGCTTGCCTAACCGGGTTTGTAAGCGATGGTTACGAGACCACCATTGCAACAGTGATTGCTCTGGGGGACGGTCTCAGGAGAGAGCTGGTCCCTTCAGGTCAAGTTTGGGGCCCCTTTCTACTTTCTGGAGCCCTGGGGACCTCTGGCAATGACCAGAGCAAAAGCATCGTTGGGAAATTCTATCTGAAGTGCTGTGATCTGGGTAAGGATGGCTGCCTCTGGGCAGCAGGCTTCCTGCTACCTTGGGAGAAACAGCCCCAGGTGTCAGCAGGAGTTGGAGGTGACTAGGGGCCTGTGGGTGTGTCATGGGGCAGGGGTCTGGACACTGAGAGAGAAAATGCTGATTTGGGCTTTTGGAAAGTTTGGTGTGGGTCTACGGGGGGCTTGGGCATTAGTGGTCAGTTTTAATCCAGTGGGTGGTTGTTGGCACTGTTAGGGATGGCCCCTATGAGTGTTTCCTGGAAGGCCAGTTTATTAGAAAGCCTTTCATGGTTTCTGTTTCTCCCTTTTGACCAGGGTCTGAGTCACTAAGACCTCAGCTACTACTGCTATTGCTGTTTCCTCCACAACTACAGTCATCATCACTGCCATTGCAACGCCTACCACCACCATCACCATGACAATGACCACGGTCACCATCAACACCACCACTGCTACCACCACCGACCCTGTCACCACCACCACACTCGCCACAATACCAACACTATCAGTACCATTGCCAATGACACCATCACCACTAGCACTAATATATTCTGGCCGCCATTGTCAATAGTACCAATGACACCATCCTGTCCACACTCCCTCTTATCATGAACACCAAGTGTCTCAGTCAATATCCTTTTAGTATTTCACAGAATGCTCGTATGTTCAGTGAATTCTTACAACATTTCCAAGAGCCAGGCATTGCTGTACCCAATTTATAGCTTGGGAAATTAAGGCACAGAGAGAAAATAATGGCTTGCTGGAGGCCTCTAGTGAGTGTGCACTATATGTAGGGACACTCAGAAGTCTAGGGGTGTAGTCACATTTTCAAAAGTAGGGAAGGTAAGATTAATTTTAGTAATGACTGAACATACCCAAAATAATATAGTTTTAACCCAAAGTGGCTCACAGTACCCCCTGTCCTCAGTCAAACCCCTAATCTGGACTGGACTTATGGTCACAGCTCACCTCATTTGGAGAGGTCACATTTCCAGTGCTCTGTCACAATATGTGGCTGGTGGCCAGGGTGTTGGACAGTACAAATCTAGATCTTTCAATGACCCGTGTTCTTTTTCCATAATATTCATCATATTTTCTCTGTTTCTAAAGGGGAGTTTTGAGCCAAGGCATATTCTAGGTCTTTCCTAGTTCTAAGGTTGTCTGAAGCTTTCCAGAGACCCACAACATAGAATCTAGGAGACATGGGAAATGAATGTCCCAAATTTTCACCAGAAATGCATATTGCCTTCATCACGGATGTTAGGGACAGATAGTGGTAGATACATGAAACACATACTCACATACACATAGACAGAAAGACATAAGGATTCCTCCACTCCAAGACATAAGACACACAGGAGGACAAGAGTAAGAGGCACAGAGATGTGGTGCCCTGAGGTCACTTTTGAGTGTGTCTTTCTGTTCCTGATATTATTTGGGGCCATTCTGCCCCTTATAGGCCAGATAAAAATTGCCACAGAAAGAACACATATGATATGAACATTGGATTAAAGGTTCAAGTGATGGTAAGAGGTGGGTTAGTCAAAACAGAGAATGTATGGAAAACCCTTAAGTAAACCCACTGCTTTATAAGCCAATTAAAAACAACACTAGCAAAATAAAGATGGACAGATGGCCTAGTCTCTACCCTTACTAGTCCCCGTTATTTTTTTTCTTCTACATGTGTGCACTTCATGTGTGGACACTGGGTCTCTGTGGGAAAAGTCCTGTCCCCCTCGGCCAACTAAGCAGAGTTCAACTGTCCCAGCTCACACCATTCCCCAGGGCCCTACTCAGCCAACCTCCAATGCTGCCTCTCACGGCCTTGGACCTCTGCCTCCATTTCTCTAACTTTCAAACTAACTGTACTTTCCTTCCTCAGGCTCAACCCTGCGCTCCCCACTCTCTTCATCCTCTAGTTGGAAAATTCTCTGTTTCTTTTGCTTAGGGCTGGGCAACACCCCCCCCCCCCCAAATAGTTTCCTCCCTCAGTGAGCCCCTGCCCTGTGGTCCTATTCCCAGCATCTCTGGCTTCAGCACGCCCTGAATTTCTACACCCCTGACACAGTAGGAGACTGCGAAGAAGGTGTTCTGGAGCTTACAGGGATGATCCACCTTCCCTACTCTTCCTGCTGAAGACGTGTCCTCCTTGGCTCTTCCAGGTGTTTCCATGCATCAGCAAGTCCTACAGGGCAGGTGCAACTGGATCCTGAGGGGGAGGGAATGGCCTTAGTAAGGAGAGTGCTGTGACCAAAGGCTGGGATTCTTCCTCTAGTTCCTCTGCTCCTGTGTGAGTGAGGGAACCTGGCTCAACCACTTCAAAGCCACTGGCCATCCTGATTAGGTCACTCCTGGCTGGAGGATGTTCCAGGAGTATTTTTCTGGGCCCCTGGAGGCATTGCTCAACACTCTGACAAATGAGCAACAACGCAGTCAAGGGTTTTGAAATGAAATTCTTCTTCTGTTTTTTTTTTTTTTTTAAAGACAGGGTCTGGTGTGAAGCTGACTGTGTACACTAGGCTGGTCGCAATCTAACAGAGATCCGCTGGCCTCTGCTTCCTGAGGGCCAGGGCTAAAGGTCTGCGCCACCATGTGTGGCTTGAAATGAGGTTATTAAAGAGGAGGCCAAGGATTTTGTTTCCATCCTTCTCCCTTTTAAACTTTACTTCCTCCCCCGGCCCCTCCCCTTCCTTCCCTTCCCCTCCTCTTTTGCTCCCCACTCTCCGTAATACAGAATGGTCCTACTCTGAGAGGGTGTGTGAGTTCAGATGGGTCATCCTGTCCTGACCCAGGAGAGGGAAGAAGGCGGGTTCTCTCTGGCTTTCAGTTGGTATCTTTTTCTCTTTCCAGATCATCACAGCATAGTGGAAGAAATACACATGGGAGATTCTGGGGGGGTGATGGTGTGCTGTTTGCAGTGCACACGAGGACGGGAGAAAAGGGACAGAGTGTTGTTGGTCAGTGGTGCAACGCTATAGTGTTAGGATGGCTTGGTTGTGCTGTATGTATTTTGGGCAGGGTAAGGAATTAGGCATAGAATGATGTGTCAAGAAAGCACCCGGTAGAAAGTGAAAGCAAACCTGATCCACGGCAGCTTCACTAATCAGGCATTTACTTTCCCGCAAAGCAAGAGGTCTGGAGGGCTAGAAGGTGGAGCAGAGAGAGCTAGAACAGAACTCCACTCAGCCGAGCTCCGAGGCTCATTAGCGCTGTCACTTTGGTGTGCCCTTCTTATGGGCGGAGGACTGCTCAGTCTCCATGGGTCACATTCATGGGATGCAGGAGAAGGAGTGAGAGATCACATCAGCCGAGGTTGTGACTTTGGGAGGTGTATCACCTGGTCAGCGTACTGCTGCACTGCACTCCTTGGTTCCAGCTGTGCCACACGGTATGAAAGACGGACTTAGGTGTTCAGTATCCCTGCCTTCCTACTAAGTCAGGAAAGAAGGCGTTGGTCTGGGTGAGGACAGTCCAAATTCAGTGTTCTCTGGTCAGAGGATGTGGGGTGCGTGGGGTGGCCACCAGGATGAGCAGGCTCCAGAAAGTGGGCTAACCTGAGGAATGAGGGTTTCTCATCCAGAGACCAGAGGCCATGAACCTTTGGCTGGTGACTGACTTCAGTTTGCTGGTCCCTAGTCCCCAGCAGATGTGTCTGTGTTCTGGAAGAACAGACGTGAGAGTGATTAAATGTTCAGTCCTGGGCCCAACTGTAGTGGGCATCCACAAATGGCACGTATGTGATCACTACTGAGGGAGTCGGAAGAGGCTTGCTTGGTAAGGGTGAAGTCAATTCCCTTCATTCTTGTCTTCATCAAGACTCAGGGCCATGCAAGCTTTAAGGTCTGGGTCTGTCTGTCATTGTGTTTAAGGCAAGGCCTCGCCAAGGCATGTGTGGTGGAGAGGATGTCGGGTTCAGTCTGTTGGAGGCAGCCAGAAGTGTGTTGGATCTGGAGGAGGAGGCAGTTGAGAGATGGCTTTTGTTAAGAAGGTGTAGGCTTCTGGGCTGGGCTTGAGCTGCTTTGTACAGGGTCTGTGGCATCTTTCAACAGTAGGGGAAGGGAAATCTGTCGTCAACATTCTCCTAGTCACCTTCCTTCCTTTGTCTATCTGTCTGTCTATCTATCTATCTATCTATCTATCTATCTATCTATCATCTATTTATCTCTCAATCTATCATCTATCTCTATATATCTACTGATCTCTCTGTATCTACTGTCATCTATCTATCTGTCTTTCAATCTCTCTCTATTAATCTATCATCTGTCTCTTTTATCCATCAATCTATTATCGATCTCTCTACATCTCTCAATATCTATCTATCTATCTATCTATCTATCTATCTATCTATCTATCTATCTATTATCTATCACTTATTATTATGAAACAAAGTCTTGTTAAGTAGCCCAGAATGGCCTTGAAATTGCTTTGTAGCCCAGGAAGACCTTGGAATCTGATAACCCTGAGTGACTGGGATTACAGACCTCTACCATCAGGCTAAATCCTAACTTCTTTGCTAAGACTAGGAAGTTGAGGGTTAGAGAGCAGAAGGTGATTCTCGGCCTGGGATGTCTGTGGGACCCAGGAAGTCAGGTGAGGGCCCAGAGATGGCTGGGGTGGGGACTGGAACAGAGTTTGGCTGGGGCATGAGCAGGAGACTTCCAGCAACTCAGTGAGACTCAGCTTCCTCTCTGTTGAAGGACACCTAGCAACTCACTCCTTCCTAACTCACCTCTCTCTGACTCATTGGCTTTTCTACCTGAGAGGCTCAGAGCTCAGAGCTCTGAGAGCTTAGCTCAGATTATGCCTTCTTCAAATCCTCTCCAGGGCTGTTCTCTTTGGGACTGTTGTCCCTGGGCCTTTGCACATGTCATCCCACGCCCTAGACAGCAACTGTCTGTCTTCCTCCCCATGGAATGGCACAAATCTCATTTCATCAAGAAGCCTTCTGTTCTTGTGCCCAGCATATCGCACACCTGCCCTGCATCAGCATTTAGAGCAAACATGAGTTCTGTGGTGCGTGCAGCCTCACAAACAGGACTGCACAGATGCTCACGGCAATGTACGCAGAGCGCCAGCTCCCATTCTGCATTAGAAAATGATCTGATGCCAGGCACGGTGACACACACCTTTATTCCCAGTACTCAGAAGGCAGAGGTGGGTGGATCTCTATGAGTTCAAGGCTAGCCTGGTCTATAGGTCAAGATAGAGGACAGTCAAGGTTACACAGAGAAACTCTCAAATGAACAAAACCAACCAACCAAACAACAGCAAATGAAAATGATTTAGTAGCTCACACTTGAAACCCCAGCACTGGGGACATGGAAGCAGGAGACTTAGAAGTTTAGGGCCATCCTTACTTGCACAGGCAGGTTGAGGCTAGACTAGGCTGTGGGAGGTTGTGTCACACACACACACACACACACACACACACACACACACATACATACATATACACACATACACACATATGTGATATATATGACATATATATGTATATATATATGTATATATATATGTATATATATGGCACACTAAAAAGAAGAGGAAGAAGAAGGAGGAAAACAAATAAAACAATGATTCAAAGTGGGAAAATTCAGTTTATGCAATGGCCATTATTAGGCCAGTTACAAAGTTCTCATGTCCATTGTTCATCCTTATTACTATCATTTTAACAAGTTGAATCCACTCCTTTCCTTTTTCTTGTTGATGAGGAGAGGTCTGGAGGGAGGAAGAATCCATGTATCACCAGAGTGCCCTTTTCCCCCCTTTGGAAACGCTCCCTTTAATATATAAACCCTCTGGCTTTTGGCGACCCAACTTCTGTCCTTCGGTCCACACATATGTCCATGTCCTGCCCTGCCCTGAGGTATCCACTAGTCAACAGCGGCAAGCCACTGGATGTGAGGGGTATGGTTCTTTTCACCCAGATCCTGGTTCATCCAGTTTCGGGGCTCCCATCTGCATTGGGCAGGTGGATAGCTACACCCCCACCCCCATCTAGTCCTCACTACCACGTTGCAAAGTAGCTATTATTACCTGCACTTAACAGAAGAGATAGTGGCTCAGTGATGTGTCACAGAACTGGAAAGTGACAGAGTTGGGACTGGAGCCCAGGACCTTGGGGATCAGAGCTCAAATTCTTTCCATCACTCAACATTCCTCAGCCTCAGTACTGTTCTCATTTGGGGAGTGGGGAGAGTTTTGCTAGATGGGGAGTGTGAGAGTTGCAGCTCCGAGGGGAAAAGTTTCCCCCATGCAAGTGTTGCAGCTCTAAACAGAAAGGTAGCCTGGCAACCGAGAGCCAGGGACTAGCACAAAGTCATACCACACAACGAAGCTCATAGGAGCGATTTATTAGAAAAGGGGGGGGGAGAGGACAGGGGAGAGAGAGGGAGGGAAGGAGGAAGGGAGGGAGAAGCAGAAGCACCTTAAAAGAGAAGCAGCAAAGAACTGAACAGGAGGAAGGCCTTATATAGGGTCTTTTGGGTGGGGAGGTGGGGAGCATTCCGGGGTGGCCTGGGATTGGTGGGATTTTGTGGCCTGGTCTTGTTTGTTTGTTCTGTTCCTTTCCCCTTTGTAAGGTAGAGCTTGGCCGCATGTCTTGAGGGGCTGGAAACAGTTGTTATAGAAGTCTGGGGTTGGGGGCAAAGGGGTAGCCACTTGTATCCCTTCAGGCGCTGGGCCTGGCTTTTAGAGTAGTCTCCGGGGTGGGGCCGTGGCACTCATACCGCGAGGGGTTTACAGGAAGCAGAGCGGGGAGGGTTTCCTGTGTATTCTAGCATGTTTAATGGCATCTCTGCCTTTGCCCATAAGAAGCCAGGAGACTCCTATCTCCTGTTTATGTCTATGGTTACCAAATACATCTTAAATACATCTTTGGACATTGCAAATGTCTTCCAGGGAACAAAATTATCTTGGATTTTGAAGCATAGCTGGTTGGCGGCTCTTCTGGGTCTTTTTTCGGTCCTGCTTGGCATGTGTATGCAGTGGGTGGCAATCCAAAGACTCTCCAGCCTCCTTCCTATGTTTGCAGTAGCTCCAGATAGGCCATGATCATGTGAGAGAAACTGAAGACCCTGGTCTGGGTCCCAGCTCTGTAGCTTTACCTACTGGCTCTCCTGACTGAAGCATCTTGTGGCTCTGACTCCATGCAGCTGAGACTTGTTTATCCCTCCTACAGCACTGATTCAGAGGATTCACAGATGCGGTAAGTCCTTGGCCGCTGCTGGGACACCCAGCAATACAATTCAAATTAAAACAGTGCCCCTCTTCTTCAGTGCCATCTATGATGCGTGGGTTGGAGTTTGGTCCCCACATGCCATCCAGAATGTTCTAGCAGTAGCAGAGTTCTCAACCTGCATAACTATTCAATGCAGTATGTTTCAGAATGCTTTATTGATGGCCCTCCTTTGCCTCTTTACTAGAGGGACGTAGTAATGGAAGGCCACTGACAAAGGCCAAGCCTTATTTAGACCCAAGACTTGCCTTTCTCCTCCTCACCTACATTTGCTCTGGACTGGGTCATTTATTCACCAAACACATTGACTATCTACTTTGTGGAACCTGAGTTTGGATTCTTAGAAATGAGGTAATATGATGTGGTGGAGTGATTCTCAAAGCCTGGTTGGAGAACCTGTTGGAGCCCAGGACTTTCTTCTATTTTATTCCCAACTATAGACTGCCACACAATGCAGACAGAAGCAGACAGCCAAATCCAGCCAGTAGCAGGAAATATGCAAAAGATAAAAGTAGTTAACCTCTACTCTTAACTATTTTTCAAAATAGTTGTAATTTTTCATGAACAGACATTACTTTTGTACTTTGTGTTGTCTAGCAGTTTGCTCATAGATTGAAACATTCCATGCTGCAGGGTTCCTTAAGCAAGAAGGTAAACAAAATAGTTTTAGGAAGTCCCTGAAACAGATCAGATTCACCAGACCCCTTCCTCCCAGAGTCGTCGAGCTGCTCTCAGGCAAGCCAAGCTGTAGAGAAGACTTTTGGGATCAGACCAACTTCCTGTCTGGAAGAAGCAGAAACCAGCCTCTTTCTCTGGAAGAGGTTTAGACCAACTGAGTCACTTGGAAGAGCTACTCTTCAATGTGCTAAGCTGCCTGCAGGCTGTGCAGGGTGCTTCCCACCTTTTGTGGATGGTTTGCTGTGCTGGCATGGGCTTTGGTGATGCTGCTGTCTAAGTTATTTCGCTCCTGGAAGCGTCCCCTCACCCATACCCCTGTAATAACCCCAATAGAATTCATTGGTTCACAGAATCGGACTTTGGTGGCATCTGTACTTCAGTCTACCATGGGCCCCCTATTTGGGGGGAGTAGATGTGCACGTCTCTCCAGTAAAAGTCTTGTCATAAAACAATGTTCAGTGAGTTTTCTATCCTTTAACCTTTAATAAGGTTAAAACTTCTTAGCTGGACACAGCTGCACAAGCCTAAGGGGAGCAGAGGCAGGATTGCTGACAGTTCAAAGACGGACTAGACTACACCAAGAGCTCCAGGCTAGCCAGGACCCTGTCTATAAAGCAAAACAAAACAGGGCAGGGGTGATAGCCCAGTTGATAAGTACTTGTCTTACAAGTTTCATCCTTCAGAACTTATGGTTTTTGTTTGGTTTTTAACCCTAATATGGTGGCATGGGCTTAGAATCCAAGCATGGAGGAGGCCGAGAAGGGCTGGTCCCTGGCTACTGTCCAGCTGGCCTCACCTTATTGGCAATTGATAGGCCAGTGAGGACCCTATTCTCAAAAGCAAGGTGGAAAGCAACTTGAGGTTGCTCTCTGACCTGCACATAACCATGTACGTGCACTTGCATGCACGTGCACACTGCATCCTCCCACTATGGAATTTCTTGTTTTGATTTACAGAGAAAGTTAATAGTAATAGAGATAAGGCGCTGGAGGGGGGTTCTTTGGAGACTTACCTAATACCGGAAATAAACATACACACAGCTGGAAATGTGCCCACATGGTGGGCCAACCCTGAGCTGGGGAGACTCCTGGCTTGGCCTGTCATGTTGGAGGCTGATGGTGGATGTTGGGTAAGCTCCCAACACATCAACGCCTCATATTTTGCACCTGTACAGTGGGAGCATCATGGCCCCCTGAGGGGTGACTGTCACCTCCCTGGTGGGAACTTTGCTTTGCTCGGAGGTTAGAGGCTCTGTAGGGAGCTGGGGTCTTTCAAGGGGTCCCACAGAGTGAACCCAGCTATCAGAAGTGGGGCTCAGAGTCTGTCACCAGCCTCCCCCGCAAGGTAAATATGTGAAGATTGGGAAAGTTGGTCAAAGGAAAGGAATTCAGTTTGTGAAATCGCTTCAAAGGGGGAACTGGAGGCAGGGCTATCCTTTCCTGTTGGTCTAAGCACTTTTGAGTTTTGTGAAGCTCCGTGTACTGGTGCTTCTCCTTCTCTTCCTAATGGGTACAGAGGCAGCTGACTTGTCGACAGCCACTTGTTTTGGGACACCCAGTCTAGAAGTGACTCTGCAGAAGTCCTCACAGGGGATGGTCTCCCTCTTTGACCAGTGACTGAGGCAAAACTCCTTTCGACTCATGAACTTCTTACTTTCCAACATTCCATACTCCCGTTACCTGTGTTGGCATAAATAAATAGCTGCTGTCAAAGAAGTTCCACTGTGTGGTAAAGGTGTCATCATATTGTCCTTGGTCCCCAGATGTCCCTTTCAGCAATCCTTCCTAGCACTTGTACTTTTACCTGACAGAGTCCCTCCCTGGCTTTGGCCAAAAGCTGTTGATCAGATTTCTACCAAAATGAAGTAACTTAAGAGCTGGCCACCAGCCACTGATGCATCCCACTGAAGGAGGGCTTGGGATGGTGTTCCTAGTCTTCATCACTTTGCTCTTCTATCTCCTCAGGGTTTCTGGGACCATGCCTAGGATTCAGACAGTGCTGCTCCTGTGGAGGGCTGAGATGGTCCAGTTTCAGCATGGGTAGGTGAGGACCTTTCTTTCCATCCCTCAACTCCACATCTGCTTTTTGCGTTATTTGTCCCTATTTTGTGACCAAGTTGTGTGTAACTTCAGATAGCTATAATTGCCATGGCTGACTATTGAGAAATTCCAAATTGGACACTTATATTATCTCAGGAGTATGGGATGACTGAGGTCATATTGCATAGGCCAGGATGGCCTTAAACACATGATCCTCCTGCCTCAGCTTCCTGATGTCATAAAGTCAGGGATGTATAGTACATCTGGCTATTATTGCTATTTTAATTATTTGTTATTTTTTGCAGTGTCAGGGGTTAAACCCATGGCTTCCTGCATGCCAGGTGAATGCTCTACCAGTGTTCAATGTCTCAGCTTTCCTAATGAAGTTTTGGTTCATTAGTTTAGGGCTATAAGTGGTGTTTAGGAGAACATCTCCTTTCTCACACCTGTCCAAATTCCTTGTCCTAGTTTCTTTTCTCTTGTGTTAAAATACCATGACGAAAGCCATTTAGAAAAGGATTTCCTTCAGCTTATAAGTCTAGGTTTACAGCTCATCTTCGTGGGGAAATCAAGGCAGGAAGTTCCAACTGTTAGTCACATCAATCAACATCTGTAGTCTCTTGAATGGATGCATGCATGTTTTCTTGCTTGCTTATGCTCAGCTCATTTTTTCCACTCCCATACAGTTCAGAATTCATGTGCCTAAGGAATGGTGCCCCCCTCAGTGGGCTGCATCTTCTCATATTAATTTACTTAATGAAGACAATCCCTCACATACACACCTACTGGCCAACCTAATGAGTATGACACCTCACTGAGACTCTTTTTAAAAGTGATTCCAGATTGCAAAGTAGCAATTGTGACCAACCGTTCTAGCCCTTGGACTCCAGGCACACACTACCTCAGGTGACGAAAAGACATGTAGTTAAGGGTGTTGAGATGGTTGTTGATTCCAGATGGTGAGGGTAGCCCCAGGTAATCCCAGTGGCTTTAGAAGGAGGAGGAGGAGAGTCAGAGTCAGAGCAGGAGCATGACGGAACTGAACTTACATGATGGCTTGCGTGGAGGACAGAGGAATGGCCATGAGTCACAGCATACAGACTCTGAAAGCAGAGAGAGCCACCCGGAAGAGACACACCTGTCTACATTGTGATTTTAGTCCTGTAAAATCCAGTTTCTGATTGTGTTCTCCGAAATGGAAATGTAATAAAAATCATGTCATTTTAAGCGGCTGTATTTGCGGACGCTTGTCTCAGAAGCAGTAGAAAATGAATACAGAGCTGGGACCGGGCCCAAGCAGAGCCCAGAAGACAGCAGGTGGCCAGCTACCTGGAAGTCTGTGTGGCTGGGTGTCCATGGCTACAGGCTCCTCCCACTCAAAGTCTCCTGGCAGCTTCACAGTGGACCTGAGAGCTCCCTCGCTAGCCCTGTGGTGGCTGGATGTGTGGTATCACACAGATGAAGCTCTGGTACAGGGGGGCGTCCAACGGAAGTAGCGGTTTTATTAATCTCTAAGGGAAGGCCAAGGTTTCCAGAAGGAAAGATGCAGGGGATGAGAAGGCAGAATGAATCAGGACCAGGGAAGGAAGGGGTTGGGTTTGGAGCAAAGATTGGAGCAGGGTGTCAGGTGGATCATGAGAAGCCTGGCTCCATGAAGGAAGCGTTCTGAGAACTGATGCTTCCAGCTTGGTCAGTATGGACCCTCAGCATTCACTCCGGTGATGTGAACCTTTCCTCGCTTGTGTGTCACTTCACCTTCCATGCTGTGCACACCTCAGCCATGGTCCCCTGAGGAAGACAGGGATGGTGCTGCTAAGCAGAGTCATCTGTAGGTGTGACAGTAGGTAGCAGAGGACAGGGTGCCTTTCACAGCAAAGACACCTGCTCCGAAGGTCTCTTCCCATGCATGTTTTCATGGGCCAGTGTTTAGTTTCCTGCTCACTGCCAAGGAGGATGGACCAGAAAAAGATGTCTTTGGAGGACCACAGATTGCCAAATGCCACTAGTGTGTGTAGCATCAGCAATCAAAAGCATGTGTTATAGCAGATAGCAAGGTGTGGGACATGTAGGGGTGGAGGTGGGATCATCCATCATCAAGATAATGTAAGTTAATTTTGGGGAGCTTGGGGTGTCAAGGAAGGTTTTTTGGGGGGGAGTGTAGCTCAAGCTGTGTGGAGCTTTAGGAAAGTCTTTCCAGCGTCAGTGTGGAGCAACCACTTAGTGGTGAACGCAGTTCTGCAAGTGAGAAGGCAATGAGACTAGAAAATGGAGGGCTGAGGTGAGTGATGTCTGCCGGTGGAAGGGGTGGGAGACCAGTGCTGACTCCATGTTTCCCCAAGTCTGATTACTCTATTCTCTGTTAGCTCTCATCTGGCTGCTCTCCATTTTCACAGCCAACTTCCTCCTTTGGGCCCCTGGTCTCCCGTCAGGCTCACTGCACTGCCAGTTCCCACAAAGCTTTTCAGTGGTTCGGGTGCAAGGGATTCTGCCTCATCCTAGTATCGTTTATGTTTTACACCAGATTGTTCTTTCCTCTGTGCATGATTATGTGTCAACGGCCTTCCTGCTCTCCCTCACTACATGTCATCAGTAACCTGACTCCCGTACTGTGTCTGTGGACAGAGCCACTTGTTCCCCGGGAGCCACATCAGCCTAGCCAGGAGCCTGCTTCCATTACTTCTTCTCAGAGCTGCCCAGTGCTTTTGAAATGGGACGTCAGTAAAGCTCCTCTCTGCCTCCCATTGTAAACATGCCCAGAGGTCCCCGCCATGCCCCTTCTGCTGCTGTTTTTTCCAGAGCTTCTGATTGTCTATCAGCTTCCTCCCCCATCACACCCAACATCCATTTTGGATGTCGCTCTTGGCCTGTAGTCTCTTCACATCTTTAGTCTGGAGCTGAGTTCATCAGAGTGATGGAAGTCCAATGATGAGTGTAAAATCTGTCTTACCTAAAATCTCTCTTAGAGTCCAGCTAGCAGAAACACTGGCTTCCACTCCAGCCTTGCCTGGGTTCACATGTTTGCTGTGTTGACTCTGGGGCCAGTTAGTTCACCTCCGAAGCTTATGTTGAAACCATACACAAGTTAAGTGCGCTCCTAGCTACACAGGCGATTTATAAAGTGTGAGCCTTTGGCAAGGCTGCGGTTGGCTTCATAATGATGCTGATGCTGAGTGCGTGTCTCATGGGTAAGTAGCAGAAGCTGTGATGGCTAGTGCTTGGAGTGTCTTCTGTGCCTGCCTTACCCCAGACTCTTGCAGCTCTTCTGTATGTGTTAGTATCAGTGCCAGGGGCCTGGAAAGAGACTAATGACCATTGGCTCTTCTTCCTGGTCAGAAGGATTATTATGACCTTGCCACCTAGATGCACAGCATCTATTCCTCTTTCCCCTTCCAGGTAGCCAGAGGCACAAGGTAGGAATGGGGTTGGTTTTTTTTTTTCTCACAATCACAGGTTCCTGAAAGTCACCCCAAACACTGGGCTGGGGATAACTGGGTGCAGGCTGGGGGGTGGGGTGGGGTAAGCACGGAAAGAGGAAGGAACTCTTAGAAAGCAGAGGACTGGAAGGTAAGGCTGCGGATCCGACAGTTGAGCCAGAAGGCTGGGCCTTGGAGGGATTGCAGGGATCTTTGGTGTTCCAGCCATCCTGATGATCGAGGCTGGTATGTCTTCCTGTTGGTGGGGTGTGCTCAGTCTTCCTCTGCCAGGGCTTAGACTTCTCTTTTGTACCTGTCCTAGCACTGACGTCATTCCTCCTTGTCCGAAGCTGCTTTGTCTTGGCTGCCAGGCCCTGTTGCTGGCTGCTTTTGAGTTAGCGTAGAAGAAAAAAAAATGAGGAAGGAAGCAGAGGACTTCCCTTACAGAGACTATTGCCCTGGAGGCCATGCCATGCACTGTGGCTCCTGCCATCTCCCAGTGGCCATGGAGTGATACCATTTCCTGGCTGTGGGGCACCCTTTCTGTCCCTCCCTCTGAAACGGCTATATTGGGCTCTTTTTCCTGTGGGGGAGGGGTGGGGGGAGTAATTGCACATCATAGTTGAAAACATTGAAAAACTAGCTTGTCATAGGCACAAGTTAATCTGAACAGACACATGTCAATCACAAACTCCTCCTCCCACTTGGCCCTAACAGTTGACCATTGTCTGTGCTTTTTCTTCTTGCAAGACCCAAGTTCTGTCCATGACCTGATTTCGCATCTATCCATGAGCTCTGGATGACTTTTATTACTTCCACTGGGCCCTGGTTTCTGAATGTGCCCTGTGGAGGCAGAATTGCAACACCCAACTTTCATGGATGACAGTCGGTCACAAGCTTCTGGTACAGAGGGCCACATGGTTTTCCTGGGCAGTTTTTGTGGGTACTGTCTTTGAGTCATTAACAATATCTCCAAGAAGAGTCCTGGTTCGGACAGTGCACCCCACACTTGCAATGTTCTGGCTTCATTACTCAAGTCCCCTTCCCTTGCCTCAGTGGCACCCTGTATAGAAACAACAATAGTGGCTTTGCTCTGAACTCTTGTCTCAACTCTGCCACCAAGCACAGTGGAGCCTTGGTGGAGGCACGTCCTTGAGTTTTTCATTCCCCAGGTACACCATGTGGTCAGTGTCTCCCATTCAACGGGAAGTGTGGCCCATGTTGTGCTTGCCTGCTTCCCCAGGTCTGTTATCAGGAGACCTTAAGACAGAAGACACATCCGCTGTGACTGAAGGAGCCACCACTGCCCCTACCTTACACTCACTGGCCCTCATGGCTCTAGGCCCCTGGATCAAGGTTCAGCATGTTTCTGTGGTCACTGTCCCAGGATTAGCAACTCATTCCCCCTAGCCACCCTTCCTCAAGTGGAAGAGGAGGTGCTCAGCATAAACTTTGGCTTGATCTAAGTTTCCTGGACCTCACTTGCAGTACCTGTGTCTTCTGCTCTGAGCTGTTTGATTGGGCAAGATAGTCTCGGAACATGATGCCAACGTTAGCAGATTTCTGGCCTTGGGCAACCAGGTTGTGTTTATGAGACTCTAGGACCTTGTTTTGGATCTTGGCTCCATCGCTCAGAAACTCTGTAACCTTGGGCAACTCACTTAACATCTCTGAGACCACAGTCACTTAAATGAACAATGGAAAAATGTAGGTTATTGGGAGACATTATGGAGGTGTGTATTTGAGGCATGTACACAGGCTTGTGGGGGGATCAAGCAGGTGAATATTGGTCTGTCCCTTTACCCTGCCTTCTGTTCCCA
Source organism: Acomys russatus (assembly GCF_903995435.1). NCBI lineage: Eukaryota > Metazoa > Chordata > Mammalia > Rodentia > Muridae > Acomys > Acomys russatus. The sequence goes on along the minus strand of NC_067153.1, from coordinate 24,023,694 downwards.
TTTGTCCTGGGTGGGGGTGCCAGGGCCAGGCACCCACAGGATGACTGTGACACTCTAGTCATCAACACTGCTAGAGTTTCTGAATCCAAGGACTGATGAAATAGTCTGGTAAAACAATGACAAAGAGAAGATTCAACAAATCACCTTTTGGAAATGTCCTAAGCAGATTTGAGGTGGCATTGCCACATGTGTTATTGTAGTTACTTTTCTTGTTTCTGTGACAAAACTGCTTGGCAAAATCAATTTCAAAAAGACTTATTTTGTCGCACAGTTCTAGGGCGTGGCCCATCATGGTGGGGGAGGAATGGTGGCAGGAGGTGAGGCCTTGGTGTAGGTGCTACTTTTTCATATCTATTTTAATGGGATTTCCTATGCTTCTTCCTCCCTTATATCCCCTCTCCCTGACTCTAGGTACCAAAGAAGGTTAGAGGGGACAGGGGATATAGACCTCTGTAGACTTAGTCTGGTTGGTTAGGGTTGTCAGGTTCTTTGGGAAAATACCAATCTCAGCCGTCAGGATATCTAGCAGTCCAGCAATGCAGCAGGATGAACAATCAGACGTATTCCTCCTTGAAGCCCCTTCCTCTCTCTGGGCTCTGTTATTTATACTCTCCCAGAGCCCTCCGCATTCCACTAACTCCAACAGGCATAGATCATGGCCCTCTCTGAACTGTACAAGGCTGTTATCAGCTGTGGGTAAACTAAGGCAGTCCCATATCCCACACTTGGTATTAAAACAAAAACATAACATAACTGAGTTTTCAAAGAAACCAAAAACTTCCACTACACACTAGTCACATTTTGTCTGTAGTCAGAAAACACAAAAAGATGAGTGCTGGCCCTTCAGTTGGCTTTCTCCTTTTTATTCAGTATGTGACCCCAACCCATGGAATGGTGGCACCTGCATGTAGGGTGGGTCTTTTCACCTCACATGACACACTCTAGAAACTTCTGTACAGCCCTGCCCAGACATCAGTCTGCTAAGTTATTTTAGATCTGCTCAAGCTGGGAGTGAGCATTTGCCACCATGGTTGTACTTTTCCTTTAGGGAGGAGGCAGAATGATTTCAAGAGTGTGCTTACTGCTATCTAGAAGGTGCCAGAATGCACCTTCTTTATCAGCTTCTTGTTCACTGGGAGATGTTTCAACTCAAGCGTGTTTACCACACAAAGCAGAGCCTCTCTCTCTGCCTTCCTCTGGGGTCACTTGGTATGACGGCTAACCTTGACCTTGAACCCTGTTGCCTTGAGAAAGGCATGGGGTGGGGGAAGGGTCTGTAAAGCCCATTTATGGCTTTTTGATGCGTTTCCAGAAGCAATTAGCCCATGAAAGCTCTGACCTAAGGGATTGATTAATGAGACTTGATGGCATTATTGGGGAAGGTGAAAGGCAGGAAGAAGTAGGTTCCAGGGGAGTGTCTTTGCAGGCCATGCCTTGGCCTGGATCCTTCCTGTATCCACTTTGCTTCCTCCCACAATGATACGATCTTCTCTGCCCTCTTCACTGTGATGGTGTAGCCCCGGGCAATGGTTAATATTATCAGCTCGACAGAATCTACAAGCACCTGGGAGACCAATCACTGGGCAAGCCTGTGAGGGATTGTCTAGCTGAGGTTCTCTGAATTGGGAAGATACAAAAGAACTTTTAAAAATTAATTTATTCATATTATATCTCAATTGTTATCCCATCCCTTGTATCCTCCCATTCCTCCCTCTCTCCTGCTTTCACCCTATTCCCCTCCCTGATGTCTGTGACTAAAGGGGACCTCCTCCCCCTCTATATGATCATAGGGTATCAAGTCTCTTCTTGATAGACTGTTATCCTTCCTCTGAGTGCTATGAGCTTCCCCATCAAGGGGACGTGGTCAAATATGGGGCACCAGAGTTCGTGTGGAAGTCAATCCCCGCTCTCCACTCAACTGTGGAGCATGTCCTGTCCATTGGCGAAATCTGGGTAGGGGTTCGATGTTTATTGCACATATTGTCCTTGGTTGGTGCCATAGTTTGAGCAGAACCCCTGGGCCCAGATCTGCCCATCATAATCCTCTTCTTGTAGGTTTCTAGTGGTACATTTACACTATGGAATACTACTCAGCTATTAAAAAGAAGGAATTCCTAAAATGTGTGGACAAATGGATGGAACTAGAAAGGATCATAATGAGTGAGTTAACCAAGAAGCAGAAAGACTCAAATGGTATATACTCACTTATAATTGGACACTGGCCCATGGGATAGATGTGAAGACATCCTATTGGGACTCTAGGTGAGAGAAATGTAGGGGAATGGGCAAAAGAACTTTTATTCCCTGTTTAAATTGTTGTCTCAGAGGACTATTGCTTCTGTCTGCTAACCTAGGCCTAGTCCTGGAAGCTTCTAGCCTCTGTACAATCTGACCAAGCTCTAGGATGTTTTCATCCTCTGAGATATACTGGTTAATAAGCTCACCTTTTCTTGTTCTTACTGAGCTCTGAGCTGGCTGGTTCAAATCAGCTGTTCTGGCTCAAACTCCTCTCCCAGCTGATTTATTTAATCTGGCTTTTCTCTCAGCCCCTGAATTGTTCTGCTTGGCCTCAAACTAACTCCAGCAGTCTTTACTAATCTTCTGCCTTCAACCTCTCTCTGTAAAACTCTCCTGGTAAAACTGCCCCCCCATCCCTTTAAGTAGCTGCCCTTACCTCTCTCTTCTCATGAAAGTTGGGCCTATCCTATTCTGTCAAATCTTTCTCTGATTTGTCACTTTTTCTGCCACTCAATTAAACACTTTCAGATGTGGGTGCTTCCTCTTACAAACTAACTTTACCTTCATTGTTTGGGATTAAAAGCGTACACCACCACAGCTGAACCTAAGCTTTTCTTTACCTGAAACTTGCTTTGTACCAGGCTGGCCTTGAACTCAGATCTGCTTGCCTCCATCTCCTGGGATTCCAGCTGGATCTCACAGACCTAGAAGGTCTTTGGATGTGATCTCTTGCCAGAGCAGCCATGTCCTGTAGCGTGCAGCAAGGCTTCCTGCTTCCTGACTTCAGACGTAGTGTATCTCCTGCCACCGCAATCTCTTTACTACAGTAGACTGACACTCAAGATGCGAGCCCAAGCAAAGCCTTCCTTAAGCTGTTTTTCTCAGGTATTTCGTTGCAGCAGTGAGAAACCCAGCACATGCCCTGGGGCCGTGAACAGAATAGGTCTTTCCTCTTTCGCATTGCCTTCTCAGCTTGTCCACAGTCGCAAAGCCTGTAATGATCCTTCCAGGCCTCTTTGTCATGGCTTTCATTTGCACACTGTCTCTGCCACATGGGTGCTTATCTTTTGGGGCTGCCTCAGTTTCCTCTCTTCCCATGAGACTTGCCTCCCACCTATTTCTCAGGGTGCTTTGAAGACAGAGAAGAATGTGTTTTCCCAAAGCTCCCCAGAGGGTCTTCCTGGCCTCACCCAGTACAGCATATTATTAGCTAAGGTGCAATGACAGCAGCCTAATGAGTGCTCTCTACCATACTGTCGCCAAGGCCAGTCGCAGGCATCATTAGCCCAATTTTAGCGATGGGCCAGTTGAGGCTCAGAAGCATCATCTATAACCTGCCTCCAGTGATGCTGTGAATCAGTGGAAGCCCCATGCAACCTTTGCCTCCCTTGTTTGTCTTATTTTCATGGCGAGCCCAGGGTGAGGAGGAAGCTTCAGGGCCTTAGGAGCTGGGCCTTTCTTGGAGCCAGATTTCAGTGCTCGACCCTGGCAGTAGCTGGTCTAGTCCAGTCCTCTTCCTTATGATGCACTGGCCCCAGATGCATGGCTGGGACTTTGCTCCTAACTTTGTCCAGCTATAATTTGTGGCTGTGATCATGGCTATCATGATGGTACTGTGTGTGTGTGTATGTATGTGTGTGTGTGTGTGTATGTATGTGTGTATGTGTACACATGTGCATGTACGTAAGTGCCCTAGTTCCTTGAGGCAGCTTTCCTCTGAGATTCGGAGCTGCTGAGATGCCAGTGTGGCATTCTACCCAGGTTCATCTGCAGTTCAAGACTGCTGTCCTGAAAGTCCCACTCAGTCTCTGAGAGAGCTGGGGTCTACCATAGGTCAGCTTTGTAGTCATGTGATATCTACAAGGGCCTTTCTACAGGAACAGCACCCAGAGTGATTTTCCTGGCTCTGCTGTGTCCATGTGGAAATCCACACACATTTGTGAACAAGTGGCTCTGAGTTTTTCTTCTTGAATTTGTGCTAGGCCTTGCAGATGATGTGGCTTGTCCTGGTCCCACCAACTTGAGGCCATTAAGTAAGATGCCTTTACAATGTGTGTTAGTTGTTGCCCCTTAGTGTCCCTAGGTATTCTGGGTGGCAGACACAGGTATTGTAAGCTGTCCCACTGGAAGGGACTGGATCACTAGGACTTTCTGGGGACCTCTGTAAGAAGAGAAAACTGAGGGGACTGACCACGGGTTCACCCCGGATGACCTGGCGCCTCATGGAGCTTTATAGTGACTGAGAGATGACAGCCGCCCATGGAAAAGGGGACTCAGAAGCTGTGGCTGGTTGAGGGCCCCTCACTCAGCTCTTAGTCATAGGGAGTTGCTGAGAGATCACTGACATGTAATCATGTCTCTTTGATGGTCACAACTTTGTGGAGGTGGCCAGCTTTTCCTTTTAAACAAACACACTTGGATGACTTTCAAGACTGTCACCAGGGCAGGTGAGGACTCATTCCAGCATGCTCCGGGGGTGGGGTATGATTTTGGTGTCACAGGGCACATTCGTCGTCTGCTGTGGACTTGGTGACACTGGTGGTGGGTAGATGTGTCCATGCAAGTCACATTCCCGGCCTCCTGCTTCAGCCTAGGAATGGGGGACACTCAGCTCCATCTGACTGAGGCCTAGAAACCAAAGGTGCTGGAAGACGTCCTAGCCACCCCGCTCACAAGCAGCCTGAAGCAGCCCACACCAGCACTGATTGTCCATCTTACCGCCTCTTACACCTGCTTTATCAAGTCAACTTACTAAACTTCCCAAACCCTAAACTCTGTCTCATGTTCTGCTTTCTGGAAAAGAGAAGCTCCAATAGGGGTGGGGCTCTTCAGAGTACTTACTTCTGGGGTAAACCCCATTACCAAGGCTGGAATTTTGTGTCTCTTCAAACATGTAAAATCTCCTACTTTCCAATGAATCCAGGCCCCGGGGAGAACCACACTGGTTGGGGAGTGATACTTGGAGATTTGCATTCACCAAGCCTGGGCTTTGAGTGCCATTTGGGGCTCACTATTAGCTGTGCCATTTAAGTAAGCAGCTTGCTTTTCCTGTTTCCAGGAGCTTCATGTGTAAAATGAGTGACCCCACTCACTCAGATCTCTGGTTGTACATCAAGTGTACATCAAGTACATTTGTGAAACTCTTGTAGTTGACAAACGCTTGCACAAATGGGAGTCACAAAGACAGGTTGAAAACAAGGTGGTGGCTGCCTGTGAAAGGGGTGGAAGCCAGTGAGTAATAAAGTCAGGTCCCCAGAGGAATCTGGACACATCTTAGGTCAGTAGCACCGGCGTTGAGAAGGCATCCCTTAGGAGTTCTGGCCCGGGACAAGTTTTCTGCCTTGTTCTAGGGATCCTATTGGTAGAGAGCACTGACTGGAGTTATGTTATTTGTGTTGGAGATTATGAACTGATCCCTGAAGAGAAATGTGTAACTCTGGGGGCTGGCCAGCAGCTGGTGGCCAGCTCGGTGGGATGCGGCTCGTGGGTGTGAGCACGTCACAAATCATCTGAGCACCTGAGAAACACATATGAAGCAGTTGCTGGGCACCGGTGTTGTGTTAGTGTTGGCATACAACAGGAGGCCAAGGACCGAGGACTCTCCTTCTCATAGACCTGGGGCAGGGACCAGGCACTGGATGACAAAAAAAAAAAAAAAGATGCAATGGCTGCACCAAGAGGAAATATGAAAGCCAAGTGGAGAGAATGAAGCTCCTACAGACAGCTTCAAGAAGAAAGTGGCAAAGCCTCTGGAGACTGACTGGGGCAGCAACGCCTTCAAGGACCACATCATGTGGGAACGTCTCCATAGGTTTCTGCCTGGGCTCACAGATCCGCTTTAGGTCAGGGCTGCAGGCGGCCCTACTCACACAGCACACCGTATCCTCATTTGCACAGCCGGGCGCATCCTTATTATTATTTTTTTTCCATCCCAGAGTGCCTGGGGCCAGAGGGCACAGGGCAGGGCCCCTGTGGGCCCCGGATTTTTTGTTGACCGTGCACATTTCACTCCACAGGATCTGAACAGCTGCTGTCTTGCCTCATCTCACTCTCCAACCCTGACGGGTGGCCTTCACCCGGTTTGCTAATGTGCTCAGTTCCTCTTCGGGGCCTATGCCTGTCCCTCCAAGTTCCCGTGGCTGCGTGGAAGTGGACCTAGGCCCAGAGGGTGACTAAGAGGGGAAGCCCCTGTACTGCGCTCGCTCCCAGAGGCTCCTGGTTGCGTAAGGGCTTTTTTTTTTTTTTTTTTAAGGTTGCAGGCAACAGGATGAATCATAGCAAACACACGTGGCTCTGGTGGTGGTGGGGGACAGTCCTTCCTCATGCCGCTGTGGAAAGCGAAGCTTCTTAAAATGAATCAGCAGCGTTTGCACCCCAGGCCGTGGGAGGAAGATGAGGGTGCGAGTTACAGATTTCCAGTATATTTGGGTGTGGTCCCCGGGGGTCTAGTGGGTGAGGCTGCAGGGCCCTGTATCACTCACCTGAGCTGTGCCTGGAGACCTGTTACTCAACTTGCAACAGCTATTTGTCTGTACTGAAGGAGGACCACAGGAGCACTTTCAAGAGAAGAGTCACAGGCTCTGAACCCGCAGGCTCCAGAGGCTTCTCCACATCTGGAGAGCCGGGGAGATATTTCTGGCACCTGTTTCTCAGAAAAGAGCCCTTCTTGCTTTCCCCAAGTGCCGAGGCAGAGCAAAGCGGTTAGGAACCACCTAGCTTTGGCATGAGCTTGATGTTCACATCCCATACAGTGTCTTGGAGTGAGTCTGCAGACGGAGCCAAGCTCCGCTTTCTCTACTGTAAAATCAGGAAACAGTTATCTGCCAGCTGAGTGCACTGTTAAGAACACAAGAGGAAGACAGGCACGGTGGCCGACTTCCGTAATTCCAGCACTCAGGGCGAGGCAGGGGGGACTCTGAGTGTTAAGAGCAGCCTGGGGGTGCGCAGGGAGATTGTCACAGGAGTGAGGAAAACCCACTAGGCAGTGGAGGACTCCACGGGACTCCAGTGGACACAGAAGCCAAGGTGGACAGCCAGGCATTTGGGTTTGCTGTCTGCGTGCTTGTAGTGGTGCCACTTAGAGTTTCCTCCTCTTTGAATGGGGGCAAAAGTGCCTTCTTCATAGAGTCAATGGTTGAGATGATAGGTGCAAAACCGAAAGTGCAATGCTTGGGGCTTTCTGAATGCTCAGCAAGTGCAACCTACTTGTGGGTTACCATAACTCCATCTTACCCACCAACGCTTGGGGATAGTGGATGATGTGATCATTATGCGTTTTATGTTCAAAAGAGCCAAAGCACATTTGACTAGGATCTGGGGCCTCAAAGGACCAAGGAAAAGGCCAAGGCCTGGTGTCACCACAGAAGTAGGATATTGATGTAGGCCCAATGAGTTTTAAAGGGGGTCGGGGTGGCATCAGGATTTCCTATTAGCTGCTAGGCTGGAGAAAGACAATGGCAGCCATCTGTCTTGGAGGAGAATAAAGTTCTAGGGTGTTCCCTACTCTCCTTGCATCAGAGATAAGGGGCTTCAGAGTGTCCAAAACTTATGCTGAAAAAGACACTGGATGCAACCCATAGGCAGCCCAGCTCGTGGTAGTCAGGCCATAGACACCTGGAGATGAGGATTCCACTCACACATTTTGTCAGGGCAATGTGCTGGTATTTTGGGATTTATTAAAAAAAAAAAATGTGTGTCCTGCTGCTGGTGACCATGTTCCCTTACAGACATGTTATGAAGTGTCCTAGATTCTGGCTGGTGTCTCTCCTAGGCACAAGCCTCGCAGCCTGACTTGATTTTTGTAAACCGGATGTGTTAGTAGGCCAGTGCTTCTCACTCATGGGCGCAATCCCAGATCGCATAGAAACCTTCAGGCAATAGCAGTGCTCTGGTCTTATCTCAAGACTGTGACTCTAAAAACTAGTGGACCTGGGTGTTGCAGGGTTTAAAAGCTTCCCAGGTTGGGTTGGATGTGCGAAGAGTGTTGAAAGGCCACTCCAATCCACTGTACTGCTTGGAGTTGAATTCTTCCTCCTCTGGTTTTCATCTTCAACGGCTATGCCTCCCTTCTCACCCCATCTCATTCCATTCTATATTTCCCCTTTCCTTTGCCGAACTCTCTTTCTTTCACTGTGATTTCCTTTTCCACACCATCTCGTAAAGTTGACTGTTGAGTGATTTGGCCATTCTGAAGTGTTTATTGGAAGCCAATTGTCTATCTGACCCTGGAGTGGCAATAGCAGAAGGTCTTCTTTTCATGGCATCTATGTTCACCTACTTGCACGAAGGAAAAAGGCTAATAATAGAGAATCCTCGTGGGTAGGTATTAGGTAAACATGTCATGGAAGGAGGTGTGAGCGCATAGGTGGGTAGAAGAGAGGGAGAGAGAGAAAGGTAAGATTTATATTTCACTGGTCAGTAGGAGAATGACAATGACATTTGAATAGGGACCTAAATAAAGTGAAGGAACCACTGTATGTGTAAGTGAGGGCAGAATATTCCAGAAGGAACACAATGAAGATGCTTAAGAGAGAATAGGTTGAGCACAGTCGTTTTATCCTCATTCCATGCCATGCCATGGTCATCCATTATCTCCTTCATGCTAGCACTCACTGGGTTCTTTCAACATGGCTTTGCCAATGCGTCCACCAACAGCAGGTAACAGGTGGGGTACAATATGTGATAGTGCAGAGACAATAGATGGAAACCGTGTCCCCTTAACTAGGCTCGGTTCATGTCTAGGTAGCTATTCTGTCAGACTGCCATGGGTTAAAGTTAGAGGGAATTTAGAAATCATCACCTTAGATATATATTCCCCTGTCTAGCCCTATTGATCCAGAGGCTTTTGTGTGGTTAGAAACTCCAAATATAGGACTCTAATGCACATCAGAACCCATGAAGATTTGGGCAATAGATACACCCTTGGCTTCTCCTCTTCTCTCACAATGTCTGAAATTGCTTTACTAGGCTCATTCTGTGAGAGGTCTTGGGATCTTGCATAGACTAGGGGCTTGGGGGAGTAGGACACAGGAAGTAAGTTATGATTGCAGAAAAAAAGGGATTGATAAGGCTGGATCTGGTCAGGAGGAGCATTTATAGACATGTACCAGTCATATGACTGTCCAAGGGCACACGGGGGGGTGGGTAGGGTGTACAGGCAGTGACGGATCATTTTAAGGTAACTCTGCACATTCTGTGGCCCATCTTTCATTGATAGGTGAAGCCAACATTCCCTCCCTCTGAATCTGACCTGGCCTTGGTGACACCGAGTAATAGAAGACAACAGAGGCTTTGCTCTTTAAGGCCCTGGTCTTATAAAATCCCTGTTTGGTTCTCTTCCACCATTTAGCATGGTAGGTAAGGAAGCTGACGACCTCAAGGTGGCTGCACCGTAGAGATTTCTCTGATCCACTCACCAGAGCCAGCCTTAGCTACCAGAGTCCTGGACTGAGAGTGGATGCACCTGAGAAACCTCGCCATTCAATGCTGATGAACACAGTCCACATTCCCTGGAGCAAGGACTTTGAGTCCAGTCCACAAAACCGGGAACAAAATAAAGTGGGAGGGGGAGTTGTTTATACTGCTGAGTGTAGAAGCAATCCGTTTCACAGCAGTAGAAAGGAGAACAGTTTGAACTCAGCTAGCCAGCTTTCTGTGGCCCATACTTCTGGACCAAACGTTCAGAAAAGTTGACAAGAGCAGCTCACAATGGGCCACCAGAAGGGTGAGAGGGGAGAAAGGGAGTGTGCAGAGCAGAGGACTCACAGGCCTGGAAACTGGTTTGCAAACTATTTTACCCAGACCCTTTGCTAGGCTGATGGGAAGGGACTTGCTGAGATTGGCATCCATGTCTCTGATCTGATTCCTGTTTTTTTCTTTTCAGGTTTCTTGAGTAGATACAGGACTAAGGAGATGATGAGACAGTTGGTTCTGCTTCTCCTGCGATGGGTCTGGGTTTCACTTAGTGAAACTCTGTCTTGGAGGTTCGGTTTATTATTATTTTTTTAATGTTTGTTTTTTGTTTTGGTAGAGATTTCTATGGCTTCCTATCCAGGAGTCACCTGTCTGCCAAGCACTGCATTTCTGGTCTCTCCTTGGCGTTAGATATGTTCGGTGACGTGTTATATTTATAAGGCACACCCTACAGGTCGAGGATGTACTGGGGCCTGAGGCTCCCCTGTTGAACATGTAGACATGGCTCCTGAGGGCATTTGGTCTCTCCATTTGAAAGACACACCCCTCATCTTTGAGCACCATTGTCTAGTGGAGACACTAGCCCTCTGTGTACTAACTGGGTTTGTGACTCAGCTCTGGAATCTAAGCTCCCCCAGGGCCAGATTAGTGCTCAATTCACAATGTCTATTTTCGAGCGGGCAGCTTTGCACCTACTCTGCTGTCTAGGCTCCTCTGCCAGGAGGCGGTGCCCTACTGCCATCAACCAATGGCAGGGAGGAATGCCTGCATTGTGTCATCTCTATTGTCTCATGTGGCATCTGCCATTTCCTGGATGCTCCTAGGTGCCAGGTATGTGCTTTGGGCTTCTATGCATTCAGTTCCCATGCCTGTGTAATCCAGCAACTGGGATTTAGACCTGTATTCAGGCTTTGGACTGGGAAATACTGGTGAGTAGTTTTGCTGAGCGGTACTCTCCTCAGGTTGAGTGTACTGCACCAGAAGTTCAAGTAGCTTGATGTCCATGCTTGTAGTTTTTTTTTTTAAATTCAAACTACCAATTTATTTTATTGTTTTTCGTTTTTATTATTTTTTACTTTTACATATACATTTATATTATTATACAATAAACTATGTACAGCAAGAAGGACCACGAAACAATCAGGAATTATATTAATGCTACATTCATAGCGTTTTGCCTACTTGTATTTAGCAGCCTTGGAGAAAACATCTTTTCTATATTGGTGAGTCTACAATTCTGAATGTAAATCAACATCTACCATATCTCATCTCTATCAACCTAAAAACTTCTATCTAGACCTAAAGACATCTTAACCCCTACACAACTAAGCTTAATTGTAAAACTAAACTATCTGGTCTTCAACCCCATCAGAGACTTGAGAAGGAATAAAATTAATTATCTGAGTAAGCAGGAAGTGCAAGTTAGCAGCTTTCGAAATGAGAAGATGACAGAGACAGTTTGCTGCCTGAACAGTCACCCAAAACTCTATAACGTTGGAACATCCTCTTCAGCCTTCTGGCCCATTATATCTGGCAGACATATTTGTGAAGCAAGAACCATTGAAGACTTGCTTACCCTGTCTTGGCAGAGTTTGGCCGTCAACTCTGCCATGTCCAAGCTTGCCTACTTTTAGGAGAACTCTGTGGCACAAATGAGGACACTTTGCCCAGTGGCTGGTTTGTCACATTTGAAGCCAACTACATAAGGAGGCTCTTTGATGCTCATCATCTCCATTCTTGTAGTTTTCAAACTGGAGATTGTTAACTATTAGTGAGCTATGAAATTAATTGCTAGATTGTAACTATCACTTTAAAAAAAGCGATTTTTTTTATTACATTTAAAATACAAGAGTACATTGCTGGTGGAAAATAATAAGGAAAATATAAACATATATACTTGTATTTCTATAGATCTGGATGTGGTGGTGCACACCTTTAATTCCAGCACTTGGGAGGCAGAAGCAGGAGGATCTCTGTGAGTCTGAGACCAGCCTGGTCTACAGAGTGAGTTCCAGGATAGCCAGGGCTGCACAGAAAAATTCTATCTTGAACCCCTTTCCAAATATATGAAACAACATATGAATATGTATATATACACATATATATGCATGTACACATGCCTTAACAGTACATATAGTTATACACATATCATATGCAGACATGCATGTATATGTCTGTGTGTGCTGGTGTACATTTGTATCTTTTTGCTTGCTTCCTTGCTTATCTTGAAGCAGAGAGCCATTTTGTCAAGTTGCCTCTTTGAGAAGTTCGCAAGGCGCAGAACTGGCAGTGGCTTCTCGGCAATAGCCATGGAGTTACTGAGGTTCTCTCAGCCCATAGTCCAAGATGCAACAAATCATGCCAACAGCCACCGAGTAAGCTTGGGAGTGGCCCTTGTCCCGAGAGCAGTAGTTCCATCTTCTCTTAGATGCAGAGGCTCTTTTGCAAGTCCTACAGACCGTCCAGAGGAAGCAGGCAGAGCAGAGGGGCAGAATGGTTCCAGCGTGACTAGGCGGCTATGTCCATGCAGTCACCAACTGCCTATGGATTTCTTATACGAGACAAACATATTGAGTGGGTTCTGTTCCTGACAGCCAAAAGCCTTTCTAAAGTAAGTCACTTTTCCTCCTCTGGACTTCAGATGTCAGATCTATTCAATGAGGAGATAAATAGATAATCCCTAAGGGTTCTAGGATCATTTTCCCCCATGTCCAGCCTACATGTAGTATATACACAGTTTTAATTGTTTGGTTTTATTACTAGTTGTTGTTCTAGATTTTTTTATGTGTTCAATTTATAGGCTCACCTTGTTGGCAGTCCGTATACGAGGAAAAACAGCACTGCTGGGTTTGGCGTGGTCTGAGGTTTTAGGCATCTCCTGGAGGTCTCAGGATGAGTTCTATATGGATAAAGAGCTCCATTGTGTTTACATAAGTCCCTGATAGTCCCATTTAGAGCATGGTGCCTTTGACTGCTTCGCCTGTGGGACTCTAGGAAGTCTTCCTCATCTGAGGAAAAGGCAGCCTTCATGTGAAGAGGAAAGAGAGCCCACGCTCAGTTGACAGTTATGGGGTACAGCCTCTCACTGCGCCCTTTGTTCCAGGTTCTGTCTGATTTCAGTAACACAGTGGCGTTGAGCGTGTCCCGCTTCTACAAAGCAGAAGCTTATTGGCCTTGAGAGGGTCTGAGCGGCCCTTCCTGTTCCATGAGCAGGAGATGTGAGGGCTGTCCTTGTCCCTCAGTCACTGGGGGTGACAGGTCCCCAGTCCTGTTAGTCTCCTTTTTTGGATGGAGCTTGAGGAATGACACTGGAGATGAGGGTGACTTCTGATGTACACACACACACACACACACACACACACACACACACACACACAAACAGACACACACACACCACACACAGACACACAGACACAGACACACACAAACAGACACACACACACCACACACAGACACACAGACACAGACACACACCACACACACAGACACAGACACAAACACCACACACACAATACACACACACACACACACACACACACACACACACACACTTCCTGTCATACATCAGCATAGCTTTGCTTGTCTGATAGTCTGGTACCTGGACATTTCTCAGCCTTCATTCTTCTTTACCCCACACATTTCAACAACTCTACCCACCTTAGCATCTTTGAGTATGTCAGTTGACCTCTTTAGCTAACTTCTAGACTTTACATGGGTGACTTTCTTCTAGAATGTTCCATCCCTGCTCCTTGCATGGCTACTCCCACTTTACTGTGTAGACCTCAGCCTACCTCTTCAGCACCCTACTGAATTAGTAACCACTGCCTTTGCTTCAGCTTTTTTGTTTTCTGTGGAGAACTTTTCACAGTCTGAAGCACTCTTGTTTAGATGAATTTACTTGACTATTGTGTCTGTGCTAGCTTCTAGAAACAATGGTTCGCAACCCATGAGTCTCAAACTGCTCAGATGACACTTTCACAAGGGTCACCTAAGACCATCAGAAAACAGATACAGATATTTATGTTACAATTCATAACAGTAGCAAAGTTACAGTTATGAAGCAGCAACAGAAATAGTTTTATGGTTTGGGGTTACCACAAGATGAGGAACTGTATTAAAGGATGCTAGCGTTAGGAAAGTTGAGAACCATTGCACCAGAGTGTATAGTTCTTTGAAGCAAGAACTGCTGACTCAGTCTTATTCACCAGAGTTTCCAGCTAACAGTTCTGACACATAGTGCTCAAAACTATTTTTGGTTGTGAGCCTCACCTTTAACAGTGGAGCCATTTCTCATAGCCAAACTTTGAGCAAAACACAGGGAGTCCTCTGGAAGAGTAGGGGGATAGAAGGACCCATAGGGGACAGAAGCTCCACAAGAAGACCAACAGAGCCAACAAATCTGGGCCCAAGGATTCCAGCAGAGACTGATGCACCAAACAAGGGCCATGCATGGAGAGGACCTAAGCCTCCGACCCAGATGTAACCAACAGGGAGCTCAGTCTCTATAGGGGTCCCCTAGTAAGAGGATCAAGGGCTGTCTCTGCTATGGATTCTGTTGCTTGTACTTTGATCACTTTCCCCTGGCAGGGTGCCATACCAGGCCACAGAGGAAGAGGATGCAGGCTGTCCTGATGAGACTTGGTAGGCTGGGGTCAGTTAGTAGGGGAGAAGGGCTCCCCCTCTCTGAGGACTAGGGGAGGGGACATAGTGGAGAAGAGGGAGAGAGGGAGGATGGGACCAGGAGGAGATGGGGGGGGACTATGATTGGGTTGTACAATGAATAAATTTTAATAAATAAATTTAAATTAAAAAACAATTTTTGAATGGCTGTGTGAGTGGAGACCCAATTCGGTGAACTCAGGCTGAGGTGGGCAGGGGAAGACATAGGGTAGGAGAGAGAGAGAGAGAGAGAGAGAGAGAGAGAGAGAGAGAGAGAGAGAGAGAGAGAGAGAGAGACTTTTTTTTTTTTTTTTTTTTTTGTCCTCCAACAAGGCAGCAAACTAACGCAAATCTCTAGCTCTGAATTTCAGCAAGGATGTGTCAGTAAGCGTGGGTTACGGCAGGCTGGGTAAGAATGGTGGGCTTATGTCACTGGTGCAGTGTAGTGATGTAATGTGGGTGACAACACCACATAGGCCTGGATGTGCTGTCCAAAAGGGAAGGAACTGGGCTGCTGCTTGTGCCACGGGGATGGCTGGGGATGAATCCTCATGGAAGGGAACAGAGTATTCATTTCCTGAGCATACCTGCTAGATGCTTTCATGAGAGCAATCTATGAGAATTCTTCCAACTGCCAACTATGGCCAGACCATCAGTGACAGACACTTTGACATGTGAGAAAATAGAATCCAAGAGTTGGTATGTTATGAGAATCCACACAAGATTTTTTTTTCAAAACCCTAAGTCCAATCCTTTTTTGTGTGTGTGTGGTTAAAAATATTTTTGTATGTGCTGGTATTTTTCCTGTATGTATGTCTGTATGTCATGGGTGTGCCTGGTGTCTGCAGAGGCAGGAAGAGGTATCAAAAACCTCGGGACTGGAGTTACAGATGGTTGTGAGCCATGGTGTAGGGGCTGGAAATCAAATCTGGGTCCTCTGGAAGAGCAGCCAGTAGTCTTAACCACTGAGCCATCTCTATAGCTTCCTCCCCACTGTCCAGTCTTATCCTTCTCTTTCTAAGGACTTGGGGTCAGATCTGCAGTTCACCAGTGTCCAGGCTTTGTGGGGTTTATCCAGTTCCTTAACCACCTGACTCAGTTTCCTCAATTATAAGATGAAGGTCATTGCCCCTCTTCTTGCATTTGGGTTGAGGATGGGATGAGTGACATATGTAGAAGCTCTTAGAAGCCTGGCCTCTGTGCTTTAGACCTGTGTTCATTCTGTGAGTGGAGGGGTCGGAGGAGAGGGAGAAGAAAAGTAGGGATGGGAACCAAAGTGTCCTCTGGTTTATCCCAGGAAATGAAAGCTGTCTTTGGACCGACTGGGCATCCTTTTGTCTCAAGGCCTGCCTAACAGAATGGTAAGGTAAGTCTGCCTGCTATCTATCTGTTCTGCTTGTGAAGAGCCAGGCCAGGTTGTAGGAGGAGCAGTGTTTCAGCTGAAGGTTCCTGGGCTTGGACAGTGAGAACAATCACCAGGATCCTGACTCTTTGCATGGTACCCAAGATGCCCCACCCCGCAGCCTCCTCATAAAACCTTGGAGAGTGATGTAGTGGAGTCCTCCCTCTCCTTGTAGGGACGACCAAGCTAAAGGCCAGGGAGGTGAAGTCAGACCCATGGCCACAAAGCACATCAGTGATGGGACTAGACTTAACATCTTTTGTTCTTCCCACATCTTGTCTGGCTCTGACTCTTGTGTCCACTGACAGGATGTGTGGGTCGGTTCTTCCTTCTTCGGGACTCAGATCCTCTCCCAAATGAGGAGACTGGGATAGATGGCCTTTAGTTGTCCTCTGATCTCTGACATTGCCTGAGCTGTCATCCTGGAAATCCTATCCTGCCTGCTTCACGAGGCTGCAGGTTTGCTCACTGCTCTGTGCTGTGTGGAACTATGAGGACTGGATGGTAGCAGTCCTAGTCAGCCCTCCTGAGGAAAGGCAGGCCTGCTCTGAGGTCCCTGGGTCTTCGAATGTCTTGCAGAACCCTCAGAGGACACAGCGTTGGAACCCTCCCACTAACTACAGAAAGAACTTGTGGTAGACTCTCTCCCTTACTTGCAGCAACACCTTGTATATAAACATTTAACAACTTTAGAACATATAGTTTGGTGGCATTAGGCACATTTATATTGTTGGGCACCCACCACCCTATTCATCTTCAGAACCTTTTCATCATTTCAAACAGAAATCCTGTCTCCAGGAAGCAACAGCGTCTCATGTGCTCTTTCTGCAGCTCCCACTGCAGTGGCCTTACACAGAGACTGTGATAGTTAAGACTCAGTGCCATCTTCCTTCCCCACCCAGGTTTTGGGGAGAGGAAGGGGTCATTTGACACTGTGATTTATTTCCAAAGCACTAGGGGCATTCTCCAGCCCAGGGTAAGGACAGTGAGCACTGTGCTGTGAGGCTTTCTCAGTACAACCAACAGAACACCCTGACAGCTTTCAAATGCCTTTGAGTGTTCTGCCCAGGAGAATAGCCTGCCTGCCATCTGTCTATCTGTTCTGTTTGTGAAAAGCTCATCCAGGCTGGGGAGGGAGCAGTGACTGTGAGCCCAGCAAATTGAAGAACATCTTCAGGCAACACATCTACATGACCAGAGGACAGGAGGAGGTCCCTGTGTGTGCATGAAGGACCTGGGTTTGATTTCCAGAACCCATGTGAAAATGTTGTGGCTGGTTGGCACTGGAATTCCAGGGCTAGGGCTTGCCTGTGAACCAGCCTCGCCTGCTTAGTGAACTCCAGTCTATGGAGAGACTCTGTCTCATTAAAACAAGGTGGCTGTACTTGAGGAACGGCACCTGTGGTTGACACTCTGATCCCGCTCCCTCCCCCAAGTCTATCAGCGCCCAAACTGCAGTATTATGCTTTGTGTACTGTGCTTTCTCTGGGACATTGCTTTTAAATGCCCTCCTTCACTCCGTCCCTTAGCTCTTGGAAAGGACACAAAGCTGGTGTTAGGAGTAGAGTCCTGGGTCACCATGGGGCTGGAAACAGCACCTGCCTCTGATTTGATCTAAAGTAACCCACATGGCCTCCAGGATCCCCAGAAAGCTGGACGAGACTTAGGCCACTCTCACCAGCTCTGAGGGTGGTGAGGGTCAGGTGGAAGGTGGGGCTCCAATGAAAGGGGAACAGATCCCAACTTGGTGTCTGGGGCCTCTCCTCTCTCCTCATCTCAGGAAAACTCTGGGGGAGTTGTGGGCAGTTTCTAAGCCCTGCGGTTGGAGAAGACTCTAAAGCCTACAGGTTCTGGGATGACTCACGGGAAATTTCCTAAAGGTCATACAGTTGTCAGCCTCCTCTTTCCTCACCCTCCCTATGGCCTTGGGAGTTTGCTAATTCTGGGAAGTGATTTTCTTACCTCCTCCTTGGTCTTTAGTCTAGTGAGGGCCACTGAGCTGTTTTTATTCCCAAGGCTTTGGACACCCCACTGTGTGTGGGTTTTTTTCTTGCACAGACCAACTCTCCACGCCTCTGACACCAACGGTGTGTGTGTGGGTGTCCCATAGCTGAATTAGACCCAGGGTTAGTGTTAGATGCCACAGGTCTGAGGGACAGTCCCAATCCTGGATGCTAATTCGAGGCAGAAAGTCACCAGGCTGTTGACCTACTTCATCCCTACATAACCACAGAGGTTGGAGGGTTCCCACAGCTCTGCCTGGGTGGACAGTTCACTAGAGAAACTAATAAGATCCCAGGAAATGCCTGACACTTGACTGCTGTTTGATCAGGAAGGGCACAAATGATACAGAGGAGAGAGGTCTCAGCATGGAAGCTTCTGTCCCCACAGAGCGGGTATGAGCCAACTTGCATGCTCTCCAAACCTGCTCTTCCCCGCCCCCCCCCAACCCCCCTGCCCATAAGGTCTTGCTATACATAAACCAAGCTGGTCTGGAGCTCAGTCTTCCTGCTTCCAGCCCCTAAGTGATGGGATTGCAGGCATATACTACCATGCTGGGCAAACTCCAGTTCTTCAGGGGTCTTCATGGAAGTTGTCTTGTGTAGACATAATTGATGAAATTGTTGAACTCTGGTGATTAATTCAGTCTCTAATCTTTCTTTCCTTCCCAGAGGCTTGGGGAGGTGCCAAAAGTTCCAAGCATCTCAGGCCACTATCCTGAAGCTGTTTAAATGTTTACCAACAGGCTCTTCATCAGCATGATAGAGAATTCCATTCCTTTTATCATTCAGGACAAATTTGAGATTTTGGGGAGCTCTGTGCCAGAAATTGAGACAAAGACCAACTACCCCTCTATCTAATGGGGGGAGGATTGGCAAACTGGATTTTGGTGATGACTTCCAAAGTGTTCCTTAGTAAAGTCACTGTTTTCCAAGGCTGTACTATACTGGATACTGATGTATGTGTGTGTGTGTGTGTGTGTGTGTGTGTGTGTGTGTGTGTGTGTGTGTGAACCAGAATTACTCTAAGAATTAGGGTTCAGAAACAAAACACACTCATTAACTCACAGGTTCTATGGGGCAGAGATCCCAAAGCTTCTCAGGCAAGTACATCCCAAGGCCTCTTATAGGCATGGCGTGTTGACTGGCATCACCGACAGGGAAGGATTTGCTCCTAAGCTGTCTCATGTCGGAACGATTCGGTTCCTTTTGCGCAAAGGGATGGAGGGCCCTGGTTCTGAGTTGCACATGAGCAGAGGCCTCCATCAACTCCTTTCCATAGAGATGCTTACAAAATAGCAGAGGGGGTGACTAGTGTGAGGGAGTTCAAGGGCAAGAAAAGGAGCAGAAACGAGATGGAAGTCAAAACCTTTTGTACCCTGATCTCAGGCCCGCTAGTGTATAGCATTTGCCACATTCTGTTTGTTGGAAGTTACTTGATCCATGCTCACGGAAGAGAAAAATAAGGGCAAGATACAGAGAGGGAGCATCACGCAAGACCATCTTGGCGGCAACTTCCCTCAAAGTTAGTTCTAGTTCATGGTTGTTTTGATGGCAATAATTGATTTGGATATGTCAACACACTATGTTTGTTATTTTTTCTATTACAAATCCTGTTATATCCAATATTAATGATACAAACAAATATTTAGGCAGAATTACAAAGGACACAGGAAGCTCATTATTAGTACTCCCTTATAAAAGTGGAATCAAAAGGCCATAGATTTTCAGAAAACAGCATTTAAAAATTTTTAAATAACTGCACCAGCACTTTCACTATGTCACACTTTGGGAGCAGGAGTGCTGCTATTTATAGCTCCTGGCATCATCGACCACAGTGATGCCGCTTGCCCTTCCTCTTTGTTTCCTCTCTGCCATCGTTCTCCGAGGCCATGGATATACACAAGCACCTGGTGAGACACATCGGCCTGTAGCCTTTGAAAAGCACTTTCACATTTGCAGCCGTCTCTCACGGAGACAGGTCTTCACATGACTAATTGCATTCGGCAGAAACCACTGTTTCAAGCCAGCTGATGACATGGCGTCTGATTCAGGCTCAATCTCTCCTAGTCTCTCCCTCCCTTCCTCTCTCTCTGTAACTCTAAGTCCTTTTCTGGGACTGATGTGTGAAGTGATTCTAGGCTCTTTTCTGAATACTCTTTTTCTTCTTTTGTTCTCTCTCTCTCTCTCTCTCTCTCTCTCTTTGTTTCTTTCTTTCTTTCTTTCTTTCTGAGACAAGGTCTTATGAACCCCAGCTGGACTTGAATTCATAGAGATCCTTTTGTCTCAGTCCTGTGAGTGCTGGGATTACATGCATGTGCCACTGTGGCTCCCCCCCCCCCCCATCCGGCTGGGTATCGGACAAGCTAAGCTGTAGCCACTCAAGCTTAGACACACTAGAGTCCAGCGGGTCTAGCCCTAGCACTGCATATGAGAGTAAATAGGTTTTTGTTGCTTTTCAATGTCTAGGTGGCAGAAGACGTATCCTAACAGCTAGAAAAAAAAATCTTCTGACTCTGTTATCATTTGTGCCTGTCCTTATCATCCAGAGGACTTCATCCCATATGGGATAGGATTACTGTATCACTATGTCAGTGCTCTCAAGTGATGCTAGATGCTATGGTGTCCTTAGTTTCCTCATGTCCTGAGCAGGGCCTAGCATAGTCAGGTACTCAGTAAAGGCATCCCTGTACAGTGCTACCTGCAGGAATAACTGAGATTGTATCACACTAGTAGTGTGCTTTTCCTAACTTGTACAAAGATACAAATCTCTACAAAGGGAGAGCTGCTCCATTTGAAATTCTGTTTTTCCTGCACCCCAGATTCCCCTGCCAGCCCTCAGTGCCTTCTTGGGAATTCCCAGCTATTGCTGGCATCTGACTCAGCCTTCAGTTCTCCAGAACAACTCATTAGGAGATAAACTTTGTACCTTAAAACCTTGTCTTGAAAAGCCAACTTTCCAGGTGGGACAGAGGGTACAGAAATGCAGTGGAGGTGGGTGGAGGTCACCTGTGGAGAGGGCTTCCCGTGGGGAAAGCCGCTGAGGAAACCTGGTGTCAAGACTTTACGTGGAAGACATTTCCTGCTGTGTCTTAAAATTTTATGAAAGTTGTATGCATGTTTTGGTATCTGTGATATCTACCGAGTTCAGATAAGGGTGATATGTATACAGCGAGAAGAGGCGAGCAAGACAGAATGGGTTGAGATACCAAAGTCTGTACTACAGGAATAGTACACATGATCTATCCCCGACTCCAGGAATCCTTGTATATGCCAGGAAAGGCACTGGGCTCCTTCCAGTCACTCAGAAGCTCCCAAGAATTTTAACTTCAGGTTGCAGCCCTGTGAGGGGTCATGGAATCTCAAGTGGGTCTGTGAGAGAGTTAGCAACAGTAAAAGGCTCGTGAACCTACAACAGCCAAAAATTAACTCCATCTCTCATATGTGATGAACCCTGGGGGGTTCTGGCAGTGCTCAGCTGGTTCTAATATGTGACCTTGGTGCAGCTTCAGTTCTGAAAGCATGGTGTGCTGTCACTGGCTTACATACTTCGACTCAGATTCCAGACTGGGATGCTAGGAATCACAGCTTAAAAAACAAACAAACAAACAAAAAAAAAAAACCCAAAACCAAACAAAAAACCAACTGTCCATAGAAAGCTTTCTGCTTTTCTAATGAAATGATTTAACTATGTAAAAGTGAAGATTGCTTCTATTATCATCCTTCAGTTTGTAAGCATCACATTTACTTGGTTTTACATTGTGTTGTTAGAACATTTGACCTCAGAAATTATTGTTTGATGTGCTGACTTGAGTGTCATAAAAAATTATTAAGTGAATTCTGGCTTGAGATTAGGATAGACTTTCCATCAGTTTCTTAGTGTACTCCTGTCATTTTGAGCTATGTATTTCCATGAAACAGAAATCTTTGCCTTGATAGTTAAAAATATCAAAATATCAATTAATTCTGAAAAACACCACAGATGTTTCTATGTCCTGCAGAATCAAATATTAAACAAGATCTAATTCTTTGTGTGAAATAAACACACCCACCCTCATGAATATGAAAATTTCTTCCATCTTTAATCAATGGTAAAGTTATATGTGCACCAAAGAATTGTTTGAAGAGGCATTTCTTTGTGATCAATTATGGTTTGATTTGTATACCAGTTCTATATACCTATGTGCATGAGATTATGTTCAGATTTCTTAGGGATCACAAATGGGAGAAATGTAAGAAACTCGGTCTTACATACAAGACTTGGGGATACTGGGTAAAAGGAAAATTAGATAATATAAGAAATAAAAAACCCTGGTGTGCGATAAGAACCCAAGACGTGATCGCCTTTCTCATAGGTGATTATTTGCAGCATGGGTCAGTTCCTGACCTCTTCTCCTTTCCTCCCCTTTTATTTTCCTTAAGTAAGGAAGACTATGATCCTTTTGGAAGCTCTTTCCTGTAAGCTGCCTATGTCCTAATCCCACAAAGGTGCAAGTACGTTACCTTGCACACCCAAACCCAAAGCCAGGAGATTGATGTCATTACATGAATCTTTGTAAGTCAGAGGCCGAGGCGTCGGAGTGAGAGGAGAGGTGTGATGACAGAGAAACCACTGGAGTGTAGTGAGGGCCGAGGTTAACGATGAAAGGTGGGGGTCCATGAGCCAAGAAACATAGGTGGTTTCTGCAACGAAAAAAGGCAGACTGTGGCATCCCCAAGACTCCAGAAGAAAGGTAACCTTTTCTAAACTTTGATTTTTGGATTCCCAGCCTCCAAAGCAGCAAGATCACAAGTTTGTGCTATTATAAACCACTGTATTATATAGGAGATGGGAAAATAGAAGGATCCAGAGGGTTCTAGAAACCTACAAGGAGAGCATTGTGACAGATGGCTTGGGGCCCAGAGGGGTCTGCTCAAACTATTGCACTAACCAAGGACAATACAAGTAGTAAACATCGAATTCCTACTCTGATCTACCCAATGGGCAGGACATTCTCTGCAGTTATGTGGAGAGTGGAGACTGACTTTGACATGAACTCTGGTGCCCCATATTTGACCACCTCCCCTTAGTGGGGAGGCCTGATGGCATTCAAAGAAAGAATAAGCAGGCTACCAAGATGAGACTTGATAGTCTATGACCATATAGTGAGGGAGGAGGTGCCCCTGGGTCTTAGACTTAGGGGAGGGGAATAGGGTGAAAGTGGGATGGAGGGAGGAACGGGAGGATACAAGTGATAGGATAACAATTTAACTATAGTCTGAATAAACTCATTAAATAAAAATAAAAATATTGAACAGTTTCATATTTATTAAAAAAAAAAAAACCAAACCACTGTATTTACAATAATTTGCTCCCATGGGAAATCAGTGCAAAAGTAGATACCCCTTTCATTTAAAAATTTCCCCTTGTGCTATCGGGGACTACAGTGGTCACATTAGTCTTGGTGTTGAGTGCTCCAAGGAGGTATCCACTGCCATCCTAGGGGCCGCCACCTTGGCCAAGCTTTCCATTGTCCCTGTAGAAGAGGCTACTGGGAGAATAAGTTTGGCAAGTCACACACTATACCATGGCAAGGCGACAGGCACTGTGGCTCTTCTTTGGCGAGTCTCATTCCCTGCCCCCAGAGGCAATGGCATCATCTCTGCTCCTGCACCCAAGAAGCTACTGATGATGGCTACACATCAGTCAGGGGCTGCACTGTCACCCTGGGCAACTCTGCCAAGGCCACCTTTGATGCCATCTCCAAGACCTCAGCTACATGACACCCGGCCTCTGGAAAGAGACTGTGTTCACCAAATCTCCTTCTCAGGAATTCACTGATCATCTTGTGAAAACCCACACCAGAGTCTCTGCTCAGAGGATCCAGGCTCCAGCTGTGGCTACCACATAGGGGTTTTTAGACAAGAGAAATAAAGTGAATTAAGTCCGCTAAAAAGTTCCCCTTTTGCTTTTCTTCTTACAGGAGAGCGGACAGGGTTCATCTTTGGGGAGTCTTCCCTCTAGTACTGACATCTTCTTTGCAGTGAGAAGTGTGTCCCAGTGGCTCTCATATTACTAAGTTCCATTTCCCTTTTCCATCCTGACCCCAGCTTCACAGGAAGATCAGAGAGGGCCCTCTAGTTACTGAACACATCCCCACCTACCACCCTCTTTTTGGAGGCAGAGCCCAGTATAGCTTGGTTTAAATAATGCCTCCCCAAATCTCTAATGCCTGAGATCACTTCTCCATGCACTGTGGCTGATCTCCAAGCCTTACCCACACCCTGGCACAGCTTTCTCCTACCTCCTCGAGCCATTCTTAGTGAGTCCTATATGATCCTGTCACTTTCTCCTCATTCTCCAGTGGCTCTCTGCAACTCATTGGCTCATCCCAGATGACATTCGGTATCTGCGGGTTCTTACCAAACTACTATTTTGACATCCACCGTCACCACACCGTGTTGGCTATTATACATAGGAATTTCTTTCCAGTTCCTCTAATATTCCTTTTTGTTCTGGTTCTGACTGCACAGACTGCCCGAGTTCCCTTCTCTTCTGTTCCCTTGTTTCATTGTGAGCTCAGCTAGTGTCATCATATGGTTAGTTTTAATTGTCAACTTGACACAGCCTAGGATCGCCTGGAAAGGGAATCTCAGTGAGGGTCTTTCTAGACCAGGTTAGCCCATGGGCGTGTCTGTGGTAGGGATTGTCTTGATTGCTTTTCTTGGAGTGGGAAGTTTCAGCTCTAAAATGGGAGATGCCATTCCTCAACTTGGGATGCTGGACTGTAGTGGAGTAGAGGAGGCCAGTTGAATACTAAACACACACTGAGTATGACTGGTTGCTTGAGCACTCTACAGTGACAAAGCCATGAATCAAAATAGACATTTTCTTTTTTTTTTAGAATTTAATTTTATTAATTTCTTCAGATTACAACTAAATTGTTATCCCATCACTTGTATCCTCCCATTCCTCCCTTGTGGGAAAGACTGTAAGCTTTGTCACAGGTAAAAACAATCTTGGTGGGCTTTACCCTTGGACACCCCATAGATACCTTGAGATAGACTGGGTGGAGCCATCCTGGGCCTGAAATTCAGGAAATGGACCTGGGGACTCCACCTGGGTTATTGTTTTTCTAATCGACCCTCAATGGGAGAAGGAGACTGCCCTTTGCACATGACACAGACAGGCGAAGAGGAGAGAGCAGCAGCAGGTTCAGAGCGGGCTTGAGTGCACGAGGATCAATAAACAGGCTGAACCAGCACACAGGCCAAAGACACCTAGGGACCTGTCCCATGGAACGGATACTAGAAGGTTCACTCTTTTTTCCCTTTAACCTTTTTTCCCTCCTGTGTAAGCTAGTTGGGTTGTATAATAATGTTTAATTGTTAAGAAACAGAGCTTACACTCCCTCCCTCCGGCTTTCACCCTATTCCCCTCCCCTAGGTCTAAGGCCTAGGGGGACCTTCTCCCTCACTATGTGGTCATAGGCTATCAAGTCTCATCTTGGTAGCCTGCTTATTCTTTCTTTGAGTGCCATCAGGCCTCCCCACCAAGGGGAGGTGGTCAAATATGAGACACCAGAGTTCATGTCAGAGTCAGTCCCCACTCTCCACATAACTGTGAAGAATGTCCTGTCCATTGGGTAGATCAGAGTAGGGGTTCGATGTTTACTACTTGTATTGTCCTTGGTTAGTGCAATAGTTTGAGCAGATGCGCCTGGGCCCCAATTCACCCATCATGATGTTCTTCTTGTAAGACCTTTTCGTTTTTTAAGTTGATTTTTGTCAGTGTCACAGTAACAGAAAGGAAACTAGAGCAACTGGTTTTTAAAGCACATTTACTTTTTTGTTTTTGTTTTTGTAAATCACATATAGACCAGTACCAGGAATGCCTTGTTATGCTCAGAGAATGTTCCCATCTTATGACTATGCCAGGAGGCTGGACCTTCCCTTTCCACAGCATAGCAGGAGCAGCAGCAGCAGCAGCCAGCTACTCACTGGGCAGTGTTCCTTGCCCATACATGTATTGCCCTCAGGCTGGTGCTGCAAGGAAACCAGGAGATGTCCTTGGCTGTGGTGGCAGCATCCGCTTCGCCCACGGTATCGTAGTAGTAGTGTAATATTAAAGTGTTCTAGTTTGACGTGTCCCCCACAGGCTCCCATGTTTGAGCACCCCAGCTGGTTGTGCTCTTTTGGGAGGTTTGGGGACCTTTGGGACAGAAAGCCTTGCTGGCAGAAGTAGGTCACTAGGGGTAGGCCTTAAAGGCCATAGCTGTTTCTGGTTCTGCTCTAGGTCTCTCTGTGTCTTGATGTGATTCATACGAACAGTTGTCTCTTCCTCTGTTACCTCAGATGAACCATTTCCTCCATCGCACCTCCCTTTGCACCAACACTTCTGAAGTGCTGAAGTGTGATAAATGTTTCCATGCCTAAGTCGCTCTGTCCAGTATTTTACCACAATAATAAGAAAGTCATGAGCACACACAGGAACACAGACAATAGAGCCCGCAGTGGCAGGCAGGCAGGGTCCTGGCTGGCTGGAAGCTCATGTCATGTCTCTCTGATCTGCCACATTCTCCTCTCTTTCCCGAGTTAAGTTCTCCAGCCTCCAAAGAGTTCACCCAGCTACCCCTGGATCGCCTGTCAGTGTACAGTTCCTCAGCGCATAGGACAACACACCCCACCAGTGTTCCACTGATTTTTTTTTCTTTCCCAAAGGCTTCTTTGATTTTTCCCTCGGACAAATCTTTTGTTCCTCCTTCTGCTTGAAACAGAAGTCGCCGGCGCTGCAGACCGAACGCTGCGGAGATGTTGCAATTCGCGCAGTTTACCCTAACGCTTTCATCACCCCACTTCCTAGTAGAGTTGCTTCCACTTGCATCTGTTCCCTAAAAGACTGTGACCTCATAGAAGGCAGAGCTTCAAAGGGGCCGGGGCGGGGGGTGTGCCTGGACAAACAGAAGAAGGAATGCTTTGGGGGGGGGGGGCCTGAAAGAAAATGCTCCCTTGCTAAAGTGCCTTCTGTGTATAGAAGTGTGATGAAGGGTGTTACCGTCTCCTGTGATTCTCTACTGCAGTACTCTGAGGTAGCCACAGCTGCCCCCATTTAAAGAAGATGAAACAATGCTCCTGGAAGGTAAATGCTAAAATATACCATCTTAGGAAACGCAGAGCACACTTGAACCTAGATCTGTCTGATTCCAAGAATCTCTACCAAATAAAGATTTTCAGTGCGATGTAATGCAAACAGGAGGATGACTTTCTATCATTTATTCATTCAACAAATGCTTAAGAGAAATCCTGCATGTGTGCGTGCGTGTGTGGTGTACATGCATGTGTTGTGTGGGTGTGCTTGTCTGTGTGGAAGTATGTGAGGGCTAGAGGCTGACTTCAGGAAGCTTCATTCCTTTATAACTCATTCATCCTTCTAGCCATCAGGAGGCGTCTCATTTCCGCCCGCCTATGCATCCAGCATCCATTCATTTAGTCCACTTACACTTTTATGCATGAGTTTTACACTTCTGTTACACACTCATTGAATCATTCTGGAGCTCTTTTCCTTTCAAATTCATCCACTAAACCACGTAGGTGTTTATTCCTTGATGCATTCATTTACTCACGCATGTGGTTCATTCACTCACTCGCTCCCTTGGTTTTCTTCACCATATGCTAACTCATTTTCTTCCCCTTTCACCCTGACATTCACTTTTTCCAGTGTTTTAGTCATCAGACATTTACTTCCCCCTCTCTGTGCTCAACAGGACCTGGCATGGATATCTATCAACTGCACTGGATGGTTGTTGTAGTGGTTCTTTCCCTCCCTTTTAAACTCCAGAAGAGCCATCTTCTGTGGCACACATCTCGTAGGAGTCTCTGAAAAAAAACGTCGCAGGGCCCAAGTATGCGAAGCACCTGCCATTACTCTTTCTTAACTGGGGGAGCCTCTCGGATGAGGCAACACAGCTTCCCACAAGATGTCACCTGTGGCCACCTCCCAAAAGAGTGAGCAGCCAAGAGGAGCTGCCAACTTTTTGCTTTGTCTGTCCTTCCTCTCTTCCCCCTTGATTCAGACTCCCCTCAAGGTATTGGCCTATGCTAGCTCTGGGCAGGGGCTGAGCAGTGACGTGCTGGGTGGAGGCAACGCCAAGGGAGATACGAAGCCTGTTCCGTGGGGCTTATCTTAGGCCTATGAGGCAACCGAAGCTTGGCGATCTCATCAACAACTGTTGTTTTTGTAGTTATCTGAGGATGGGGGTGGGGTGGGGAGGTAGGAATGGGCTTGAGTTAGAGCTGAGAGAATTTACATCAGACACCTGGGAGAACCTCTCAACATTCAGTGCTGCAAGGCCGAAGGGAGGCAGCACAATTTCCTTTTTGCTTGAATCCACAACATAGCCTTTGTTATGCACAAGCATTTTCAGAAATGTGTACTGGACCAGGAGCCAAAGCCATTTCTTCTGTTTCCCCCTCAGAGCCTCAACGTCCTTATCAGCCTGAGAGGGTTGTCAGGAGCACTGAATGAGGTGACATATGACAGTGACTAGTGCCATCCATACCTGGCCCAAAGCATGTGATGGAAGGACATGTGACACGTAGACTCTGGAAATCCCAGGACCGTTCACATGATGTCGCAGACTGGTGAGTGGAGTGTAGTTTTATGTGGACCAACATGAGCTGGGCAGCACTGAGACAGATCTTACCATGTGCCTCATGTTGCTCTCTAACTCAGAGCTCTGGCCTTTGCCTCCCTCCCTACTGCTGGGATTCCAGGTATGTGCTGCTCCATCTAGCTGACATCCATGGACCCATAGAGCTGGGGTCAGGGTTAAGAGGATTGGAAAGGAAGACGGGTGAATAGATGGGAAGAGTGGCCCAGGACGTCAGGAGGACCCGTGATTATTCTTAGGGTAGTCTCAGCCCAGCCACAGAAGAGCCTTGTCAAAGACAACAGAGGCACCAGAGGGTTCTCAGGAGGGAAACCCACTTTCAAGCTATCAGGAGAGAGCTTGTGGCCGCAGCAGAAGTGGGTTCTGAAAGTCAGGCTGGAGGTGCTTGCTGAGGCTGTAGAACACTAGGGGAAGGCACATCTTCACCGAGGTCGCTCTTTGTGCAGGGCCAGCTGACCTGGGGAGAGTGACACCATCAGGAACAGACCTAGCCTGTTCATTCTTACCTATTGAATGAACCCTGAGCTCCATCTGAAGAGGAGTTTGGGCTGGTCTCCCCAAGGCTTACCTGCTGCCCTTCTTTGGCCAGTTGATCTCACTGGAAGTCTTTCCAAAAAGTCCCTAAGGCACAGAGAGGAGGCTGTTGTCATCCAGGGACTCAATGGTTGGGGTGTGAGTCTAGCCTCTAACAGCAGAACCATCTTTCCAGCCCCAGTGATCCCTTGAAAAGACATCTTCTTCTTCTTCTTCTTCTTCTTCTTCTTCTTCTTCTTCTTCTTCTTCTTCTTCTTCTTCTTCTTCTTCTTCTTCTTATTATTATTATTATTATTATTATTATTATTATTATTATTATTATTATTATTAATGTCTGTTATTTGCTTGAGACAGGTTGTCTTCAAATTAACTATGATGTTGGGGCTTGCCTTGAACTCTGGATACTTCAACTACCACATAGGGTGCACTGGGATGACAGGCATGTCCCACCACACCCAGCTCAGTAGAAAAGCAATTGCCTAGCACAGATTGTGGGTCTAGTATCACTCAAGGCTTGGGGAGTCCAGCCCTGGGCCAAGGCAGAACATCCTTGGAGGTCAGAGCATGGGCAGTAGAGGTCAGCCGGCAGCAAGATTTTTGGCGTTTGTGCTAATGTAGTAGGCTTCCTTGTTCTCCAAACTCAGCTGGGTTCTCCTGCATCTTCTTGCCTGACCCATGTGCTGACATGGATGGTGAAACTCAATGCCTTTCTCAAAAATCCACTAACAGCCGTTCCACACAAGCTTTATACGCGTGGCCAACTTTCCTGAAGACTTGGGTAGAGCTTCCAAATGAGACTGCAAAGACATTACTTCTGAATTAACCAATCCTTACTCTTTTTCAAGATTCTGTGACTGTCCATCAAGTGGCTTGGCAGAGAGCTCCCTGCCACTGTGTGTAGTGTTACTCCTAGAACTATCTCCCTCTATGGTAGATGAAGTGACGTGAGCTGTTAGGAGTAGCAGTTTGTCCTTCTTGCTCACAGTTAAAACCACTTTATGCAGTCTGCTTTTCCTGCTATCGTGTAAGATCCCTGGTAGGACTTTACCCATCAAGAGTGTTTTAGAGACAGTTACTCAGTGAGTAAATACAGAGGAATGAGACCTTCCATCCACAGCCACCGTGTGTCACCTGCATCTTCAGGAGGAAAGAAAGACATTGAATTTTATTATATGGTGCATGGAAGGCTGAACTACACAGTAGCACCCAAATACCTAGTTTGGAAAGCTGAGGGTTCATAGGAGCTTTGGGGCCAGATAAAAACGCTTTGAGTCTTTCCCTTGTGTACTTTGGCTACAGGGTAGGCCTCGGTTCTCCTACCTTTCTAACGGGCATGCGAAGAGCACCCAGAATGAGATTGATAGTTGTGGACCCTAGAACTGGACTTCTGAACTGAGATTCCTGTTTGCTTCTTATTGTAGAAATCTTTTATCCATAACCTATTCCCCTCTTCATACACAAAACAAGAATAACATTATCAGTTGCCAGTTGCCTTACAGGTCTGCTGGGAGGATGGAGTGGGTTAGAGCACTTAACCAGTAGCTGGCACACACTAAGGCCATGAGATTAGTGCCCATCACTACATGTCTCAGAGAGAGAGAGAGAGAGAGAGAGAGAGAGAGAGAGAGAGAGAGAGAGAGAGAGAGAGAGAGAGAGAGAGAGAGAACACTTATAAGGTAAGGTGATCACTCTGTTTGCATGTCCAACGTGCAGAATGGCATTGGCTGTAGAAGAACTTCTGAGACAATAGTGTGGCCCTCTGGGATGAAGAAAAGTACCTTTCTCCTTATGGCCATTCTGAACTTCAGGTGGACTAGGCTAGGAGGAGCCCAAGAGAGTCAGATTCTGAATGGGCCAACACCTGTGTGTTTCGGTGTGCTCCAACACTGCAGTTCAGATCTGTGCCACCACACCTGACTTTTATGTGGGATCTAAGGGCAGCAACCTTTAGGATGCTGTAAGCAATTTACTTCATCTATATTTTCCTTTCCATGGATGCATCCTCAGCAAACCTTAAAAGGGTTTCAGTGAACAGAAAACATACATTCTAATTGACCAAGATCGATTGTGCCATACCTTGATAACTGCCATCATTTTCTTTCTTGGGGGATGCATAAAATAGTGGTCGGTTTAACAATGGCTGGCATCTCAGATTGATGAGTGATGGAACTGGGAGTATCCACGCAACTTCTACCTTCTGCACAGCTTGCCCTCTGTTGCCAAGGCACTGAGAATAGAGATGGGGGCTGAGGTTCTGTACTGGAGCTGGCTACAGCCTTCCTTAAGATGAGACCTTTCCCTGGGCCACTAGGCCTGCCAAGACTCCTTCCACCCCTAGCCCCAATCCCAGTCCCACCACTATATTCTCATTTAAGCATCCTGATACCCAATAGACTTGCTCAGGGCTTCTCTAGATGGCCTAGGCTTGGCTCAACCTCAGGTCCCAGGCAAGCCATCTTGCTTCACCCAAACAAGTTGCAACCATCTGAGCTGAGCCTCACCCTTGTTACCAGGGACAGGCCAGGCCTGGGTAGGTGAGTTAGGCTGATAAGGTAGATGGGGCAATTTCTGGCCAGCACCACCTTATACAGAATCTGGGTTTGCATTTTTCAGCTCAGGGCATGGGCAAAGAAAAGAAGGGTGGAGACAGGACAGCTAATTTGTGAAAGTGAGGTCTCTATGAATATGACTGAGTCTCCAAAACAGGCATGTCCCTCTTTGTCCCTGTGCCCACAGCAATTAAGAAAGCAGACAGTGACCTTTACCTCTGGCCACTCTAACATGAAGTTCTCCAGCTTTCTTGTAGCTTTCTCCAGACTTGTGTGGGAAGAGAGGCCTTTGTATGTTGAATAGTAGGCTACAGTCAGTTTTGGTGACCTTAGGTACAGGTGGTGACATGTGGCTGTCAGGGAGGGAAGCTCCTGGGATGGGGCAAGAGGATGAAGGAGGTGACTGATTGCAACTGATGCCCATGTTGCACGTGGGGACACATGAATACCCACTCCCTCCTACAAACCACTCCCAGGGTGTGAATACATATGTATGTATTTGTACAGCCAAGTCTGTGTTCTTTGTTTAGTGAAATGAAACTCTGAAGACACTAGGCAACTGTAAACTCATTTTTTTTTCTGGGAAATATGTGGTTGGCTCAGTTTGGGTATCTCCAGTTTGAGAATAGAATAAAGAAGAGGCGAGAATGAAGGACTGAGGAGAAAGAAAAGACAAAGAACTTCCTTAAACGATAATACACTTTTTGTGTGTTAATCTTAGGGGGGCATTGCTCCATTGCCACCATTGATTTTTTTTTCTCGGTTGGCTTTTTGATTGATCCATGCAAACATAGGGATCGGGTGCTACATGGAGAACAGGGTCATGGAGTAGAAGATCCCAGGCTTCTGGGAACTTGGAGGTACTGCCTAAGAGAGTGCCTACAAAAACAAGACTCTCTGCACAGCCTCCCTCTGAAGCAGGCATTGTTATCTACTCCACAGATAATGGAGCTCCGAGATGCCAAGTAACCAGGGGAGAGAAAGAGCAATGGGAGTTCAGAGTGGAGATAAAAGATTCAATCCAGGAGAAAAAAAGGCGTGGTCACCTTTGAGCACTGAAATGGAGGTGGAGCTGGCCTAGTAGCAATTGGAGTGCCGGGGTAGCCAGCTCTAGGCCAGGGGACACAGCTGGGGTGGTGGTGATGCCAGAGCTCATTGCTGAGAGCAGCTGCTGAAGCTCTGGCTAAGTCTGAGCCCCTGAGATTGTCCAATAGGTTCAGAGTCATAAAGGTGGGTCAATGCCAGTCAGCTCGAAGTGTCCCTACAGCATCATGCCACCTGCAGTTGCCCAACTTAGCAGGATGAGCAAGTATGTTTAGGGGCACAGCTCAACACCGGGGACCAGAAGCAAGTCTCCCTACCTGTTGAATGTCTCTGAGCAAATAAACTGAGTCATTGGGCCCTCGAGTCAGGGGTTCAGCAGGTGTGAGTAGCCTCTTGTGCTATCCATAGTCACTCATTCATTTAGGAAATATTTATTGATGATTCACTCTGTGCCTGGAGCCACGCTAATAGATGGTAAATACCTAACCTTTGCAGTCACAAACTCAGCCTAGTGAAGGGACGGACCAGAAAAGAGTTGATTCTGCACTACCCCAAACTGAGTTTGCTGTGTTCTAGGCATTGTTCTAAGACACCTTCTCAGCACACTGAAGGCTTACACAGAGGCTGGGTAGCTTCTCTTGTCCCTGTGATCACAAGGACAAGGCATCTTAATGACACAGCGGCTTATTTTGGCTCACAGTTTCAGAGGGTACAGTCTGTCATGGTGGGCAGGCCTGATGGCTGGCTGCCTTGGGTCAGAGGATCCCAGTGGTGAGAGCTTGAAGTGGCTGCTTCTCATATGGCACCAAGCAGGAGAGCCCAGGCTGAAGCAGAAGCAGGTGAGACCTTTGAGGCTCACCCCTTGTGGCCCTAATGGAATGGCCTAAGGCCTGAGATCAAGTACTCAAACACAGGAGTTTATAGGTGAATTCTTATTCTTCTTCTTCTTCTTCTTCTTCTTCTTCTTCTTCTTCTTCTTCTTCTTCTTCTTCTTCTTCTTCTTCTTCTTCTTCTTCTTCTTCTTCTTCCTCCTCCTCCTCCTCCTCCTCCTCCTCCTCCTTCTCTTCCTCCTCCTCCTTCTCCTCCCCTCCCTCCCTCTCCCTCTCCCTTTCCCTCTCTCTCCCTCACCCTTTCCTCCTCCTCCTTCTCTTCCTCCTCCTTCCCCTCCCCCTCCCTCCCTCTCCCTCCCTCTCTCTCTCCCTCACCCTCTCCTCCTTCTCCTTCTTCTACTACTTTTTAGTTAAGACTATAAAATGAGGTGTTTCTTCATATAGTGTTCTCATTCTCTGCCACCCCCTTCCCTCTCCCACTTCTTGTTTTTTTTTTTTTTCACAATTTATCACAGCATTTTAATCTTGGTATACCCTGCACTAAAAAAAAAGATCACTTTAATTCCCAAAAAATTATCAACTAAAAGCAAGAGTAGTATTTACCAATAATCAATGAATACATATCATATTCTTCTGTCAAATTATTATCCATAAGAGTAAAAATTTCCTTTTGAAGAGTAAATATAAGTATAAACGTATGTATTATTGGGTTTTTGCATCCCTATTATTTGTACCTTATATTAAAACATACACTAAGTGCTTATTACCTTTTTATTTGTTTATACAGCTAGATTTATCTTTGTTCATAAATAATTTGATGTATTTGAGTTCTTTAATGATGCTTAAAATGATTGTCAGAGTAAATATGTACCCTTTCCCACTTCTATCTGGGTCCCCTTCTTTCCAAGTTAGACCTCTTCTGCTTTTCTATTACATGTAACCATTACATTTTCTATTCCTATCTCCCTAAGATCTCCTCCTCCTTTCTCATGGTCCCCCGTCTAGTTTCATGACACACAAACCACATATATAAACATGAATGTGTATATATAAAAGTTAAAGATAGGTATACATGAGAGAAAACATGAGGAATTTGTCTGGCATTTTTAGCCTGGTGTGGAGTTAAGATGAGGATGATCCCTTGGAGCTGGGGTTATCGATGGTTATGAGACACCAAGTAGGTGCCGCAAACTGAATCTGGGTCATCTGCAAAAGCAGTAAGTGTTTTTTAACTGCTGAGCTAACTTTCCATCACTTAATGATTTCATTTTTCTTGATGGCTGCATAGAATTCCATTGTGTTTATAGACCATGTTGTCTTTACCCATCTGTTGATGGGCCTTTAAGCTGGTTCCATTTCCTAACTTCTTTGACTAGTGCAGCAATGAACAGGGATGAGCAAGTGTATCTGTTTGTTGATTTGAGATCTGTGCAATATATAGGCAAGAATGGTATAGCTGGGTCATACAGTACTTCTATTTTCAGTTTTAAGAAAATGTTTATATATTTTAGAAACTTCCATACGAATGTCCAGAGTTGTAGTTTTGGTTTGTGAGTGGGGTGACAAGGACTCACTATGTAGTCCAGGCTTGATGTGACTACATAGTGTAAACTAGGAAGACTGGAAACTTATAATCCTCCTGCCTCTTCCACGTAAGTGCTCAGACCACCATGCCTGGCCTGTGGGGGACCATCCAGCCATCACAAAGACATGTAGATTAGTGATTTGCTCAGGTCAAAGAGCAATTCAGAGGATGAACCAAAGTTCAAACCCAGGCAGATTGACTCCCACACTGATGCTTTGGCCTTCTGTTCATACAACCAGATGTTTTAACCAAGCCAACGCCACTGGAGGGAAGATGGGATATTACAAGAGCACAGACTGTGGGCGAGGAGCAAAAAGCACTTCCTGGAGGAAATGAGACCCATGGAGACCAGGAGGATGAGTGGTGTCACACTCCCCCACTCAAGAGAGGTAGGAGGACAGAATGGCAGGCATTGCTGTTGGCTGTTTCAGGCTGTGAGGAGAGACCGGTCAGGCTTCAAGATGTGAAGGAGGAGTCCAGAGCAAAGGGAGAGGTAGGGCAGGTGTCACAGTTGAAGAGGTGGCTCCTCTGGCCAACCTCTGGAAATACAGCCTGATGTCACTTTGGGTTCCCGGGAACTCAAGGTCCTGGAAACAGGCCAGTTAACACAGGCCCACTCAGCTGATTGCTCTGTGGAAATACACACCCCCTTGCACGGATCTCTGCTCTTCCAGTTGCCAAAGATACCCGCTGAGGCCATTCCCTCGGGGGGGTGGGGGATGGCTTGGGAAACCAGAGGTGCAGCGAGGTAGCCTTTTCAGGCTTCGGCACCGCCATCTGCAATGTAGAGTTTTGTAATGAGCCCTCATGCCCGGCAAAGACAATGTCTGATTGCACGAGGGTGGGGCCCCAGATTCCTCAGTCTCGTTATGGATGGATTTCCACAGAAGACGACAACTTTGACCAAACAGATGAGGAGCTGTGTGGGAGATTGGAGAGCCATCAAATTAGTTTTCATTTTGTTAATAGCCTTTGAGAGCTGAAGACATGCCAACGCAGTTAACAGTGCTGACTGATCTTGCAGAAGGCCCGAGTTCAGTTCCCCAGTCCCCATAGCCAGTGGCTCACAACTGCTTGGAACTCCTGCTGCAAGGGAACTCAAGGCTTTCTTCTAGCTCCCATGTACACACGCCCTCACATGTGCACTGCCCCAGTCCACATGGCTCAACACAGAGTAAGTCTTAACCTAATCTTTGAATGCAGAGAAACATGTTAAGAAGAACAGCGCTATGGTTTCCATCACAATGACATCTAACAGCCTATTCTGCAAAGTGTCTGATTATTGACAGGATAGCACGCCACAGGACTAGAGTTCCAATTTAGAATATTGGTCAGGTCATTCTGGGTGAGACAGGATCAATCCACCAACATTTCTCATTTTGCTGGTCAGATTCTTTATATGTCAGCCTCCTTTGTGGGTGTGTGTCAATGTGTGTACATGTGTATATGTGTGTATATGTGTGTATGTGAATGTGTGTCTGTGTGTGTACATGCAGATGTGTGTGCATCTGTGTGTGTTTGCATGCATTTACGCGTGTCTGTTGGTTTTATTGTAGCTAGGCTGTCCTTGCATTCACGATGTAGATGAGAATGACCTGGCTTCTGATCACCTTGGCCCCCAATCTTCTGACTACTGGGATTACAGGTTGGCACCACCACATTTTTTTAAAAGGTAAAAAGAAAATAAAATAAGAAATCACTGTTGCACTTGTGTTTCATGATATGTTTCTAGTAAGGGGGTGAATGTATGTATGTGCCAGTGTGTGTATGAGGAGGTTAGAGGACAGTTTTACAGAGTTGGCTCTCTCCCTTCCTTTACCTTTATGTGGGTTCCAGGGATCAAACTCCCACTGCTAGGCTTGGGTGGCAAATGCTTTTACCCACTGAGTTGTCTCACTGGATCTACATGTGGTTTTATGTGGTGCTAGGCATTTCCCAGGGCTTCGTGCATGCTAGGCAAGCACTCTACCAACTGATTGTGTGTGTGTGTGTGTGTGTGTGTGTGTGTGTGTGTGTGTGTGTGTGTGTATGGACTTCAAGTTGGAAGAGAGAGAAGAGTAGACCTAAGAGTAGTTAGGGGGAGGTGTCAGGGGTGAATATGATGACAGTACACTACATATATATATATATATATATATATATATATATACATATATATATATATACATATTTATGAAACCCTTAAACAATTTGTAAAAATACTATGTTTTAAGTAAGTTAAAAGGCTAGAGTTAACCAGGTGCTGTAGCACATGCCTGTAATCCTAGCACATGGGAGGCAGAGGCAGGCAGATCTCTGAGTTTGATGCCAACCTGGTCTACAAAGCAAGCCCAAGACATTCAAGGCTACACAGAAAAACCCCATCTTGAAAAAAAAAAACAAAAACAAACCAAAAGGCCAGAGTTAAGAAAAAAAATTATTGGATCAGAAGGGTAGGGAGTTTACAGCTGTCCCCGAGTACACATAAGACTCTGCCTACAAGAATATGCCTAAGACATTTACTGCCTAGTATTTAAAATAAAATCCAGTCCCTGCTTGCACACATGAATCCAAGTCATCTGCAAAGCTGAAGAATGCTTGGAACATGCTTGAAAATAGAGTAAACAATTAGAAAATTCTCAATTCATGCATCCTACTAAATCAGAACAAGGACTTTCTGTGTGCCAGGCACTGTCTAGCCTCATACGGGAACATTACTAATTTAAAAAGCAGACCTGTGAGGTTCTGTGGCCTCACAGTCCCTACCTCTACTGAGACGTCTGCCAGCAGGTCATGATGGAAGTGCACATCTTCTGAAAGTGAAATCCTTAAAAGAACAATAAAGAATGAAATGTTTTAGAATGAGCTCAGTGTTTCCTCAGCTTAGTCAATAACAGATGAGCCAAGCCCCGTGCAATAAAAGAGCGTTTGTGGACTTGTACGGAAGAAATTCGGGAAGACCTCAAAGCCCAGCACAAACAAAGGCTGAAAAGTCTCATCAAGGTCGAAGGGAAAGCAAGCCCGTTGGCCCAGGGCTGCAAAAGTGGATCTGACCGTGAGTCAATCCAACTAAGACGCTCGGTGAGAGCAGAGCCTGTGTTGGTAACAGGAAAAGAAAGATAACTTACGTGCTGGAGAAAAGAGGGCTGAGTTTCTTGCACACACACAACTCTCCCAAGCCTGGGGGTCAGTAGTAAGCTCTTGTCTGTGAACAAAAATAAAGCTCTTAGGAACGTTCTCCATGTGTTAGACACAAGGCCGGTCCTTTAGACCAACTCTGTGCCAAGTAAAGAGGCGGTGCATAGGAAGCCGTGTGGTTTATTGAAAACGTTTCCCTGTTATTTGGTATGGGGTCTTGATATAGAACACAGGGCTGGGGAATTGGCTCGGTCAGTAAGAGCAGTTGCCTTGCCAGCCTAAAGGCCACGCCCAGCTTGTGATGCCCAGTCTCATAGATGTGGGGCCAGGCACAGGGCCATCATTGACCCACCGTACTGCCCCAGTCTCTTGAGTGCTGAGATTATAGGTTTGTGTCACTGCACCCAGCTTTTGTTTCAGGGTTTGCGGCCATAAAGCTTCTTTTATAGTCACTTCAGTCACTTAGGCGGTACAAAAGTGACCAGAGTATATAAATGAACAGGCTTGGCTGTGTGCCAATAAAACTCTGCTCATGGTCTGGCCTGTGGCTTATAATTTAATGACTCCCTAATCTAAACCATTCACACACACACACACACACACACACACACACACACACACACACACACGGAGTGGGGGGAGAGAGAGAGAGAGAGAGAGAGAGAGAGAGAGAGAGAGAGAGAGAGAGAGAGAGAGAGAGAGAGAGAGAGAGAGAGAGAGAGAGAGAGAGAGAGAGAAAGAAGTTAAGACAGGGCCTCCCCCCTCTGTAGCCCAGGCTGGCCTGGAATTCACCCTGAAGCTCAGGCTGGCCTCAAATTTGAGGCAGTCTCCTGCTTTACCTCTTCATCGCTGGCATTAGAGGAGTGAGTTACCATACCTGGCTTAAGGCATTAGTTAATTTTTTTCTTTATTTCAACCTATTTTAGCTAAGCAGGAGATATTTTCCCACCCCGACAGTGACTAGCCATGTCAGTGGAGCATTCTTTCTTTCACGTTTTCTGAAGCTTTTGAGAGCTATCCCGGCAGCAGGAATATTTCCTCTCTCCATTGCTACATTTTCCTGGCAGGGCAGCCAACAGGATGCTGTTGAACTCCAGCCTTCAACAGCCTGCTACGCAGAGCTGTTACACTTGGTAATCTGCCTTGAACTTTCCATACTTTGAAGGCTCATTTTGGCTCGGGTCTCTCGTCCTAGTTGTTGAGAGGATCACAGATTCAAGGCTGGCAGACAATTTGGTGACCCCTATCTCACAATAAAAGTAAAAAAGGAAAAAAAAAAAAAAGAAAGAAAGAAAAGAAAGGAAAAAAGAACTGGTGTTGTAGGTCAGTGACGGAGTGCTCACCTAGCATGGGTGAAACATTGGCTTCAATATCCACTACCCCCCACTTCCTGCCACCAGGGTTGAGGGTAGATGGGAGAACTGGAAAGAGACATATGAGCTTAATATCACACACAGGCTCAAGCTTGACCTACAGTCACATTCTGCCTCTGCCTCTGTACTGGTCCTGGATGACCTTTCTGCATCTCCATAGGCATGAAGTGCTCAGCTGGTCACCATGCCCATTGCCTGGTCTACTGTTTGGCTTGTAGCCTAAGTGCTTAGAGGGTATCACGGGGAACGGCCAAATAAGCAAAGAGGTATTGGAAAAGGAACGTATCAAAAGCTTATGGAGTAAGTTTTTTAATTTTAAAAACTGTATTTTAAAGAATCAAGGCATATAAATTAATAAAATAAAAAACAAAAGCAAAAAAAATAAAAAATTTAAAAAATGAATTAATAAAATAAATAAATAAATAAAAAATTTAAGAATCAAGGCATGATGGAATATGAAAAGCAATAGGGTGGTGGGTGGGCAGCACAGGCCTGTTGCAACGCCATCGGTTGGCTTGTGCCAATGCGCTCACAGTTTACTCTGGAGATGAAAAATTAGGTTAGTGTCTGGTACCACACAGCACCATGGGCAGGCCATCATTTGGAACTGATTCCAGTGATCACACTGTGGCTGTACTTATAAAGCATGTCCTTTGTGGCAGGACTGTACTAGATGTTGCTTGGCCTTTCTCACTGAGTCCTGCCTGCTGCTTTTCTGAATGGTCACTGTCCTCCCACTCGCTGAGCCTTGGAGATTGTGTGCCTCTTGGCCAAGGCCACAGAGCTTGTATGTGTGGGGTTTACCTGGCTCAGTTCCGTTCCCTTCCTAAAATGAGCCTAGGGGAAGACCTAGGTGGGGACAGGGCGGGCACCACCTTCTGTGATAAAGACTTCTGCTGGGTCCTTCCTCTGCCACCTGCAAAAGTAATGCAGAACAAAGCAAGATGACAGAAGAGAGAATCCCAGCTTGGTTGTGAGGGAGAAGTGGGGGCAGGAGGAAAAGTTTATCCTTTTTCCTGTAACAGTGAGAGATTGGACTTTGTACATCCTGGGGAAGCTCACTCCTACAGGGATGCATCCTTGGTCCTGAAGAGCTGACTTAAAAGGCACCAGTCACACCTAGGGTGGGCCAATCATCCGGTGGGAAGGGGGCAGGGAAAAGGGACGAAGCCTCAGAATAGATAGCTTCTGGCATTTGGGCAAGTTGATTATGTCTTTTTCTTAAAAATTAAGTTAAACGGTGTGTGTGTGTGTGTGTGTGTGTGTGTGTGTGTGTGTGTGTGTGTGTGTGTTGGGGGGTTGTCTGTGTCACAGCATGTGTGTGGAGAGTAGAGGAAAACTCTAAGGAGATGGTTTACGACTGTCTACCTTTACAAGGGTTCCAAGGGTGGCACTCAGGTCACCAGGTTTATGTGGCAAACGCCGTTATCGGCTGGGCCATCTTGCTGGCCCAAGCTGACAATTTCTAAAGTGGATTTAGAAAGTTGGATAACTTAGGACTTATCAGTAGGGCGCAATACATTTGGGAGACGTTGGCAAACCAATGCAAAATCCACTGCCTATTCAGGAAACATACTCATTAATTATTTTACTTGCTCGATCCATAGTTATTATCAAGCATGCACCAGACACTATATAGTGAGGGACATCAGAGACACAGAAATGAGTCAAATTCTAGAGTACTGAGTGTGAGACTGGGGTTTGGGGACTGGAATGCTGGCTCCACACGCTGGCTGCATGACCCTCTGATCTCAGGCTCTTAACCTGTAAAATGGGTCTAATAATAGTACTGTTCTCAGGAGGTAGTGATGACAAAAGATGAGTGAAGCCTCATGGTAAGTGAGCTAATTTGACAGTTTTAGAGCAGTGCCTGGTGTATAACGTATGCTATGCAAAGTATTTCCTCAAGGAATTAAGTCTGTTGGCAGAGGATCTCTTTCTTCCCCCTCCCTCCATTTAAGCAGATCTAGCATGTTCTATATGTTGTGTGTGGGGCAGAGGACTCTCTTCCCTCCTCACCTCCTGTCCTATGGTGCTACAGGGTCTATAGCATCCCAACAGGATTCTGTGATGAGAAAACCGCAGTTCCAAAGGGTGCTATGGTTGTGTCTCTGCTTTATGCTGCCAATAATGAGATGGGGTGAGCAAATGTGCAGTGGGTGAGTCTGCAAGGTGCTTGGATCGTGTACAGCTAAATACCACCCACTGGCCTGGGAGGGAGGGTGAGTGGAGAGAGAGAGGGATAGTTTCCAGTTTTGTCAGGGGCCTCACTGTCCCGGGGAGCAGATGCAGATTTCGGCCTCTGGCTGTGAGAATGGCAAGACAGAGCAGAACAGAGCCCATATTTGGCCAGGGAAGAAGTTCACTTCTTTACACACCCTCTGACTCACTCACCCTCCCGGCCCCGCCAGCCTGGGGCTGAGCTCACAGCCCTCTGACTCAACTCAGGCACTGTGGGGTGCCCTCTTCATACAGGGAGGCTGCCCTCGCACCCAGCTGCAGCCTATAGTGGGCCTCTCTCTCTCTCTCTCTCTCTCTCTCTCTCTCTCTCTCTCTCTCTCTCTCTCTCTGTGTGTGTGTGTGTGTCTGTCTCTGTATCTGTCTCTCTCTCTCTCTCTCTGTCTCTGTCTCTCTCTCTTTCTCTGTCAGTTCCTGCTAAGCCTGACGCTGTCATTGATACTGCCCACATGCTCCCTACAAAAGCCCTTTCCACAAAGGATGGCCACTCTGACCACCCTTGCATCCTGAAACAGATCCCACAAGGGCTGCCTTTGTCTTGGGACATCACCATTGTCTCTTCTCTTGGAGTAAGCAGTGCTTGGATAGATGGAAGAGGGAGGGAGGTGGTGGGAATAAAAAAAAAAAGTAGACAGCTAGGTGTGCTTCTTGACTGTTGTGACCTTGCCCCTCTCTGGGCTTCTTAGCTACATGTGTCAGGCCATCTCAGAGGAGACTAAAACTGTATAGGAAACTTTCCAGGCTGGAAGGAGCTGTATTTGGTCCTTTGTTGCTTCTTGTGTGGTCCCTGGAGATTAAGCACCGCTTCCTTCGCCTTGGAGCTGGTGGGGAATGCAGACTCTCAGCTCAGGCCTGCCTCACCCATGGTGCTCTGACCCCTCTCCCCTGATGTCTGACAGGCAAGCTGAACTTTGATCAGCTCTGAATACTCGAGGACCTGGTGACTTTCACACCCCAGACCCACTAGCAGAGAATCTCACCTTACTGAGCTTAGTTGTGTCCTGGGCACCTTCAGAGTTGCCCAGGTGACTCAGGGATGC
Source organism: Acomys russatus (assembly GCF_903995435.1). Classification (NCBI taxonomy): domain Eukaryota; kingdom Metazoa; phylum Chordata; class Mammalia; order Rodentia; family Muridae; genus Acomys; species Acomys russatus. The sequence continues at coordinate 23,980,744 of NC_067153.1, read as the reverse complement.
AAGAAGTGGTGGAGAACTCTTGCTCTAGTGAGTCAGGGTGATGCTGATAAGCCAGCACACACTCCAATGCACCTAACATCTGGTCAGGCATAGAAAAGAGGCAGCCAGGCTAGGCTTTGCACATGGCAACACATGTGAACTGCAGAGGGTAGCGGGTGACTGTTGTCATGACGGCAGGACCCAGTGGCTACTGGCTACTGAACTGAAACCAATTGGATTGTTGGCACACCTGAATGCACATGCAACCAGGGGACTCTATTTCCATTAAGAAATGCCAAGATATAGGGGCTGGGGAGATGAGTCAGTGGGTCACTTGATGTATAAGTGTGAGGATTTCCCAGAATCCATGAAGAGCCATATGGGCATGGTGGCCCACCTGCAATGTGTGTGTGTGTGTGGGGGGGGGTAGAGACTTGACCCTCACAGCAAGGTGGCCAGCTGGACCAGCCAAAACAGTGTGCCCTAGCTTCAGTAAGAACCCATGCCCCAGAGTAGAAAGTGAAGAGCGATGTAGGATGGACCCTCAACATCAACCTTGGGCCTCCACACAGATGTGCACATTCACCTGCACATATGTATCTGCACACATATGAGTGTGCACACATACACACACATACACACACACTCAAAAAAGAGAAAAAACAAATGACAAGAGTGGAGATTTGAGTGCTATGTCTCCTGCTTTTAAGTGTGATCTCATGTACAAGACTTGCACAAGTTGAATCCACATAGGGCCCCAGCACCGAGAGGGGGAAGTGGATACAGGGTCCCACCCCTAAAGTTGTTTGCAGTTAACACCCACTGACAAAAATCAATGGGTATATCAACCACACTCCAGGGCAGACCTTCGTCCCAGCAGCAGTTGGACCATACAAAACAAACTCCATTTTATTTCAAAGAACTCTGTGGTCCAAACATAGTAAGCTAAATGTGGCCTGAGGGCGACTGATAAATAATCTCTGTCCCAACTCCGGTGACCACTTGCTCCAGTTTTCTGGAACTGTCCTATCTGTAACACCGGAGGCCCTTATCTCACACAAACCAGGATGGAGGTCTTAGTGCAGTGGTCCTGGTAAAGTGTCACTTCCTGGCGTGGGAACTACCACACCCATGTCTGAAACTCAGAGTTTTATACCTATTGGCTTGTAAGGGTTGTCATTGCACTTAATCTCCATGGGCCTTGCTTCATTAATAAAATGGAGATTGTTGAAGTTCTTACCTCATAGACACATGACAAGCCTTAAATGGGCCATGCTCCTGAAATGCTCAGAACGGTACCAGCGGTCAGCAAATGCTATGAGAATGCTAACTGGTACTATTCAGTTTTTGCACCAGAGGTTAGTGAGAGAGCACCAAGGATCAGTGCAAATCCATCTGATGCCACGTGCATAGGTCTTTCAGGGCAAGTGCAAGGAAGAACAGAAGGCAGGACAGCTGGGGTGCTGAACACAGGGCCTAGAACTTTACATGATGGCTTTATAGAAGTCTGTTAAATTCCTGTGGCTCCAAGAAGAGACTTTATACCCTATGATCATATACAGGGGGAGGAGGTTCCCCTCAGTCACAGTCATAGGGGAAGGGAGTAAGGGGAAAATGGGAGGGAGGGAGGAATGGGAAGATACAAGGGATGGGATAACAATTGAGATGTAATATGAATGAATTAATAAATAAATACATTTTAAAAAATGAACCTCACACTCAAAAAAAAATTCCTGTGGCTCATGACCTTGGTTGTCAGAGTGTGTTAACCACACTCACCTTCGAGGCTGCTGTGGGAACAATGAGGTGATGTGTGTGAAGGCGAGACCCTCTTGAGGGGTACGAGGAGGTTATTAGGGTTTGAATCTGAAGTGTCCCCCTCACCAGTTTGTGTTTCCAGTACTTGGTCCCCAGCTGATGAGGTTATTTTGGTAGGTTCTAGAAACGTTGGCTGGTGGTAGCTAGGTTGAGGAAGGCCACTTCCTATTGCCCTTTGCCTCCTACCTGCTATGACATGGACAGTTCTCTTCCTCCTCATGCTCCTGCTGTCATGAGGCTCTGTGCGTGGGGCCAAGTGAGCACAGGCTGAGCCCTTTGAAGCCGTGAGCCTGAATTAACCACCCCTTTCTTGTTTCTGCCAGAATTTGGGGGCATAGTCACACAAAAGTAACTAATACAGAAACTAATGTTCCTGCCTTATGCCTCCGGAAAAATGCATGTGAAAAAATGTAAGAAACATCTGTGTTGTGAAGATACATAACCGTTGAATGAAGTTTAACTAGTCCCTACAACATGTTTTATGACCTCAAAAGGAAGTCCAATGGTCTTGTGCCTGGGTTAGCGCTGGCTGAGGTCTTGTGGTCAGAACTTCAAAACTCTTCGTAAGATTGCTATAAGAGTCTGCTGCACACACACACACACACACACACACACACACACACACACACACACACACACACACCTTAAGAAGTGACCCTTTGTCCAAGCAGTGGTGACACATGCCTTTAATCCTAGCACCTGGGAGGTAGAGGCAGGTGGATCTCTGAGTTTGAGGGTAGCCTGGTCTACAGAGCAAGTGCAAGGACAGGCAGGGCTAATAGAAAAACCCCATCTCAAAAAACCCAAACCAAATCAAACCAAAACCAGAAGGAACACTTTGTGCATGGTTGATCAATTTTGATGAAGAGCCTTTACATTTTTTTTTAAATAGAAAAAAATCACTTCATTCAGGAGCTACACAGCAAATATAATTTCTGTCACTACCTATTGTTCAATAATTAAAAAAAAAGAATCCCACAACCTCCCTAAGTCTTTGGTCTAGCAATAGTGTTTGGTTCAAGGTTCTGCTAGGCAGGCCTGCAGTTTAGGTTGTGCTTGGATGGTTTTGGCCGGGCTCCCTCAAGTGTCAGTGGTTGGCTAGTTATTGTTAGCAGCTCGAGTGGAACATACATGTAGTTTTCCAGCAGGCTGGCCTGAGTTGCACACCAGTGGCTGTTTAACACCTCACCATGAAAGCGGGTTTTCTAGCGCTTGAGTTTAGTCTCTACCTTTACACTAACCAAAACAATCCCAAACTCAGAGCTGGTGTTTAGAGGGCACTGCCAGGGAGTCACCAGGTCTCACTATCCATTGTGCTATTGCCTAGCGTGAGATGCCTAGGTGCTGGAATTCCAGAGTAAAGCTTTCTCAGCTGTAGGCAGAGCTTCTCGGGGCGGAGAGAATGGTATGGCTTACATCTCCACCCACTTGCCGTCCCCTTTCTATCAGGGGCCTTTGAAAGGTTACTATGGATCCCCGTGGTACTGGGGACTACAGTCTACTCCCCACCTCATTCACTGGCTCATATGAAGAATGCGTGGCATTTCAAGGTTATGCGACTTACCCCACGTCACACAACAAAGTTATGACCACTTAAAAACTCAAGTGTCTTCATTTCTCTGGTGCAGCATGATTTTCTGTGAAACAAAGTGGGGGAGGGGACAATGCTTTAAACTGCCTTTTAGTGAGCAGAGCAGTCATTCAAACATTCACCCATACACTGGTTTGAAAACAAACAGGTCCTGTGTCCTCATCTGTGTGTTAGACACTGGGGATATATGGCAACAGACATGGCCTCTGCTGGTGGTCTAGTAAAAGGGTGGGAAATAAATTATTCACAAACATAGAATAGTCTTTATAGTCAGGGATAAGAGGAACAAGAATAGGGTAGCAGGATCTTCTGTTCTGGTTGAACTCTTATTTGCTGGTGATGCTGTGTTCTGGATGGTTCTGGGGACCTAAGGAAGCAGGGGAGTAGATAGAAGGAGTAGAAATATGAATATCAGGCTTAAAAAAGCGAGGGGGAGAGGCCACCACTTCATGCTGCTCCCCCATTCAGAGTCTTGGCTCATCAAGGCAGAATATAAACAACAACCACACAGGATGAAAACCATTACACAAAACTGGGCTGTACTGGTCATGGTGGTTGGAATGAAAATGGTCTCCATAGGCTCAGGTATTTGAATGGTGCCCAGTTGATGGTGCTATTTGGGGATGCTGAGGAGACAGAGCCTTACTGGAGGAAGTATGTCACTGGAGGCAGGCTCTGAGGTTGAAAAGCTATATGCCACTACCAATTTATCTCTCTGCCTCATGCTTGGGATTCAGAATGTTCCAGTATCCTGATTAGCCAGCCATGGTGTCTTCATTTCTCCACTCTGATGGAGATCCGTCTGGAACTTTAAGCTCAAATAAACATTTCCTTTTATAAGTTGCCTTGAACATGGTATTTTTTTTTCACAGCAATAAAAAAGTAACTAAGACATTGATAAAAACTGATTTTTTAAACTGCAAATTAGGAATTTCATGAGCTCTTGGGTGACTTGATTTGAGGCATGCCTGTAATTAATTATTCTATGTGCAGGACATTTCTGAGAATTTCTGTTAGTCTTACATATAAGCTAGGTTGTTTGGTGTTATCAATGGCGAGAGGGAGCAAAGGGGTGCAAAGTTAGAAGATTGGGGCTAGAGAAGGAAGCTGACATGGAAAGGGAGTCCCTGTTAATTTGTCAAGGTCAACTGTATCCCATGCACTGGGTTTGGTCATGTCTATACAGAGGATAAAAGAGAATAGAAGACTTTCAGGACCCCAGAGTCTGTGGTACACACAGTTAGGCATTTGGTTGGGGAGGGGAAATGCTTGGCTAGATCTTTCATCTTTGTCTGCCTTTCTGATATCACCATGTTTTCTTTCATTCTGTTTCCCCGCCTGACATTTAAGTAGAAGGTGAAATCCATCATACGCATATATGGATTTTAACTTTTTGTGATAATTATTGAGTGACTATCTGGTACTATGTAAATGATAGGAATACAGAGACATAGTCTTTGTCTTTGAGAAACTTTATTTAATGAAAAGAACCTTCCCAGCCCCCAAAACCAAAAACCCCAAACCAAACCAAAGAACCAATTCAAATCAACCAACCCATCCCAACCAACTTACCAACCAACTACCCAACCAAACCCAATCACCAACCAAACCAACAACCAACCAACCAACCAACCAACCAATCAAATACACACCTTGGCATTGTCTGTTGGCATATTACTTTGTCCTTACTGTGACAAAATACCTGATAGTAACGGTTTAATGGAGAGGAGGTTCATCTTGGCTCACAGAACTTATAACACGGAGCTTGGAATGGCTTAGTCTGTGGTGGTGGGTGCCTATGGCATGGCTTGTTTATACTTTGGAGAAACAGGGAGCAGAGAGCTGGACTGGGCATGGGCTAAGCTGTAAACCTACAAAGTTCACCCAAGAAGTCTCCATTCACCACCAAGGAACTATGTCCTTTTATGTATGACCTCAAAAGGAAGTCCAATGGTCTTGTGCCTGGGTTAGCACTGGCTGGGGTCTTGTGGTCAGAACTTCAAAACTCTTTGTAAGATTGCTGTAAGAGTCTGCTGCCCTCAGACTTCTATAACCTCTCAAAAACAGTGGTACCTGCTGGAGGCCATGTTCAAAACATGAGCCTGTGGGTGACATTTCATATTCAGAGGGTAATGGTTGGGAAGAGGTTGAAAGACTGAGTTGGCAAGAGTTACATGCTGGCAACTCCTGGGAAGAACTCGGGGTGCAGGGACTTTAAAAGGAATCTTGAAGCTAGTCTAGGACAAAGGACTTAGAGTTCTCTAGGAGTGGTTTTTTGGACTCTTTAAAATTGTCATCTTATCCCCTCTTGGGACAATTTAGACTAAGTGAACTCTTAGTTTCTTTGCTTTGATTGGAACTAAACTATGGAAACAAGGTGTCTAGTGTGGGCCTGAAGATTTGATTGGCTGTTGGTGACATCATAGACATTGCTGGATATGATTAAGAAATCATGGAGCTCGGAGTGAGCATGTCCAGTTATGGCTAACACACACACACACACACACACACACACACACACCCTTGATGAGTAAGTGGGGAAATGTATTTGTTATTACTCAATAAGTACAGTTTGTTTGTTACACTCAATCTTTCAAAACACGAGGTCCAAAGGGAAGAATTATGAAAGGGCCTTGGAGGGTGACAGTGTGGGAACTGTTGCTATCATCCAGGGAGCTAATAGAAGATTTGATTACTGACATCTCCATCTGGTCAGCTCCTCTGTGTCTTTTTCTGGACATTTTTCAGGGAGGTTGAGGTTGCCCACCCCTGATGCCGAGTGCTGGCTCACCTGCGTTCTGAGCCCTCTGCAGCTTTATCCCCCCATCCTTCCCTTCCTCCCTTGTTTAGTGGCTGTGACTCCCGATTTTCCTCCCAGCACTGTTGCTAAATGACTGTGCAGTTTGAGTAACCTTGTCTGCACTTTGAATCTTTAAATCTTTAGCTTTGCATCGAAAGGATCAGACCCTGCTGGACCCTGATTAGCACACACACACAGGTTCACCAACACCCACCTCTCTTCTTGTTTCTGGGGCACATGAATAATTCACATCTCCCTGCCTTTTCTAGACCTCGGTGGTGGTGTAGACTTTACCCAGCGAAGAGTGGGTGGAAGTGATCTGTAACATTTCCTGGTCTGTTTTGAAAAGTGTTCTGCAGTAGGTTTATAAGGCATTCACCGTGGTAGCGCTGAGCAGCTCTGTGTTGGATAGAAAGCCATACACCCTTGGATTTTCAGAATTGAAAACTCAAACATTTGTAAAGTAATGCTGCTACAATTTAGGGTTTTCTGTAGTGACTGTAAGCAATGATTATTCTAAGGGCCCCAAAGTAATGAGCATCCCTTCTCTTCATCTCAGGACAGACAGAGCAATGAAGATTTAGAAGATGGAGGTGGGTGGGTTGAGGAATGTGGCAGAAGTTTGTGGGCACACAGTAAGCTCCATAAATGCGGCTCCCTAGAGTTAAACAGGCTTGTCCACCCATCAATGGCACCATTAGGCAAGTCCGCAGTTCTTCCTCACAAACAGGATCCTACAGACACAGCCCGAGGCAATTCCTAAAGAGAGCCTGCAGAAGGGCTTGTCTTGTTTTCTTCTCCTGAACTCGCTGATCACACAGATAAATGTCTCCACCTTCTGTGAGAAGGGAGATTTGTGGGAACAGAAAGTGGAAAGTCTTACCTGCAACAAATTTCCTTCACAAGAAAACAGGAGGCCCGGGGAAACCAGGGCTCCAATTAGACATGCAAGTTGGTGAATCCCCTCCAGGACAGGAGCCATGTCTCCACCTCCTTGGTATGAGAGTGACTACATCAAAAGGTGGTGCCACATCAATGTGTGGTGACTGATTGGTGACTAGTCATGAGCATATCTGACATTTTCCCCACTGGGTCACTACTGAAGAAGGAGACATTGCTGTGGTTTGACCCCTCACACTGCTAGCCCTTGCCTAACCCCATAGTTGGGTGGTGTGAAAGGCCAAGCGGATGACCCAATGCTTCCTTGGGGAGATGCTTGCATTCTCCTGCTGCCCACCATGTCCTATGCTAGGCAAGTCATTTGACCCTGCTCAGTTCCTGGCTAGCCCATTGCCCTGGAGGCCCACTGGTTACTCTGAATCCCACAGCTGGGGTTGTTTTTGTGGTTCTAAATTTAGAGACCGAATGTTTCTCATGGCATCCATTAAGATATACCTTCAGCAGGTTAAATAAAGATAGGGGGTTAAGGACTTGAGCGTGGTGGTGCTCATCTTTAAATCCCAGCACTTGGGAGGCAGAGGCAGGTGGATCTTCATGAGTTTGAGGCTAGTATGGCTTACATATCAAGTTCCGTAGAGGGACCCTGTCTCAAAAAATAAAAGGGCGGGAGTTATAGTCTCTGCCAAGAGGTTCTTAGTTATTGCCTGAATAAGAACAGAGAGCACTGATTCCCTTACACATGCACATAGGCTGCACAAATAACTTCTAGGCTCTTGGATTATTAGTGACATTTAAAATTAAGCCAAGCACAAGGCTGAGAAGATGCCTCGGGAGTTAAGAACACTTATTGCTTTTGTAGATGCCTGGTTCAGTTCCCACATGGCTGTTCACTATGATCCATAATTCCAGCTCCAGGGAACCTGACACCCTTTTCTGATCTCTGTGTGCACCAAGCATGCATATAGTGTGTATATGAACATGTAGGCAAAACACTCATACACATAAAGCTAAAATAAATTTAAAACATTAAGTCAAGCACCATCAAAGGATAAATGGATGAACAAAACTTGGTATGCCTATGCAGCAGAACATCACTGAGCCTTTAAAAGGAGGAAAATTTAGACACAAGCACAGTGTGGATGAACCATGAGGATATTATGCTAAGTGAAATAAGCCAGATGTAAAAGGACAGGTGCCATGTAATTACTCCTGTAGGAGTTTGTAGGTCACACAAACAGAACAGAACCATGGTTGCTATGGGCTAGGACAGGGCCACGGAGTTATTGTTTAATGGCTTCAGAGCTTCTGAAACGATCTGGAGATGGATGGGGTTGATGGCTGCACAACAATTGAATGTGTTAAACTCACTGAGCCTCCCGATTTCAAATCTGCCGATAATGGTAAAATAAACAAATCAACCAAAAACCCCACACTATGGTCATGTCAGCCATAGGCCAAGTTAGATCTGTTTATGAAAGTTGCTTATAGGCACTGGGATCTGTTAAAAAGCATTGAGACATCCAAAGCCATGGTATTTGTAACCTCAGGAAACTGAGACAGTTAGGCATGCTAGGCATAGAACAGTCCTTTGGTTGGCAGTTTTGGCATCGTAGAGAAACCAAATCTCTAGACTTGTGGCTTCAATTTGCATTCCATATGGTATTTGTGTGGTCAGCTTCTGCAAGGCCCTGGGCAGGCTGGTGACCACTTAATGGGCAGGCAGGGGCCAAAAGGCAGAGAAAGTTGGGCCAGACCTCATCTGCCATATTGGTTCAGAGGTATGGCTGCCCGTTGGGAAGTGGGTCTCTACCAGTGCTGCATGCACCTGCTGATCACCAGGATCACTAGAAGTCTCCCTCCCATCATATTCAAAACCCTGCCACCAGGGCGCCAAGACCCCAGGGTGACCCTGACTATTCCCCTGCACCACAGAGGCAGCCAGGCAAGGAAGGCCCGCTGTGCTCGGAGAAACTGCATTTGGGAAGCGCCTTCCCAGGGCTTGGCATGGGGCACAAGCCTGACACAGGGAAGCTATTTTTATCAGGGCTGTCTAGAAAAAGCACAAGATTTAGAGTCCTTGGAGTTTAGATCAAATCTCCGTTTACTAGGGTTTTGACCTTCAGTGATGTCCTTTAATTCCCATAGCCCCAGTTTTTTATTTGTAAAATAGGGTCGACAAAATGTCTAATGGGGTTTTATGCCAGCTCAAGGAAATGTATTTTCTGCCTTGCCCTTCCCTCCCTCCCTCCCTTCCTTCCTCCATTTTTCTGTACTTTCCTTCCGTTGTTTTTCTCTCTTTCCTACTAGCTTGTCCTCTGCCCATCTCTACCCCTCCTCCTATTCTGGTTTCTAGGACAGTACTGTGTGTGACAGCATCCTGCTCTCTGCCCTGGAGGTGCCTTCCCAGCTACCCAGGAGGATCTTTCTTAACAGTGAAGTGGGGTAGCTCTCTCTTTGGAAATCTCCAAAGGAAATCCAAAGGAAAGGAAAGGGTCTGCTTTGCTTTCGGGAAGGCTTATGTGAGCTCATTCTTGACCCTAAGATCACGGCAGGCCCCGTGAAGAAGCCACAGGAAGTGCAAGCTGCTCCATCCTCCAGGGGTTGGCCGCTTCTCTATGGGAACAGCTGTTCACATACAGAGTGGCTCATGCATTTGTCACTGGCTCTTTTTAGGAGGCAAGAGCTGTCTTCATTCCTCATTCAATCCTTAATTTCACGCAGCCTTTCACATGCGGTCACTCCGCTTAGAACCTAGTTGGCTCGACTCTAGTTTCCTTTCATGGGGGTGACTGCTCAGGGTGGGAGAGACTGCTTTCCTCCTTGGAGCTAAGTGCTATTGGGGCTCTGGGAGATTCCCAGGCCTCTGGAAATGTGTCTGGGTTGGTTCCAAAGACAGGATGCTGAACTAAGCAGGAAATGGTTTCTTTAGGGGAGATGCTTCCGACTGTCTCTTGGCAGGGGTGGGGCGAGGGCAGGGAGAGTTGGAAGAACGCTCTGGAACCTTTGCACCTTCCTTCTGTCCCTAGCCAGTCTTGGTCTTTGTTGTCTGAACAGGGTCACTCTTTCAGGCCAGACCTGTGTTCTTCTCTAAATGCTCTTAGGGTGGTTCAGACAGGACTAGTCTTTCCTTTCTCCCGGCTCTGGGAATGAGCTGTAATGTTGCAGCATCTATAGTATTGTATTATAATTATCTGTGGGCTCCAGACAAAGGCCTGGAGGGCAGAGGCGGCTTTTCAAGCCCTTTCTCTAGCTTCTGCGCTATAGGAAGTCTGCATACGCGGCGAATAAGAAGTGCCACTGAGCTCATCTGGTGCCGCACTGATTAGGGAGGTCCCAAGGAATGAGGGGCTGGCTGGGTATCAGGGGCCACTGGATGTCAGGTTCCAGAGATTCAGTCGGCTTGGCAAGCACTCCATTCCCCATTTCCCAGAGACTGTTCTCGTAATACCCTGGCAGTGCGCCCAATCCAGGCTCTGACTAGTTCCTAAAACAAGTTAAATCTTTCCCTTTGGGACAATTCCATCAGCAGGGCTGGATGAGCATGCTTCGCTGATGACCTTGGCGTTCATAGCCCCAACTTGGGCTCTTTTCCATTTGGTTCCTCAAGGCCTCAGCAGCAGCCCTGTTATGCTTGGCTGGGTTTCTGGCTGGTGAGGAGCTAAGCACCATCTTCCCAGATCCTCGGGTGGACGAGAGCTGTGTCCACACACCCCCACCCACAGCTGCCTGTGCTTGGTGGAGATGGAAACTGGGCTGCTCCTCCAACAGATCTCGGTGGAGATTGGAAAGTGCTCCTCGGCGGAGTGCGTTGTGTCATCGTTGGGATATGGACAGAAGCCAGGCTGCAAATGAGAACTGCAATCTTCCCATCACCCTTGCTTTCCACCGTGGTGGAAGGACAGTGCCAGCTGCAGAGCCTGGACATATGTCCCTTGGATGGACAGAGTGCTATTCAAAGGAGCACTAGGATGGCCAGACCCTAGGAAGTAAACTATCTGTGAAGAATTCACTATCCCGGGGTAGTGTCCAGCTACAGTGTAGAACATTTTAACCCTTTGATTCCTACTTAACACCCCTGGACAATGAGCATGCTGAGTCATCTCTGAATCCCTCACCCTACATGTGATCCAAGGAGATCCAGAGGGGTAATGTATTGGTTAGGGTTCTCTAGAGGTACAGAACTTATAGAACACACATACATGTTCATATATGTGAATATGCATTTATGAATATATTTATGAATATGGATATATATACAGAACCTAAAGAATGAATATATACATATGTATCTACACACACACACACACACACACACACACACACACACACACACACACAGAGAGAGAATTTACTAGAATGTCCTACAAGCTGTGGTCCAGCTAGTCCAGCAATAGATCTTTGGAAGGTCCAAGAACCTAGTAATTATTTAGTTCACTAGACTGGTCTTCAGTATCTACTGGAAATCCCAAAGAAGTAGACTTCAATGGCAGGGAAGGAGTAGACATGCTGAGGAGAGCAAGAGCAAGCTGGCAAAGAGAGAGGCTTCCTTCTTCCATGTCCTTTCTATAGGCTGCCAGCAGAAGGTGTGGCCCAGATTAAAGGTGAGTCTTCCCACCTCAAAGATCTGGATTAGAAGTGGGCCTTCCCACTTTAAATTATTTAATTAAAAAATAAAAAACAACAAAAACCAGGCAAGTGGTGGTGGTGGTGGTGTACACCTTTAATCCCAGCATTTGGGAGGCAGAGGCAGGAAGATCTGTATCTCTATGTATTTGAGGCCAGCTGGTCTATAGATCAAGTTTCAGGACAGCCAGAGCTACACGGAGAAAGCCTTTCTCAAAAACAAAACAAAACAAAACAAAAAACCAAAATAAAACCCACTCCCAAACCAAACCGAGCCTAACCAAAAAAGCAAACCACCACCACAACAACAAATCCCTCACAGGTGTGCCCAACATTTGGGTTTAGCTAATTCCAGATGTAGTCAGGTTAACAACCAAGACAGCCATCACAGGTAATGAAAACAAACAAATACATTTCCACTCACTTTTTCCCTTAAGGGTCTTCAAATAAAAAGAAAAAAGTTTCAATGATTTTAGATGTGTGGGTATTAGAGTTTACACAAGACCTCAGGATCCTTTCCCATTGGACCCCCGAGGGAATGCAGAAGGGTATCTCTGTGGAAAGTGTGTGCTGAGAGGGCTCACAGATGACTTAGCTCCCTCACTGAAAATGCAAGCGCAGATCTTGTTGAAAAGCAGAGGGAAGGGCTGTAGGAAGAACGCTGGGCCAGCTTCCACTTGCTCACTGGTTCTATGGACTCAGGCTCAGCCTGTCATTTGACTTGGTTTAATTTCAAAAATTCACCCAAGAGGGCCTAATATAACTTGAAAACGGGCACTGTAAACTATTCTGTATGCTTTGCAAATATCAACTTACTTATGGTTTTAAAATTTTTATTCTATGTGTGTCACTGTTTTGTCTGCATGGATGTCTGTGCACCACGTGCCCTTCTGGTGTTGGGAGAGGCCAGAAAAGGGCATCAGATCCCTTGGAACTGGAGTCACATATGGTTGTGAGCCTCCATGGGAGTGCTGAGAGTCATGGCCTCTAGAAGAGTAGCAACTGTTCTTAACTGTTGAGCCATGTCTCCAACCCTATGTATGTATGTATGTATGCATGTATGTACATATATGCATTTATTTTATTAACAATCACAATATGGGATTATTTGCAAAATAATTTTATAAGTAAAAAGAGTGAAGGACAAAATGCTCGGCATCTTGCTCGAGGTCACATAAGTGACTTTGGTAAGTGAGGGACTAAATCTGGTCTCTCTCTCTCTGGGCCTCAGCATCTTCATCTTTATGAAAGAATGATGGCTGTAGGCACTGGCGAGTTCATGCACACAGAAAAAAGACTGTGAGACACAAAGGCAGAAGGTAGCCAATTGCAAGCCGAGCGAATATAGGTGGCTCAGAAGAAACCAGGCCAGCTAGCATCTCCATCTCAGACGTAGACTCTAGGATTATGAGTAACCGTGAGGGAATAAATCGATGTTCCTTAAGAAAAAGCAAAGTGCTAGCCTTGCAAACTTGAAGAGCTGAGTCCAACCCCCGGAACCTACACAGTAGAAGGAGGGAAAGACTCTACTAGTTTTTTTTTTCTGACCACCACGGCTGTACTGCAGCATGCATGTGTACACATAAAATGTAATTTTAAAAATTATAATAAACGAAAGGTATATAGTGTCTGAAGAATAATACCCGATGTTAGCATCATGTATACATATGATGCACATGTGCACATTAGCACCCACATGTACACACATAAAGAAAGGAAAAGGAAAAAAAACCATTTTGCTTCGACCACATCAGCACATAGTTTCTCAGTGTTCTTAATTCATTTATACTTCTGGGTGATTAGAACGAAAACCTTCAATACAAAAAGTTGATAAGGGGCCTAGCTAGTCTATTTACTTATTTGTCACTAGTAAATAGCCCAGTCTCTAACACACAGTAGGTACTTAGGAGATGTTGAATGAAAAAAAAAAAAAAAAGTCTGTGCTATGATTGGACCAACCTTGTTTCTTCCCAAACATGGCTTTTTAAAGGCATTGACTGTTTTTTAATTACAGTATCCTTGCCTCCAACACATTCCTGTCACAGAAAGTCATTTACGTTAAGTGAATAAAGCCACATTACTGCCCTTTGCCTTAGGTCAACAGTTTCCCATTAGTACGCGCATATTCAGGTGTCACAATCCAGTGGGCACTGACTGTCCTTCAGCAATGGCTGAAATCTTTTGTAGTGAAAAAAAAAAAAAGATATGGTTGAAGAAGTGAGTTGCTTTTTGTTTTTGTTTTTTAAAGACTACGTAAGAAATCACTCAAAGTTTAGCAGCTTCAAACAAAATCTAGCATTTTTCCAAATAGTTTTCTGTTGTATGTGTGTGTGTGTGTGTGTGTGTGTGGGCCTATAGCCACAGGTAGTTGGCTAGCTGCCCTTGGTTAGAGAACTGCCTGGAGTGGACACATCCAAGATGGCTGCCTTATCTTCAGCCGCTGATTTCCCCTAGACACCCTCCTGTGGTTGTAGTGTAGCCCAAGGTTTTTCACAGCTCCGAGGCTGGATTCTAAGACCAAGGAGGAGCTTCCTAAACCCTTGGAGCCAGCTCAGACGTTCTAGAACATTGTTTCAGCCATGTTCATTCGGGAAAAGTTAAATTACAAGATTCAAAAAGCGAGAAAGAGGCCCCGCCTTGTGAGCTAAGGAATAGACAGATATCTGCACAGCCATGGGAGAGCTTGTTGGTGATTGTACGGGAGACTACCACAGAGGTGCCAGCAGGAGCTTCAGAGCAGCTTCGTTTGCATGAGGACAGCTGCTGAGGCTGGCCTGTGGTTTTCCTACCAGCTGAGAGATCGGTTTACTTCCCAGGTAGTGGAAACCACAGGGTGCTAACACTAGATCTGAGGCTGTGTCCTGGTTTTGACCGGAGCATTGTTTAGACTGTATTGTGTTGTTGTCTGGGTGATGCCGCAAAGGCAGAAGAAGCAGGTGGGGTGACCAGTGTGTGAAACACCACAAGTAAATAGCAGGACTAGGTGTGCTGGTGCCTCATGACGGAGGCCATGACAGTTGGTGGGCAAAAATGCTGACTTCCACCTAAATCATGGGATGGTTCACAGAATCTGGCTGGCCTGCTCTCCCTTGGTTTAGCTTATGTTGACACTAATGTGTACTTTATGCAAGAAAATAGTGGCAAGGTGCGTGACTTTGGTTCATATCCTGGTCTCTCTGATTTCTAACGGTATTTACTTTATGAAAAGGACTTAATTGTTCTATGCCTCAGTTTCCTTGTCTGTTGAAGAAAGATAATGATATCTGGTGTCTATAGAGTTGTAGAGATGGGGTGAGTTTGGAAAGTTTAGGGGCATCTAAAACAACGTGTGGCACATGATTCATGCGTGGGCAGTTGCTTAAGTCACATCACGCTTTGATGGGACATTCAAAGTGAGCCAGTGCTACCTATGGCCTAGTATATACTCTGCTCATAGTAAACGATGGCTATTATTTTGGAGGAAATGGACCCTTTAGTCATTTCTCCTCTTATCGTATTTACACTGGAGGAACGTTACACCTCAATGGTTTCTCTCCTGAAAGCAACACGAATCTAAAGTGGCTTCAAGTTTGTTATCTGCTATGTGCAGACAGACTCTTTGTAGTAGCAGTAGGCTTTGCCCTCCTTCCTTGACTTGTGGGTTCACTCCCTGTCCCCACACGAATACCAGGGAGGATCCTTCCCTTCTCTTTGTCCCAGGCTCACCCCTCTCTAGACAGATGAGAGTCAGATTCCCAAGAGGTTAGAGCCGCACTTCAGTAGTTACTGGCTTGTCATGATGTTAGTTCAGTTCTCATCTGTGTATCAGAAATAGCAACACTATCTGCCTATAGAGTTATTGAACAATTAAATGAGGCAATATTGACGAGAAGGGTTAATATGATACCTGGTATACAGCAACTGTCAAGTACAGTTAGTGGTTTGAAGTAATTATTAGGTGGGTTCAAGTTAAGACCCAGTTAAAATGCCCCCTCCTCCTCGAAGACTTCCTAAGCTGTTTCAGAAAAACAAAAACAAAACAACAACAACAACAACAACAAAAAAAAAAAAAAAAAAAGAGCATGCCTTTTCACCTCTCTCTACCATTTTGGTAGCCTTTTTTCGTTTTCCAACACTGGATTGGATCTCACAGTGAGCTTAGAGCTTGAGTGGCCAGTCTGTTCCAGGTCTAGACAGACTAGAGCTGGGCTCTGTATAACTGAACAGAACACCTAGTCTCACCAAGCCTGCAGGCACCCTTTGTGACTCTTTTGTCCCTATAAGGAAGGGGATTAGGTGTTTCTTTAGTTTGACCTCATCTGTATCAGTGACTCTCGGGGCCGGAAGAAGACTTTGATCAAGATCCCAGAGCTGTGTATCCTTGTGTGAACTTCCTTCAGAGTTCAGAGCTCACAGCTCTGTTCCTTAGTAGAATGCTGCCCGCTCACTCACTCTGTTGTTGGAATCAACCAGGAGCAGCGGTGTTAAAAGCAGATAGGACTCTTCCCCTTGGTCCTGGTCTCTTTCCTCTGGTTATGCCCCCAAACAGTTCCCCAGCTTTGAAATCCACTGCAAACACTGCAGGCACTCTCTCAGGAGCCCTTTGCTACAGAAGCAATGTGTACATTTGTTCTTTTTAGTGAAAGGGCTGCCTACTGGGTACATCATGATTCAGGCAGGATAACGTGAAGGGTGGTTGAGGAGCAAATCCTCTCCTTCTCCCTGGGGAGGCATATTATGTCCTTATCGAGCCATCTTATAGCGAGATACTCCCCACAGTGGTCCAAGGACAGGGAGAAAAAACGCCCGTAAGAGATGGAAACCCTATGAGCCTATACAGGGGGAGGTAATCCCCCTCAGGAACAGTCATAGGGGAGGGGAATAAGGGGAAAATGGGAGGGAGGGAAGAATGGGAGGATACAAGGGATGGGATAACCATTGAGATGTAACAAGAATAAATTAATAAAAAAAATAAGTAGGAAAAAAAAAAAGAGAGATGGAAACTGATGCTGCCTCAGAGCTCCTGACATCTTCTTAGATCCTGGGAAAACCTGAGACAAAGAAACAGTGCTCTCAGAACTCCGTGCAGGAACACTGGCTGCAGGTCAGGAATTTGGCTTTGGGGCCTGTGATTATCAAAGAGATTGTGAAGGTGACAGTATGTGGCAGTGAGAATCCACAGAGCGCGGTAGAGAGAACTCAAGGCAGCTGTCAACCATGTCACACAGTTCCTGCTGGCCCGGTGTCTGAGTGGGATTTATGTGGCCCTCCACAGGACTTCAGAATTATTCTTTGGGTAGTGGGGAACCGGCCACAGAGCATCTTGAACTTACTGCTTTCATGTAGGCAGGTGCTTGGGAGATTAATTAGGAAAACAGGAGGAATGCAATTGCAGTTGGGCTCTGACTGGAGCACTTCGTACCAGGGAGACAAATCACCCCACAGGGCATTGTGAAATTCCAAGGAGATGCAGGCTTCATTAGCCTTTGTTTGGAGGATTACAGGATGAATGGCTCATCTGAGGGGAGGAGATAGTGTTTCCTGGACATGGAGGTGGCGAAGAACAGGCATGCCTGGGGTCTAGTCAGAAGGCTGTGAGCCTGGGCCATGATTCTGTTGAGAGACGCAATGGGAAAAGATGACAAATGGAAGAGCTGGAGTGACTCACTGAGGGGTTTGAAGTGTCACTCTTGGCTGTGGTTATCAGGGGACTGGGTCAGAATGAGCTGTGTCCTCCAGGGCCCCACAGGATCTAAGGTGGCCTCTGGCCTCTGTTTACCAGAGCTATCAGCCTTCAAACTCCTTATCCATGGGGCCCGTTCTAAAAAAAAAAAAAAAAAAAAAAAAAAAGCCAGCCAACGCGGCAGCTCCGGGTGGCCAGGATTGCAACATCCAATGTGTTTGTTCCCCATGTTTGTGAAATACCTCAGAGGCACTGTCCCAGTGCCACCTGACTAGTTTTCTGATTGCCACACGGCCCTGAATCCATCTGGCAATACTCAACTGCAACTGACTAGTCTGTGATTTTGAGATGTTTCCGGGCCTAGAAGGTAGAGAGCCCTTGTTCTCCCTGCCTGGGTGAAGAGTTTTTTTTTTTAACCTTCCCAATTTTGAGTTATCACTCAATGGGTTTGGGATTAGCTCTGTCAGCCTGTGGTGAGCTTTGTGGCAGTGGGTTGCTTACTCAACCTTTCTGGGCCACAGCCACTGCCACTAATAGCATGCTAATCACAAATCCATGATTGGGAACCACATGTGTGACACCCAGACAGGAGGTCAGGACCTCAGGTCACTCGCAAGCTTCCTGCCCTCCCCATCCAAGCTGCCGAAAGCAAAGCTGACCTCAGATTTTCAAGTTGTTAAAATTCAATCTTGCTTTTAATTTTTGCAAATGTATGATGGTCAAGTTCCCATTAACTAGGAACAAGTTGCCTAGTTAATATAAAAATTAATCAGAACTCAGAAACCCCTGGAAATGGACTCAAGAATTGGTTGAGGTTCTTCGTGGTACTGTCCCAAAGGGACGAACCCAATAATTATTAAGCTTTTATTGTGTGTCAAGAGTCAAAAGAGTAGTTTGCATATAATTTTCGATTTTCAAAATCTCCTTAACCTCAAGTAGATAGCATTACTCTGAAGTAGTTGTACTTAGTAAATACCCGAATGATAAGCATTGTTCTATGAAGAACATGCAAGAAAACTGAGTACCAGTCTGGAACCATGACTTACTGAGGCCACACAGCTGGCACACGGCAGGTCCTGGTACCGTTCCAACTCTCCTGTCTCTTATTCTAGGATGCTTACTCACAGGCGCAGACATGCATGTATGTGCACACATCTGAAGATCAAAACACACCCCCAACCACATGCATACACACATGTACCATGCCAACATACACACACTCACATACTAGAACAGCACGGCAAGCAAGCACATCTAGATACCATTGTAACACATCTGCACAAGCCCATGTGCTTGCACACATCCGTACACAGACTATTTCACGCATCAGAGGGCGATTGCTCTCATACTTCTGGAACCTCTGGCCTTCAGAGCAGCAGCGCGGCACTACAGATACAGCCAATGTTTTGCTCTCTGCCCTACTCTTTCCATCCTCCTCTTTCTTCTTTCAACCCTCCTCTCCCATTTTTCTTCCTTTCCATTTTCATTTTCTCCCTTCATTTCATTCTGTGGCCATATCTGCCTCCCTAGCTTTCTAGTTGTGATGTTTCAGGAAGTTTGTACTGCCTGCCCCCCCGCCCTCCCTCCCGCCCTGGACCAGTCAGACCAATTAAATACAAAGCTGAGACTCTGCACAGCTGCTAGGATTCAACTGTCAATTGTACCTTGGTTAGGCTTTCCCTCCTGCAGATGTGCTGACCCCTGGGAACCCCTCTTTCCTTGCCACCACCCCCCATGCTTTCATGTTCAAGTCTGGCTGTTGAAGTTAGGAGTCCCTGAGCACCCCCCCGCCCCAGTCCCACATGTGTGCCAAGTGCCTGTGAAGGCTTCTTCCAAGTGTTTCATCATGCCTTGGGGTGGGGATGCATCTCTTCTGCATTTCAACACTTTGTTTCCACCTGGCATTTCAATCGCCAGCTAATAGGTGAAGTAACTCACGTCCACGCTGGCATCCATGAAGCCGTGCTTTATGAGGACCCGTGCTCTGATCCCTAAGGTGCTCATGGGGCCGTGTCAAGTTCAACCCGTAGTCTTTAATAGCCACCAGAGATGGGCTGGGGGTTCCGGGTTTCTCGGTTTGTCGGGAGAGATCATTCAAAATCTGGGCTGTTTCATCATCATCTCAGCAACTCAAGGTGGGGGTGGTGGAATTTGAGAAACTTCGACAACTCCTGGGTCTCAGTCCAACAGAGTCATCTTTCCCAACTCATCTGCTTTCTTGTGGTATCTGGAACACCTTTCTCTCTCTCTCTCTCTCTCTCTCTCTCTCTCTCTCTCTCTCTCTCTCTCTCTCTCTCTCTCTCTCTCTTTCTCTCTCTCCTCGTGTGTGGTGGTCTGTGTGTGTGTGTGTGTGTGTGTGTGTGTGTGTGTGTGTGCCTAAAGCACCTTGTCTTTACCAGTAAATGCTCCTGAAACCTTTTCTGCCTAGCTCTTTCTCACTGGGACCCTTGGACTCCCAGCATGTACCCTCTCTCAGGCTGATTGACTGCATTGCCCAATTGGACAGGTTTGCTAGGGCAGGCTAGTGAGTTCAAGCCTCGTAAACAGTTCCCAGGTGTGGGGACAGCATATTCTGAAGATAGCCCAGGAGTGGCTTTAGCAACATGTACTTTGTCTGGGGCAAGTTCACTGTTAACACACACACACACACACACACACACACCACCACCACCACCGCCGCCACCACCACCCCTGGAGAAGATTCAACAGGAAGACGGGAAGAGAAGCATTAATGTGCATGGCACACTGTGGTACAGGATATTGCCTGGTGAGAGAAAGGGAACGGAAAGCCCCAGGTGTGCCATGGGCATGGAGCCAGGTCCTGGAATTGTTCAATAGAAAGAAATGGAATTCTGGAGGTGGGGCTCTCTTAGCTCGCACTTAGCTGATAGTCTTATATGGTGATAACTTATGATTCAGACTGATGTTGTCACTGAGCCATAAGTGCTTAGCCGGCAACGATCAGGCTTGTGGCTATTTTTTCTTTCTTGTGTTACCTAACCCAGAGCCTTATATATAGGTAGCTTTCGTTAAAGGCACAAAAGGAAAGGAACTCAGGCTACATTTGTTTGATTCGGTGTTATGTCCCAACCCTTCTGTCGTGAGCCAATCCCTTTGATGGCTGAGACAATTTTTAGGCGTGTGGCCCCTTGCTCTCCCCTGTCTCATTCGGTTCCCATTTCAATGTGAAACAGTACCAGGCCTTGAGGAGTTATGGTACGGCAGTAAGGAAATGATCACACACACACACACACACACACACACACACACACACACACACACACACACGAGGTTGGGTGGGGGTGGGTTAGTGTAGATTATGAACTCAGGCTGCAGCCAGGCCCCTGGAACCCTGTGATACTGCGAGGTGAAGTTAAAGCATAGGGACCCCCTCACCCCTTATCATGTCCCACGTCCCACTGTTCCATTGTCACTCTGGGCCTAGAATCTTGTCTCCCTCCCCCCCTCCCCCCAGCCCCTTTACTTTCACAATATAAATAGAATCTGAGAGCTTTTATGCCACTGTAGGAAGTGACAGATGTCAGAGGAGGGCCAGAAGGGGCGCCCGTGAGGATGCATCTCAGGAGGAGATTAGCCTCAGACAGTCTCACAATGGGAGCCCCCCCCCGCCATTACCTCATGCAGAAGGCTGGCTTTATATCTCAAATTAGACAATTACCAAATGGGATATTTGCAACTGTTAAATCTTTTTTCTGTGCTGTCTGTCCTGACTGTCCACAGAGGAACTGGTTGGAGGAGCCTGCACTGGGAATGGCTAGTACCCATGAGCAACCGGTACACAATTGTGTTGGTCCTGCTTCCCAAGGGAGATTTGGGTAAAGTACTTGTACCTTGATGCCACCAAAGCCTTGATACCCTAATCCCTCTTTCATCAAAGGGGCAGAGTGGCACATTCAGGGCAATGGCATCTGGCCTTAATTGAGCTACCATGGCAGGCATTTTAATTGCTTGTCATGCCAAATGGTACAATACGGCCATCCATGTGAATGGTACGAAGGGCAGTTTTAATATAAACATATTGGAAACAAATGACTGTGTTGATTTAGAGATGAGTATCAAGTAGCTAATGGTACATAGATGAGGATCTGATGGGGCTTCCAGAAAGATGGGAATTTGAGGGAAATTGTACTTGGAGACAGAACAGGCCAAGGCCAAGGTCCTAGATTGGAGGAAGGTCCTCACCCTCCCCTCTCAGCGATGCTGGGTGACACATATCAAGAGGACCTGCTGTGTGGGCCCAGCCAATCACTTATTGCTGGATTCCAGGGAGCTCAAGTGGGAAATGAAGTGTTCAGCCCAAGATGAGTCGGGATTGTATTGGTTTCAAGCGTCAGAAACACACATAAACTTATAAAACATGAGCCCGCCATGTCTGGCAGCTGTGAAGGGCAAGGACATGGCAAATGTTAGTTACTTTGCTTGTTGCGGTCACCAGATTTCTGATGAGCAGCAACTTAAGGAAGGAACAGCTCAGGGTTTCCGAAGGGTTCCAGCCTGCCATGGTGGGTAAGGCATGGTGGGTAGGGCATGGTGGGTGAGGCATGGTGGGTGAGGCATGGTGGGTAAGGCATGGTGATAGGAACGTGATGCTTTCCAAGCCAGGAGGCCCAAAGTAGACAAGGAGTAGGGTTGGGCTATAAAACCTCCACACTCACACCAAGTGGCCCACTTATTCCATCAAGACTCTATCCTATCTACCGCTTTTCACGACCTCACAAAACAGCCTCCACAGCCGGGCACCAAGATGCCAAACACATGAGCCGATAGATACCGTCTCAGGTCCAAGGCACCGCAGGTGGCCTCAGTTCTGCCTGGACCCAGGGGTCTCAGGTGTTAGTCTCTTCTAGTTCTCCTTTGCCCGTGTTTCCTTCCTCCTCAGGATGCTTTTCTCCAGGCTGGGGACCCCGAAGCTCTATGTCTGCGTGAGCTTTCTAGCTCGTACATTTATGAGGGAGTGGAACATTTTTTTTCCTCCAAAAATTTTGTGACAGAGTTTCTAAAAATTGGTCTGAGACTCTAGGTAGATGGGAGGTTCTGATGGGCAAGGCTTTTGTGGTTGTTGAGGGTCGCTTTCCACCTAAGTGGATGGAGTTCCTCTGCGCATGCGCGCGGGTCTTTCACATCGCTGTTCTGTGTCCTCAGAGTCAAGTCCTCAGAGCTGGACCACTGAAAGAATGAATGCCCCAGTTTGCCTGCTTGAAGGCAAAGGGCTGCGTCAAACTGTTCTTCCTTCCTTGCACGGTCATTCAAGTTTTCCAACTCTTATTCACTAAAGACCAGACAAGATGGGGGAGGGGATAGCTAAAGTAAGGAAAGGTGTGAAGGATCAAGAAGGGTAATTTGGAAAACGGAGTCAGAGGTCAAGATGTAGCTGCAAATATTCGCAAAGAGGAGCCAGGGGGGCCATGGAGGACCGCCTAGCCTACTGGCCCTTGCATGGCCCTTTTCCTGACCCTGTGAGAAGGAAGAGACCCCACCCAGCCAGAAGGGGAGCAGTTCCGGGCTGGAATGATTTGTGAGTATTTTACGTTCTTATCTGTTAATAATAAAACTGAAATTACACTAAAATACAACCATGTGTGGGCTGCTGGACAAGTTGACGATTCTTCACATAGTCAGATGGGTGTCCCTTTAATTGAGGCGTAATGATGCTGGTAATAACACCCTGGATCTGCTTGTGGCCTCTTTCCTGTGAGGAGCTCAAAGCACTTTCTCTCCTTATCTCATCTCTCTCCCTGACTTCCCAGGGAAGTGGCTCTTATCATCCTGGTTTCTCAGGGGTCTGGGTGCTGTGACTCATGGCCTGGGTGTGGTTCAGGTGACTCTCTTCCCTTAGCTCACCCTGTAATAGCTCCATTTCCTGGGTGACTGTGACCGTCCTGGCTTTGAAGGCTCTCTGAACTATCTGATCCTACCCTAGGAAGATGGTGCATGTGGAGCAGAGTGGGAGAGGAGGGAGACGAGGGCCTGTTGTAGGTCCAGGGGCAGATGTGAGGCTCTGATGCTAGGATTCAGACCCCGGATACATGGCTGAGGTGCCTACTTAGCATGTCAAAGTGGACCTGGCCCCTCCAGGTTCCCCCATCATCCCCCAGTCCCTACCTAAACTTCCAGCCCAGGCATTGGTCTTCCTGTCATCCCTAGGGTTTTCACTATATAATCTAGACATTTTGGTTCCCTCTCTCTCTCTCTCTCTCTCTCTCTGCCCCTTCTCCCATCCCACCCCCATCATGCCTCTGTCTTCCTGTCTGCATGGTGCCTTCTCTAGCCTCTGGCCTCATTCCATGGGACCAGTGGACCCACCCGAGAACAGCTCCCAATACACTTGCCTTTATACTTCTATTTGGCTTGAATTGGCTCGTTTCATCAGCAGAGAATTCCTACCACCCAATGAGTTAGGATGTTAGAAACAAACCATCCTGGAGAATGGATGATATGTGGGTTTTTTTTTGTTTGTTTGTTTGTTTTTTTTTTTTTGTTTTTTTTGTTTTTTACCTTCTCATCTCTCAGACCAAATATGGTACGTGGTACAGTGTAGGCATATGATCTAAATATATTGCTGGTAATACCATAGATGGAAATGCCTTGTAGCATTCAAGACCCCATCTCCTCTCTCAAATGTCTCCCTTGGTCCTTCCCTGGGGCTTTATGATGTCACCACAGACGCTCCCATACCTTAGGGCCTTGATTTATTCTTCCCAGAGAGCACTGTGTTAGTTATTTTGCCAGCCACCCCTGCTCACATAAACACCTAGATGGGGCAGGGTCCGACTTGTCCTGCATCCCAAGGGTCTGTGAACACAGAAGGTTTCATATCATAGACTCAAAAGACAGGGGTGTTCTGCTTCCCAATATCTGTGGGAATCAGGAAGCCCCTAAAATCCCCTGTGAGCACAGTCCTCCCACACTTTCTTATCCCAACAGAAGTTAGGAAACTCAGTTTGCTGGTTTGCGGTGAGGTTAACTGTGGTGACTCTCCTTGGTACCAAGTAGGTGCTGGGTGCTAAGTTCTAGTGATTAATTTTAGATTTGGAAGTTCTTAGTCCTGGCTCTGAACCAGACTGGCCCTTCTTTGAAGCAGGTTTTCCTGGAAGCTCCCAGGAAATTCTGGTCCCTGCGTCTGAGGTGGGTCCAAGGTAAGCCCAAGGGGCTTAATAGGGGTCAAATTTAATGTGTTATTGAATAGAAAGTAGCATAAAGATTATTATGTCTCTGATTTCCAATGTCCAGGGAAGGGACAGTAAAGGTCCCCGAGTACAATGACCAGCGGTTTCTTCAGGGAGAACAATTAGGCTCACGCTGTAGCCTGTTAGCCCATGAAGGCAGGTGGATCCAATTAAGCTGTCACATCTGGGCTTGACCTTGCTGCTTCCTCTGGGGCAGAGTCGAGGGCAGATGTTCTCAGACTTGCCACATCTTCACGTTTCAAGTACACATCTGGTGAACTGAAAGAGCCTGGGAGACTCCATGACTGTCATCCTGTGGGATCTGAAGAGCTGTTTTTAGTTTTTGGTAAATGTATATCTCCACCATATGAAGAATTATTTAAGGAAATAAAAGTTTATAACCACCTGTAGCTTCTTCCACTATCTGAAAGGCCCTAAGGAACCTCTGTGAAAACCCTGGAGCCAGCCAAGCCTTCTTTCTGGAAACCAACAGCCCTTGAAAGGACTCCGTGAAGACTCAGAGTTGGTGACACAGATGGAAATTAATTTAGGGCTTGAGTACAGGCTGGCTCCTGCCAGCTCCTTGCTGGACAACTAGGGACAGGCCACAGAGCCCACACAGAGATTGTAAGACATGAATTGGAGGACCTTTTTTCCCTCAAAGGCATATTATCTGGGAAAAGAATTGAGGAATCTGTCCCAAGCTTGCGAGAAGGAAATGGTGAGTGAGAGAATCTAGAAAGACCCACGTCTACATGAATATAGGAGTTAGGGGTCCTGCAGATGGTGAGCCTGGGTGTGTGAGGCAGCAGGGCGTGGGACACAGGGGCTGAACATAGAGTAAGGGCATCTTCTCACACACAGTCGTCTTCAGTGTTTACACAGTCCTCAAAGACCACATCATGTCAGTGTTCAACATTTGTAGGAACCAATCTATTTCTCATATAAGGCAGCTGAGGCCCAAGAAGGTGAGAGCCATCAGAGTCACATAGCAATCTGATGGTACCAGAATTCGAAACCACATTCATCTGTGGGTTCACTGTGCTCCATCCCCATTGTTCCAGTTAGCTTGCGTGGTGGATGATGGGAAGTGTTTGGGTGTCTTCAGATTCTCACTGAAGTGGCTGTCAAGATAGTTCTTGCAGTAATACAGACACCGTGCCCATCTCTTTCTTGGGAGCAGGCCACGCACAGTATTTGGTTAGGAAAGGGAGTTGTATATATGCCAGGGTCAAAGACACCAGTGTGGGCCAACACTGGAGTGATGGCCCAACACTGATGATCAATATGATAACTGACCAGAGACAGGTCCTGAAGTCTCTAAACCTGGGAGACTTGTAGGATTGTGCAAGGGCGACTTTTACTTGGGCCCAGAAAACAAGACAAACAGCTTCTTTTCCATGCACTGTGACTGACTCATTTTCTGAGAAGCGCTGCCATTCTCTGGTTGGCTTGGGAACCAAGCCAGGGCTGACTGAGTAAAGCAGGGAAGACAGGGAAGACACAGGGTAGGTAGCAGCAGCATTGCACTCCCTCTTTCTCTCCATAGCAAGTACAGAGCTTAGCCCCTGACAGTGGGTATGGGACCATTTGGACCATCAGATCTCACACTTACAGACCAGCCTTACTCACTACATTCTAATCTGCTCCAGCCTTAGTTTGAGTTGTGAATTATCAAGGAGATTCAATAGAAGGGGGAAAGAGAGCTCGCCTGTCACCAGGGTGCTTGCGTTTAAATCATATAGCCCTGTGCTCTGTCACTAATTTGGGAAGCCTGTGGTTCTTAGGAGTTCAGAGGGGCCATCCATAAAATAAAGCTTCTCTGTGCTGTGGCTTTGAGACCTGTGGAAGAGAGTAAGACTCCTGCTCCTGACACCTGTCACACATCCTGCAAAAATGTTAGCTGCCTTCTCCTTCCTGGGACATTCCCTCAAGACTTTGTCAAGAGGAGATATTTGGTTCTGAAGATATCAAATCATTTCAGGCGCAAATCTTTTCCAGCTTCCTCTTTTAGAAGTCAGGACCAGAAAAGCACAGATTCTCAGGTTCTTATGAGACTGACCGAGTTGACACGACTACTATGCCAGCACAGCTCCGGAAGTGCTCAGCACTGAGGCTGGTTATAAATAGTTCTTCTCTGTGTGGGTGAGGCTTCCCTGCCTGGTGCTGTGTGTGCCTGTGTGGTCAAGGCTGAACTGATTCACCCTATAGTGACAGGCCTAGGTAGTGACACCCATGGTAGCTGGGCAGGGACAGCTGGGCTCCAGCTCAGGTGTCTCTTGTCACAGGTGCATCTGGCCTTTGATAGGCCTTGAAAGGAGAGGTGCAATATCTGTGGCTACCAAGTCACAGGAAATGGAATGGGACGCCCCTAAGTTTTTCCTAGATGACAAAGAAGCGTGTAGGGTGTGCTGTGCTCCTTTCATGGAGGCTGGCCATCTATGAGGACATAGATGGATGGCAGCCGGAATGACACTTCCTCCTTCTTGTGGGGGCAAGGGGACTGGCAGGGATCCCAGAGTCTGCTTCTGGCCAAGTCAGACATGATATGCTTTCTTCCCAGGAAGTGGAGGAGATGAGTGAGACTCAAGCCCAGTGTCCATTCTATAACTGCAGTCTATACAATTCTACAAATATATATATATAGTTATTGACCTGATGCTGCCAGCTGGGATGGGCACACAGCTCACGGGATGTTCAGGGAGCACAGAGGAAGAGAGGGGTCCAGAAAGAGCTTGTGGAGGAGGCTGCATGCAAACTAGACTTTTAGGTAGAGATAAAGGGAAAAAAACCACAAGCATCTCACTTCCCCATCTCCCCCTCATTCCTTGACCTTTACCAACTGATTTCCTTACAACATGGAACTACTTTCACTGAGGTCATTATTGACCTTCTTGTGGCAAACCCAAAGCCCTGATGTTAACTAATGGGGATGTCCACTGGATATGCAGGTCATTTCTCCATTGATTCCTGGTTCTTTTCCTGCCTCTCTGGTTGCCGCGGTCCTATTTCCACTGTGACTTTATCTGTCCGAGCCACCTATTGACCTGCCGTCTAGCCACCTCTCCTTCTTTATGATGGAGAGACTTTAGGGGAAGCAACATTTACAGAAGTATGAAAGTTCCACAAAGTAGGGCCAATACCAGGGAACCATCACTAGCTTTGGGTCTAAAGATCAAGTGTTTACTAGAATCCAGAAATTCGAGGCTAGAGAAGGTAGCTTGGTGGTAGCGTCCTCATTTCGCATGTACAAGGCCCTGGGTTCAATCCCCAGTACCATGAAAATAAAAAACGAAGGAGCAAATAAACCCAAACCAACAAACTCCTAGGAAGTGATGCTATGATGCTGTGAGTAATCAGTGCCTGAGCCTTTGGCATGGGAGCACACCTACCCAGGGGGTAGCATCTTGCCTTAACTCTCCTTCCCTTCATCACTGCTGTGGTTCCCAGTGCCCTTCTCCTTTGATTTCACACCTTTATCCCAGAGACTCTTTCCTGTCCCAGTGGCAAAGTCCTTCATGTTGCTTTCTCTCCTGGCTGCCTGAGGAACCTGACTCCTTCCTGCACATCCTTATCTCTCAGGCACCATCAACTCAAGCCGTTCACAGGGCAGCATGCCTTGCTGTCAGGCTATTTCCTTTCTTCTTTTCTATTGTGGCTCATGTGTCCTTTTCACTGTCATTGATGAAGTCTCATCAAGAATCCACCCCACCTCTTCCAGCAACATTCTTGTCTCCACTGGTAGGGTACCCATCAGGGTTCTTTCTAGAGGGTACCTCTGATCCCACCCTACCTCTTCTAGAAGTCTTTCTACTCAACCCATTACATCCTAGATGATGATACAAGTGCCTTGGCCTGGTGCCATCTTTGGTCACCTTCCCCCCAGTTCCCATTCCACCTCCTTGGCACCAGTGCACACTTCACTGCAGCTGGGCAGGCCATCAGCATGTCTCCCAGGGGCCTACAGGTTCACGGTCTGGTGCCTTCTCACCAACCGGAACATCCTTCCTTTATCTCAAAGGCTCAAGTCCTTCCTCATCCTACTGCACTCCTCCCTTCTAGAAAGCACTCCCATATCCCATGCTCAGCAGGGGTTGCCTAGAGCCCAGGATCATTAGCTCCTCCATCCTATAGTTATCTATGTGGTTCTTTCCCTGCCCCCTGCATCTGGGATCCAGCACTGACTCAGTGTTTGTTGAGAGCTGAGGCAAGTGAACAAGGACAAAGGGAGCCTCTACTCTACAAGGACAAGCGTGGTGTGGCGCCTTCCCCTAGGCCCTCAGTTGAATGTTCGATTTTTCTAAGATTTGGTCCCCTTCCTCTTTTAACGTCAGTTCCCATGCCCTTTTCCCATTTCTGGTTCTAGCAACACTCATCTGTCCTGGCCCAGACACATCACACTCTTGCAAACACCAATCATTCTGTGCGCATGACTGAGCCCTCCACTGCCCCACTTCAGTGGGGAGTGCTTCCTTGCCCTTCGAGACCTGTGCCTGCAAGCTTGTTTCTGCCAGGAACGATGTCTTCTTGCTGTGGATTCTTAAGAAAGCTTGTCACCTCATGATGGATGTGTTTTAGGACGGGGCATGTGTGTGATTAAGTTAACAGAGGTCTACATTCAATGTAATATATTCTAGAGACTATTCTACATGCATTGCATATATCAACTAATTTGATTTGTGCAACAATGCTATAAAGAAAATACTGTTATCCATATTCTGTAGGATATAATACTGGAGCACAGAATATTTCTAACTTTTCTTGTCACCATGATCAATTACCTGATAATAAACAACTTAAGAGATGGAGGGTTCATTATGGTGGGGAAGGCATGGTGGTGGGAGAAGCTCCAAGGTGTTTGCTCATGTCTCTGGGTACCAGAAAGCAGAGATAGGACATGGAGTGAAGCCAGACTATAAACAGAGACATATTTCTTCCAGCTAGGCTCCACCTTCACAGGGTTCTATAACTTCTCCCAATAGAATCACCAACTAACAACCAGTTGTTTAAACACATGTTCCTGGGGGCATGGCATTTGTCACCGAAACCCTAACATATGAGGCAGTTAATTAAACTGTTCAAGGTCACATGGCTCTAAAGTTCTAAAGATAGGATTTGAACACAATCCTGGCTGGTCTTGTTATTACTTGGGACCTAAAATGTGACACAGGCAGAGGTATTTGATCCTGTCAATGCGGAGGGCAACCTTGACTTTGCAGACATGGTGAGCTGTGGAAAATCTTTAGGTTCTCACAGTGGATAGTCTTAAGGTGGCTTTGGACTGCACTGTAAAGGAGAGCTTGGGGTGTGGGGTCCACTCCCTGGATCCTGGTAGTAGAAGGGTGATTTCCTTCTTTTTTAATTCTCTGACTAGAAGAAGACAATCCAGTGCTTGGTATTTCCCTCCCTTTCCTGGAGGTGCCAAGGCTGAGCTTGGGTAAAAGGAAGCTCTCAGAAGCTTTGTGGGTGGCTAGGAACAGCTGGCATGGGGGTTGCTAAGCAACTCCAGAGGCCTGAGCTCTTGTGAAGCCTGAGAACTGGCCTGGCCTCCTTGGCCAGTGAAGGACATGGCTTCCTGAAGGCACTGGCATCCTGTGCCTCCTGACCTTCTCCTGGTCAACCTTGGGTGGTGGTGGTGTGTGTGGACACTTAGAATACCAAAGCCAGATGGAATTTGCTAAGGGCTCTCTCTGTGGGTCAAAAGAAGACCCTGGACCAGGCACTGGGCACTTTGACTTGGTATTTTGGGTATTCCCAACCTACTCTTTAATGAGTCTAACTTAGTGTGTGGGTGACGTTGGGACAGAGGACGTCAGGAAGTTGAGATGTGTTATAGGCTGAATTCATATATTTCAAATGATACATTGAAGTCAGAATCCCCAATGGTCTCAGCATGTACCTGCACTGGGGATAGGGCCCTTAAGGAAGGATGTAATGTTTACTGATGTCATTGGGGTCATAATGCTTACTGAGGTTCATCAAAAGAGAAAACTTGAACCCAGACTCCATATAGGAGGACAGTATGAAGACACAGCAAGGAGACAGCCATCAACAAGTCTAAGAGAGTCACAGCAAGCCTGCCGACACTTTGATCTTGGACTCCAGCCTCCAGAATGACAAGAACGTAACTCTCGGTTGCTTATGTCACCCTGATACAGCACCTGCTTCTGTCAGCTCTAGCTATCTATGGGAAGGTGACACCATGGCCATCTCATTTGCTGTGCCCCTAGTCATGGCAGTTCAGTGCCCATGGGGTTAGCCTAGCCAAACAGGAAGGGATTTCTGGCTAGAGAGGGACTGAGTGTAGGTAACACTGGGCATGGGGCCTGCTGGGCTGTCATAGCTAGACTGGCATGCCCTGCCCTCAGGGAGCTTCTAATCCCACGGGGAGACAAGCATACTGTGAAGTAAGTACTTATGAGTCACTCGGTAATGAGACACACATGAGACAGAGGAAGAGGCGAGAGTCCACTGTCCAGGATGATGTCACAGAGGGTTGCTTTGAAAGCTCAGCCTGGGGGCCTATGCCTAGCAAATGTGAGGACCTGAGTTCAAATCCCCTGAACCCTTATAAAAATCTAAGAATGGGCATGTGTGCCTGGAACCCCAGGGACCAAAGGGAGGAACAATATGGAAAGGTACTTTATGTCCTTGTCTGGCTTCTGTGTGTACCTACAGAAGCACACACACTCAGTCACTCAGGTGAGTGCACCTACACCCCCAACATGTATCCCATACCATGCACATAAATGTGAAAACACACATACACACACACAGGGTCAGCCTAGACCCAGCAACCAGAGAATAGAGGGAAGGGTACCCAAGAGGAGGTGTACACATATGCAAATGCTCAGAGGAGTATGTATTTACTATGATGCTGGAGACCAGGGCTGGAGCCAGATCAGATAGGCCAGCACACATAGGCTGGGTTAGGGAACCTCAGATGAAACACAGCTCATCAGACAGGATGCTAGGGCAGCAACGCCCTAGGCTAGCTGGTGGACCCTAGGCAGGCCACTTAGGTTTCTGAGATGTCAATGTTCTCTGCTGCATAGTAGCAGTGACCACAGCACTTGCCTTGTAGGGTTACCCTGAAGATTAGGTAGGTAAAACCCTATAGTGTGCTTTGTCGTATGGTCAGACCTTGATGTGCCCTGTTCATGCTTGGCTCAATTTTTACAGCTCCTTCCCACCCCACCCCTGCTCCCTCTCCCCCAACGCCCCTCCCCTTGTGTGGCTGAAATAGTAATTGCATCAACTTCTTTTACTAGGCACAGAGAAGAGTCAGGTAAGTGGAGAAAGCCACTTGTCACCAACTGGAACTGAGAACTGAGAGGCTAGAGGCTCCTGGAAATGCACGAGAACTGGCCAGAAACCATTTGGTACAGCATTCTGGGATGCCTGGTTCTCAACGCTGAACCCTCTGAGGCAATAAAGGTTGGTCACACATGCACCGGGGAAGGAACCAAAAAGGGGACCTGAAACAATGATGTGTTTTCTCAGTAAGAGTCCAAGGAGGCGGCCAGGCGAAGGGATGTTGCCTCAGGCTCCCAGGAAAAAGGTTGCTGCAGAGGCCACTTGTCCCATGGACGGTGTGTGCCAGCTGATAGAAAGTACTTGGCTTGAATGAACGACATCCCCCTACATTTTTCAACCTGTGTGGTGTTCAGTAAGGTTAAAAGATGTGTGACCGTGACCACCCTTTCATAATTCAAGATCTCTTGCCCAAACTCCAAACGCCCTTTGTATATGTTCTCCACTTCCATGACCTCATCATCTGTCGAACTCTTATTTGTCACTCCTCAGCTCAGGTGGCACTCCTCCTGAACCTGGATTAGATGCAGCTTTGGTCTTCCCACAGCAAACTGGCCTGCATCGGGCACCTGGCACCTGGTACCTGGGTGTCCTTGCCGAGGGCTGGGATGCGGTCCGGACGGCCAGCTCTGATAGGAAGGGCCACAATTGCCTTGCCTGTGACTGTGCCCAGCCCATGGTCCAGGCAGAGGGGAGCTCAGCAATATTGAAGGACTGAGTTAAATGTGTAAGCTGATGAATGTCACTGTAGTAAGAGCCGTGAAATTTTGGCTTCCTTAAAAACACAGAAATATTGTGTTTTCATTTTAATCTCAGGTGTAGGGATCTAGAGCTGCTTTGGACTGTCTATAGCAGCCGACTATGGTTTGCCTCGTGTCCTAGCGGAGGTGTGGTTTTTGCCAGCTGCCGATAGTTTCTGCCATTGTGTGGCATTTGGAATTCTGGGAACTTTTCAGAATGTATATAAATGCTAGGGCCCCAAGAGGCGGGGTTGGCAGTTGTTGGTCGTCAGTGGGGTTGGTTGAAGTTTGTTAGTAGTCGTGCACAAAGAAGAAACAAGAAGAAAGAAATTAAATTTAGGCTCTCTCTACCTCTCGCTCCTTCTTAAATTCCTATCATGATAGGGGGTGAAACTGGGGAGAAAGGGTGGGAGAAAGAACCCACAACGTGGCAAAGAGCAGCTACATGTCACCCTGGTGTTTATAAGCTGTTCTCAGATGAGGGGTCCCTGGCATCTTGATGGTGCTCCATAAGATGAATCTTCTTTAGGTTAAGTTTTGGAAATGACTTAGTCTTCACGGGAGTTGCGCATTTACGGGTCTAAAATGGCCCAAGTTGTACAAACCATATTGTATTCTTGCTATTACAGACTAGAGATCAGCAGCAAGCATGATTTTTTTTTTTCAAGTCGGACTGACTGACTTGGATATTTCACTTCCATCACCAGAGGCTGCGTGACTCTGGGCAAATGATGGTTTTTTTTTTTTTTTTTCTGTGCCTCAGTTTCCTTGTTTGTAAGACAGAGGTATTAATAAGCATGATGGGGTTGTTGTGATGATGAAATTGGTCAACATTACAGTTTGAAGGTGAAACGTCCCCCATGGATTTAGAATAGGTAGGTGCCTCCCAGATGGCGGGATGCTGGTTTAGGAAGCTGTAGACCATCTAAGACACAGAGTCTAGCTGGATGGGGTAAGGGCTTATGGGGAATGAATGCCTAGGCCTGTGCTCCGCATACAACCCTGGTTCCTGACTGCCACGCCGGTGTAAGCGACTGTCTTGTACTCCTGCGGCCTCTGCCATGAGCTTCTACTGCCATGCCTTCGCCAACATGATGCATGGTGTCCCCTGCACCGTGAGCTAGAATTGACCGTTCCTCCCTTAAGCTTCTTCTCTCGGGTGTTCTTTGACATCTGACCACATTTGTAAAGGACTTACTTACAGCGGCCCCCAACATGGAGACACACCACATAAAGTGTGTTAAAATAAATAATCAATGGTGTAAACTGAACCGTTGCCTCTTAGTTAACTCCATTGTGAAGAAACGTGTTGGCTTGGTCCCAGCGTGAGGCAAAGTTAAGACCAAAGCATCTTTCCAGTGTGTGTGCCCACCATGAATTGTACACTCTTTTCCCTTCTGCGGTATTTTGTCTTTGATAGTCTTGTCATTTTCATCATCTAGTTATACTTCCTCTCTTGCCCACAAAAAGGCCACTTTGTACTGTAGTAAAAGTAATGGCTAAGACCTATGGAAGACTCCTTCCCAAAGTACTCTCCCAGTGTGATGCCTCCTAATTGCCTGGGAGAATTCAGGAGGCTGGAAACCAAGAGTTACTCAAGTTGGTGTTCCGCTTGCCCATCGTTTGACCTTGGCTGGCCTGGTTTTGAATGTTTCTGGAACACAGAGGTAAGAGTAGGTGGGTTTGACCACAAGCAAGCACTGGGGTGGTAAGGGCAGGATGTACCATGGGCGTTCAAAATGAATAGTTTACAGTAAAAACAATCAGAGTCCTGGCCTGCCCACATTGCTGCTCCAAGGCCAAGGAGCTCTCAGATGCCACATGATCCGGCCTCAAAGGAGAGATGTGGTTGGGAGTCTAGGTGGTTGCAGCTCACCATTTAAAAAGCAGAGCTGGGCATAGGATTTGGGTCAGGAAGCTAGTCAGAGACCATAAGGGATAATTCTGTTTGAAATTGCATGCAAAAAAAAAAAAAAAAAAAAAAAAAAAAAAAAAAAAAATTGAGTGGTGGGGGAAAGAAAGAAAACAAACTGCTTAAAATTTAGGGGAAACTATCTTTGGCAGTCTTTTTCTAATATATATATATATTCAATCAACAGGAAAGTAGGGCCTGGTTGACTTTGAGGGCTGGTTGAAGCTCTTGGGTTCAGCATGAGTAAATCACACAGAAACAACATGGCCTCCGCATGGACAACCTTCAGGAAGAACCTCTCCCAAGGGGCCTGGCCACACCCATCCCCGCAGGCCCTTTGATGTGTCCCATACTGCATGACCATTAGATCCTGGGAGGGAGATGTGACAATTAGATCCATTTTATGGAATGGGACACTCCAAGTTTGAAGAAGGTCACTTTGCTTGTTCTTGGTCAGGAAGAGAAGAAAGAATAGTGGCTGGTGATATGAGGGCCGTGACATGGTCACGGGGCCTTTACTTTGCCAGTTGGTTAGGAGGGTTGGACAGTAGTAAGGAAGAAGGCACATCTGACCTTCATTCACTGAAAAGCAGAATATAATATCCCTGCCCCCTGGGTGGCTGAATCTCCCTGAGTGGTAAAAAGGTCTAGAACAAAAGACTATGACACAGAGGGGACCCTAGATCCCCATTCTGCTACCCACCTGTTGTGGAGACAGTTCCTGACTATTCCTGAACCTTGACTTCCTCATCTGTAAAATGGGCAGAGTTGTCAGCCCCTCTGTTTTGCTGCCTCGATGGGCACACGTGAGTGATGGCTCTTATGGCAGCATCGCTTCTCACCAGCCCCTTCCTTTGGCATTATATATTTACGTAGTAGTAAGGGAATTGCCTATATTTGTTCTCATTTTACAGATTAGGACACAAGGCACAACAGAGAGGTTATTTGCCCCAGATTCAGGAAAACACAACCAGTTATAGCCTTGGACTCTGTGGCTCCTGGCTGTGCTGTGCTGGTTCCCTCTGCTGGCTTTCCTGCCACTTTTGACTAGTGCTGTTGCACTGGGATTGGAAGTGACAGGATTGGGGTAATAGCAGCTGGTGCCCCAGGCTTCCTTTTGGGTTCCTTCCTTAGACTGCTGCAGGTCTCCATCCTCCTCC
This sequence comes from Acomys russatus, assembly GCF_903995435.1. Lineage (NCBI taxonomy): Eukaryota > Metazoa > Chordata > Mammalia > Rodentia > Muridae > Acomys > Acomys russatus. The sequence goes on along the minus strand of NC_067153.1, from coordinate 23,945,058 downwards.
CCTCAGGCACCCAGAATGCTTTTGCCCCTGCCGTGAGCAACCCGCTTGCCTTAGAGCTGTGAGTGCCACTCCAGTGCCCAGTGAATGTGACCCACCCCGAAGCCCCACTGTAGACTTGCAGTTACAGCCCCGTCAGAATCCACAAACATGGGATGGATAGAAGTTCCTATTTATGCAGTTATTCTGATCCTCGGTGAGTGCCTGCCCAGGGGTTCCCACTGCGCTGGTTTATAAATGAAGTGTTGAGTCCAGATGAGTTTGGGACCCATGAGGGAAGATAGAGAGCAATCTCAGGTTCATTGTAATAAGCGCTACAAATGAGATCTTATCAAAGGAAATGAGTCAGGTTTTGGGAGAGTAAGCAGTAAAAAAAAAAAAAAAAAAAAAAAAAAGACCCCAGCTTGGGAGCTAGGAAAGGCTCATGCAAGAAAGGGATGCTTGAGCTGTGATCTGGAAACAAGTGAGCAAAGTGAGATGGAAGGGCTGGGCAGACAGTGGGAACAGCAGTGCAAAGGCCCTGGGGTGAGAGAAGAGCCCTTCCAGGTAGGTGAGAGTACAGAGGGGTTGATGTAGGAGAAAGGACAGGAAAGACAGGCGGCAGTTGGCAAAAGATCGTCCGCACCACATTAGAGGTTAAAGATGTAATGACAGGAAGTGGGGACCCACTAGGGAGTTTTAATTTGGGGGTGGTATGCGAAGAGTTCATATCATTGGGTTTGGATTTTTAAAGGCAGTTGAAGTGAAACTGGTTGCGAGGATACAGAGTGCTTGTAGAGATTACCCAAAAGGCTGTGGTGTGGATGAGGGCAGACTGTGCTTTGGACCAAGATAGAGGTGGTGGTGATGGAGACAGACGGACCATGGACTCTGTTCTAAGTTTCATGTAGACTCTGGAGATACAAAAATGTATCAGACTCAGAAGCCCTTCTTCCGAGTGTTTGCTGCCTAAAAGGAGGCATACACTTATATATGGTGGCAAACACTGTGTGATGAGAGAGAAGTGGCCACTCCTGTAGACTGCAATATGTCCACACTCTCTGCAGTGGGACTTCTGGCTCTTCACACCAAGAGATGGAGACTGTCTTTCTAACTCTTGAATCTGGACTGGTTTTCACCATGTGCACTTGTCGTATGTGGTAGAATGATAATGGAATGGTTTGGAGCTATGGCCTCAATTGGCCTTGCTTCCATCATAACTAGAACACATGCAGTTTCAAGGTAACCACCTAGATGATGAAAGACTCAATTTGTCTTTTGAAGATAACTACCAGCTGTGTAAATAAAATCTTAGACCCTGGGTAGGTGGCCAGGTGGGCACAAATACATGTGACATCTTAACCATGTTCTGCAGAGTCTGTCCCATAACAGCAGAGGGGTTTGCTATAGATTCAAGACCATGAATAATGCTCAGTGTTTGTAGCAGTGACTGAAAATCTATGGCCCGTGAGCATGACAGCTAGCTTGTTTTCTTAGAATAGAGTTGCACCCACTTATTAACATATTGTCCCCAGCTGCCTTTGAGTTTCATAGGCAGAGGTAAGTTGTTGCTCATGATAGGCAGAGCCCAACATCTTTATTGTCTCTTTAATAAGATGCTTTCTGTCTCCTGGTTTAAAGCAAGTGAGTTTTGAGGTGTCTTGTCAGATATCACTGACTACCTGATGCACGGGGATTAAAGAAAGATCCTAGGAAGGCACAGAGGAAGGGTGGATGAGCTTTGTACTGACCTAACACGCAGCGCTTGGGAGCAACTCAGGAGAGGAAGTGATGCTGGCTGTCTTGAGCCATGAGTAAACTTGGGCTCAGAGGGAAACGATGAAGTAACCAAGGGTCAGGATGATGATGATCAGGCCCAGGTCATGTGGCAGGTTTCCTAGTTCCTGTTTAGTGACATTTTCCCTCCCTCCAGTAGGCAGTGTGAATCTTCTGGTGAAGAGAGGGAGGGGCTTTGCATTGAAGCCCCTTTGTTTCTCAGATGTGTGGTTTGGGACAACTTACGTTGTTTAATTTCTTCATCCATATAGTGGTTGTGATGGGGATAAGAGAAACTCCATAGACTTGTTACGAAATTAGAGATCATTGGCTCAGGCTCCCTGCTGTTTTTTTTATAGTTACATGTACCATTCAGAGGGACTTGTCCTGGGGCCAGGGATTGAGTCCCACCTTCAGGAAAGTTTTTCTCTAATAAATTTCCAGTGAAAGGAATGTGCGGCATCAGACATGTGTACTCAAGGACCCTGGATCCCATGGAGGCCATTTACTTCCCTGAAATTATGTCAGGCTGGGATCCCCACCACCAGCTTCTTCTTGGGTCCCACAATGCTATATTTTCCAACCCAGTGCCCACAGTACCCTAAACGTCTATGGCTGACAGAGTCAGTTACTGGGAACTTACCTCTCCACCCTGTTTCTCTGGGTGGGGCCTGGGCACACTCACATACCCACTCAGGCGAGGAGAACAAATGAGGGGTGTGGAGCTAGGCTTGAGAAAAGGCTTTGCTGGGCTCTTACCTTGCCAGGGCCTGTGCTAGACCATGGGACCTGGAGAAGGCTGAGTACCGGCCTCTGTTTTCTCCATACACAGAGTCCATCGTGGGAGGTGGACTGGTCAACAGATGTTTGCTTTCCACTCAAGGTGATGAGAGGAGGCAATGGAGCATGGGGCTCCTCAAGGGCACAGGAGAGCTTTCGTCTTTGTAGATGCTCACGCTAAGAAGGAGCTGAGTCTCAGTATGCGTAGGAGCTCACAACTGGGAAAGGTGGAACCGGCAGAGGGAAGGAAGACACAGTTCAGCTGGTGCAAGGCAAGATGGGAGTATAATGGTTGTGAACCGCCATAAAGTGCAGTGAAAGGTAAGAGGAGACCAGCAGGGAGCAGAGCTGGGATGCATTGCCATTGAAAACAACAAGAGGCAGAGGGCATGGAAAATGGACTACTTGTAGATTATAGGGTGGAGTGACCTCTCCCAGGGCCACCATAACAGGCGATGGTGTCTTCTCTTATGGCCCCCAGGGAGGCCATGGTAGAAGGAAATTCCTGGCATTGGGATTATTCTATTCGCTTCTGGAGGTTGACACAGTATCACCATGGGGTGACATTCTATTCCTTCCTAATCCTAGTGAATTGCATTCATAATATCTAATGGAACCTTAAGGGGCTTGTAAACCCACTGAGTGGGTAAGGAGGGGTCGGGGAGAGGAAGAGGAGGAGAGGCATTCAACTCTCTGCTACGTGGCTCCAGGAAGTAACAGCATTTGGGGGGACAGTCTTTGGGGGCTCAGAAGAGATGTTGGGTAAGTATTTGGAAATTCTTTCTGCTTTTCCAAGTGAATGAAGAAGTTAACACAAACCTGGAAGTAGATATTGAAAAAAAAAAAGTCTCATCATCACTTTAGGAGCTGAGATGGCCTAGTGTCATCAATAGAAGAGAGTTTCTCAATGAGGAACTGGCCAAGAAAGGGACAAAATACCCTTCCGAATGCTTCCTGTGAGAAGTCAAGTTCTAGGCAAACAGGAGTTGCACCATCAGGCCTGTGTTCTTTCTTGGTTCATCTCTGAGCATATAATAAAATAAACTGGATTCTTAAACCACCACCGCCCCCAAATTCTATAGCTTTATCACCAGCTGCCGAAGCTGGAACCACAGGAAAAGAGACTTGTAGATGGTCAGTTGGTTCCTGGCTGAGGTGGCACTGAAGGGGCCTTTTGGCTGAAATTCTTTTGAATCTGTGTGCCACACTAAATCTCTCTTCCCTGAAGGAGTTTCTGTCAGGCATTTTGACATAGTGACAAGAAAAAGAGAAATACCAGCTTCTGCATGTGCTGAGTGTGAGTATGCGCAAGCATGTGGTAGTTTGTGTGAGTGTATGGGCTATGCTTGTGAGAAGTGAGTGTGTGGTGCATGCGTGAGTGTGTGTCTCTGTGTGTGTTAGTTGGGCATGTGTGATCTGTGGGCACGTGAGTAAGAGTGCAGGGAACAGGGAAGGAGCCTTACACTCCCTAGTTTCCCAGAGGTAGGCCCATTTTCTTCCTTTAAGTTTTAGATTGGAGGCCTATGATGTCTGGGTCTCAGCTCTTAATTTTCCTCCAAAAGGAGACCTAAGAGTTGGCTTTGGCCAATACTCACTAGTCTCCCAGTGCCTGGCAGGCGGGGGTGGAGGGTGGGGGTGGGTGGGGGGGGTGTGTGGGTGGGGTCAGAGGTCAACATCTGGTGAAAGCTGTGGCTCTTGAGTTAAGCTTATCTGGGAGTCCTGGCTTTTCTTCCTTCATTCTGTTGCCTCGTGACAGTTACTTACCTTTCCCAGCCTCAGTTTCCATTTCCGTAAAATAAGGCTACCAATTCTTACCCCGCATGAATGTGAAAGCTTAAATGCAGCTCAGCAGGAGACACTTCATGTTGAATACAGAGGACACTGACAGGCTGGGGGCTGTGTTGATATGCTTCAGTAACCACAGGACAGTCCCTTCCCTCAGATTTCTCACAATCAGACAAAAATGACTCACGAGTGTTTGGGAAACCCAGGAAGGAGGCTCCTAACTTACTTTTAGAAGCGTGGGTGTGTAGTCTGCTTGTAAGTGTGTGTTTGAGAGGGAGGGTGTCAGCGTGTGTGTGTGTGTGTGTGTGTGTGTGTGTAGGTATACAATTAAGTATGGAAGAGAGTTGAGTGTGTGTGTGTGTGTGTGTGTGACAGTATGTGTGGCTGTGTCAGAATATTTGTGTGTGGCTGTGACTGTGTGTGTGAGTTGAGACCATGTGGTGTCTATTTGAAGCGTGTGCTACGGTTTGAGTGGGGAGTTCTCCACAAGCACGTGTGTTTTAATTATGATGCTCACCTGGTGGCACTGTTTTGGAAGGTGGGTGGGACCTCTGGAATGTAGGGTGTAGCTGGCAGAAGAATGTCATTATCCTTTGAAGGGTCTCTCTGGTTCTGGTTCTGCCTGGCTGCCCTGTGAACAGTCTCTGCTACAGAGCTGCTTTGCTGTGTCTATGCTGTTATGACAGATTGAAATCCCTCTGAGACTGTGAGCCAACACAAATCTTTCCTCCTTTTATTTATTTGTCAGGCATTTTGTCAGAGATTAGAAAAATAATGGATACAGGTTGTTTGTGTATGAATGTGTCTGAGTATGGTAGTGGAAGTATGTATGTGCTTCTGAGATGTGTGGGCAAACTTAACTTTCTCTCTCTCTCTCTCTCTCTCTCTCTCTCTCTCTGTGTCTGTCTCTCTTTGTCTTTGTCTCTGCGTCTCTGTCTGTCTGTCTGTCTGTCTCTTTCTCTCTCTCTCTTTCTCTCTCTCTCTGTGTGTGTGTGTGTGTGTGTGTGTGATGTTGTAAGTGCCTTTCTGCTAGTCCTTCTCTTTGTCTTTGTCTCTGTGTCTCTGTCTGTCTGTCTGTCTCTCTCTCTCTTTCTCTCTCTCTCTCTCTCTCTCTCTGTGTGTGTGTGTGTGTGTGTGTGTGATGTTGTAAGTGCCTTTCTGCTAGTCCTGGATATTGTAGGTGGAGAAGGTATGGGAAACACTGGGAGTTGAGCTGCTTGAGGATATCTGCTGAGCTTTTACTCCTAAAGTCAATCATTACATACACATTGAAGGGTCTTTCCAAGCCATAGAATGGTCATTAAGCACTTCAATGTTTTGTCATTCTTTCCTAGGGCACCCTGGGTTCAGTTCATAGGGCTTGCTCTGAGCTGTACCAGCTGCATTCTCAGCTCTCCTGTTACTTGTCATGGAGTGAGTGAGTGTGTGTGTGTGTGTGTGTGTGTGTGTGTGTGTGTGTGTGTGTGTGTATGTGTGTGTGTGTGTGTGTTCTGGTTTCTGCCACATCCTTCCAATGTTCCTGCTGTAGTCTTGAGCTTCTACAGGGGACAGATTCTCAGCCCAGAATCCATCTTTTTACATAAAGTTAGCTACTGCAGCAGGCTCTGAAAATGGTCTCTTTGGCTCCTGTGCCTCTTCCTATTCTGGATGGGGGTTCACCTCGCAGTCTGCTTGCTCTCAGAGGAGGAGGGGCAAGGTCTGAGTCTAGCTGTGCCCTCCGTGAGGCCCAGTGGCAGCTGTCTGCAACCCCTGTAGTTCCTCCTTCAGAACAGCTCAGCCCCACAGTAGCCTCCCCACTGTGCTCAGCTGGGTGCCTCCTGAACTCCTCCACTGCACCACTGTGCACCCAGGGGAGCCAGATAATCTATGCTTTCTGCAGCCAGCCAGTGTGCAGAGAGCACCTGCTGTGGGTCAACTCTGCTCTCAGCAGCCAGGACTCCTCAGTGAAGAAGGCAGGAAATAGGCTTGCATTTTCCTGGATGGGTGGGTGGGGTGGGGGTGGGAGGAGGGGAGGTAATAAGAAGAGGTACCAGATCCTCATTGATCAGATGGTGGTGCATATATTTAGATGAGAAATGAAATAGGATAAAGAGATTGAGACTGGTAGGGCGGGCTTAGGGCGGAGATGAGGATGTAGCTCAGTTGATAGAGTGCTTGCCTAGCACCCAGAAAGCTCCATCTCTAGCAAGGTTTAAATGCAGTGTGATGGTGTACACACACATTTCCAGCAAATGAGAAGTGGAGGTGGGAGGATCAGGAGTTCAAGATCATCCTCTGCTATTTATGGGAATTCAAGGCTAGCCTGGGCTACATGAGACCCTGTCTCAAAAAAGGAAAAAAAAAAAAAAAAAAAAAGAAGGGGTATTCACATGAGCTATTTGTAGAGGGTGGCTTTGGAGGAAGACATACGGAGAAGGTAATATCAGACTTGGGATTGGGAGCAAGTTGGAGCAGGGCCCTGTAATGTACAGCTGAGGGAACTGGGAGGAAGGGTGCTTGGGGCAAGGTATGCGGGTGCATTCCAGGAATGGCCAGAGGGGAAAGGATGACAATACAGGGTAGGATTGGGCATCAGAGAGGGTCAGAGCAGATCTGACGGTCAGAGAAGATCTGGGAAGGCCTTGAAGCAGTGGGAATGGCTTTACAAAGTATTCTGGGTAACAAATGAGAACCTAGCAAGAAGCAGATAAGTGATACAGAAGCCAGAATTACCCTCAGTCTGTACCACAGCCCAGGGCAGAGGCACACGTCTCACTCAAGGGGCCACTGTCATTGGTTTTATAATTCACAGAGTCATTGTCACTGCACCAGCCTTGTGGGCTTATGGAAGTAAGGTTCAGAGTCTTAGCATCCGTTTCTTTGTCTGTAAAATGGGGCTGGTGACATCTACCTTTAGGAGCACCAGAAAAATTTGCTTTGCTCAGAACTATCATCTCCTTGCAAAGTTAAGAACCATTATTCCCACCTTAGGGATGAGGAAACTGAGGCCACATTTTACCCACCTGATTGTAAACATTCACAAAATAGCCTCAAGAATGGAGCTTTACCAGAGACATGTCAAGTCTGTGTCTCCTGTGGATGATGTAACCTCAAGGTCCCTTTCTCCTAGTCCAGGGAGATACCAGGCTCCTGCCCTTGGATGATGGAAGCCAGGCTCCTGCCCTTTTGCCCGCCACATATCCAGAATTCATTCTGCTCTACAATCTATTGTTCTCACCCCAGGAAGTGCAAACACATCTCCCTGTGCTGTGATCCCCACATGCCACTTTTGGGGAATGAGTAGCCAGTATTAACAGCTGAAATTAGTCTCGTATTTCCTGTAGTTAGGCCCTGTGAGACGTTTTGTTATGTATTTAGCTCTATGAGGACCCCACAGCCCTGTGAGCTGAAAACCATGCCTGTGTGCATTCACTGGTGAGGAAAAGGGAGGTTGAGAAATGTTGAGCAACTTGCCCAAGGTGAAGGGCAGAACTGGGGCTCAAATCTAGGACTTGATGTCTTCAAAGTCTGCTCTTTCTGTGATCTCTTGCTGCTTGTTCCAGGGTGTGGCTGGCTTGGTGAGAAGCATGCATGAGCTGATTCATTAGCAATTTAATTTGCTCCATTGAGTGATGGATGAATGGCACTGACCTGGAGCCATTGGCGTGTGGATTGGGCAAGTGCACAGGGCCGAGTGTCTGGATACAGGTCTCAGAAGATGACCTTGTGAACACTGTGGGCCTTGGGAAAGGTGGTTTCAGGATGTAGGACCCCCGAGCATGCCACGCCCGAGTCCCTGGACCCTGTGAAGACATTATGTATGCAGCAAAAATCACCTTGATGAAGACTCGCTAATCATTCGATTCTCAAACACAAAGATACTTCTGTGGTCTGGGTGGGATATGTCAACAGGAAGATGGGGCAGAAATGCAAAGTGGGAAAGACATGCTGGGCCATTTCTGGCTTTGAAAACTGAGGAAGAGGAGCATAAACAAATCTACTTCTCCACCCTTCCCCTCTCCTCTCCTTACCTTCCTCTCTCCTCCCATCTCTCCCCTTCCCTCCTCTTCCCTCTCCTGAGACAGAATTGTACTATGTACATACTCCAAATAGACCTTGAACTTGTGATCTTCCTGCCTCAGTTTTCCAAATGCTGAAATTATAAGCACAAACCACCACAGCTAACATAATCATGGCATTTCCTTCCTTCCTTCCTTCCCTCATTCTTTCCTTATTTTCTTTTTCTATGGGATGTATACCTTCCTCCTTGTGTGTGTATACACACTTGTGTATGTATACATACTTGTGAGCATGCTGCAGAGTCCAGGAGGACATTAAGGTGTCTTTCACTATTGCTGTCAACCTTATTTTTTGAGGCAGGGGCTCTCACTGCTCTGGAGCTTATAGAGTTGTCCAGACTGGTTAGTCACTGAGTCCTGAGATCTGCCTAAGTCTGCTCCTTGGTGCAGGGGTTACAGACACACATGGCATTTACATGGGTGCTAGGGGTTCAAGCTCAGCACTCTTACCACTGAGCCACCTTCCTGGACCACCTGTGGTCATTTCTTATGCCTACAATAGGAAGCAAATACAACACATGATCTTGGGCCCTGAGGCCTTTGTTTTCTTTCTTTCTGTTTTTTTCTTACAACTCCAAGATGTCTTTATTTATTTCAAATTCCAATAGAGTGAATATGTTTTATCTAAATACTTTTTAGCACACAGCTGTAACATTGAATTGCTTTTTCTCAGAAATAGTTAAATACATGAATCTAGTTACAAATTTTAGTATAAAGACTACAAAATAGAGCATTATAAATTGTATTTTTAAAAAGAAACACAAACTCTGTGGTCTTCTGCATCTTACCACCTCAAAGATTAACTGGTGAAGTTGGTGAAGAAACACTTGGCTTGGTGGTCACCTCACACAGGCACACAGGTCTCAGGGTTCTGCTGTTTGCAAAGGTAACCAGTGTCAGAGCCCAACTGGCTGAGGGGCCTGCAATAGAAGTTATCTGACACAAAGCCTGTGCAAAGAGGACGTGTAGGGGCCAGACTGGAATGTGTGCTGATGAGCTGTCGAGACATGGTTTTCTACAACAAGGCTATGATTGTCAGCTGTTCATTAGGGTGTTGTTGACAGCAAGCCCTGGAGTTGTTCAGTATGAGAAGGGCTGTTTAGGGCTGCAGATCCAGATGCGAGGGGGCACCATGGAAGGTTGCTTTGTGACTCAGAGATTAAGTCCATCTCAAATGTTCGAGTTGCCCATTTTACACTTGTGATGACTCCAGAACAAAATGCGTCCCACTGGAGCAGCATTTGGAGTCAGGAAACTCGGGTGCTCACTGGGCTGCGTCCTCCTGCTGCCACATCTCCCTGATGACCTGAATCCTCCTCGGAGCCTGTGAACTCAAGACTTTCCTTTGAGACACAATAGCAGGGCTACCCTTCTCTTCTTACTTGCCAGGTGACTGACTTTCTTTTCCTAGGTTCTATTTCCTTGTTAGCCAAAAAAAAAAAAAAAAGAGACTTGCCTCTGGATCACACACTACCTCTAAGACTCTGAAGGTACATGTGAGTCTAAGCAGGGGTAGGGTGGTCCTCAGACCCAAATAAAACTAAGCACCGAAGGTTGACATTTTAACTCTAGAATGAGGAGTGCTAATCTGTTCTTGCTGGATGGCCGGCACTGTTCAATGATACTCTCTTAATCCCTGGCAAGTGCTGTTCCTGTCTGGCCCCGGGTCACATAGCAGGAGGCTGGCATGGCTGGGCTTCAGGCTCAGAAGCAGTGATGGTAGAAGAAGCCTGCATCAGTCTCCTCCTGTCATTTGTTTGAAGTTATCATGGTGGACACCATATGCTGGCTATGTCTTCCTTTATTCATCTTGCTTTGGTTTTTAACTCTATTTCTCTTGTATGGCCAGATTACTCTTTAGTAGTTCCCAGAAATTTGGGGATGATTAAGAAAAGCTTTCTGGGTTGTGTGAACTGAGTCTCTATATAGTAATGTGGGACGTACTGTGCTCTGGGTCAGGTCCAAAACCTTCCTGTGTATTAACAGTGGATTCCCATGCCCACCCTGTCTGACAAAGGTGGATCCTCTGATCGTCTCTACTTCTTATTTGAGGAAATACAAGCCTGGAGCATGGTTAGAATAACAGGTCTGTGTCTCCTGGACAGAGTGTGGTGCCGATGGGGTTGTAGCTAGACACCGGACATATAACCTCACAGTTGGCCTTCCTTCCTTCTTTTCTTTCTTTCTTTCCTCTCTCTCTCTATCTCTCTTAACGTCCATCTTTTGTTCTCTCTCTCTCTCTCTTGTTTGTGTTTTGAGACAGGGTTTCTCTGTGCAGCCTTGGCTGGACTGGATTCCCTTTGTAGACCAGATTGGCTTCGAACTTACAGCAATCCGCCTTTCTCTGCCTCCTGAGTGCTGGGATTACAGGTGTGTGCCACCACTACCTGGCATAGACTTTTGTTATTTTTATTTTATGTTCATTGGTGTTTTGACTGCATGTATGTCTGTGTGAGGGTATTAGATCCCCTGGAACAGGAGTTACAGACAGGTGTGAGCTGCCATGTGGGTGCTGGGAGTTGAACCCGGGTTCTCTGGAAGAACAGCCAGTGCTCTTAACTGCTGAGCCATTTTTCCAGGCCCAGTTGGTCTTTCTTAAGCCACTCCAGAAAGTTCTTTATTGGATAGCTTTAGAAAGCCTCTGAGACAATGGCTCCAGTGTGCTCATACTGTCACCAGACTTAGAATCGTACTCTGTGGCCCAAGAAGCCAGGCTCAGCCACCTGTCCTCAAAAAGCAGACTAAAGCAGATAAGTTAACAGCGAAGAGCAGAAAAAGGAAATGTGTTCAATGTGGCCACACTGGAAAGAGGGACCAAAAGATCTACAGATTCTCCCAAGTTGGGTTTTAAGTAGGGGGCCAGAGTCAAGATGTGGTCCTGCTCGTCATTATCTGGGCTCCAGTCTCTCCATCAAGATGATCTGACAAGTTGTTGGTGCATAAAATCTCTTTCTGGTTCCTTCCCTGGCTGGCCCAGGCTTTAGGCAGTTTCCATTCTCTAGCCTGAGACTCCTGGGGTAAATTCTAGCTTACTAGGGTCCTTTGTTTCAATAGTCTGATAGCCAAAGTACAATATAAGTTTATGAAAGGGGGTTTAAATAAGGTCCACAAGGAGCCTGAGAAGTGGCTCAGCAGACTAGGTGCTTGCCACACAAGCATAAGGACCCAAGTTCGTATCCCTGTAACCCGTGTAAGAGCAGAACAAGTGTCGTGACTTCCTGTAAGCCCAGCACTCAGGAGGTGAGACAGGGGATCCCAGGGTGAGATAGGCTAGTTGGGGTCTGCTAGCTCTGAGTTCAGCTGCAGAACCTGCCTCAATAAATAAAATAGAGAGTAATCAAAGAAGATAGCTGACATCAGCTTTGGGCCACATAAACATGCATATATAAGTGCACGTGCATTGGTACCTGCACACACATATTTGCCTATACACATGTGAACACACACACACACAGAGAGAGAGAGAGAGAGAAAGAGAGAGAGAGAGAGAGAGAGAGAGAGAGAAGAGAGAGAGAGAGAGAGAGAGAGAGAGAGAGAGAGAGAGAGAGAGAGAGAGAGAACAAATCCAAACAAATTGCTTTATGTCAGAGCCTTGAATAATTAAATGGCCAGGCAGGGCATCTTTTGACCATGAGGATGTTTATACTTGTTGACCTTATTAAGGTACATACTTTGTACATAGCCATTTGTAGAGGCATTCTGGGTGGGAAGGAGCCATACCTTCATGTTTGCTCTAGCCTTTCATTCTTCCTCTAGTTTTACATCAAATACCACTCTACCCCTCCTCCCGACTCAAGGCCCACACCACTGTTCCAGGTATATACCCATTAATGGTCAGAGGGGGAAAGAAATGGAAACCAGGTTTCTGAAAAAAACAAAACAAAAAACCAAAAGAACAAAAAAACCAAAAACAAAAAAACAAAACAAAACAAAAAACCAAAACAAAACCAAACAAACCCTTTGTGGCACCCAGTTGGTGCTTTACCAGTGGATGATTTCCAAAGTGGAGACTTCTGGAAAAGCAAATCACCACTCCTGGATCTGTGCTTTTGAAGTGGGTGGGCTTTTAAGAATTTTTAAAAATTTTATTTAAAAATAGCCTTAGTTAACCTGGGGCAGGGCAGATATCAATCCTCTAAATTATTTCCCCTAGTGGGGCAGGTATGGGATCCCTGCCTCAATCCCATGCCATCTGCTTCTAATAACTTCTATCAAGTTACCTCCCATCTATAATCCCAAATACTTACTAATGTTCTTCATCTGGGCTGGATTCTCCATCCACGCAGCCCCCCATGTGCTTCTCCTCCAGCTAACCCATGGCGGCCTTCCTCTCTTCACTTTAGATCTCTCTCCTTCTCCTGGTGGCGGTCCTTCTTCTTCCCAGAATTCTTCTCTCCTTTCTCCCCTTGGCAGTCCTTCTTCTTCCCAGAATTCCTCTCTCCTAGTCCCACCTATCTCCTGCCCTGCCCAGGTGGGATGGCTTTTTATTAAGCAAAAAGTTGGGTCACAGAGACAGCAAGCTGTAATTAGCATCAAAATACATCAGACCATCCCCCAACATCTCCTTTTTTCTGTCTAAATAAAAAAGGCCATTTTTATGTACAGTAAGTACAATTATGAAAACTTATAAAAACCAGTAGGTAAGACTTACACACCTAATTTCTAATCCCTAAAATAGGCAAGCTTGGATGCAGGCAGAGTTGATGGCCAGACTCTGCCAAGACAGGGTAAGCAAGCCCTCAATAGTTCCTGCGTCACAAATATGTCTGCCAGATATACTGGGCCAGAAGGCTGAAGATGATGCTCCAACGTTATAGAGAGTTTTGGGTGACTGTTGAGGCAGTAAACTGTCTTTGTTATTTTTTCGTTTTGGAAGCTGCTAACCTGCACTTTCCTTTTACTCAGGTGGTTAAATTTATTCCTTCTCAAGTCTCTGATGGGGTTGAAAATCAGATAGTTAATTTTAAAATTAAGCTTAGTCGTTTAAGAATTTAAAAGATACTTTTAAGTCTAGATAGATACTTTTAGGTTGATGGATTTGAGCTTTAATAGATGTTGAATTAGCTTGAAAACTTTAGATTTACCAAGATAGAACAGATAATATTTTCTGCGAAGTGGGTAGGCTTTTAGAGAGAGGTGCATGTGACTGTTCTCTCCTCTGGGTGAGAGGAAAAAGCTGGAGGAAGCAGGAAGGAGAGAACACAGCACAGAAGCTGCAGGATGGAAGCTGTTGGTCGCCCCCCACCCTCGCCACCCTGCCAGCCCCAAAGTTTCACAAAACAACAATAACATGACTCTTGCTTTCTGCTCCATTGGGTGGCAGTGGAAGCATCCAGGAGTGTGCTAGGAGGGTGGGCAGCTTGTGCTCAGGGTTAGTGCAGTCTATTACCAGAACTTAGAAAGCCCAGGTTGGTGCACCTGTTGGCTGTGGTTGCTCACAGTGCCCTCACACTTCTGTCAGGCTATGATGTTGATAGGCAAGTTTTTCTTTTTTTCTTTTTCTGGCTGTGTCTCATTTGGTCGTTTCCATGTTTAATTCTCTTATCCATGGTTTCCAGGCACTCCATAGGCTTGCTACAAGGAAGGATCTGTGGGCTCAGGGCTTCCTAAGTTCAGGAGAGAATGGAGGAGCCATTTCTTCTCTCTCTTGGTCTTGGAGATACAGAGATGATGGAAGAAGCATTTGCTCTGCTTTGGAGGAAGCTCCCTAGATTGGCAATGGGTATAACAATCTGTATAAGCCAAAAACTCAGCCAATCAGCATAAACCAAAGATGCGGCCAATCAGAATAAGTCAATATGCATGCAGCCAATCAGAACTGTTGGCTGGTAGAAGTCAGGAGTCTATAGGGATGAGCAAATTTGTAAAAAAGAGGGTTGCAAGAATAGAAGTGGGGCTGCTAGGGATCTGTCTTTTCTTGAGAGAAAGGCCAAAATGTGTTAGATTTTTGAGGGATAAATAGAAATGAAAAGTTGGTAGGAAAGAACTTCCTGGGACAGGGAACTTTGTGAATGAGGAGAAATTGAGAAAGTCCACAAAGTGTTAGTAGCCAAGTGGCAGGAGGCTTACAGTCTTTTGTGGGTTTTACAACTGGAGACCCTCGACAGGCAAGATGCTCCCCTAACACCCAGCACCTGTGCAAATCTGTCTAGGTAGAGAGCTTCTGAAGACTCCATCTGGGCAATTTCACTATTTTTTTCCATCTCAGGATGGGGACAGTTTTTTATCCTACTAACTTAAGGTAGGGGTAAGAGTGAATAATGGAGGTACCGCTTTGAAAATGTGGTAGTGAGTAATAAATGTTCAGCAAATGCTACCATCATCATCATCTTCACCACCATGACCATCATCACCATCACTGCCATTATCACCACTGCTGCTGCCATCCCATCATCATCATCACCATCATCACCATCATCACTACCATTATCACCATCATCACCACTGCTGCCGCCACCCCAATCATCATCATCAGCAGCAGCATCTTCATCATCATCACCATTGTCATCGTCGTCGCTTCTGTATTTATTCTGAGGTGCCTTGTCCTACAGCCTGGCTGAGAGAACTCTTTCATTTCTGCATCCTCTGCCCCTGCCACTTTTGGAGCTGCAGTTTTTAGTCAGTGCTTCCAGACAATTTGAGTTGAATGAACAAATATGAGAGACACGGTCATCTTTTGTGGCAAACATGTTACCCCAGTGCCCTCCTGCTTTTATGGGATCTAGACTGAGGCTGGAGTTGGTGGGAAGGCCTCTCTCTGGACCATCTCTACATCTTCATCTGTACCCTTGTGAGTTCCCTTTGGGTAAAGAACATTTGACCCCAGTTTAGAAAGATCTCCTTTCACAATCTCCTAGTTCCCTTAGAAGCAACTTGCTGAGCTTGCAGAATGAGCAGAGAAGGCACTGACTATTTTTAGGGTGAACTGGAGGGATTCGAACTTTGTTTTCTTCTCTATGGAGGGATCTAGAAAGGAGATGGACTTAGAGGGGGCGTCCACTGTGTTCCCATTGCTCAGGATTCTCACCGGAAGCTGGGGATAGGCATTGAGAATTGAAGTGCTTTTTATGGTCAATGCTATTTTAGAAAATAGTCTGTTTTTAAACTATATTTTATTAATTTATTCATATTACATCTCAATTGTTAAAAAATAGTCTGTTTTTTACTTGTTTGTTTTAAATAAAATATAATTATATCACTTGCTCCCTTTCCTTTTCTCACTCCAGCCCTTCCCAAGTCCCCTCTCCTTCCCATATCACCCCTCACATTAATAACCTCTTCTTCTTCGGGTGTGTGTGTGTGTGTGTGTGTGTGCGTGTGCATTTACATGTGTGTATAAATACATTATCACAACCTCAGTAGATGGGTAAAATTTACCATATTTTTGTTATAGGAATATCAAGGCAGAGAGGCAAAGATTGTGACCACAGCCACACAAAGGGCCAAGGAAATCTGGGAGTTCTTTATGTATTTATAAGGGATTGGGAAGGGATCCCAGGGCCTTGCACATGCTAGGCTAGTGCTCTACCACGGAGCCATACCCACAGCATCATTTTATTTATGTCTATGGGCATGTTTGGGTATGTGTGTGTGCATGAGTGTTTTCCTTTCTCTTTTCTCAGGAATGCCTCTGGAAGGGGTCACTGACATTTAGCGTGGGTTTTATAGACATGCCCAGAAATCTACTGTCATGACTTTCAGTTGATTTCTGGTCCAGTCAAGTTGACTGCAATGATTGACCACCACAGTGACCCAGGGGAAGGGGAAGATACTGTTTCAGGGGACCTGTAAGCACAGCTGCCTGCTGTTGAGTATCTGGCCTAGCGGCTCTCCAAGGTGTTGCACTACAGAGTGATGCAGCTGGCTGATACTAGGCATTCTCCGCCCAAGGGCAGAGTGAGAGATGGACAGATGTCAATTCCTGTATCAAGAGAAAACCCTCCTTTTACGCTTCTCCATTGCCACGCCAATGAGATCTCACAAGAGGAAGGGACCACGACATCCCTTTGCTCAAAGTGGTTTTCCAGGAGTTCTGTTTTGAGGTATCTGCATCATTTCCTTTTCTCCTTGATGGGACCAAATACCCCCAAAAGAAGGCAGTTAAGGGAGGAAGGCTCACAGTTTGAAGGAACACACACCATCAACGGCAGGTAAAGTACATTAGCCAAAAGACTATCATACCTCAAGGCCCACCCCCAGTGATCCACTTCTCTGTGAGGCTCCACCTCGAAGGCTCTGCATCTTACTAAGACAGCACCTCCAGCTGAGGACCAAGGATTCAGATAGATGCGCCAACAAGGGACATTTCACATTCAAATCAGAACAGTGGCCTTCATGATTTGCTCAACCTGCGTTGTCTAGGCAGAGGTTCTCACCCTTCCTAATGTTGTGACCCTTTAGTACAGTTTCTCATGTTGTAGTGACCCCCAACCATAAAGTATATACTAATACGTATAATTAATATATAAGAAATACAATAGAAATATATAATAATAAAATTATTTCTGTTGTTACTTCATAACTGTAATTTTGCTACTGTTATGAATCGTAATATAAATATCTGACATGCAGGATGATATGCAACCCTGTGAAAGAATCATTTCACGCCCCCGTAGGGGTCATAACCCACAAGTGGAGAACCACTTATCTAGTGTGTTACAGTTGGACTATGGGCTCTTATGCTCAAGGCTACACAGGGCTAAGAAGCTTATCAGTGTCTGCCTCAGCTCCTTCATGCTCAAACTGGGCACAAGGAGAGGAACACTGCTGATCCAGTCTAACTATAGCAGGTTCTCAGACTGAGGCTAGGAGGGTGTATGCTAATGCACCCCAAAAGGGGCAGGGGGTTTCTTCATAGTTTGGGTCTGTGAATTCATTATGTCATCATGATTGCTCTGCACTGAGTTTTGATCAGTGCTAAGATGCTGAGAGCCACCCACGGTGGAGAGTAATTGAGGGAGAGGTATGAACAAAGTATGAGTTGCCCAGGCAACGTCACTAAGAGGGCAGATTCAACAGGAAAAGTGATGGGTACCCATATGAAGTATGGTGAGGGTCATCGACGTGAGGTGCATAAACGTGATGGTTAGTGCTGACTGTCAGCTTGACACAATCTAGAATTATCTGGGAGGTGGACTCTGGGCATGCCTATGAGGGTTTGTCTCATGGCTAACTGATGTGGGGGGATACCCATCGTAACTATGAATGAGGCTGTTGCCTGGCTGGGATCCTGTATAGGAGTAGAGAAAGGAAGTTGGGCCCCAGCATGCACTCCTCTCTCTGTGTCCTGATTGGGATGTGCTGTGGCCAGATGCTTCAAGCTCCTGCTGCCTTGAATTCCCCCATGATGATGGAGTATGCCTTTAAAACTGTGAGCTGGAGCAAACTTTTCTCCTGGTGCTTTGTGTGGGGGATTATTACAGAAACAGGCAAGGAAAGTAGGACGGCATGAGTATTTCCTTTTTACATACTGGTTTATCTATTTAAAATTAAGGTTTATGAAGCTTGCCCTGTCTTAGTGCAAAGGTCTTGGAGCAAAATTGAGCTTGGTTAATGACATGGACTCGGTTAATGGGCTTTGCCTCATCCTTTCGGTCAATACATATATTATTCAACAACAACAACAAAAATGCACCAGGCTCTATTTATTTATTTATTTATTTATTTATTTATTTATTTATTTATTTATTTATAGAAAACTCACCTTGCTTCCAGAACCATCAGCACTGAGTGCCTAGGCTGCCCAGCTTCCCCTATTCAACTCTGTATTTGCAGAAATGGGAAGCCGAGAGCTAAGAAAGAGTCTTTGCTAGACCTGGGAAGTATAGGAAGTGAGGCTGTGACAGGGGCTGCTTGAGCACCACAGTTTTCAAGGGGTTGGGAACAGGCATGACAGCGTGTGTGTGTGTGTGTGTGTGTGTGTGTGTGTGTGTGTGTGTGTGTTGGCAAAGTGGGATGGGGTTATGGGCTACAGGCTGAGGGCTGGAGGTCGAGTCTGTGATTTTGTGCTCATCTGTTAATTAGTAAGCTATGTGCTGAGGGTGCAGGCAAACAAACCACTCTCCATGCCTTAAGGGGCTCCTGGGATACACGGAGGCAAAGCATTAGTTAAATTCCACAATGGTAAGTCTAGTAGAATAATGTGCAAGGTGCCCTGAGACATAAACTTTGTGGCTAGGTTTCAGTTACAGCTCTGACACTCACTGTGTGACCCTGGATAAATTGCTTAGCCTCTCTGAGTCTTGGTTTTCCCATGAGGGAAAGAACCTATTTTCTGGGGCTAATGAATAAAGGGTAAATGAGATACAGTCAGTGTGGTATGTGGTTCAGCAAATGGAGACAGTCATTGTGTCAGCATCAGGGTCTGGTCAGCAAAGCCTTCAGTATCTCTAAGTGTGTTGGAGCTTGGGGTACCCTCATCTCACACAGAGGCAGTGAGGGGGCACTCAGCTGAGTGAAACTGTGGCTGTTGAGCAAATGTAGGTATCGCTCTCAGGATGGTTAGCTAATCCTAATTAGGGTGGGGCAGACAGAGAGACAGCAAGGTCTGTCAAAGTCCAGTGAGTCACTGTGGGTCCAGGCCAAGCTAGTCTCCTCATCTCTTGTCCCTCTCACCCACTGCCCTTCTGTCCTCTGCAGCCCCACTCCTTCTGGACCAGGCCCCTGCAGAGCCTGGCGCTGGGCCTGGGCTGCAGCTCTTTGTCGGCCAGCAAAGCCCTTCAGGAGGGAGTGGGCCTTGCCCTGGGCCTGAGAAAGAAGTCAGGCGTGCTTGGAATGCAGTTGCAAAAGAGGTTACAAGAGAAGGCTGAAATCGAGCGATGTCGAGAGGTTTTGTTATTTTTGAGAAAATGACTCATTCTGAGAAACTCTAACTGCCTCCCAGAACATTCATTCACCCAGGTGCCTGTGAGTGCAACTCTGCCCACTGCAGACAGAGACACTGCTTATGCTGGTGCTGAGGTCAGGGAGGGAGGGTGGAAAGAGGGGCAGGTTCATGGGAGGAAAGCTGGAAGGTGACTGTGTCACTCCTGGGTGGGGGTGTGTTTCATTCTTAAGTCTTTTCCTCTAAATCACTGGGTTCAAGGCACCACACCCATGTGTTTGGAAACTACAGGTTCTCTGACTTGAACTGAGCTTCTAGATGTGTGTGCGTGTGTGTGTGTGATTTCTGTGTGTCTGTATATGTGTGTGTCTCTCTGTGTATATGTCTGTGTGTGTCTGTGTGTCTACGTGTTGTGTTTATGTATGTGTGTATCTGTGTCTATGTGTATGTGTGCTGTGTCTGCGTATGTGTGTGTATGTTCCCATTTCATATGCAAAGAAAATGAGCTCACAGAAATCTTAGGCTAGCTCCTTAAGATGGGGTTGGCGGAGAGAAGAGGAAGGGAAGGAGAGAAGACAGAAGGAGCCAGAGGAGAGAAGGGGGGAATGGAAGGGGGGGGGAGCCCTGAGTGAGAGGCTCACTTGTCTTGAGGAACACTGAGAAGGGCTGAATTCCACAAGGCACCTGAGAGTGTCCTCATTGCCATGGGATGTTTAGGAGCACACTGTTAGGTGGGGGGTAGGCTTTAGTTCCACATCTAGCCTTCGCTATCTGTGTGGCTTTTGGGGACACAGGTTCTATTGTGATCTGTAAAAGCATGGTTAGGTGTGCACAGCTGACACAGTGCTTTGAAGATACGGTAGGCATCATTAGACTGTACTGGAAAACTTGTCATAGTGCAGAATATTGCCGACCAACCTCAGGAGTTCAGATTCAGCAGGATGGGGGCGCGGGCCTGGGAACCTGCGTTTCTGACCTTTCTGCTTTGTTCTGGGCCCTCAGTTTAAGAAGCCTGGACTGGACGATCTCTAACATTTGGTGATTTTTGCGTTTAAAGGGCTTCTGGGCCTTTGCTGGGCTGGATGCTCAGAAGACAGAAGGTGCAGCAGCAGTCGATTCCATTTTCTGTGTCTAGCAGTGAGGATGTGGAAACGCAAAGTCAGAAGCCGAGGTAGCCTGTGTGGGCTTCAAGGAGCAGGCCCTGGTGGAGCCTTTGGGCCTCAGCTGTCCTCACCTGACGGATACTGGAGGGATGACTTTTGGGTAGAAGGCAGTCAGGAGGTGCTTTGAACATGGCCTCAGGGAGAGCTTCACAAAGTACTCCTTGCAGGAGTTCTGGCTTCAGTGCTGCCAAGGCACATTCCTCTGGCTCTACCTTCTGGAGCCAGTGGGTCCTTCCATGGCTTTCTAGAACAGCTGGAGAGGGTGGTTCCTGAAAGCCTGCACCCTGGGACCACAGTCATGCACTTAACATGATTTACAGCTGCACACTCATATAGATTATTATTATATGCATACAAATAAACACACATACACACAATTTATATTATGCCCAGATTTTATATCTCTAAGGTCTCCTATGTGCTAATATGATATGTGGTCCCCAAATAGGTTTCTGGCAGCACTTTCTCGGCCAGTCATGGACCTTAGCAGAGCAGTGAGGTTTGGACTAGTACAATATCCATCCATGCCCTCGGGATGGAGAGCAAGGCAGTGTTCAGAGTTCTCATCTTAGCTGATCCTGTAAAACACTTGTTTCTGTGGGACATTTAGCTCCATGTTTTGGGAGCTTTTGTGCTTTCTTTTTGGGGGGTGAAGTGCCCTCTCCCCAAGCTCTGAAGTGCTATCTGTGCACCTTTCAAGTATATGTAATGTGTTAGTTGAACTTCCTTCAGCCTGAGATAGTGCCGTTGCCTACGAAATCAGTTTTGATGCATCAAGCCTGTTGAATAAAAAGCCGTCCATGAAAGCACATATAACATGGATGCGTTTGGGTGGCTGGGGAAGGGTTATGACCGGAGGCTACATGGAGCCTAACCCTCTCTGCTTCTCTTTGGAGCAACGGTTTAATAATTAAAATATTCACGGAAGTCCTGGGGAACATAACCACCTTGAGAAATAACTGACTGCGCTTGAATTTTCCAATGTGTGTCCTTGGATGCTTGTAAATGCGCAGACATGCACATTGCTGTGTCTTCTTCTCCCTAAGCCTCCACCGAGTGTATCATCATCGCTCAGTAAAACAGGCACATTGAACTAGCCAAGTTAAACTGTACACTTGCAAGAGCTAAGTGAACCTCCCAGGCCAGGTAATTTTAAGAAGCTTTCTTATCAGTCCTGTCAGACAGCAACCCTTTCTCAGTTTAGCTAGTCCTTCTGCTGCCTACATTTGAGTAAACGCCCTGAACTTTTCCTTAGCCTTCACACACACTTGGGTTTCAAAACGCTCGCAAGCTCGGTGTAAGTGCGCACAGCTTACAACCTGCGGAGTTAGGTGCCGTGCTATGTCGATTGCGTTGTCACAAGGCTCATGGGTAGTTTTCAATGGAAAAGGATGGCTTGTTTTCTTTGCCATGGCTGTGATGTATTTGCCATTTCCTGGGTTTGATGGTTGAGTCTGGCTTTTGTGGTAGAGGTAGAGATCGTATTCTGCTTGCGGGTCTTCTTCGGGATCCCTTGGTGAGAAAAGGGCACTGACACTCTGGGTGAGGAAGAATGGGAGCCCTGGGCTGAGTTTTGGCCTCTGCAGGCAGGCAGAGGCAGGAGGCAAGCTCTGCTCTTTGCATCTGTTCTCTGCCTAGCTCTCTCCCTGAGGTCATGCCAAACCTTTCCAGCATATTCTGAGAAACACACCAGGAGCCTGGAAGCCCCTTCAGGCCTTCGACTGGTTTATTAGGGAGAAATGACTTCCCTGGTTGCCAAGGTGATGACCTTACAGACCTAAACAAGTGGCTGCTTTGACCCTGTGCGGGAGAAGGTGGTACTGGGTGTTCTATGGCCTCCGTCGCTGAGGACAGATTCCTCCCAGGCCCTGGTTGGTCAGTGGAGCGAGAGGAATCACTGAGGCTGAAGAAACCGGCAGTTGGCAGCCATCCCACATCAACACGCTCTGTCACTATGAATTATTTCCACGGTCTGTGGAAGCTGGACAGGATCCTTGACAGGCTCATTAATAAGAAGCCGGAGGGTCTTGCCGTGGTGACCCAGATTCCTTGGGATTGGAGGTGCATGGAGAAGAGGGTGAGACATTTCCTCAGAACACCCCCCCCCCCATTAGAAATTTGGTGCGACCTTTCCTTCTCCAGGAGCCTTCTAGAGCTCTGGAGTCTCCCTGGGAGAGTCTCTTCACACATGGTCTTAGTGCTCGGCTAGAGCAGGTCAGCTTTCCAAGCTTCTCCACAGATACTCATGTCATCTGGCCCAGACCTCTGTATCACATGCCTTCTCTGTTTGAACTCTTTGTTAGCTGCCTTGAAGAAAGTCATGTGTCATGCTCCGTGCAGTTTCCACTCCCCAGGGAAGGCTGGGGGCTCATTCCTTATGCTTCCATGGTTCTGTGGAGTGACCTGTGACCTGTACCCTAGCCATGAGAGAGCTTGCATTTCTTCAAGTACATCGTAAGGATCATGGCAGTTTGTTTCTTAGACGCTTTGTGGTGGGACAAAAACAACACCAGCCTCACCTAGACCTGGGGCTCGTGATCACGTGATAGATAAAGCCAGTGCTTTATGATTTTTTTTTTTTCATACCGTAGCTCTCATTTTCACTCTGACACAGTTGCTTTTTCTCTAGGACCCACTCTTACGAGACCTACTTGCTGGAGTAGAGGAGGATCCCCACTCCTGGCCTTCTGTCTGATTCTGCCACCCTGGGCAAGTCATCTGTAGCTGAACCTCAGTGTCTCCATTTGCAAATGCTCAGCTGTATGCAGAGATGAAGTGGCCAAAGCCAGAGAACACTTGGGATACGGATATGGTGAATGTCGCACAATGATCTTTTGTCTTTTTTTTTTTTTTCCCCAGACCTCGAGTCTCCTTCATGCTGGATGGCTCTGCATCCTGCTTAGGATCTCTGGTCTGAACTCCAGCCATGCCTTCAGGATCTTGCATCCGTTCGATATTGAGTAGGCTGCCATGGGCACAGAAATGTGCTCAGGACTCAACGAGTAAACTGCGTTCTAAAAAAACATGCATTTACTAGCATGTTCTTGTCCTAGGAGCTGGATCTGGGGAGATAGCGATTATGTTTATGTAAAGATAAAGCCCACAAAAGGCTGAATGACGGAAGGGCAGAGCGATGGTAGGGCAGCCACTGCATTGTTCATCCATCAAGGTAACGGTTGCCTCTGGCTTTAGGAAACCAGGGGAGAAGAAAGCATACATGTGTCCTTGAAGGAGCACAATCAATCTCACAATGCTGTGATCCGCACAGCTTAGGGACTCACCTGACTGGGGCAACAGGGAATAACTGGAGTACACAGACACAGGAAAGCCGGCATCAGGTGGTCATGCACTCGGACGGAAATGCACTGGCCGCAGCCGCGACCTCAGCAGCTTATTTTATACATCTTAATTGAGGAGGGGGCTTTGTTGTATACAGCTGTTCAAGTATGTTGTACGCAGCTGAAGAGGCAGGCATATTTAATTGGTCTTGGTGAGGGTCTCTGTAGGTGGGGGCACAGTCTTGGGCTGTAAACACGTGGACATTTTCTGCACACACTGTCAGCGTCCACACATGGACTAGGGGAAGGCTTTGTTCTTCTGGAGCCATCTCCTCTTCACTCACTGTTGCAGCCCTGTTCACTCTCCTCCTGTGCTAACCGCATCCACAGGAAGGCCTGGAAGGAAGGGAAGCCATCGTCTTGCGTCCCCACCTGGCATGTTGCTCTGCAACTGATGAGAATTTTGCACTAAGTTTCCCCATGTCCAACACTATAATTCTCATTTTGCTGACTGTGAAAGAGACCTCAAGAAAGCCGGGTGCCTTTGCACAAGGCCGCCAGCTGGAAACAGGACCTGGATGGCAGAGCCAGCTGCCTCCCCACATCCACAGTGCTTTGAGAGCACAGGGAGAAGTTGGGTAGGCAAGGAAGTAAACAGAGACTCACCGCCTCAGGCAACAAGCAACAGATTTCCCTAGATCCGGTCTGCTGTGAACTCAGACACTTGGAAACCGAGGGTTCAGAAACTGGCTTCTTCCTGACTCAGTAGCACCATCTTCAGGCCAGTGGGGGTGTTGCAGACAGAAACAAGAACCTGCCTGTTGCTTTCCACTGGACTGGCACCACCAGATCCTAGGGAAGGGACTGTCCATCTTAAAATATCAGAATGAGACAGAGATGGACTAGTTCAGTTACTGAGGTAGAGATGGCGGAACGGGAGCTGCAGCCCTCTGATCCTGTCAGTAACTCCCCCTCTTCCAGACTTTCTTTCATCATCCTTATTCTTCCTCAATATCACCCCACTCTCCTTTACCCCTCTTCTTCGAACCTTTCTTCCTCCTCTTCCTTCTCTCCATCCAACAGCTGTTACTGAGCACTTTATAGGTCTTGTGCATAGTCTTCTTCCTGGGATAATAAGTCTTGCTGGAGAAAATCTGCTCTCGGGGATCGCTGTTGAATCGATTAGTTGACACCGTGACTTCCCAGCTACAGCTGTGAGGTGCATCGATCACGTGTTAGCACACATCAGGCCCTCCATGGAGGCTTTATCTCAGTGACTTTTTTACACATGAGAGATCCAGCCCCAGGCAGTTTGAGAGCATGCTCAATAGGACCCAGTGAGTTGTGGAGCTATGATGTAAACTCAGACCCCTTCTACTTCTGAACCAGAGATGCCAGCTGCCACATAGTATGTCTTCTCTAAAGGATAACTCGACAGACAGGCTGGGTCGTGGTGGCGCACGCCTTTAATCCTAGCACTTTGGAGGCAGAGGCAGGTGGATCGCTGTGAGTTCGAGGCCGGCCGGTCTAACAAACTGAGTCAGGACAGCCAAGGCTACACAGAGAGACCCTGCTCGAAAAACCAAAAAATCAATCAATCAAACAAACAAACAAATAAAAAAACCCCAACAAAACAAAACCAAAAACCAAAAACCAAAACAAAACTTGACAGACAGGCACATTCCCACAAGGTTTTGTTTGTTATAGTTCAGGGCATCTTCTCTGGTTCCTTAATTCTGGCTTCTTAATTCTGAGGATTTTGAGGTTCTGTTGGGTACTGGTTATCAGGGACAGAGAAGAGAGCAAATCATATACAGTCATAGCCTTGTAGGTGTCAGCATCATCAAGTCAAGTGGCAAACATATTTTAGCAGAAGCACTTCATAGCTCTGGAGAGGCTCCAGTCACACGAGTGGTGGGAGCGGCCCCTCCTGACTGTGCAGGGCACTGCCTGACTGCCTAGGCATCAAATCCTTGACTGCACAGGCCAAGTTCAAAGAGGTGAGAGACAGAGCAGTCACATCAGCCTCCACAGGGTAGGGAGGTGCTACAGCGAAGGGCCCCAGGGATCCTAATATTATAAATATTGCTTTCTGGTCCCTTCAGTAGGAGGCCTGTCATCAAGTTTTGAGGAAATGAGTCTCTGTTCTGACCTGTAGGGCAGGAAAACTATTTTAGTTTCCATTTCTTCATTTGCTACCAGTTTGCATTTCTTTTAAGTTCACAGGAATCTTGTCTTTGTTCTCCTTTTTGGGGGGGAGGGCTAGCTTCTCGTGTGTGTGTGTGTGTGTGTGTGTGTGTGTGTGATGCTTTAATTGGAGCCCACCAGCTTTTAGGTGTCATATCCAAAGCCATGAGATCAAGTGGGACCATCCAAAGCCACTTAAGGAATTTCTGCCAAAGCTACAGTGGCATCCTTAGCCAGGAGAGCCCCATCACATGCATGTGTCTTACACAGAGAGTAGTGCTCATATGCATGCGTCTTAAACAGAGGGCAGTGTTCCCATGCATGCATCTTACATAGAGGCCAGTGCTCACATGCATGCATCTTACATAGAGGCCAGTGCTCACATGCATGCATCTTACACAGGGGGCATTGCTGCACAGAGACATTTCAACACTTTTCCTTCCTGCCTTTTCCCTGAATATCTTCACTTCTCAAGAACACTGCTTGGGTGTGTGTGTGTGTGTGTGTGTGTGTGTGTGTGTGTGTGTGTGTGTAAGCACATGTACACAGATTTTATGTGCTTAGTACAAACAGACTTACCTCAGAAGAACAGACTTCCTGACAGCTCTTCTAGGCCCACAGTGGGGGTTGGGGGGAATCTATCCTTCAAAAAGCCAAGATTCTTTTCTCATTCAAAAATGGGAAGTCTTTTAAGATTCCATTTTCTTCTGCCCGGAATTGAACAACAGCAACAACAACAACAACAACAGCAACAACAACATAAATACAAACATTATTACAGAAAAGGGGAACAACCTGGGGCCCAGGTATCCTTCCCTCCAGGAAAGGACCAAACAGCCCGTCTCATGGCTTTATATAAGATGATATGGACACCTTCTGCTTACCTGTTTGGCCAACAATGTGAATAAACCTGGTAAAGACATAGTCGGTATCACCGCTGCTCTCTTTTGCCCCCAGTGGTGGATCTAGAAGGGGAGGCTGAGGTGGCAGAGCCCCCTTCCTTACATTGTAGCAGGGAAGGGAAGGGCCATACTCTGCCAGCAGCACAGCTGGGAGTGAGTGATGTTCTTCTGGTTGGCCCTGGGAGAAACGGCTAGTCAGGTCCTCACTTTCTTACCGAGTCAGAGTTCTGTCTCCTTTCTTTGCCACACTGTGTGTTTAGTAGGCATTGCTGATGGCTGGGAACCATCAGCCAAGACAACCTTGTTTCAGTGGGGATTCTCTAGGGAGTGACTCCAGGTCTTGCACACTTCTGGTCCTGCTCTCTCCCTTTGTCTGTGTAGTTTGGGGGTGGCAGCAGCTCTTTGCTGTCCTGAGTTGCTCACCATTTTCTGCCCTCCTTTCCCTCTCATTTTCTACTTGAATTCCCCCTCGGTTCTCAGTACTCAGTAGTTTCTGTTGATTTGGCCGGACTTTGCCTGATGCATTATAACTTTTATTGGTTTTTTACCTTATAACAGCCTGCAGTAAAGATGATGATGATAGCGTTGGTGATTTCCATCCCTTCCTCGGTCTATAACCTCACATGTTACAAAGCTTTCACTCGGGTTCTGTAATTTGAGTTTCGTAACAACAGTGTGATGTAAGAAAGGCATTTATCATTAATTCCACTTTACAGAACGGGAAATGATTTCACTCTGTTCACACAGCTGCTGGGTCTGGAAAGAGCTGGAACCAGATCCTTCATAGACTTTCCTCACCCGAGTTAACCCTTCATTTTCCATTGCCATCCCACCAGCCCTATGAGGAAAGGGCCTTAATGCTCTTGATGGTGTTTTCCAGAGCACAGGGTACAAACCACAGGTCAAGGGAGACTTAGCTGTTTACTGTTGGGTAATAAATGTGACAATACTTGGTGGTTGAAAGCAGCACTATTGGGAAATATCTAACCAGAAAACATTAATGAAATAAAATTACATATGTATACATGCCACATTTTCTTTACTGTTCATCTGCTGAGGGACATCTAGGCTGGCTCCACTTCCTTGCTGTCGCACAATGTGGCAGTAAACATGGATGTGAGAGTGTCTCTGTGGTATGTTGACTTAAGTCTCTTGGGTACATACTCTAGAGTGGGCTAGCTGGGTTACATGGTAGTTCCCTTTTTAGTTTTTTTTTTGTGAAATCTTTGCTTGGTTCCCAAGTGGCTGCGCACCTTTAAAAGCCACCAGCAGTGAGTAAAGGCTCCTCTTTTTTCCTGTCCCATCAGCACTTGTTGCTACTTGCTTCCTTCATAATATTCTGACTGGGGTGACATGAACTCTTAAAGCAGTTTTAATCTCCATTCATCTGACAGCTGAGTGCTTTTTAGTTATTTGTATTTCTTCTTTTGAGAATTAAGTTCACTGCCCCATTTGTTGATCGACTACTACGTTTTTACATGTTCAACTTTTGTCATCCTTTATACATTCTAGATGCCAACCCCCTGTCTGATTAGTGAATTTCCTGTCTGATGAGCTGCTGTCAAGGATTTCTTTCCCTCTTTTTGTAGCTGCCTCTCCTCTCTGGTGACTGTCTCCTTTGCTGTGCAGAATCGCTTAAATTTCATGTCACCAAACTTGTCAATTCTTAACCAGCAAATATACAAAATGATTCTTACATAAAAATAGATGGGACTACAATCTGTAACTCAATGCAGATATCCACATCATTTCTAAGGTAATGAAACAGCTTACAACAGAACAATTATTTGGTTGTCAGTAGCTATGTGGAGTTGTGCCTGAGACTAGACTACTACCTAGCTGTAGACTGGGAAGGCTGTGAGCTCATACTGCTGCTGGTGATGGCACTGTAATAGGAAGGATCGAGGCACAGTGGCTAGAGTTCAGGCAACCTCAATGTGGGGACCTACTTTAGTCCTCCATGATCTTTAGTCTCCTGGGTTTCATTGTAATATTGTAATATTCCCTCGTTTTGGTTGACTGAAGGATTTTTGACTTGCTCCTAATCCATAAAATATGCCAAAATATGCCATTCAGGTAATTATATTTGGTATATAATGGCATATTAGACCTTTCCCATCAGACCCTCTAAAGGGCTGGACAAAGCAAGCAGCCATATTGGGAAATGAAGCCGGAGGAACTGCAGGTGGCACTACAAGGATGGCCTTTAGCAACGGTCAACAAAAAGCTAGTCCCTTCAATGTAACAATTTTGCAAATTTTATTCTACCAATGACCTAATGGCGTGAAAGTCCATTCTTTGCTAGATCATCTATAGATGAGAACACACCCTGCAGGGCATTTTGATTATTGCTCAGCAAGACACTAAGCTTGGAGCCCACATACATCATACCTGAAGCTGACCCACAGGAACTGTGAGAAAGCAAATGTGTGCTGTATTTAATCTCCAAGTGTGTCGTTATATGGTCCACAGGAACAGAAGCAAGTGAATATGCCCACCAGAAGTCATATGAGGACTTCTAAAAACACCCTGGGGCACAGCAAATTTGATCTTACACTTTTGTTTAAAGGTTATCTTGTAAGTTGCAAGTACTGATTAAAAAAAATAATAATCTTCTGAAGCCTAAAATCCCCAAGGGCAAGTTGAAGTCTGGGTGGGAACCAGATCCGGGAGTGCTCTCTCAGGCCTTGTTTGAAGTATACAATAGCTGCAGAGCTCAGGTGTGCATTGTGTGATGGAGTTGCAGAGCTCAGGTGTGCATTCTGTGATGGAGAAGAGCTGTATGGGTCGGAGGGGTCAGAATAGGAATGGAACCAGATGTTTCACCTCACATGAGAACTGTGAGGGTTTCTGAAGATCCTGTAGGAAAACAGTGCTTTATTCACTCTCTCTCTCTCTTTTTTTTTTTAAGTCTGTGAGATGGAAGGAAAAGGGTCGGAGGACATGGCTGACAGTTGGCATTGGGTGAATCAAAGACCAGCTCCCCTCTTAACATTGAGGAGCCTAGTTAATTTGTTTCTGAAATCTTAGTTGTGGTTGGCCACATACTCCTGTAGAGCTTGTGTCCTACCAATATATTTGTATTGGCCAATTGTAGTACGATAACATGGGTGAGACAGGAACTCTGGGCACCCCTCCCCCATCCAGCCCTCAAGATAAATATCCTTTTTAATCAATGATTTTAAACTATTTAAAGCTGAGGCTGCAGTTCACTGGAAAAATATCTGTCTAGCACACCTAAGAGTTGACTTTCATTCTCAGGATACCATGTAAACAA
The DNA here is from genome assembly GCF_903995435.1 of Acomys russatus. NCBI lineage: Eukaryota > Metazoa > Chordata > Mammalia > Rodentia > Muridae > Acomys > Acomys russatus. The sequence goes on along the minus strand of NC_067153.1, from coordinate 23,915,054 downwards.
CAACAGCAACAAACAATCTACAGATTTATGCCAAACAAGAATGGAACAGCTCGTGTAAGTATGACTTCAATGATGGCTGCTAATGGTGGCAACAGACAAATTATCTAAAGTTTAAATAAAGACATGATGCAAATAATATTTATTCAAATATCCAGGGAGTCTTATCCTAATCCTCTTTGTCTCTCTAGGGAGTCAGCACCCACAATGTTAGGACCCAGTTGGCAGCTAATGGGTTAGAAAGCCCTGGCAGACTTAGGAATGAGGAGAAAGTCTGCCATGCCGGGAGCATCATGGGTAACTGGGAGTAATTTTGAGCCATAACTAGAGAAAGCCAGAGAAAAGTTACCTGGCAGTTGGTTTGTTTTGAGAGATCTCTACACCCATGTCAACATCTCTGTGATTTTAATAATAGTTAAATTATCTTAGTTTCTGACATACAAAAGCTGTTTATATTGATGACCTTGTCTTGGAAGAAGATCCCAGTATGGACTTAAGAGTTAACTTAGAAAAAAAAAAAAAAAAAAAAAAAAAGAGTTAACTTAGAAGGTCCAGTACAGAGTTGGGGAGCCACATAGAGGGTGAGTGACCAAGTCAGCTGGTGCTGTGGGTTCTTAGCACCTAATTGCACTGAGGAGTCATGGGGAGATAATAGAGGCGTTATCTGAGAACTGCCCCACTTGGTGGTGAGAGGACTTGTGATCTACCTGCTAGCTCTTGTCCATCATTAGTTGAGTGTCACTATTGGACCTTCCCCGACAGAGGCCCAAGTGCATTTTTGTGGCAAAGACCTCACATCAAGAGATGGAAGGCTTTGAGTAAGAAGGTAGAAGTCTTTGTGGGAGTTACTCACCAAATTGCAGGTGACACATGGGATGGGCTGCTGGGATGATGGACAGACATTGGCACACATGGTGTGTCAATAATAATATAATAATAATAATAATAATATTTAAAGAACAAATAATAAGAATGAACTTCCTTGGCCTGGATGAGAGAGAAGAACTGGAAAAACATGAAAATTTGGATTTAACTCCTTGCCATTTGGCCTGTGAAGAGATGAGACTGTAAATCACTGTTTAAACTCAGGTCACTTGCAGAATCAGTTCTTTTGGGTACTGATTGCTAACACTCTTTTTGATAATCCTACACACTAGGCACACAACCTGCCTTACCTCCTGGAGTGCTCACAACAGCCCTGCGAAAGAGTGGCTGCAAGTAACTTCAATTCATATATATATAGGAATAGTGAGGACGTCACTGCATTTATATCTAAGCATACGGTCCAAAGCTGAGGGACGTTCCACTGAGTGGACTGAGTGGCTAAGACTGTGTGCACTTTCTGAGATGCTTCCATCTATGTGTGTCGAGGAGTCAACTGGTTAGGGTTGTCTATCCGGCCTTTGGTTTCCATGCAGTACCAACATGAGAAGGCTGTCAACACACGTACTGTTGGCTAGGGCACACACCACATCTATGAGTGTGCAGGGAAAAGTCTGTTTGTACTAAGAAGAGCCTGCAAGAGTCCCCACAGATTGCTCTGCCCCCTGGCACTCCAAACATGACCCTGACTTCCCAGGAACAGCAGCCACCTGCTGGGTCACAGGAAGCTCCCGATGATGGTGTCTTGCCATCTGATGACTGATACGGTTATTTTGGGTCCCACCCTGTGCTGACTGTTTGACTTGAGGCAAGGGACTTAGTCATCAGGGAACCTACTTTTCTCATCTGTGAAATAAGGATAATGAGACCCGACTCCTGCCCTCCTCACTGGGAGGACAGAGCCTCCTGAGATCACCAAGCAAGGCCCTTTGATGTGCTTGGAAGCGGTCTCCTTAACTGCATGGCCAGGTACTCCAGCAGCTGGGTGAAAGTTTTATGGCTGAAAATTCCCACAGCCCATAATCCCAGCACTCCCAGAAGGCCAGTGATAGATTTCGATGTCGCAGTTTCTGCCTGGCCATGGGCAGAGATTTCTCAGAGCCTTAGTCATGTAATAGGTGGTTTCCCTGGGGTGTTCTTGCCAAATGCTTATTTATGGAGTATATCTGGAGAGTTCCAATGAGCAAATGGCAGTTTCTCATCGCTCCCCAGACCTGCTCATAGTGGTTAGCTTTGACTTCATGGAATGTGGGGAAGCTTTAAGAGCAGCACGTGTCTGTGTTTGCAATAATCTGGAAGCGCTTTCTTCCCTAGCCCTCCCCTGGAACCAGGTTGTTCTTTTATTTTTACTTTTTTTTTTTTTTTTAATGTTATTTTATGTGCATCGGTGTGAAAGTGTCAGATCCCCTGGAACTGGAGTTCCAGACAGTTGTGAGCTGCCATGTGGGTGCTGGGAATTTAACTTGGATCCTCTAGAAGAGCAGCCAGCACTCTTAACCACTTAGCCATCTCTCCAGCCCCCTGGGACCATTTTAGAAAGGATAGAAAAAGCAGTATGCTTGCCTTTTTATTTCTGGTCTGTACTGTCACCCACTGCATCTGAAGTGTCACCTTGTCTCCAACCCAGTTCTTTCTCCATGTTTATCCACTGCTGAAGTAATGGCAACCTCACGTCTCTCGCCGGAACTGACTAGATTCCCCCATGTCCCCAGAATAAACACTGAGCAAGAGCTGGTGAGAGCAGGTAAAAATGCTAGCTATACACTCTGATGACTCAAGTTCGATCCCTGCAACCCAGGTAAGGAAGCTGGATGTGGTGATGTGAACTGGTAATGTCAGAACGCCTATGGTGAGGTGGGACGAGGAGAATCAATGGGCGCCCATGGGCCAGCTGCCCAGAGTGTGCAGCTTAGAGACTGCCTCGACAAGGTGGAAGGGGAGACCTGACTTTTAAAAGTTATCATGTGGCCTCTATACATGCACCAAAGCATGTGCCTGTCTACACACACACACACACACACACACACACACACACACACACACACACACACACATTTTAAATGAATCATAAAAACACTGAACAAAGTAGTTTGGTATCCTCGGCCTCCTCCTTCTTTCCCAATACAATATCTGATCCTAAGTCTCCTCCCCACACCTTTCTCCTCTCTTCCTTTCTTCTTTCATCTATTCAGGCAGCCACCCTATCTGTTCTTGCTCGTTGCTTCCCATATATCAAATACCATGTTTAACTCTGGGGAGGAAGATGTTGCCCCCTCCTCCCAGACAGGAAAAGCTTTATGAGATAGATGTACAGACACATAAACTGGCAGTTACTTGCAGGCTGGTCAGTACCATGATATGGGGGATGATGGGACTGCAGGTGTCCACTGGAGAGGAGCCACACTGACCTGGAGTAAGTGCGAGAGATCTGGTGCTCAAGGGTGGATGGAGTACAGCGGGGCACGGTGCCAGGGGTGGGAGTGGGAACGGATATGTGACCATAGTACTCTAGTTAGAAGGACGTTGAGAGTGCATGGGCAACTGTGAATGGTTTACAGGGTCTTCTGAAGAGGCCTTAATGCTACCTTAAAGAAGAGGGACACATGTCAGGAGGTGGCGTGGTCACCTCCCTACTGAGACACCCATGTCTTTGGTTTGTTTTTTCCTAATGCATTCCCCTCTTCTTTTGTCGCCATATGACCCTCTTCTGTGTGGCTCTATCCACCTTCAAATTTAGCCTGTCCTTTGGTGGCCACCTAGATGCTAGAGTGTGATTGCTTCTCTGGGCCTCCAGCATCATTACTCATGACTCACTTATTACCAGTTGTCACTTTTGATCTTCTAGTTTATGTCGGTAGTGCCAATTGGCTTCCTCCATTGGCCTGAAAGGAATATTCACCTATGTTTCCCACAGCGCTTAGTCCTTAGGCCTCCCTTCCAGATCCGGTCCTACTGCTCATTAGTTCTGTAATCTTGGACAAGAAGGCACTTTATCTGTGAGACCTCGAGTTGTCTCATCTATAAAGTGGGGGCGATGATTTTTTTTTTATTGCACAGGATAATTGTGAGGATTAAATAAAGTACTTACTTAACACTCAATAAACTTTAGTTGCTTTCCTCCTCCTTCATTTACTCTGGTTCAGAGAGGTTGATGCAACAGCTTGGGAGAGCATCTCTGGGGGAGGGATGTCTCACTTTTCCCATCAGCCCAGAGGAAGTGTTGGGTCCATGAGCAAGAGCCCTGTCTGCATGGTTTGCTGGGTACTGGGCAAGGAGGCAGAATGCAAACATTATCAGTGGTAGCTGACGCCACCCATTCTAATCTGATTATTTCCTTGACTCTTTCCCTGCAACACTCATCTTTAATGTAAACAAAGAGAAAATGTTGAAATCCATTTGCAAAAAAAAAAAAAGCACATGAAATTACATGAGCTTCTTTGGCTGGGTTTGTGCTTTCAACCATGGTTTTCTGAGAAGAGGAAAGAACCCATGGCTCTTGGAGACACTACATATGTCTGGGATCTGTGTCAGTTTCATGAATAAAGATTAGGGGGAGGTGCACAAAGAATAGCAGAGTAAGAATTTAGAGCTGGAATAATTTGGGAGAATATTCCACAGGTGTCCCCATCCTCCCGCCTAAGCTCACAGAGCTATGGATTTATATCCATGTATTGGACCTCAGCTGGAGCTAGCTGCTCCTGTCTCTCCCCCCTCCCCCCCCCTTTCTTGACGAGAAGGACCGAAGTATTCCATGTTTGAGTCGGAGGAAAGGCCTGTATTCACTGGCTAATGCTGGTTTACTGCACAGCACTCACACTTTCTCCCCCTGGACTCTCATCCTGCACTTTTATTTTTATGCTTTAATTGCCCTCTCTTCCCTGCAAGTGAAATAGGAAGATTGTTGGCTGGAGAACAGAGGCAACTGCTTTATGACCAGCCTTTTTCACTAATTAAAACCACACAGGCAACTTCAATCAGGGTTAACGCTTAGGGCTCTGAGACTGAATGCATTTCTTTCATTTCTTTTCTTTTCTTTTTTTTTTCCCAACAGAGCACTGTCATTTTCTACTCAAGGTGGTTTGGAGCGTCAGCTGTCAGCACCAGGCCTTTTCAGCTCTCTGTTGGACAGGCTGCTTTCCTGGGATCGTTTTCAAGCAACTCTGGCCAGGGAAACTCGCTCCCTTCGCGGTTCGCAGCCACCCCTGCTCTTAGCCGTAGACAAAGAGAGGCTGCATGGTTCAGTTCTTTGCGTGTAACCTACTCATAGCCCTCCTGGGGACAAGATGAGCTGCCTTCCTCTTTTATGCTGGAGCTAATTGACATTAAATTACAATCTCTTCTTTCTGATTCGGATCCCTGGGCTCTCAGTTTCTTCTGGTTTCTAACAGATCTATTACAAAATAGTGAGCCTGGAAAAAAAAAAGTCTCATGATCTACACCAAGATAGAGACTTTGAAGAAGGGCTCCTCATCTTTCATCCCCTGCCCTTTGTTCTAACAGCCTGGAATTATCTCTTGGAAAAGCAGGAGCCCAGCTGCAGGGAACTGTGCTTGCCTACATAGGGCCTTGAAGGCAGGGACTTCCGGGTCTGAGGGCATGAGGGTGAGAGAGGCCTGACAGCCTCAAGCATCTTGGCTTGAGAATGCTGTGGGGCGGAAGCTCTTTCCACTGCCCGGGGGCGAGGACCCCTTGGACAGTGGTCCTCAAGCCTGGTTGCCCATGCTGGTCCCTGAGGCAGCTTGAATCCCACTTCCTGGATGTCAGTGGAGGCACTGGGATCCAGTATGAGCTACGCTCCAAGGCAGCCTCTGATTCTGAAACTTATGACAAAACATTTAATGAAATGCCCATTTAAACAGTTGTGTATAGTACCCCTGCTGCCTATTACTTAGTGGTATTAAGTACTACTTCATGGGATTGGCATCTACAGGAGGGCTGGAGTCTGGAGGGAGAAGGGATGAGAAATACCCCCATTCAGTCCCAGCACTTCCTGAGGGAACTCTGGAGAACTCTCACTTCTAACCCTCATACTAATCTTTCCAGATGAGTGCAGGTTTTTGTTTGTTTAAATTTTATTTATATTTTAGGGTTTTTTTTTTTTTGAGACAGGGTTTCTCTGTGTAGCCTTGACTGTCCTGGATTGGCTTTATAGACCAGGCTGGCCTTGAACTCTCAGAGATTCGCCCGCCTCTGCCTCCTGGAGTGCTGGGATTACAGGCATGCACCACAGCACCCGGCTCAGACCACACGGCACGTGATATCCAGCCCATCTAGACTGTCCTGAAATCCAGTGGCTGAGGACCCTTCCCCTTAACCCAAGGACCACCCAGCATTCCTCAGCATCTCCATCGTCAGATTCTGAATCAATCCCAGCCATCTACAACAGGAGTGTTATAGCATGTAAAAGTCAATCTACATTCTGATTTCAGCTTGGAAAAAAAGTGTCCATAGCCGTAGCTCACATTGAGCCCTCCTTCCTCAGAATTCTTCATGAATCCCACTGTTAGGTGGGAGAGGTCATGGTCTGTGATGGCTTTGCTACAATGCCTTAAACCTCCCTCAGTGTGACCTTCATGCTTCAGCTGGGCACAAACTGGGAAAATGTAACATGCCTTCTGGGTCTTCATTAACAACCACCTGTGCCTGACATAGTGGCATATGCCTATTATCCTAGCACTCAGGAAGACCATGAGTGCCTTAAAAAAAAAAAAAAAGGATAAATCAAAATTTTGTAAGAACTGTATATGCTTAGCAGAGCATCTGTGATACATATTTAAGATTTGGATCTATGGGACCTACAAATGCACCAACAGGATAAGGCCTCCCTTAATACATTTATCATGATTCCCTCCTCCCCCAAACATCTGTGTTCCTTCTCCTCCACCATGTGACTCCTCCCTCCTCTAGCACATGTGATGTGACCCCTCCCTTCCCGTTACACCTGTCCTAACTCCTTCCTCTCCAACACATCTGTCACAATTTCTCCCTTCTCAGCACACCTGATATAACTCCTTCCCCCAACACCACTGTCAGGTCTCCTCGCTTCCCTACACACCAGACACACTCCCTCCGCCCTACAGCACACTGACGTGATCCCTACTAATAGAGTTAACTGGGAGGGCTTGAGCCCATTATATTGCAAGTCAAGCTTCTCTGGGGGAATTAAGGTCAGCTTGGAGCATCAATCTAGAGATGAGATCATGCAAATTGAAAGGAATTTCAAGTACTATCTGGTATGGTGAAAGTATTTCAGAGTCCACAGAAATCAAAATGGCAGCAACAAAAGTCAAAAGCAAGCTAAAAATGTTCCTATACTTTGGAGGAGTATGGGAAGAAGAGATAAAAATATTCCTTATGGCCCGAGGGGCTACCAATTAGGTGTTGGTTCTGCTCTGCTATGCTGTGCTTCACTAATAAAACACCACACACACACACACACACACACACTGCACACACACAGGTGCGCACACATGCACACACATGTGCACACACACAGGCACACACACGTGTGTGCACACACACACACTCACTTCAGGTATTCCATGCAGGAGCCATGCATGTCTCACTCTACTGAAGCATAGTGAAGGTTGTGAATTCTTGTAACTTTTTAGTTACACGGTGTCATGTGGAGGATGTGGCATTTGGTGCCACTAACTACATCTGCTCCTTCCTCCCCATCCTATACCCTCAGCCCGCTGGCACATCTGCCTCCCAATTCCATGTCCTCTTTCAAGTTTTTATTAATATTTTTTAACCCACTGAGTCCAATTAGTGCTGCCCATTTGTGCACGGGCATGCAGGTCATCTAGTGGGAGCACGAGAGCTTCCTGGTGACCCTCTCTCAAAGAAAAGTGACCCTCATTCCTTCCCCCACCCCCGCAGTCATTAACTGCCTATAGCTCACCAGCTAGGGCTGCAGCCTTGGGAGCCCCTCCCCCAGCCGTGCTGGCATGTTTAACCAGGCTTTCTGATCATGTACAAGTACCCATAACTGCTGTGAGCTCATATATGAGGCACATGTGTTATGACCAGGAGACAGTATTGCACAGCACCCCTCCCTTCCCCCATTTTCCAACCTCGGTCAGGGAAACTTCTCATGGTCGTTGCTACGTGGTTAATGCAGAGATGCATTGCTGCTCAAGGGCTGAGAATAAGCAGCAATAAATAACAACAATAATAGTAATAGCCAGTTATAGATGAGTCATCTGCACAAAATTGTCCCCCACTCCCAAAGTTCAGGGAATACCACAGAAGAGGGCACAGAAAGAATGCATACATAAGCAGAGACTGAGTCCATTTAGTTCTGCTTTCTACGTTCTACGTTCAGGAGTTCAGGGCTGACCACTTGGGATTGGATAACCTGTTGGAGGACAGTCCATGGAGAAAGCTGGTCCTCCCTCTCCCCCGGTAGGGGACTTTGTGAAATTTTCCCATCCACGCTGGTGTGTCAACTGGAGCTGTCATTCTGCAGGTCTTGTTTAGGCCACCACATTGCTGAGGCTTCACGGGTGCAGAAGCCCTGTCATGTCTAGAAGGTTCTATCCAGTATCAGGTGTCCTGGTCCTCTGGCTCTTACAATATTCCTGGCCCCTCTTGTGAGATTTCCCCCAAGTGACATGCTGTGATTATATATTGGCTAGTGCTCTGCCTCGTGACCTTCTCTACTTCTTGTCTCTGAAACTGGCACTTGAAAGCTGAAGTTCACTTATGAAATGAAAAAGCTTCTGTAAGGGAAAGGACACTGTCAATAGTACAAAACAGCAGCCTACAGACTGGGAGAAGATCATCACCAACCCTACATCTGACAGAAGGTTAACCTCCAAAATATATAAAGTACTCAAAAAATTGAATACCAACAAACCAAATAATCCAATTAAAAATGGGGTACAGAGCTAAACAGATAGTTCTCAACAGAGGAATCTCTAATGGCCAAAAAAGCACTTAAAGAAACGTTCAACGTCCTTAGTCATCAGGGAAATGCAAATCAAACCAACTCTAAGATTTCATCTTACACCTGTCAGAATGGCTAAGATCAAAAACTCAAGTGACAGTTCATGATGGTGAGGATGTAGAGCAAGGGGAACACTCGCCCATTGCTGATGGGAGTGCAAACTTGGACAACCACTTTGGAAATAAATCGGGTGCTTTTTCAGAAAATTGGGAATAGATCTACCTCAAGACCCAGCTACACTACTCCTGGGCATATACCCAAAAGATGACCCACCATACCACAAAGACGTTTGCTCAACTACATTCATAGATGCTTTATATGTAATAGGCAGGAACTGAAAATAACCTAGATGTCCCTCAACCAAAGAATACATAAAGAAACTGTGGCACATCTGCACAATGGAATACTACTCAGCTGGTAAAAACAAGGAAATCTTGAAATTTGTAGGCAAATGGATGGGACTAGAAAAGATCATCTTGAGTGAGATAACCCATACCCAGGAAGACATGCATGGTATGTTCTCATTTATAAGTAGATATTAGCCAGAAAGTACAGGACAAACATACTATAATGCACAGACCTGAAGAAGCTAAGTAACAAGAAGAATGCTTAAATTCCACTTAGAAGGGTAAATAAAATAGAATCGACATTGAAAGTGGATGAAGAAAAGGAATTGGGTGGGAGAGTGTGTGGGGAGGGAAATAAAGGTGGGGACTGGATGTGGGGAAAATGGAGGTAGAAGGCAAAAGGGCCGGAAAAGGCGGAGGGCATGGAGACTGAAGTGGCCACATCCTCTAACCAGGCAGGACTTACAGTGGAGGGAGGGGGACACTAACCTACCCACAAAATCTTCAACCACAAATCCCCCTTGCCTCCAGGATGGAGCAGAGATTGAGGGACTGGCTAACCAAGGGCTGGCCCCATGTGAGACCCACCCCATGGGAGACAGCCAACCCCTGGCATGATTAATGATACTTTGCTGTGTGCTCGCAAGACAGGAGCCTAGCGTAACTGTCTTCTGCGAGGCTGCACCCAGCAGTGGATTGAAACAGATGTTGAGATCCACAGACAAAGAACTAGGGGAATCTTGTGAAAGAGTCAGGGGAAGGAAAGAAGGACCTAGAGGGGACAAGATCTACACAAGAAGACCAACAATCATCTACCCTAGGCCCATGGGAACTTACAGAGACTTAAGCATCAACCAAAGAGCGTGCATGGACCGGACCTAGGCCCCTGACACATATGTAGCTGATGGGTAGTCTGCTCTTCATGTGGGTCCCCTAGTAAGCAGAATGGGGCTGTCTCTGACATGGACTCTATTGGCTGCTTTTGGGTCACTTTCCCCTACCTGGGCTGTCTTGTCCGGCCTCAGTGGAAAAGGATGTGTTTAGTTTTGATATGACTTGATGTACTGGAGTGGGTTGGCATGGAGGGGGGGGCGACCCTCCTTTTCTGAGAAAGAGAGAGGGAAAAGGTGAAGAGGGTGGGAGGTTTGGGCCGGGAGGAGAGGAAGGAGGTGGCTACGGTCAGAGTAGAGATGGGATGTGAGGTCTGATCATATTAGGCCTCTGTTTGTTGAACTGGCCTTAAATGGATCCAGTTATATTGTGACTGATGCCTGCACATTCAAATTGTCACCCTTAGGGTCATTCTACAGACAGCAATGACCTTGAACAACAGCTCTCCAGAGGATGAGATTTGCTCCTGGCATTGACAGTCTAGTGGCATTCACTCTTTTCTAGAGTTGAAAGAATTAGAACCCTAAAGGGAAAAGTGTTGGGTGACCAGGCAAGTGACACTTTAGCCCACTGTAAAGGCTGGGTGATAGCAGAGTGCCTGTATGCTCACTGATTCTACTGTGTCCTAGCTGTGTGACTCTAGGCTAGTTTCTGCGTCTCTCTGGTCTTCAGTTACCTTGACTGTAAGTTGGAGATAGGTCACCTGCCTTACAGAATGGTTTGTAAGGGTCGAACGTGTTAATAAAAGGAAATGCATAAAGCTGTGCTTACCACACACCACGTGTTGTGCAATCATTCCTTCCTCACATCCCTGTCCCGCACTTGGCTGGAAGGTCTCCTCAGTGATCTCACCTAACAGACGTTGCTATGTTCTATTTGTTAATCTCCTTCCCGTATTAGTTCATGGCTGTGTTCCTGGTGCCTAGCAGCAGAGTGCCTGAAACATCCCTGATGCTTAGTGTTATTCTTACTAATATTTGTCAGGCGGAATGAAAGGACTGCGAGATCAGCTGGCCTAAGCTGCAGCCCTGCAGATCAGTGTTACAGGAATTAGGTTGTGAGTCATCTAGGCATGTGGCCATGGCCTGAGGAAGCCTGCTTCCAGCCTAGGAATAATCCGAATCTTCTGAGGGGAGGCACGTGGAGACAGGAGGGGCTTACTCAATACCTGCTGTGTGCCAGAGGTTTGACGTGGCCTTGTCCTTCATTGAGGCACATAGCGTTAGAGCAGCTCAGCAGTAACGGATGATGCTGCAACGGCCAAGCGGGGAAGCCCTGAGGGCCAACTCTCCCAGCTTGCTCTGTCCACCTGCCCAAGTAAGGGTGAGAAACTGGGCAAAAACTGAGAGTCGAGAGTTGAGCGGAAAGTCAAATGTTTCTCTTGCTAAAACCAACTCTACAAATGATGATGTATTCAGAGTCTGGGTTTTCTTTTTAAATGAAATTCTGAGTCAGTTGAAACGCCTCTTCTGTGAGGAGGAGAGAAAGGGTCTCCCTTCCCACAGGTGCAATTTTATGCCAATGGTTCCCCTTTAAAAATTAGAGTATGTTATATAAGACAGATAAATAATCAAATTCACCATGACATCTTCATACATGTATATTATATACTTTGGCCTCTTGTCTTCACTTTCTACTTATTTTTATTTTGTGTGTGTTGTGTATGTGCAGGTACGTGTGTGTGTGTGTGTGTAAGTCAAAGGACATATATGAGTAAAATTCCTCAAGAACATTAGCCTGTTTGTTGATGGAGGAACTATTTGCTGTTGTTGTTTGATTATGTATGTATGTATGTATGTATGTATGCATGTATGTATATACGTACATATGTGTTATGAGACAGGGTCTTGTTATATAGCCTAGGCTGGCTTTGAATTCACAGTCCTCTTGTCTCAGTTTCCTCATCACTGGGATTACTGCTGTGTACTTCCATGCTCTGCTTCTTCAGTTGGATTTTTTTTTTCTGAGACAGGATTTTTCCATGTAGCCTTGACTGTCCTCGACTCACTTTGTAGACCGGGCTGGCCTCGAACTCAGAGCTGTGCCTGCTTCCGCTTCCCAAGTGCTGGGATTACAGGCGTGCACCACTACGCCTGGCCTTCAGTTGGATTTTTGATTTGACAACTGTTCCTACAGCACTGTTCTGCCTGCTGTTGTTCTACGTACTTTATGACCATTAGTTCATTCTAACCATCTTGATGGCCTCGGAAGGTTGGAAGTATCATTCCTGCTACAGGAAATTCAAGCGCAGAGAAATGCAAAGTCTATTACTCATGACCTACAACGAAGGCATCACAGGAATGGGGATCAACTGGCTAGTCCCAGAATTTGGGCTCAGAACGTCTCCATCTCATTGGTGTCTCACTACCTTCACTTAGCCTTAGACAACCCACAAGGAAGCATTGCTGCTGTGAGCTCCAAGGATATAGAGGCTCTGAGAACAAATGCTTGCTCCAGTTCACGCAGGTGCAAATAGTGGGCTTGCAGCTGAGACTCATGCTGTTTTGACTTCAGAGTGGCCGCAGGCTCTGCTAACTGCCTGGTCTAGAGAGGAAAGATACACAGATACAGAATCTGTGGGCACCTCCCCGAGTGTCTATTGAATGGCTAAGATCTCCTTTTCCTCTCTGTTCTGTTTTGTTTCCTTTCCTGACTGTCTACTTCCTAGCACTGGGGCTTCGGGTTGGATATTGGTGTCAGCGCTGATCATAGCAGGCATCTTGGCTTGCCCTCGACTGTGATGGGGCAGCTGCTAAGACTTTCTTTCCTTCCTTGGGGTGCTAATTGACTGGTGCGCCTTGGTCTCTTGCCAAGCCCTGCATCAGCAGTAGGAAGATGGGGTGTGGACCACGACCCTGTCTCTTGCTTGCAGGACAACTTGGGCAAGCAGATAGCCTCTCTGCTTTCCAGTGAATCAGCATTTAGCATGAAAAGATGTATAATTAATAAACTCATCTTTTAAAAAAAGGGGGAGCCCATGCTAAGTTGCCCAGGGTGGTCTCGAACTCATAGAGTCAAGCAATCCTCCTGCCACAGCCTCATCAGTTACTGGGGCTATGGTTTTTCTGTTTTAAAAATGTTCTCATCATGAAGCCCTAGCTGGCTGGAGCTCACCATGTAAGACCTGGGTCGTCTTGAACTCAGAGATGCACCTGACTCTGCCCCCCAGAGTGCTGGGATTAAAGGTGTGCATCACACTGTTCAGCAGCCAAGTATTTTTAAAAAGCTGCATAATCTTAGAAGTACTGTTAGCTTGGAAGGCTGAGGCAGGTGGGTCTCTATGAGCTCGAGGCCAGCCTGGTCTACAGAGTGAGTTCCAGGACACACACACACACACACACACACACACACACACACACACACACACACACACACTACCTTTAAGTGCAAAATAGTCACTTTATCTGTCACAGTCTCACAGGGAATGCAGGTATCTCTGTGGAGCTAAAGTTTGGGAGCCCCTGAATTAGGAGAGATGGGGCTTGGAGTTGTATGTCTGTTGCTGAGATACAAATATCTCAGTGAAAAGCAACTGGGATTCCTTCGCCACAATATGTAAGTAAGTAAGAAAGTAAGTAAGCAAGCAAGAAAGTAAATAGCAATGGGACAAAATTAGATGGTGACTCTCCTTGAAAGGTGTGTGTGTGAGGTAAGGAATGACTGGCAAGGGCAGGAAAAGCTTCTAGGATTTCCAAGACCATTTTTTTCACCAAGGTGTGTCTACTTTATCAGAATTAATCTTAGAATGTGCACACTCTTCTTCATGTGTATCATTATTGCTTTCTTTTTTCTTGCTTGGGGCCCTGTGCATGTCAAGCAAGTTCTTTCCCACTGGGCAACATCTCCACCCTCCTGTGTGCACATTATTCTTGAATTTTCTTATTTTCAGACAAGGTCAACTTATACATCTCAGGCGGAGTGCCTCTAGCCTATATATCTGCTCCCCAAAAGTCTGACATAGGGCCCTGTGGCCTGTTGTAAACTTCCAGATGAAATATTTCTGTGCACATTGAACTTATTGTGCTTTTGAAAGTTACTCTTCTCTCACACAATACATCCTGACTATGGTTTCCCTTCCCTCATCTTCTCCCCACCCCAGCTACTCACTACCACCTCCCTTCTCCCCCACACCCACTCCTTCATTTCCCTTTGGAGAAGAACATATCTCCCAGGGATATCAACCAAACACAACCTAAAAAGATACAATAAGGCTAGACACAAACCCTCACATTAAGGCTAGATGATGCAGCCTGGTAGGAGAAGAGACCCAAGAGCAAGCAGAAGAGTCAGAGACAGTCCCACTGTCAGGAGTTCCACAAAAACACAAATCCAACAACCATAAATCTCTGCAGAGGGCCCAGCGCAAACTCATGCAGGCCCTGAGATTGTCACTTTGCCTCTATGAGCCCTGGTTAGTTAATTCTGTGGGCCATGTTCTCCCAGTGTTCTCCACCCCTCTGGCTCCTGCAGTCCCTCCTACTCCTCTTCCAGTGGGATTCCCCGAACTTCATGGGGAGGGACCCGATGGAGATATCCTATTTGGACTCTCTCTCCACCTAATGTTTGGCTGTTGGTCTCTGCATCTGCTCCCATCATCTGCCAAAAGAAGCCTCTCTGCTGACGACTGGGCTAGGCAATGCTATAACTCATTGTGCTCTTTAAAGAAACTTCCAGAAGGTTGGGGGATGGGAATCAGATTGTCATTGGGGAAGCTGTAAAATTGCTAGTCAAATTTCACCAGAGCCTTCGCATAACTGGTAGGCAGAATTTAATAGGGGTACTGCCATTCACTTGTATTGGCATTTAGTATGTGACTTTCATTTGGATCTAGTGTCATACTGAGGCATCTTTTCCAAGTGTAACAGCTATTGATATCAAATTCAAAAACTTTGATTTTGGAATGGAACCATTAATTATGTTGTCATAATGATTAAACCTCACTGAAGAAAACTAGAAAAGCATGTTCAAACACACACACACACAAACACACACACACACACACACACACTGTTGACAGTAAAATGATTTATAACTTATTCTTTGAGAATTTCATAAACCTATACGTTATATTTTGATCATGTCCATCCCTTAATCCCCTTCACCAACTCCTCATGGATTCTCCCAAACATGTCATGTTCTCTGCCCAACTTCATATCCGTTTGTTTTCCATGAATGAATGTGGGGCCACCTACTGGAACGTGAGCTAGCATCTCCTAGACATGAGATGGTCGTTGCACTTGTGAACTCATAAACTCACAGCAGCTGTGGTTGCCTGCAGTAAAATAACTTTCATTGTTGTCATTTAGGGGACAGGCAGCAAAAGAGGTTGTTAGGGACTATTACATAAAATAAAATAATTGAAATTGTTCAATTCATATTGGTTTTATCTTTTAAAAGTTGCTACTTAAGTTACATTTTATGATATCAATCATATAAATATGATTTATGAATAACATTGCATATAGAGGCTGAGAACACAGAAGCATCTGCTTGAGATTCTGTAGGCTTAGACTTTTCAAAAACCTACTTTATTTAGGATTCTTAAGGGCTTCTACCTCCCTTCCAACCCACCAACCCGAGGTAGGAGAGAATAAAGGTTAATAGGGGCCAGGGGATGTGGACCATTTTAGATGTAGTTCCTTAGGGCGATTCCACTCTGCATTGTCAGGACACCAGCAGTCCAGTCAAACAGCAGACACCAAACAGCAGCACTAATCAATAACGGAGGCATGATCCAGCAGAAATAACAAAACTGCTGAAACCGGCACAAGTTGGTAGACTCAGTTGGAGTGCCACAAGAAGTTCCCTGGAGCGTTTCTCTGTGAAGTCAAGCACAGAAAAATGAAGACCAGCAAAGTGATGTGAATCGTTGCAAACATAATGCTACAAAAGCGTCCTCAGTGTTTGTGGGCTTCTGTTTATATTCACGTCTCTGAGTGCACCCACAGGTGTTTTCAGCTGGCCAAAATCATGCACGTTGCATGAGGCAGCTGCCAGCAAAACATCACATGACACAACTGAAAGTTTTTTTGTTTTTTGTTTTTAAAACCAGAAATTGAAAAAAAACCATTTATTTTATTACACATGTATAAAACAAACTACATACAGCAGGGAGAACCGTGTGATAATCATGAGAATCACGAGCTCTATAAATGTTACGTTCATAGTGGTTTGGCTATTTGTATTTGTCCAGCTTGAAGTAAACATCTTTCCTGTCTTGTTGGGTCTAAATTTCTCAATGAAATTCAATATCTATCCTATCTCAACTCTAATAACTTAACTTTTTTATCTTGCTCTAAAACAATCTTATGCCCTAACCAACTTCATTTTAAGACTATACTATCTGGCCTTCAATTCCCCTCAGAGACTTGAGAAGGAATAAAACTTAAATTCCTGAGTGAACTAGCAGTGTGGGTTAGCAGCTTCCAAAATGTATAAATTGACTTAGATGGTTTACTGCCTAACAGTCACCCAACACTCTCTATAAAGTTGGAGCCTCATCTTCAGCTTTCTGGCCCAATATATATTCCACATTTATTCGCAGGGCCAGAAATATTGTGGACTTGCTTACCCTGTCTTGGCAGAGTGCGGCCATCAACTTTTAGGCAGATTCTGTTTGTGGCTGGAATGAGGACATTTTGCCCAGTGGCTGGTTTGCCACATTTGAAGGCATCTCCATAAAGAGGCTCTTTGATGCTCATCATCTTCTTTGAGATTGGCTGAGTGTTGTCGGGAGTTAACTTCTCTTGTTGTCAAAGAAATTTAGGATTATAAAGGCAACTTTAAATGCCATATTCTGTGTGTCTCTGAGGCTTTTGAAGACCTTATTCAACTGTTTTACCTCATATGTTGATAGAGATCTTTACCAACCCTACATCTGAGAAGGGCTAATATTTAACATATATAAAGAACTCAAGAAATTAAACACCACCAGACCAAATAACCCAATTAAAAATGGGGTACAGAACTAAACAGAGAATTCTCAATAGAGGAATATCGAATGGTTGAGAAACACTTAAAGAAATGCTCATCATCCCTAGTCATCAGGGAAATGCAAATCAAAATGACCTTGGGATTCCATCTTTCACCTATCTGAATGGCAAAGATCAATAACTTGAATGACAACACATGCTGGAGAGGATGTGGCAAAAGGCGAACACTCCTCCACTGTTGGTGGGAGTGCAAACTTGTTCAACCACTCTGGAAAGGAATATGGCACTTTCTCAGAAAGTTGGGAATAGCTCTATCTCAAGACCCAGCTATACCACTCCTGGACATATATGTGAAAGATGCCCCACCATGCAACAAAGACATTTGTTCAACTATGTTCATAGCAGCCTTATTCGTAATCGCCAGAACCTGGAAACAACCAAGATGTCCCTCAACTGAAGAATGGATAAAGAAACCGTGGAACATCTATGCAATGGAATATGTCTACAAAATTGAATTTTGCAGGCAAATGAATGGAGTTAGAAATGAGCATTCTAAGTGAGACAACCCAGACCCAAAAAGACACACATGGTATATATTCACCTATGTGTGGATTTTAACCCAACATAGACATCCTAGGAGAGACTTCACCCAGTAGGGTATAGGCACAGTTACAGAGATTCAAAGCTGGACACTGGACAGGGTCCCAAGAGTGTAGGGTGACCCTGTCAGACCACAGAGAAAGAGGTCACTAGATAGACTAAAGTCAGAAACTTTAAAAATAAAAATCAGAAACCTCCATTTCAAGAGTCTGTTGTTAATGCTACTAATCACAAAAAACTCAGAGATTTTCATTTTAAGATTTTTATTTATTGCATGTGTATGTGCACAGGCAAGTGTACATTTGTATGTGTGAGCACACTTATGTTCTTGCACGCATGGGGGTTGTTTCTCATTGGGCTGGAGCTCACTGTGTGGGTGAGACTGGACAGCCACAGTGAGCCCCAGAGATGTGCCTGTCTCTGCCTCCTCAGTATGTGGGATTACAAGTGTGGGGGACCAAGCTTGGCTTTTCATGTGGGTACTCGCATCAAACTTGGGTCCTCATGCTGTATGCAGCAAGCACTTTACCGGCTGAGCCATTCCCCCTTCCCTGAACCTCACTCTCTACTTGCTATTTAGCCATTAGTAACAGGTTATTTTAGATGACTGGGATCAGGGGCCAGGGAGAAGTAGCTTTGAATCTTGGTTTTGCTACACACTAATTGCTGTCTGATTCTAAGCAATTGATTGGCAGATCTGGATCTCAGTTTTTTTAATGGCAGAGTGGTAATTTACCAAGTACCTGTAAAGGCTTGATCAAGCATCAGTGCGCGTACACACACACACACACACACACACACACACACACACACACACCTCTGTATGCCTTATAGAAATTTAACGAATAGTCATTACTGTGATCACAGGGTCATTTTCCCTGTGCTTTCAAAATTTACCTCAGAATAAAAACTTCCTGGGTGCTTGGTAGAAAATGTTTAAGTTCAAATTAGAAATTTCTTTGTTAGGGCTCTGAGTCTCGTAGTTTAGGAGGCTCCGGTGCTTCTCATCATCACAGGAGTTTGAGGAAGAAGCATCTGAAGATGCTGGAGCCCTGCCTTCCATAGTAGGGGTCCTCTGAGGATGCTGAGAATGAATGAGCCTTATCTGTGAGTGCCATGAACTGCCCCTGCCCCACAGGGACCAGCAAGGAGTGCCACTTGCTGCTTTGTCATGGAAGAGAGATGATGGGGAAGAGCAAAGTGAAAGCCCCTCATCTGGGACAATAAGCAGACGTCTCAGTGGGCAGAGCACCACAGAGCAAGAGGATCAACAGGCATCTTGGTGGTAGAGAGGCAGTGAAGAAACGCACATGTTTCCTCCCCAGGGAGAAGTCCCTGGGGGCACCAGATCACCGGAAGGAAGGCACTCATTGTACCTAGCTAGCCTGGAGAAGCTATGGGCCATTGAGACTTGGTCCAAGGTGCAGAAATGAGATATAACATCGGATGTGTCCAGGAGGAGGATAGACTTGGCATTTTGTTGTTTGATTGTTCACGCTGACTTAGGGGAGATTAAACCCCTGAGCTGTGTTAGGATTAAGCCCTGCAGCCATATGGTAAGGTAGCTGCTTCAGCAGGCTTATCTTTTCTAGGTGCTTTAATAAATGCGTTCAGCATGCAATCAGGTACTCACGCTAAGTCTTTCCTTGTGATGTTATCTCTGGCAGCTAATGACTTCTTTCCTCTGTTCCTAGTCTCCTTGCCTCTCCAGGGACAAGCCTGTCTGGCTGAGCAACACCAAGCCAAGCCTTGTCTCTAGTGCAGATGCTCTGCTGTGCCCCGACAGCCTGCACTGCCCTCAATTGAAGGTGTGGATAATTAAGGTAATGAACACTTTTCCACTAGCTGCGGAAAGCCTCATTAATCTACCCACAGGTTGCCACAGGCAGACTGTGGCGTCAAGGGTGGGAGGACCAACCAAAATAACTTCAGAAATTCATTAATCAGACCAATCAAGCAGGTTGTTCCGAACGGAGCGTTCTTCTCCTCCGGTGGCCAGGGGATTAGACATGAAAGGGACTTCTTGAGCAATATTTGGGAACATCTAGGCTGTTTTACTGGCATTAAAGTGGCTGATGTTAATGGAGTCCGTCCAGAGAATCAGCGTGGATGATTCTCTAGCTGAGTATCTAAGGTGGATGACCAGGGTTTCTCAACCCAGAGGTGGGTAGGGGGTGGGTGGGGAATCATCATGAGATCACACAGACAAGCACACCCAGGTATTACGGAGACAGCACCACTAAGTACTCATTTTTGTCTTGATGCTTCACGGGTTTTGCAGGCGCGGTGCCCCCGGGGTCAGTTTGGAGATGGGACTGTTTGTGAGTAAGCCTTACCTAGTCCTCTTTTTTTTTTCTGCCTTGGCAGCCTTAGAGGACACTGTTCCAGATGGTAGCATAGCATGATAAAGTTCTCTGTCTGACCCGCCCTGCATTGCGTGTGCACGGAGAATAAGGCTGCAGAGGTTTAAGCTGCCGAGATTTCCTTTTTTCAGTTCTGTTGCTGTGACAAATACCCTGACAGAAAGCAACTTGAAGGAGGAAGGGTTTATCTTAGCTTATAATTCCAGGATACAGTCCACTGTTTTGGGAATATTAAGTAAGAGATCAAGCAATTCGTTACATCACGTGAACGGTCAACAGTAAAGAGACTGATTGCACTGTTCCTTGTTTGCTTGCTTTTAGTTTTCTCCTTTCTTCTACTGTTCAGGACCATCTGTCTAGGGAGAGGTGCCACCCACACTGGGTTGGGTCTTCCTACATAAATTAATAATCAATACACTCTGTCACAGGTCAACCTCATGTAGATATTTTCTCATTAACATTCTTCCCAGGTGATTGTGGGTTGTGTCAAGTTGGCAGTTAAAACTACCTGACATACTGGCTTGTCAGTGCGGCAGCACTTAGCCCATCCTGAAAAATAAACCTGATACTTAAGTCTAAGCACATTTATATTTGAGTATGGTGATTAGGCTAGGTGTCTCATGACAGCCTTAAGAGCATAGTGCCTGAATTTCAGCATGGTTTTCCATAGACGACTTGAGATTGCTTCTGGACAAGTTGGGGTCACAGGTGATGGATGATGAAGATGTCACATGGAGTCTAAGCTTGTATTCTAAGAGAGTTGAAAGTGTTGATTAGCATATATTTAAGGCTTAGCAGTGGATGCTGAGAAAATAATTCCTGGCCTGTGTCACTCTACACATTAACAATGGCTTGGTAGATGGCAGAGATACACCTGTGGATGCCCTGGAGTGATGAGAAACAGTTTTGACTGACAGACTCAGGCCGCAGATGAACCTTGAGGGCCAGAACACAGACTTAGAATGACAAGATGGGAGATAAGTATTCCATCTGAATATGTGTTTAGTTGAGCCATTGAACTACGGAGAAGAGCGATGAGGTTCAGGAACGTTGTAAAAATTGGTATAAGTACATCAGTGTTACTCAGGAATGGAGTAGGAAGATCTATTCACAATGGCAAGAAATAAGATTAGAAGGTGACTTGGCATTTGAATCCTAAGATGTCACACACTGAGGATCCAGGCACAGTATCAGGAGAAGTGACAGGATTTGATATGGTGTTTTTTGTTTTTGTTTTGTTTTGCTGTTCGTTGCCAATACCCAGTCTCTCATTTTTGTTGTCCCCCCCTTTTTTTCTCAGCTGATTAGAGGACAGCTGGAAGGGACATGGCCATTTGTTAAGTATGAGGTACTAGTGTATGTATTGGCTCATTTAATCATCTCAAGAATGATATGAGGAAGGTTTAGCTAGGCTCTCTTTTCATATGAAAAAATTCAAGGTTCGGCGTAAGTTATACACTTTAACTATTCACCCCTTCACTTTCTAGACAGTGTGTATGCACGTGTGTGTGTGTGTGTGTGTGTGTGTGTGTGTGTGTGTGTGTGTGGGGGGGGGGAGGCAGAGACAGAGACAGAGACAAAGAGACAGAGAGGTTTTGCTATGTAGGCCAGGCCTCAAACTCCAAGTGATCCTCCTGCCTCAACTTTCCCCAATACCCGAGTGACATGTGTGAACCACCATTTCTGAGTATATCTCTTTAGCATTCCTAGTTTTCCTATTTCTTCCATCACTCCCTGTGTAACCTGCTATCTCTTGGCTGTGCCAAATTCCTACAGTTCCCTGAGACATAAACTATCATTTTTGTTCATCTGATTCGGGTGTCTACTCCCCTAGCATGCCTTCCTGACCACCCCTGCTCAGGTAGGTGCTTCTCACAAGCCCCACAAACACTCCATACTTATCCTTGCCATTCTCGTCATTAGATGATGCTGTCGACTATTTATGAGCTTGGATTTCCTCCTGATGTGCATGTTCCCAAGAGAAGGCTCTAGACCTTAGTTTTTGTAATCCGCCATGCTTAACATGCGGAGGGTATTTGACAATAGCCTAGATTAGAATCAGACCACCCAGGTTCAAGTTCTAGGTATACTAGCTAGTACTCTCTTGACCTAGGGCGCATCGTTAACCTCTATGGGAATCTATCTCCATGTCTAACAGGATGTGAAAAGCAAAGCCAATGCATTCATGTTACATACAGCTCTCAGGATTGCGACCAGCTTGTAGATGACAATCAACAATCATCAGCTTTTTCTACTAGATGAGTGACTACTACGTGTTCACTGCTAAGAGAAAACTGAGGCCGACAGCTTGTAATGATGCTCATCTCGTAGCTAGTAAAGGTCGGAGCTATGACACAAAACAGTTCTGCCAGGCCCAGGGCTTTTTTTTTTCCAACTTGTCTTAAAATTCCTTTATTAAACTCTTATTTGCGATGATACACTCCCTTAAAGATCTATTTAGGGCAGCAGTTCTCAACCTGTGGGTTGCAACTCCTTCGCAGGTTGAAAAACCCTTTCACAGGGGTCAAACAACCTGTGTATCAGATATTTATATTACAATTCATAACAGTAGGAAAAATTACAGTTATGAAGTAGCAACAAAAAATAATTTTACGGTTGGGGGGTCACCACAGCATGAGGAATTATATTAAAGGGTCATAGCAATAGGAAGATTGAGAACCACTGGTTTAGAGTTTGGGGAGTATTTAGGATAAGGGGAAAAGGTAAAGGACAGGCCTCTTGGATTTAGTTAGAAAATCTACAGATTCTTTAGAAAAGCTGACCCCAGGCTCTTCAGTGTTGGTACTAATACATGAATCTTCATGAAGACACGCTTTTTTTTTTTTTTTCAGCACTGATTTATGCTCTCAGAGAGATCCACTTCATTTTAGGTTTGAGTTTATAAGACAAGGGTTTGACCTATTAAGCTGGCTATAGGGTATTGTTTCCTGGGAAACTGAAGACCACAAGTCCAAAGTGACTCTGGGACATTTGTTGATCCCCTCTCTGTACACAGATGTCACTGGTTGACTCAGAGATGCTGCAAAAACACAACGAAGCCAACCTTATTGGAGATTCATATGTTAGTGGAAGACTGGTGGCTTTCCTGAGACATGGGCAGTGCATGAAACCACCTTGCAATAAACCAATAGGACAACGGTGATCCATGCTTCCTTCAATAGAATTTAAAATAGCATTTTTCCTTTCTGTCATCTTTTTGTGTTTAATAAGGGAGAAGAAATCATGCTCTTGGGTGTGCTGTTGAGAGTCATGAGCCGATTGAGTGCGATGGTATGCGTCAGCAATCCCAGCATTCAGGGAGGAGGGGGGAGGAGAATCAAGAGATAGAGGGGAACTTGGGATACACAACAAGACACTGCTTCAGAGAGAAAACGTCAGGAGTGAAAGGATAGCTACCCTGTCATAGCTGGGTGTGTCTCCATTTCCCTGGGCTCTGGAACTGGGGCTGGAGGATGACTGAATGCAAACACAGGTTTAACCAGTGAGCTCAGAGGTGGAGCGAGCAACTCCAGAGTACAGATAAACCAGCTCACAACAGCCCTCCAAAAACCAGCAAGAAAACAATCCTTGAGTTTGTGGATAAAGCAACAGGTGATTGTCCTGTTCAGAGAAATCTGGGCCTATGGAGTCCCAGTGTAAGAGCAATATATTGGTTTAGGGCTCATGGAAGGGTCATTGGCACCTTTTCTTGGCCCAATGCTGGACTTTGATAGAAGAAAGATCTTTTTTTTTTTTTTTTAAATGGAAGTCCCTGGAAAACTTCTCAAACGAGTGGAGGCAGAGATCCCTACAAACACTCATGTTCTCTTTCTGTGGCTCCTAGGTGAGATGAAGGATCGTGGCCAGGAATGTCATCTCAAGGCCTGCTTCCTGAAGAGGCTGCTAGCCCTTGCTGTACTCTGTCAGTTGTCTTCCTCTGGTTGATAACACGTGTTTCCATTATGAGTACGCCGAAGGAGAACCCCGACTTGGTTTAGACGTTCCATCTGTGCTCCAGGAAAGTGACTAAATGGTATACTGCCCATTTCCCCATTTCCCTAAGTCCACCAAGTTGGCATACATTAAGTACTTCCTGTATGTGCCCCTCTGTCACGCTAGGTGAATCCCATGTAGGTTGCCTGGATGAACTGACAACTCAGGCATCTTTTGGCTCAGATGGTCACAGAGATTCCTTTAACAAAAGGGCTGGAGACAGTGTGAGAAGTGTAAAGGCTTGCCTTCTGGAGGGACAAAGAGCAAAGCTCAGGTGAAGTAAGTGACCGATGTCTTTTTCTTAGTGTCCTAGTGTCTTCATCTCAATGAGATGATGTGTCCTCCGTTGTGGGGACTTTACAAAGTTCTTTGCAGAGGTTGGCAGTGAGAGCGCCCTGAATGGCATGTGAGTTGTGGGAGTAGTAGCTGTAGTCAGGACCACAGGAAGTGGATTTGTGGTCATGTCTTTGTCTCTGTGTCATCAGTGTGATCTTGTCAGGCCCAAGGTTTTTTTCAGTGTTGTATAGCTCTTCCATGTATTCATGGTAAGGCTGGTTAAGAGTCACTGACAAGGCTCAGGAAGTAGTCAAAACTCACAGTTGTAAGGAAGTTCCTGAAACTTACAAGATTCATGAGTCCCCTTTCTCAAAGTTATATAAACAGTAGTAATAGCTGAGAGGAGGAGAATCTTTGACCGACCAAACTGCCTGAAACTCATGCAAAGAGCTCCAGGAATATAGTTTTTCTGAGTCAGTTTTTGCGATGCAGTGGGTTTTTAGTGATACAGTGCCTTTGGGTTATTCATGGTCCTGTAACTCTTTACCAATACTTTTATGAGTCTCTCTCAATAAACCCATTGGCTCACTAAATTAGAGTTGGGTGGATTGTTTCTTTGGTTTGTTGTTGATGTCTCATCTGGGGTGAATAGATATTTACTCATGTCTTATGAAGAAAACACAACACTCAGCTTCATAACTTTGTACGAATTAACACTTTCAACTTTAGTTTACTTACATGTAAAGTAGGAATATGATACCGAGAGCATTACCTGTCGTCCTGTATCTACAGCAACTAGGACAGTCCCTGTGCATGAGTGGCAGCTTTTCCTTTATCAATTCACCAATGGATAAATGTCAAGACCTCAGTACCAGGACACTGAGAAGAGATCTTTAATTCTCTGGGTTTAATAAGGTGTAACTTCCTTAATTTTTATCAACCTCTTTTTTTTTTATTAATTCATTCATATTACATCTCAATTGTTATCCCATTCCTTCTATCCTCCCATTCCTCCCTCCCTCCTGCTTTCACCCTATTCCCCTCCCCTATGACTGTGACTGACGGGGGCCTCCTCCCCCTGTATATGATCATAGGGTATCAAGTCTCTTCTTGGTAGCCTGCTATCCTTCCTCTGAGTGCCACCAGGCTCTCCTCATCCAGGGAACGAGGTCAAATACGGGGCACCAGAGTTCGTGTGAAAGTCAGACCCCACTCTTCACCCAACTGTGGAGAATGTCCTGTCCCTTGGCTAGATATGGGTGGGGGTTCGATGTTTACTGCATGTATTGTCCTTGGTTGGTGCCATAGTTTGAGCAGAACCCCGGGGCCCAGATCTGCCCATCATAATGTTCTTCTTGTAGATTTCTAGGATCCTCTGGATCCTTCTATTTCCCCATTCTCCCATACTTCTCTCATCTAGAGTCCCAATAGGATGTCCTCATATCTGTCCCACTTTCCTGGTAGGTGAAGACTTTCATGGGACATGCCACTTGGGCTAGTGTCCAGTTATAAGTGAGTATATACCATTTGAGTCTTTCTGCTTCTGTGTTAACTCACTCATTATGATCATTTCTAGTTCAATCCATTTGCCCACAAATTTTGAGATTTCCTTGTTTTTAATAGCTGAGTAGTATTCCATAGTGTAAATGTACCACAGTTTTTTTTAATCCATTCTTCTACTGAGGGACACTTAGGCTGTTTCCAGGTTCTGGCTATTATGAATAAGGCTGCTATATAACCTCTTTTAAACTCTTAGGCTCTCTTCTCTTTCACTGAGCAGTGGTGCATTAGCATCTGTTCTGCCGGCCCTTTAAGAGAAAGAATTGTACACTGTGGAAAAAAGCATGAGGGACTCCTGAGGGAGGGCTTCACAGGAAGATGGTCTTCAAGGTGAGCAACACAGCCTGCTACCTGTGAACAGTGGCTCTCTCACTTTATTCCAGGTGTGCCTAGGAATGGGAAGTTGCGGCTAGCATGGCCCAATCAAGGCTCCCCATGCTCAGTGCGGATTCCTGTTTGCTGCTAATAGTTCTGTTCCCAATATGCCTGGAAGGTGACAATGATGAGTATTTGTTCTTGATGGGCGGCCTATATTGACAGGTACACATAGATGGGTGGATCCTACCAAGCACTGGTTCTAAAGACATTGTGAAAAGATATATTTTATTTTATTAATATGAGTGTTTATCTGCATGTATATCTGTGTGCTTGCCTAGCATATGGATTCAGAGGAGATCGTTGGATTGCTTCGAACTTGACTTACCGGGGGTTGTAAGCTGTCATGTGGTTCTGAGAACTGAGTCTAGGTCCCCTGCAAAAGCAGCCAGTGCTCTTGAACCACTGAGCAATCTCTCCAGCTCTCCTAAAGTAGATTTTGAGGTCAAGATCTAAGATGCTATTGTTGTCATCAAAATACACATTCATGTCCTGAACCCACTGAGAGGTCATCAGGGCATGCACTGTTCTCGATCAGTGTAGAGATCTGAGATGACGGTGCTTGATCTGGGTCCTGGAGTACGGAAGTCACCTGGGATGACACGCAGAATCCCTTGACACCACAGCCACCTGGTCTCATGAGGTTTCTAGGCACAGTATAATTTGCTCTTTGAAGCCTGTGGGTTGTTCCCTGTAACCTGCGCTTACATAAAATACAAACTGCGATGGTATTTACACAAAAGTTTAAAAAATTAGCGTGTAAAAAATCAAGGCAGCATGTTTATTATTGACATTACAGTAAACACACATATATAAAACAGTAAGTCACAATTAACAAGCCAAACCGCCCACATACTTTTATACTATTTTCTTGAGTACAAAATGCTGTTTCTTTTGATATTAACTATTTTAAATTATGAGGTTTCATTAATTTTGGGGGGTTATAATTTAAAAGATATTTTTGTGTGTCGGTGGGTATGTGCATGTATGCATGTGAGTAGGCCACTCAGAGGCCACAAGTGTTGGATCTCCCCAGAACTGGAGTTACAGGTGGTTGTGAACCACTTGACGTGGGTGTTGGGGACTGAACTTGGGTCTTCTGGGAGAGCAGAATGTGTTCTGAGCCGCTGAGCCATCATTTCTCCAGCCCCTCATTTATTTATTATGAACATTTCTTCATATAGGCAGGCTCCTTAAAAACCTTCCATGGTGCCAGGTGCAGTGGCACACACGCCTGTAATCCCAGCACTCCAGAGGCAGAGGCAGGTGGATCTCTGTAAGTTTGAGTCCAGCCTAGTCTACAAAGTCAGTCCAGGAGAGCCAAAGCTACATAGAGAAACCCTGTTTCAAAAAACAAAAAGCAAAACAAAACAAAACAAAACAACAGCAACAACAACAAAACAAAAAACCAAAACCAAAACCAAAACCAGCCAACCAACTGACCAACCAACCAAACACGTTTGGTGGCTCCATGTTACCAGTGTGAGACACGCCGAAGCATTGTGGACTGGATGTACTCCTAACTTGCTGTGTTCTAATTTAATCCCTGGAGCTACAGTTGAGTGATGGGACCTTTGAAGTGATAAGCGAGTAGAGAGATCACACAGACATTCTAATTCCTTGCCTTCGGATCCACTCTAAAAGAGCTAACTTACGAGTTCCAAACACCTTGAAGGTTCTCTGTGTGTCATCCCAGTCTAAGCTTTGAACCTCCCGTGGCTCCTGAACTTCCTTCCTATCCTTCATCTCGCTACCTGGGTGGCGCATCCAATTTCTCATTCACCTTTCTTACCCCTGGCTAAATACCTCTTTGCTTTCTTTGGGCTGTAAATCTATGAATCAAATCTGCTTTCATTGGAAATACCTTTGGGGTCACCTTCACTGTTCTGCAGGCAACTGAAGTGGAAGAAGACATTGGTCCTTAGGGAGGAAATGCCTCTGCTTCCCAGCCAATAAAAACGCATGAAGTACACATGCCTGTTGGAGTGCGGGGATTTGGCCCTCTCACCCCTTGAATCGAACCAGTAAAGGGAACAACGTGGCCTTTTGCCATTTGTGGGTCCATCCT
The DNA here is from genome assembly GCF_903995435.1 of Acomys russatus. Lineage (NCBI taxonomy): Eukaryota > Metazoa > Chordata > Mammalia > Rodentia > Muridae > Acomys > Acomys russatus. The sequence goes on along the minus strand of NC_067153.1, from coordinate 23,886,819 downwards.
GGGGCACCTGACCTGTGGGGTGGCCCTGCCAGCCTGGATCTTCATGACTCATCGCTTTCCTTCTTGCTACAGCTCCTTATTTGCTCAACAGTCACTTAATGGCCCTATCACGTAATTGCCCTTTCTATCAGTTTTCCCATCTATAGAATGGGGACGGTGATTCTGGGCCGACAGGGTGTTGGGAGTATTAATGAATGTTTTTTAGGCACGTTGAGATCTGTAGATAAACAAACCTCAAGAAGTAGAAAGTGCTAATGAGCCTGGGGTTGAGCAACTGGCCTTGAGAAGTAGCTTTGTTTCCCACAGAAGAGCTCTGGGCAGATAGGTGTCTCCTGGCTGCCTTTAGAGGAACCAAAACAGTGGGTTAGGACATTGATCTTTCCAGAACACTTCAGCTCTCAGGCAAACGAGGAACGGGAAAGCAAGTCTAAAGCCCCACCAGAACGATTCCCAAGGCAGTCTGTCCTTTGAATGCACCTTTAAAAATAGGATTTCTTGGCATGTGTTACAACATTGTGTGTCTGAGTGCAGAGGGTGTTGACTGTCATGCACACAATTGTGTGGTTATTTTCATTTTCCTGTGTGTGTGTGTGTGGTGCTGGGTATCGAACACATGGCCTCATGCATGTAAAATAAGCATGTTACCAGCTGAGCTACATCCTCAGCCTTTGGGGTTGTTTTACATCTGTAGCAAGTTTGTCCATTAGTAACAGGAAGAACTACCACCTATGAAGTGCCTACTGTGTGCTGGGCACTGATTGCTGCCCACCAGCCTGATGAGTAGACTCTTTATTACTTCCTTGGCTGAGCACACTGTGGTGTGAAGATTTTGAGGAGCCTGACAATCGATCCAGACTCACAGGATGCTAAGTAAAAGAGATGGAACTTCTCTCTCAGATAGTTTTGGCTCCAGAGCTCAGGAGGGCTCATCATCTGGTCCTATCTCTTTTACTGTATTCCCATTTATGGTGTCGATAGGAACTACAGTTATCGCCCAGTACCCATGGAGGGGTGTTTTCAATCTTTCTCACAAACTGCCATCTGCAGGTGCTCAAGTCCTTCACATAAGATGCTGTAAACTATGCACATCCCCACCTATACATTACTTTCTGGATTACTTATAATACTTATTAACTTACCTGCTCTATAAATAGTGATTATGTTGTATTGTTTAAGGTGTGATGACAAGAAAAAAAAGTCAGTGCATATTTGGTATGGACATAATTGTTTTTGGATATTTTCTATTAGTGATTGTTTAAATCCACAGATGTGGAACCCACACATCTGTACATTTAAGAAGAAATATTGAACATTATAAGATGGTAAGACTCTGGTGCCCCATATTTGACCACGTCCCCTTAATGGGGAGGCCCAGTGGCACTCAGAGGAAGGATAGCAACCTACCAAGAAGAGACTTGATACCCTGTGATCATATAACGAAGGAGGAGGGCCCCCTCAGTCACAGTCATAAGGGAGGGGAATAGGATGAAAGTAGGAGGGAGGGAGGAATGGGAGGATACAAGGGATGTGAGAACAATTAAGATGTAATATGAATTCATTAATTAAAAGAATAAGATGGTAAGAAATAAATGATTAAAAAGTACAAAAGCTGTAGGTATGAAAGCTAACTTAAAAACATTGGAAAACCTGGTAGACACTGTGACATTGGAGTTTGAGATTCCTCAGAGGCTGACCTGGGGACCACTGTGTCTACATTCTTTAGAAGTTGGCTAAAATGCAGGTCGATCAGAAGCATCTCTGTGGCTGGCTTGAAGGAGTCGGAAGTTAACTCCTCGGGGCATTTCTGCAGATCAAGCAGCTGGGACACGCCTCTCTCCCACACCTTCAATCCCTATCAAGGCCCAGGCAAACAACAACAGCAGGTGCCGCTTGCTTAGGTGCTCAGCTGGGCTGCCACTCTTGGCGCACTGTCAAAGAAAGCCATGAGAAGGGACAGAGGTTCTGTTTAGGAGCCCGCCCAATGTCTCTGGATTGTTTTCAGTCCTCACACCAAGGCAGGTATGATTGGTTCAATCTTATAGATGAGTGCTTAGGTGGGTGCTGGGGTGGGAGTCAGACCTGGTCATGTACATTGCTTTAGCTGTGTCCTTCAAAGCTGGTGTTTACAACGGTATAGATTATCCTTACAGATACAAGGTTTTAGTGAGGATTTTAGGATCTGGTGAAATCAATGAAACTTATTATCAGAGGAGTAGAGGTCAAATTAAGGAAACACACCATGTACCTCATTTCTCACATTGGATGAGAAAGGTGGGATTTGGATTCAGGCTCATGTCAGCCATGAGACCATCTTCTTCATAACTGTCCATGCAGTCCAACGACCCCACTGTTATCTGTACTCAATATTGGATGTGTGCTGAGCAGCACACAAATCAAACCCTTGATCATGCTGAGTGGTCTCACTGAGTGGCACAGAGTTCTCCCTATAGGCGGCCTTCCAAATCCACACACAGCCTCTGCATCCTCTGGATTCCAAATGCTCAGACTGTACAGGCAACCAAAAGTATCTGTAACGGATGCCAATATTCTCTAAGCAGTGAAGAGTTGCCCTGATGTTCACTGTGTTGACACTGTGTTAGGTGTAATGAACAATCCAGAGGTGACTTAAGGAACACAGGAGAATGTGCACAGGTCATATGCACATGTATTATCATCATATAAAAGACCTCAGTGGTCATAGAAACAACCCTCCACGGGCCCCAATGAGTGACTCTACCTATTTCAAGGTAGGTGCCTTACAGGGATCGAGAACTAATTATGGATGCCTTTGGGACACATTCTATTGTAATAGGGCAAAGGCTTCTTCATCTTGTCTCAACAGATGCCGTCTTTGGTTTTTACCCCCTGCAAAGAAAAGTCTGTGGGAAAGCACCCAACCCTATTTTAGAAACTCTGGGTTGAAATGCCCCAGCGAATGGCATCCTCTTGGCTCTTGTCAAATTGCTTGCTTGCTTCCCCCTGCAACTGCCAACCAGGATGTAGTTTTTCTGTGTTCTTTGTCTTTAAAAGCTTCCTGTAATATGCACTCAGGGCTGCTCTGAGGGGAGTGTTTCTCTCCAGGCAGTCACTGCCTGCTCAATACAGATGCTATTTGAGTTTTGCTCACACTGAGTGGTCTTTGGGTCTTTACCCTGTAATATTCCCAGTGGGTACCAGTGAACAGCTACTGTACTAACAATAGCCATTTCAGTAGTGGCAGCCGCATGATGAGAACTGGGTTGCCATGGGTTATGGCTGGTGAGTATAAATGGTAAACCCTAGATTCTGTTGCCAGCATCCCTCTATTCTTGGTTGCTTAACAGTTATTTATGCTTTGCTGCTAGCTATGTGGCTATTTGGGACCTGGCCCCTTCCATTTTGTGACCATCATCTTAACCAAGGAGCTTTTGAAGTCATTGTGGAAGAGGAAGAGAAAGTGTGGCAATAGGTCAGAGGCCACGATGAGCATCCATTGGCCAGTGTCTTACCAAACTTACTGCAAGGGAGATCCACAGATGTGGTCTTGCGTGCTTGGAGAGAAGAGGAAACAGAATTGGAGAGCGTCTAGAAGCTTCTGCCATTGTGCAAGCTGCAGAGGGAGACTGTAAACTTGGGGGTCTATTTGGAAGTCATAGATGGGTATGCTGGAGAAACAGGGTAGAAAGCCAGGGGAGGCTAGACAGTGCCAGCCAAAGGCAATCTCAGGTCAGCAGTGCAGTGTTGGTGTCCTTAGCTCTCCCATACTCTGGGGCTTAGTTGGTTAAACTATGAAGAAGTCATCCAAGAAGCTGACTCCAGCTAAAGGGCTGGAGTCAGGCATTTATAAGAAAGGAAATAGCATGAGCGAAAACAGCACGGATAGTGCCAATCACCTCAGTTAAGAACCCTGGTTTCTTCACATGGTCCTATTTGTCTCCTCCTGGTGGCCATTATAAGCAATCACAGTTCCCTTTTTGGAGACTGATACTAGCAGCTTGAGCAAGATCAAGTTACCTGTCTCCTCACTCCTCCCAGACTCCCAGCAGATGACACATGCTGTTCCACAGCAGTTCTTCACCTGAGGAATAACAGTGGTATAAAATCCAGTATGGAGGCTGTGGTCAGATGGTGGAGGAGGAGGACTGCCTCTCCCACTCCCCCCAGCAGAGGTCTAGGGGAAGGCAATAGGGCAGAAGAGGGAGGGAGGGTGGGAACGAGAAGATACAAGCGAGGGGATAACAAGCAGGATGTAAAATGACGAAATTAACAAAGCAAGGAAACTCATTCAACAACTCTCTGTCCATCTGAATTAGTGGTTCTCAACCTTTCCAACACTGCAAACTGTTTAATATAGTTTTGTTATGGCGAACCCCCCCCCTCAACTATGAAATTAGTTTTGTTGCTATTTTATAACTGTGAGTTTCTACTGTTATGAATCATAATGTAACTATCTGATATGTAGGATATGAGACGCAAGCCCCGTGCTGAGAGGGTCGTTCCACCCCCAAAGGGGTTGTGACTCACGCGTTGAGAATTCATCCCTTTGACTTCTCCTTCCGTGACACTGACAGATGCACTCCCTCTTTCTGTGTCATTTTGGGGATCAAATCATATAACAATGGTGACAGCTGCGTTTTAGGTGCCATTGTTGGCACCCGACAATCTAGTTCATTTTGTCCCAATCACATAACCATATCAGGGTTCACTAAAACATCAATACCAAGTTTTCAGACAAGGAAACTGAGGCACAGTGGCCTTAGTGGCTTGTTGAAGGTGCTATTGCTCATATGTGGCAGTGCCTGTGCTAGTACGATGGCTATAAGATACTTTGCTATAAGGTACTTTCCTCGTGCTGTACTGTATGGATCATAACCGTGACTGTGAGCGAAGACATTGTTAAAGTGCTCTCAGCCAGTCTGGCCAGGATGGCCTGCGTTGTTCACACTGGTGATCTCTGGTGCAGCAGAAAAAGCACAGATTTGGTGACTGAACTTTCTAAGCACTTGTTTTTAGCTCTTGGATATGTCACTCTTTCTTGGCTTTCCCGAGTTTCTATTTATTTATTTATTTGTTTATTTATTTATTTGCACAATGTGTCTAACGCTCATGGCATCACTGTGGCCATTTCCTAGGCTAAATTGAGATCATCGATGTTGGTGTCCAGGGCCTCCATCATCTTTTATATAACCTAGATTATTCCAGAAAGTTCCAGTCAGGCCCTGGGCTTTGTGGGAACAGATCAAAGAAGATATGGGCTGTGTCCCTGATTTGCAGGGTGGTCAAGCATGGCTCTGGGTGGGGGCTAGGAGGGTGGCATGGGGTAGGGCAGGAAGCTGAAAACTTTGAGATATTCCATGCACCAAGACTGGTCCTGATGTAGAGAAGAGGGCAGATGGCTCATGATGGACTTAGCTGGCTCCTTGGGACTCCTCCTATCGCTGTGGGGTTTAGATTGTCTTCATTGAGGGGCAGGCAAGAAGGCCCACTCTTGTGTCATCTCCCCATATGGAATCAGTGACTCTTCTCATTTGCTTTAGCCATATAGTTCTCTTCCTGCTGGGAGCACTTTGTTATTGTCCCATTCTCTACCCACAATTCCAGTTTATGCCATTACCCATTACAGTGACCTGAAATGCAGCAGCTGCCCTGGTTCAAAACCACCCCAGAGCCCACAGCTTCTCCACATCATCCTTCGAGTCACTAAGCATATGAAACCCCAGGAAGGCCACAGGGTCACCTGGGCATCTCTGTGCCTATGTGTTGCTCTGTGGCCTATGGTAGGGTGGTGGCTGCTTGCCTCAACTCTCTGTTTTCTGGCTGTGATGTGCTCCTACTCTTTCCTTTTTGCATGGCCCATCACCCTAAGACCACACTCAAGCATCTACTCTAGAGAAATCGTTCTTGCTTCTCCCAGAGTGCCTTGCCAGCAAGCTTTATCTTGCCACTCACGTGTCCTCACAGAGTCTCAAGGCTTTTCCTCCATGGGTTACCCATATCGATCTTCTATCAGATTGGGCAACTTGAGGGAGTGACCATACCTTACCTCCCACATAGACTGAACACTTAGGATGTGGCAGGTACTTTGAAATAAATGTTGCATGGATTATTAACGATATGGTTAACGTCTATAATGACTTCAACTGTGCACATGGTTCTCGTGCCTACTAGATTCATGGTACTGGGAATACTCTGGACAAAAGGGTCTGTTTTATAACAGCTCTCTCAAGGGTTGTGTTTGGTGTTGACTCTCACAATCTTCCATCCCGTTCTTTTGCATAGCATCTTTGCAGGGAAGGCTGTTCTGGCATAACATTAGCAAAGGCAGCAGACTGTGTCAGTTGGAGCTAGGTTTGGTGATAGCCCATGGAAAATTCAAGGTGACAGTAGCTTAAAATAGATATGCATTTCTTATGTAACAGACACAGGTCATTTCTTTTTTCATTTTTTTTTTTTTGAAACAGGGTCTCTCTTTCTAGTCCTGGCTGCTCTGGAACTCACCATGCAGACCAGGAAGACCTTGAAGTCACAGAGCTTGCTTGTCTGCCTCTGACTCCCAAGTGCTGGGATTAAAGGCATGCACTGCCACACCCAGACATAGGTAATTTTATTCAGCGTTTCTGTGACAGTTTTACTCCACATAGTTCTCAGAGACCCAGGTTATTCTAGCTTCTTCACTGTCAGGACTTTGGCGACTGTCCTTCATGGCACACATGGAGTTTCAATAGACACTTACCACATAGCTAAGAGGAAAGTGGAAGGTAAGGACTCTGATCGCAGCCAACTGTTTCTAAGAAGGTGCTTAGAATTTTCTGGAATCTCCCATGTGTCATTTTGTTTACATTCCATTGGTGGAACTTAGTCACATGACCACACCCACCTGCAAAAACATCTGAGAAGTGTAATCTATGCTATGAGTGACCTTGTTCCCAGTACAGAAATAGGGGGAAATGGAACCGAGGCATAATCAGCAGTGTCAACCTAAAACATAGGACTCACCTCAAAAGAGAGTAAGAATCTGTTCTGGAGCCAAATAAGAGTGGTAATAGTCCAGGCATACAGATTCAGGTTACCTCAAACACCATGTTCCAAGGTGGTGACGCTTTCATTGTAGGCCCAAAGGAAACTATAAATCAAGGCCCCTTTCAAAGGCACTGGTCAGTACACCAAATAGGTAAGTTTTATATGGCCAAACCACAGAAAATCTCTGCTATAGATATTCTTAGCTTTTGCTGTGAAGGAAGGTAGTGGTCTGTTACTTCATCCTAAAAGGTTTCACGTGATAGTCATAATAGCATTAAATTAGACAGAGGTGGGAAATGGGTGCTTGTTATGGAACTAAAGATAGCTCAAGATGACTTGGTTCTGGGTCACAAAACGTCAGTCTTCCATAATCAAGACATTCTAATCTGTCTGCCTCATAGACTTTAACATGGGTGTGGCCTTCCCTCTGGGAACTTTGGTTCCTAATGCATTTGCTGTATACAATATTTGGTTAGTACTTCTGGGTACTAAGTACTCATCTGTGCTGACACTCCTCTGGTGGATTATATATATGACTTGTTTGAGGACACTTGGGATACACAGCGGAGTCAGGGGAACAGGGGAACAGGGAGCTGTTCTTCTGCCACTGTCCTTGCTGAGATGAAGCCTATTTCTTCCCATTGGTCCTAGAGCATCAGCTTGGGAGCAGCAGAAAGAGAGCCTTCTTCCTTCTGCTGTGTAGATGGAGCCTTGAACACTGGGCTATGGTGCATAGTGAACACACTGCCGCTGTTCAATGTACACCTAAGTACAGAGTGCAGAAGAAAAACTCCTTGTGGAATCCCAACCTGTTTTTCTAGTAAGATGACAACGCATGTCCTCAGAGCACTTGCAGTCAGCACAGCTTTAGATCTCAGTAGCTTTACAGTTCATGGAGGATTTGCAGCTCATATTGTGTAGGCGCTCTCTCAGCAACCGAAGGTTGAATCCCTGTTGGGGCTCTTCCCAACATGAAGTCCATCTAATTACCATCGAACCTTTCAAAGCTCAGGGTTATTATACTTGCTTTAGAGGCAAGGAATCGGAAGCTTAAAGAGACCTCATTGCTTTCAATAAAGTGTGGAGTTGTGTGAAAATTCACCTGACTGGATTGGGATGGCTGTGGTCTTGGGATTCCTCCCTTTGGAAGAACTCCCCAAACAGCAGTGAATTGCTGATAATGAATGTTAAATGCTGTTGAGGAAGCAGCCACAATGTGATGATGCCTGTTGTTCTTGGAGACACAGCGTGGCTAAGTGCAGAACCAGCCATGGTGTGTGTGTGTGTGCGTGTGTGTGTGTGTGTGTGTGTGTGTGTGTGTGTGTGTGTGTGTGTGTGTGTGTAGGGTCTCACCAGTTTGGCCCCATAGTGGGGACAGGGGATCCAGGAAGCATGAAAGATACAAAAAGAGAATGTAGGTAGAACAGAGGAAGGACCACAGACTTTACTTTTCTCCCTTCTTTTGCTGAACTCATCTACTAGCGAAGAATAACAGGAGTTCCGCTGTTGGCTGTGCCACCATCTACTCCCTGGGGCAGTCTGTTGTGTGACATCATTCCTGGGCTCATAGGCTTTTTCTGGCTGTGTTTAAACCCCAGTGACTCAAAGCAATTTGAAGAGGAAAGGACCGACTTCAGCTTACAACTCTCAGGCCATAGTTGACCAGTGAAGGATGCCGGGGCAGGCCCCCAGAGGCAGGAGCTAATGCAGAGCCATGGAGGAGTGCTGCTTACCGACTTGCTCCTCATGGCTTGCTAGGCCTGTTTTTGTTTTAAATAGAACCCAGGAACACCTGCTTGGGGAGATACCACCCACAGTGGCCTGGGGCCTCTCATACCAATCATTAATCAAGAAAATTCCCGGGGCTGGAGAGATGGCTCAGCGGTTAAGAGCAACCACATGGTGGCTCACAACCATCTATAATGTATGATCTGATGTATACTGTATACATAATAAATAAGTCTTAAAAAAAAAGAAAGAAAATTCCCCACAGGCTCCTCAATTGAGGTTTCCCCTTCCCAAATGACTTTAGTTTGTGTCAAGTCGACAAAAAACAATCAATCAATAAATCAACCAACCAACTAATAAACAAACAACCCAATCAACCAAAAAACAAACAAACAAACAAACAAACAAAAAAACACCCCTAACTATGACATCTAGGGAGACATGAGTAAATATCTATTCAGCTTCAGATAGTAAACTGATGACTGATCAGAAAGTAAGGATACCATCAAAGAGCAATTTTGGGAAGCACTGAGTTTTATTGGTGTTACTTACAGAAGCAGAAACTGCTCAAAGACAGATGCATCCCACTGAAATCCCAATCTAGCACTGGAGAAAACCTACAAAAGTGGGAAGCAGTATAGATCAGGACCGGCCAGCAGCTTGACAGTTTGGAGAGCATTTGTTACATGTGCAGTTGCTGTGAGCTTTTTCCAGGCAGCCTGGCTGGTCTTTTGCTTCTTTTAGGCAGTTTAGCTGAGTGTCTTCTAGACAGCTTAGGTTGTCTCTGCTTCTTCCACATTGGATTGAAACTCTTCTAGGCAGCTCAACTTGTCTAAGAGTCTCTCAGCAGTCCTTAGTGTCATATATACATTTGGGGTAGGGGGAGAATTCTATTGGATCTTATTAGTTTCAGGGACTTCCTGAAACATTAAAGTTGCTTACTTTGTGAGCTCAAGGGACACTTCAGCAAAGAGGAATGTTTTTACCGTCTCTTAGAATGTATTAAAGAGCTGCCCTTCAAAAATGGAAGTTTTATTTTGGAGGAAATTGCTATGCAGGTCACTTCCTAGATTTGTCCTTCTATCCCAAAATATTTAAAATCCAGGGAACAACAGAGCTCAGCAAGTAGGGTTGTGAGAATTTAATGATAACACACACACACACACACACACACACACACACACCCCACAATATGTTTTGGCCAACTGCTAACTATAATTCTCATGATAGATATTTTAGAATAACTAGTTATACTATTAGAGAAATTAAGACATTTAACAGAGAATTTGGTGGCTGTTATGTTTTAAAAATGTATGATTTTTAAATTACCATTAGCGTTTTTGTCATAGTTGTCATTCAAGTTGAGACTGCGGGAATCAATATTGATATTCCTCACTTTAGCCAGAAGGTGGCGCTCATGTTGTGTTTCAATTCTAAAAAAGGTTAAAAAATCCATACATATTCATATTTTCTATTTTTACCAGAAAGAGTAAGAAAAAAAAATCTTTAAAAAGGCCATTGTCTGTGCCGTGGGGAGATAATTAGGGTATGTAAAACAGCTAATACAGTAATTAATAAAAGCTGTGACTTGTGAGTCTGGAAAAGCTTTACGGCAAAACTGTGAGAGAGTAATTGACCTCACTGGCACAGGAAAAAATATGCAGCTCGCACACACAGGGAGAGACCTTGTTCCACCCCAGGTGAATTTAGAACGAAACCTTGTGATCTTGGAGTTGTGTTTCTGAGCTGTGCCACCTAAGAGGTAAGTTTTCCAAGGGTGGGTACCCCATACCTGCACTCACTGCTGTTTCTAGGGCCTAGGCAGCAACCATAGTAGATGCTTAATACATGTGTGTAGGGTGAATGAATGAACCTCAGAGCACATGCAGTCTGAAATCTAGATCTGTTTCCTCCTTAATCCTGTATAGATGTTGGAGATTCTGGGGTCTGGCCTCCATTCTATGGAGTGAGCCTTGGTACTGCCCTCCTCTCCTTTGGGTGTCATCTGCCTTCTGTGTGAAATGAGGAGCTATGAGCAAATACCATGGCCTGTATGGATTGTTTGTTTGTTTGTATGAGTGCTGTAATGATGTCTTCCACAAGAACTCTGCAAAGGTAAAAAATATGCTGTGATTGTGGAAAATATTGCCTGTATTAGAGGGGGCGAGCAAAGGGTCATGGGGTATGTTGTTTGAATTTTATTTCTAACACATCCCATTTTCCACTTTCCACAAACTTCCTCCTTTGACTCTTGCAGACAACAGAGCCACTCTATGTAGAGAGAATATCTTCTGTATGGTATGAATGTATCACCTGTCAATTGAGAAAAAAAAATCCATGGAAAGAATAAATAAATAAATAAATAAATAAATAAATAAATAGATAGATAAATAAATCCTATAGGAAAGGGTAGAAGGTGGGACATGCAGTAGGCAGAAAGGATTCTGGGATAGTGCCAGGTGTGGGAGATTCACCTGGGAAGATGTGAGGAGGACAGATGAGTGGCACCTGAGTGGAGGTAGCCAGCCACGTGGTGGAATGAACATTAGTATAAATGGGTTGTTTTAAGCTATGAGCTAATCAGAGAAGAGCCTAGCTATATGGCCTAGGTATTTGTAAACATATTTTGAGTCTCATGAGTCATTATTTTGGGAGCTTGGGGCTGGGAGGAAAAACACCCTACTACAACACTCCTTATATTTCCTTCTTGAAAGAACTCATTGCAGGGGCACAGTTCATTAACACACTCCTTGTACTGCCTGAGCTCCAACCTCATCTGTGCACCTCATCTGATCTGGATGTTTGCTGAGTTTGGGGGTGTGCTGCTTACCTGGGTTCTCCAAGTGCAGGCTTGGCTTTGGAGCCCTCCCTGTCCTGGTGGAAACTCTCAGCACTGGGAGATCTTCCCAGTCTTCCCTTCGCTGTCTCCTTTCATGGTGTCAAGCCTTTGTCACGGCAGAATGCTCTCTGCTGCTCCTTCTTTTTATCCTTTACCAGTAGTGACTCTCCTGTTTGTCTAATTGTGTCTTGCTTGGTGCTGCTTTTAGGGAAGACTGGGACAGTGGCTCTCAAGCTTCCTAATGCTGCAGCCCTTTAATATAGTTCCTCATGTTGTGGTAACCCCCAACCATAAAATTATTTTGTTGCTACTTTATAAGTGTAATATTGCTACTGTTATGACTCATAATGTAAATATATATAATATGCAGGATACACAAGTTAAGAACCACTGGACTACAGGGAGTGGATAGGTTAGGCCGTTGTGCAATTTCATCCTTTGCTTTGCTTTTCATCCATTGTTAGTCTTCTTGACCACATGGGCAATGTCCCTCTTTATTGCTTTGCAGATAACAAAAACTAAATGTCCAAATGATTGCTGATTTAACAGAAGTCAATTTATTGCTCAACCCACAGTGTACTGGTTAGTTCAGGCCTAGCTGTGGGGTCTGTACTAGTTGACTTTTGTCCAGTTATGCGGCAGTTCAAACCTTAAAGCTCTGGTGGCTGACAAACCTGAAGGTATACTTCTCACTTCATTACGTGTTGGCATCCCCCTTTTGTGTCCCGGGCTTGTATTACTTTTCTCATTGCCCCTCAGAGCCAACTTAGGGAAGGGAGGGTTTATTGTGACCGACAGTTTGAGGGTGATGTACATCATGGTGGGGAAGGCATGATGTTGGAAGTGTGAGGTGACTGTTACACTGCGTCTGCAAGCAGGAAACAGACAAGTGCTGCTACTGTTTCTCAGCTAATTTTCTTCTTACTCATTCTGGGACTGCAGCCCATGTGATGGTGCTTCCTGCACTCAGAGTGAGCCTTCCCAGCTCAGTTAAACTTTTCAAAAACACCCTCATAGATACACCCAGAGGTATGTTTCCATGGTGATTCTAAATCCAGTCAAACTGACAATGATGATTAAGCATTACAACTCTCCCCTTTTTAACTTGATATCTAAATATATCACTGTATTAGTCAGTGTTCTGTAGAGTCATGGATTGTATAGAATGAATCTATCTGTCTGTCTGTCCATCCTCTGTCTCTGTCTCTCTCTCCATCTTTCTATCTCTTTTCTGTCTATCATCTATCTATCTATCTATCTATCTATCTATCTATCTATCTATCTATCTATCATTATCTATCTATAAACCCTCTATCAATGATCTATTTATCTGTGATTTATTGGAATGACTTTCAGGCTGCAGTCTCAGTAATCTAACAATGGCTGCCTGTGAATGGAAAGTCCAAGAATCCAGTAGTTGTTCAGTCCACAAAGCTAGATGTCTTGTCTGGTCTTCAGTATATACTGGAAGACCAAAAAGTGGTCTCCAATGTCAGTGAAGGAATGGATGTGTTAGCGAAGTGAGGGCAAACAGGCTCCCTTCTTCCATGTACTTACATAGACTTACAGCAGAAAGTATGGCCCAGATTAAAGGTGTTTCTTCCCACTTCAAGGTCTGAATTAAAATCATGTGCCTTTCTGCCTCACAATCTGGGTCATAGATGTGTGTCTTCCTACCTCAAAGGTCAGGAGTAGAAGTGGATTCACCCACTTTAAACCAAGCCCCCCCCCCAAAAAAAAAGAAAGAAAGGAAGAAAGAAAAAGAAAAACAACAACAAAAATTCCCCCCAAACAAAAAACAAACAAACAAAAAACACAACTGCCTTAGGTATGCCTTCCATTTCTGGATTGCAATTTATTCCAGAGTAGTCAAGCTGACAACAACCAATAAAAGACATCAAAACTATTTCAATAACATTTATTCCAGTTCCTCAAACTCCCATTTCATGGTACATTCAGCAGAACTTCAAAAGGCACCATTGATTTTTAGGATCTAGCATTGTTCAAAATCCAGAGTCCAGGCTCTCTTCCAAGGGTCCGGGCAGTCCTTCATCTGCAAGTACCAGGAAAGGTAGAAAATACATAGCTACTTCCAGTATACAGTGCAACAGAGAGAGTGTTCCCATCCCAAAGGAGGAGGGAGGGAACATAGCAAGAAAATACCAGACCAGAAAGTCTAAGACCCCCACAGGGAAAGGATCAAATCCTGAATCCTCCATGTTTGAAACTTGTGGCTCATGATGGACTAATCTGGGTTTCAGTAGCCTTGAGCAGCCCTGGTCTTCTAGCCCTGCTCCCTGCAGCATATAGAGCATCTCTCTTGGGTCATCTCCACTCTGTTCCTCAAGTTTTTCTTGGTGGATTACATGGTCCCGACAGCTCCAGTATTCTGAAGTCTCTAATGAAACCTAGGATTTGTTTTCACACAAAGGGTTCTCTGGGCCTCCTTGAAGGGAATACAACTCTTCCACACATTGTCCGGCATCAGAAGCTCTACGAACTCCTCAGCTTTTCATTTTGTGCATCTATAAAAAGAGCACAACGTGGACAATGCTGCCAAGTTCTACTTCCAGCTTGAGAGTAGACTGGTCCTCTTGGTCTGCAGCTGTAGTGGCCTCTGCGTGCCTTGGTGTTTGCTCTGGGAACCCCTTCAGTGACATTCTTATTTAGGTTGTCTGGAGGAGAGGGAGAGTGAAAAACGGAGCAACGACTGAAACTCAACACTATTGATACGTAGTCTCCTCCCAGTGAGGAATGCAGATGAATGGCTTTTGTGGAAAGACCAGAGCACTCCATCCTCCTCTGTGGGGGAAGAATAGATGGGAATGAGGCAGGAGTGCTTGGAAGAGCATTGATGTCCATGGACCGCTGCTGTGGGATGAGGCATTCCCACCCAAGATATCAGAAGGAGGTACAGATGTGGCTGACACATCACAGGAAGTGTGTTGCTCCCACTGAGCACTGATCTTACTCTGCCTTCTGATTATTAAGTGACTTCACAGCCTGTTAGCCTTCTCTGGCTACTGTATCTTTATTGGTTGACTGTATTACATCACATGCTTGGAGCTGCAAAGAAAATCGCTTCTGGCTACTCACTCCTCAGCCAACTGGGACCTTCTAGGACTTCTCCACTGGTGTTACAGGAAGGGAAAGGAAATGCCAACCGATGGTCAGTCTTCAAGTAACAGAGAGAGCTGGTAGTGGCAGTTGCTGCCACTGTGACCTCAGCAGGCATTCCATGCAAGCAGGCAAGTAGGTCACGAAGATTGACATGTGTCATACAATGATCAGGCAGAGGAACAATTAATCTTTGTTCTTTACCTTTTTCTGGGAGCTTTTCTTAGTAGATTTTCAAAGCTAAGAGTCAGAGTTGTTTCCTTGGTTACAAAGTCTTATTTAATAGGGCAAAGATGAGGTGCACTGTGCCACCTGTAGCTATTCAAAATGGGGAATTGCCACTATGCACATACTAGTGTCTTTGGGTGGCCGTGACAAAGTACCACAAACAGTGGTTAAAGAAGACATTTATTTTGTTGCTCCAGAGGCCAGAAGTCTAACAGCAGCCATGGTCATGGCATCTTTGAAGGGGACAGTGACTACTTAGCTTCCTATGGGTGCTGGTGGTCCCTGACTTGTAAACCCATCACTCAATGTGTCTCCACCTCTGTGTGGCAGTCTTGCTTCTTGTTTGATTTTTTTTCTTATAAATGTAGCTTCATCAGGCCCCACCCTAATCCCTTTCTTGCACCGCAGTGGAAGAAATATCTGCAAAGTCCCTCTTTCTAAATTGCCACCCACATATTGTTAACCCCAACTCTAACTTGATAATATCTAAACTAACCAGGGAGATGGGTTGGGTGTGACTGTGGGCTGTTATATTGATTAGGTCAATTGAAGTGGAAAGACCCTCTCACTATGAGTGGCACCATCCCTTGGGCTGGGATCTTGGACTGTATAAAAAAGGGAATGTGGTCATAGTGCTCAGTCCTAAATTGGATGTCTATATCACAACTGTTTCCTCAAGGCTCTGAGGTCTATGGAAAGAGAAAACAGAAACACTGTAGCAATTGAGGTGATGGATGACTTCAAGAAACAATTTTTTTCCAGATGCCAAAGGGCAAACGCACATATGAACTCATAGTGATTTTGACCACACATGTGAGACTTATCCAAGCCCAAGCCAAACAAAGTCCCAGCGTGATGGAGGGGAGGTGAGCATGAAGTCCTACTCTTAAATGAGGAATATTTGATATCTACTGAGAAAGAAGAAGGCAGTTTTCCTTAAAGGTGTGATCTCTGGGATACTGAGTACACTCTAGGGTGGGACATATGCCTGGGGTAGTCAACCAACACAAACACAACAGGTTTCTCTCTGTAGCCTTGGCTATCCTGGAACTCACTCTCTCACTCTGTAGACCAGGCTGGCCTTGAACTCATAGCGATCCACCTGCCTCTGCCTCCTGGAGTGCTAGGATTACAGGCATGTGCCCCACTATGCCAGGCTAACTTTATTGTCTTGAGGGAAGAGGAAGAGAGAGAGAGAGAGAGAGAGAGAGAGAGAGAGAGAGAGAGAGAGAGAGAGAGAGAGAGAGAAGAGAGGAGAGAGGAGAGAGGAGAGAGAAGAGAGAAGGAGGAGGAGGAAGAAGAAGAGCAGAGAGGACAGGAGAGGAGAACAGAAGAGACGAGGAGAGGGAGGGAAATAATTGGGTGGTTGGATGATAGGGAAGTGAGGGAGGCTCAGTATGAAATTCTCAAAAACAAAATAAAGTTTTCTCTAGAAAACAACAAAACTAAAGAAAAACAATAACAACAAAACGAAAAACCAAAAAGAGAAAGTGAGCTTAGCACAAGCTTTCATTATTTTTTTTTTCTGATGGTAGATGTGATGTGACAGCTGCTTCAAGCTCTTCCTGCGTCATCCCTGTCATGATGTCATGACGGTCTGCACCCTTGAACTGTGAGCCAGAGTAAGCCCTTTCCCTCTTAGGTTGCTTTTCGGGTATTTTTCTTCTTTCTTTCTTTCTTTCTTTCTTTCTTTCTTTCTTTCTTTCTTTCTTTCTTTCTTTTAGTTATGTATGCATTGTTCTGCCTGCATGTACATCTGCACGCCAGAGGAGGGCACTAGATGTCATTATTGATGGTTGTGAGCCACCATGTGCTTGCTTGGGATTGGACTCAGGACCTCTGGAAGAGCAGCTAGTGTTCTTAACCTCTGAGCCATCTCTCTAGCCCAGCTTTTTCAGGTATTTTATCACAGCAGAGGAAAAAGTAACTAAGACATGTATTCTAGACATAAATGAATTTTGGGGGAAGAGGATTTTCAGTCCAGTACATCACTGTAAATGTGTGTCTGCATGAAATACATCCGAGATAGGCTTTGCACACATTCCTCACTCCTTGCCTACCCTGTTATTGTCTTAACTCAGACCTCATAAATTTTAACTATTTATACATATGTTCATAATCCTATTAATCTGACTCTATCAACAGCTCAGACATGCATTATCTTTCCCATCAACGGAAAGTCACTTTCGGAAGGCCGCACAGCTTGTGTGTGTAGGAAGAGAAGGTCTATCTAATCCTGGGGGGCTGATTATACATAGTGCTGTACAAAGCAGCGCAATTTTCCATTGCTTTTCAAACCTTGTAGACCACTCAGGATGAAGGAAAAGTCCTTCTAGTTAACAAGTTAAAGTGGCAATGTTCTCTCTTTAGTCAGTCACCAACCATCAATCAATCAATCAGACATAAACCACTTAATACTGACTGCTTTCTATGTTGGTGGTAACCTACTGGACCCCAAGGATATAGGGGTGAGTGAAAGAAATTCCAGAGTTTACAGTGTAGCAACAAAGGACACATCTATGCAAACAAGTATGCAGACCAGCAGACACTTAGAATTTCTGATGGCCAGGGTCAGGGGAAGGGAGAGGAAATGATAGGATGGGAATTCATTTTAGATTGTGGATAGGGCCCAATCCTGACTCTGAGAAGGTAGCATTGGAATAGAGCCAGAGAGGGTGTGGAAGGTTCCAGGGATGCAAGCAAGCAGTTGGCTGGTTTGAGAGGACGGGGGAAGCTGGTGTAGTTGTCAAGACAAGAAGAAATCACGAAGACGGAGGCGACAGTTACTTGTGGATACACCTAGATGACACTGGAGTTCAGCTTTTGGGAGATAGGAGAAGAGATGGAGTCTGAAAATTTTGGAGAGGGGATGGGAAGGCTCCTTGCAGATATGAGGCCTTCCAACTCTTTCTGTTGATGGTTTGCTTGTTCCTGTTCACATCTTGGATGAGAAATGACAATTGGCATCAGGATATAGTTCTTACACGTGATCACTTGTGATCACCTTGGGGACCTGTTCATGATCATGCAGGAGCTCTGCAGCCTCCTGACTGAAGGCACCGCATCTTATAGCAGTTGGATGTCACCAGATTGCTGAGATCAGCGGAAGTCACAGGCTCCAAGCCCAGCAACCCCCACCACGATCTCTACGTATTTCTGAATATGAGCAGATGTCAGACAATCATCTTCATGCATGTTGGAAAACACCCAGTCCTGTAGGAGAAGGAGTGGGAGCAGGGATGGGGTGGGGACCGGATGCCTGGAGATGAAACCGTCTGTTTCTAACCACATGCAAGAGGAATGGCGACATTTGACTGGAAGGGTTTGTGTGTGTGTTGCTCCTGAGCGACTGAGCAGTGTGTGCCTTTTCATTGTGCCTGGGGATAGTTCAGGGCTTTTCCGTTAGGGAGGTATGGGAGCTTTAAGATTTGGAGGTGAGAATACATGTCAAGAATACCATTGAGTTTTTATTATTATTATTATTATTATTATTATTATTATTATTATTATTATTATTATTATTATTATTTATATCTCAATCCAAGGAGCCACACATTTTGTGTATGTGTGTGTGTGTGTATCCTTATGTGTAGATGGGAATAGAGTAATTGAAAGGCCATTGAGAACTTTCCTAGAATATCACTAATGAAAAGCAGATTCAGAGTCAAGCATTTTCAAGTCTCAGGCAGTCAGTGGGTCATGCCCATCTATGGTATATTTGGGATAACGTCTGGGTGTTTGCATACCTCAGTGGAGGAGAAAATATATTTTCACAGACAAGAAATGAAGGATCAGAGAGAAGAAGCGAGGCTCTTATTCGCCTTGCCCAGCGTTGCCTCACAGTATGTAGTGACCATGTGGTTGCTCTTTTTTTGGAGCTGGACACCCAACTGCTGAGGGCACTGCTTTGTCTAAGTTGCCCATGTGTCTCAGGCAGGGCCTGGCACTTAGTACGTATACATGGGTGAATTTCCTCTCATCTTACTTGTGGGAGCTTCAGTATTGGCCACTGGCCATGACGCTTAGCTTTCAACTTTGGATGGACACACACACACACACACACACACACACACACACACACACACACACACACACACACAAACACCCAGTTGTGACAGCTTTTCTATTCTCACTGCAATAGAGTCGTTTATTCCATAGGCCACCAATATATCTGCTCACTCCATTTATTGGAGTTGTTTCTGTTTCTTGGTTACTATGTATATTATTAACACATATACTTATACATAATATAGGTATATTATATATACTTATATTATATTTTATTATTTTATATAATATAGAAATATATTAGAAATAATATATAAATATATAAAATATATTGCATTTAAATATATAATAAATATAAAATATTGTATAATTATAGTATATATGTATATTATATATTACATATAATATGTGCTTATATTATATATAAGTACATAAACCACTTAATTATATTAATATATACATGACATAATTAGTTCATTAATATATATTTTATATATGCCTATATCTGCGACTCTGTTCTAATAGAGGTCTCCAGGTGCAAATACTTAGCAATTATTTGATGGAAGAATGACTTATTATTGGAAGAAATCATTCATAACATGTTTTCAAGTGAGGCCTCCACATCCCTTATATAGCATGAAGTTCATACAAGTTTGAGAGAGACGCAGTGTGAGTAGGAGAGTTCCTGGAGGGCGTCCTAAATGAGGAAGGTGGAGGAGAGCGCCAGTGGGTTGTGTCCACACGAAGGCTGTGTCTTGGAGAGGAAATAGACAGGAGTGGTGGTGGGGCCAGGGGTGAAGTGAGAAGCCAAAATCTTCGTGGCATTAGTGTGAGTCTTCTGACAGGTGGGAGGCAGCTGTGGATGTTTTTGGAGCTTGAGAGAATGATTTTTTTTCCTCTTTAATTTTTAAAAAGGAAGTTAAATTGTCTGTGGTTGCCTTGGAGATGGGGGGGGGCAGGTGACAGGAGTCTGGGAGCTGGGTTAAGAGGAGGCTGCACAGGATCTTGCGTGTTAATGAGGTTGCTGTTGGGACAGAAAAGACCTTCAGGGAGAAACTTGGGAAGAAGCAACAGAAAACACTTGTTCCCCCCTCCCGCGCAAAAAGAAATGAGGCCAGAAAGAGGCAGCTAAACATAGTTGTAAGGAGTAGGGTTTGCAATGAAATGGCTGCAAGGCAGATTTGGGAAAGTGGATTCAGCCATGAGAGTTGCATGGGGCCAGGGGGGGCGGTGGGGTGGAGTGGGGCAGGGTGGCTGCTCCCTTAAAGGGTTCTTCCATGGCACTGAAGTGAGAGAAGCTCTCAGTTATGAGCGATGGTGAGTTCGGTGGAGGCCCCAGAGTCAGGCATGAAAACTGTATTCTGAAAAAAACAAAACAACAACAACAACAACAACAAACCGCATAAAGCAGTGCAGGCACCTGGGGAGCCAAGAACCCTCAGAGTAAATGCCAGCCCTTTGCAATCACTAGGTAAGGAAACATTAGCTTCCTCCCTAATCTCTGCACTCTGTCATCCCCAGCACTTATACCGTAAAAAGTCCTGATGCCTGCCATCCTGCCTGTGTGCAGTGTGGGTGTAGCTGGGCTCCTGCTGCGTCCGTTTTATTGTTCTTGTCAAATAATCAGCTTTTGCCTTTCCTTTTCCTGTTTCGTGCTTTGGTTTCCAATTTAGCAGCATGTCCGCGTGCCTTCATTATATAGTTTCCTCTACGTTCTTTAGATTTATTTTGTTGTTCTTTCCTGATGTGATTGCAAGCTTAGCTCATTAATTTTCAATCTTTCTCCTTTTTCTAATGCAACATTAAAGGCTGTAATTTCTGTCTAAATAGCACGTTATGTGAATTCATGTCTTCATAATCACCTAGTTCTGACTATTTCTGATTTCCGTTTTGATTCATCCTTTGATCTTTACAAACATGGTAAAGACTGCAAATATTTCATTTGCTTTTTATTTATTTTTTATTTATTATTTATTTATTTATTTTTGTACATGAGTTTTATTGTGCGTGAAAGTGCTTGGTCATTCACTGGTTGACTCTTGTCTCTAAAATTTTCCTTCCTTCCTTCCTTCCTTCCTTCCTTCCTTCCTTCCTTCCTCCCTTCTTCCCTCCCTCTCTCCTCCCTCCCTCCTTCCTCCCTCCCTCCTTTCTTCCTTTCTTCTCTCCCTTCTTCCTCCCTCCCTCCTCTCTCCCTCTTTCCTTCTTTCTTACCTTTTTCTCTTTCTTGTGTGCACTCATATGCCAAGGCACACATGCCCAGGGGACAGCTTGCTGGAGTCAGCCAGCACCTCTACTCCTTGAGCCATCTCACTGACCCCCGTCTTTGTCTGATGTCAGCTCACACTGATGACCTACTATTCTAGAACAGGGGCCAGGAGACTAAGGTGGCCTGTGAGACAATAAATCACTGCCCATATTAATCATTCTCATGTTGCTGTGAGCAACATAAGAAGCATCCTGAGAGAGGAGAGATTTATTTTGTCTCATGGCTCAGGGGATGTCTTCCATTCTGGCACAGAGATAGGGTCGCTGTGCAGCCATGGTAATAGGACCTAAGGTAGAGACTTCTCACATGGTGTCAACCAGGAAGCAAAGAGCCAGGACAGAGGTGGAGTGGCTTATAACCCTTAAGGCCTACCTCTAAGGTCCTAGGCCTGTCAGTTGGGCTCTGTGCCCCTCCTCCAGTTGTGCTGTATGTGTTATAAGCTACGCATCTTCATATTTTCAGTGCTTGGATTTTGTCTGTTTTTGAACCTGTGTTGGTCTTGTGTGTACTATCACAGTCTCTGTGAGCCCTTGAGACACTGATCCAGGATCTCATGCTTACAAGGCAGGAACTATACAAACGGAGCACCTTCCCAGCTCTTACCACATTTTCTTTAATCTGCCTTTCCCCCCTTCTGATCACTTGGGAGAGATGTTCTATTTCTGATATCTTAATGCTTACTTTTAGTTTTAGCCTATATTTTGACTGGATAAAGACTGAAATTATACATAAACACTCCCAGAAGTAGAAAGAGCTTTGCTATAGGCCTCCCTCCTTTGCTTACATATCATGCCATTATTTACAATGAAATTTGTTTTTATCCCAAGATAATCAATAGAATTTCACTAGTTAATTAATTTTTAAAATAAGCTTACAAATGCTGGTCTAGATTTGCCCAATGTTTCAAAGATCGATTTCCTCATTTTTTTCTAGAACCTTCTTTCTTTCTTTTATTTTTTTATTAATTTATTCTTGTTACATCTCAATGTTTATCCCATCCCTTGTATCCTCCCATTCCTCCCCCCCCCCCATTTTCCCATTATTCCCCTCCCCTATGACTGTTCCTGAGGGGGATTACGTCCCCCTGTATATAGAACCTTCTTTCTGATACAAATTTCCTTCAGGAGGAAATATAGTTAGCATATCATTTTCTCAGTACAAATCTGTCAGTGATGAACTTTTAGGCCATCCCACATTTAAAAAGTCTCTAGCTCATCCTGAGGAATCAGCATTTCCCTGTATCTTCTGTTATCATCTTTCCCAGGTGGACCTTCCGTGCATAGTGGCACAAATGTCTTCAGACCACATATGATTGCGGATGCTGGAAAATCTCCCAGGTCACCAGGGAATAGGTGATCTTGCAGCTTGAATCCAAAGGCAGTCTCCAGGCAGGAGTCTTTCCTCCCTGGGAGACTGCTCCTTTCTCTCACTGCCACCCACTGGTTGGACAAGACCCACTCACACACCAGAGGGAGATAGCGTCTGCTGATTCTGATGCTCATCTCATCTGAAGAATACATGCAGACTGATGTTTAACAAAACATCTAGTTACCGTGGCCTGATTTGGCTTATCAAATTAACCCTGTGCAAGTTCAAATATGACTGGCTTGAAACCCAGAAATGGGAATGCAGCTGGTCTTTGTGTGAGAGGCAGAGAGGGAGAACATTAACTGGTGCCTCCGCTGAGCCTTGGGCTGATAGGAGAACAGAAGTCTCTCCCAGCTCTCACTGGCTTCTGTTTTTGCCACCATCAGAGTCATTTGAGATGAGCGTTGTCTCTCTATGTGGAGAGAATGGCACCACATGGCCATCGGGGAGCCGGGTTAGAGTTCCTCTTGCAAACAAGCCTTTCTACTGCCTGTTAGAGAAACTAATTATAAGGCTCCAGACTGTGGCACAGAGATGATGTGAGCTGAGGGAAGGAAGAAGGGATGGGTAAGGGCAGCGGAGCCCTGTAAGCCCAGAAATGCTCATCCAAGGTCATCAGCATGAGGTATCTATACAGACTCAGGACCCAACCCTGCTTATGTGAGACATGGAGACAGATGGGAGGACCCGCAGAATGGAATATGACAGTGATGGCTCTGGTTATTCTCTGGTCACTGACTGATAGGAAGGTGGAGAGGCCGTTGTTACTCTGTATGAAGGTGACTCTAGCCATGGCTCAGCCTCTGAAAATACGTTTCTAATTCCTGCTCTCTTCAACATGCAGTAGTCTCCCCATCTTCTCTGTAGCTCTTGAACCCCATTCCTCCCCCATTTCTGTGTAGATTCATGGCCTCTGAGAGGCCGTCTTTGATTTGTCATATCTGAAGAACCCCACATGTCCCTTTATTGGCTGAACCCCAGGACTTCCATCTTCCTCCTCTCTTTCTTTCTCTAACACACAACAACTCAACCCAGTATTTCCCTGGTTCGTGGTCAGCACACCGCAGTGCTCCTCTGAGCTCTTTTCACTCTAAGGGTAGAGCGAGGCCAAACATATGGACTTTTCTGACAACTAGGAGGATCAAGGGGGCTGGAGGACTTTGGGAGTTTTAGGGTGGGTGGGTCTCCAGAGCTTGGGACACAGCATGTGGTGTATGTAGACATGACCTTAGGTCCTGGGCTTCCAGCCTTGGCAGGAGTCCCAGCAATTAGGCTTGAGGCAATCTCTTAACACGAGTTTATCAGAAGAACCACACCAATGCCGGTGGGATTTTTCTTGGGCGCTGGGGACATAAGACCGTGGGACGCCTCCTATTGACCCAAAAGGACAAGCCTTACAAGGGGTTCCCACTGGGCACTGCGATTGCGCTTCTTACATCCAGTGTGAAGTAGCTTAAAGGAGATTAAAATTGGATTTAGAAACATGACATTTCTTGTACCACACAGTTACAGTGTTGCTAACTACTCCCGTCTCAAAGTATGTTTTCATATAGGCACCAATTAGTTTCATCCACACCCCGGGTGCAACCTTCATTTGGGGATTCACTTGCCAGGACTGGGCAGCAGGTAACCTAATCAGAACCCTCGTTCTGAAAACTGCTCTGTGTCCTCTGTTTCTTTTTCCTTTATTAATAGCAGCGACCTTTCTAATTAGTGCAATGAATTAAGAAACGGCTTCCCACTGGTGATATATATCGGCTATTAATACGAGTAATGGATGTTAGAAAACTAGGCTTGCTAGCAAAATTAGTGCTTCTCACACACTGTGCATTCAGCTAAGCATTTCAGAGAAAACCTTCAACTTTAAATACAAGGTCCGAGAACCTGGCAAACCCGGAGCCTGTATCTTCAAGGGTTGTTCCCGAGCTTGATGTCTAAAGGTTCCTCCCACAACCAGGAGCTTGGCTTCCTGATGCTAATTAGAAGGGCAGCCTGTCTCTGACTGATGGAATATTATTTTGGCATGCAAAGTGGCTGTGGGATGAATAGAGGGGTCTGTGCATTCACTGAGCTCATGGATCACGCTTCATGGATTGTTTTTGTCTTGCACTTGTGGATGCTTGTCTGATGAATCATTGTACACGTGTGAGCGCTATAGTCAAGGAACTGGTGCAGGGAGGAAAAGGAGAGGGGCAGGAAATGGGAGTGGGAGAGGTGAGGAAGATGGAGAGAGGGGGAGATATTAGGTTTCCTCTGCATGGGTCCATGGCTTAATCAAATCATCACATGCAGTTAATTACCATGTACCAGATCACATGTACCAGATCACGTGTACCAGATCACATGTACGATTTAATCCGAGTCTTGTTTCCCTATAACTTGACAGAGAACTTGTAGGAGAGTAAGTTAACATGCCTTAACCTTTAACCTTTGGCAGGTTATGACCCACCCTTATCTATCAAAAAGGGACCTAATAGCTAGGAATTTTCAAATTAGCTTCCAGTATCCAAGGAGTAAAGCATGCACCCATGTCCAGTCATACTCTCACTGGGTCTCTGCATGAGTCTGCACGTACCTCATCTTTCAGTTTAAAACCTCAGGCTCTGGCACTTGTGGCTTCCTTAACGTTATGTAATCCTTAAGGGACCAATGAGGTGACTCCTCTCAGGATGCCAGGCTGCCTCCCTTTGTCATGCTTTACTCACAAGATGAAAAGAGTCTCTGTCAAGGATACAGGGGTTAAAACAAAAAGAAGAAACTGGTCCTACATTATACCTGTGTTGAGAAATCCCCAATGAACCCTTGTTGACTCTTCCTGTGTGCTGAAGATGCTGCTGGGCTGGACATAAGTGATATTGACTTTGGGGAGCTCTTACAGGTCTCTGGGAGTTGAGCAGATGTGTAGAGGCATATAGAGATTCTGATGTGCTGGGGTAGTGGGGACTCATGGCTGTTCTTCCGAACTCTCCCCATACAGGGGCAGATGGTAAACCCTTTTGCCTTATGGGCTGTGCAGTCTGTTGTAACTTCTCACATATGCCTTTGGGCCTTGTGAGGGAATGAATCCATACATGACATGCAAGCTAGAGATTGTGCATGCTCCAGAAAAACTTGAGTGACAAAGTGGACAGTTGAATATGTGCAATTTCCATGTGTCACAAAGTGATAAGTAATATTTTGATTTTTTTCCTGCCAGTGACTTAAAAATACAAAAATTACTCATAGCTTGTGGTCTGGTCCAACAGGCACAGGCCAGATTTGTCAAATAAGCCATGTCTTTCTGTCCCCTGCCCTATCCTATTGGAGTCGCCACCCAAATATCTTCGTTACAGATATCTTTTCCCTAGACTCTTTTTAGAAATTTTTATTTATTTATTTGTGTTTATGAGTGCCCTATCTGCATGTACACCTGCATGTACACTTGCATGCCAGAAGAGGGGATCCAATCACATTATAGATGGTTGTGAGCCACTATGTGGTTTCTAGGAATTGAGCTCAGGACTTCTAGAAGAGCAGACAATGCTCTTAATTGCTAAGCCATCTCTCAGTCCCTTTTCCTTAGCATCTTATTGCCAGACGTGATGGCGCACACCTTTAATCCCAGCACTTGGGAAGCAGAGGCAGGCGGATAGCTGTGAGTTCAAGGCCAGTGTGGTCTACAAAGCGAGTCCAGGACAGCTAAGGCTACACAGAGAAACCATGTCTCAAAAACAAACAAACAAACAAACAAACAAACAAAAGCAAAAAAAAAAAACAACCCACAAAACACCAAACAAAACAAACAGAAAATTAAATTATGTAATGCAATGCCACAAAACAACAAACAAACAGAAAATTAAATTATTTAATACAATGATCTGTTGCAGAAGCTAAAGGCAACAGTTTTGCCTGACAAGGTAGACTTTAACTGTAGTTTTGGTTGGGGTGTGGCTGCTGGTCAGAGTGCTTCTTTAAAGATTGTTATAATTGCCAACTTTCTCTGGGGAATTGAAGGAGCTGAGAATATACCACTCCAAAATGTGCAACTTTGAACCACTGATTTATTTTGAGCTGAAGACACCTGAAAAATGGCAGAGGCCTGGAGAGGCTTCCCCTGAACTCCTTCCCCATCGCCATATACCTTCTTGCCTTCTGATAGCAAAGTAAATAAGGGAAATGCATGAAAAAGTTCATAAAAATGAATCATAGATGGAGCCTTAGGGAGTGTGCATGGGACTGTAGTTGGAAACAGGATGAAAGACTGTGCAGGAAAGCCATGTTTCTGAGGGTGCGGAAACGTACATAAAAGTCCAAAGAGCTTGTTTGTTTCTGGGGTGTTCCAGACACAGCACGACAGTCACTGAGTGTAGAGATAAGTAAGAAAGGGAAAGAAACATTCTATTGCATGATTTTTGAGGGATACAGAACACATACTTCCTTTTGAAGACTTAGTGACTAAAGGGAAACTGAGGTCAGAAAAAAGAATAATTTGTCTAGGACCACAGATGGCAGCTGACTAGTATTTGCTCTGCAGCCTTGGGGCAGACCCCTGATGTATGACAGAGAGCCCTGTGGAGGTCCCTATGACAGGCTCAGACCCCCCTAGATGTTTGTCCCTGTGTCCTGTCCTGAGTAAAAGGGGAGGACAGAACTCAGTTAGACACTGTCCAGGGAGAAACTGTCTACCAGAGCCTTTAGTAACAGAGACTTTGAAGCCGCTGTATGTCTGCCTACACAGGATGTTTTCTTGTTCTGAAACCTTTTAATGGATGACAAGGTATGTCCCCAGGTGTATTCCAGAACACAAGTCTTCGCTAAACTGGTTGGACAGCCACTTTCTTTCAAACCAAGGACTTCCCTGGAGGGTAAAACTATTCAGAGAATGTTATATTTTTGCAAAATGTTGTGCTGACACATTGTCATTTGCTTCTTTCAACGGTTCAGTGAGATCAGAGAGTTTCTCAGATGCATGATGCATTTGGAAGGAAGGGGTGAAAGACCCAATGAGTTCACGGTGGGCTTTTCGGTGGTCAGTGGAATCATTGTTGTCATCACCACTGCTATTGTCACAATTATACCATCATTATTGTCATCATCAACAACACTTTTGTTTTTATGAAGTACAGAAAAGTATAAAGCATGGGTTCTGCTTGTGAGAAATTTACAATCTAGTTGGGTAGACAAATTTATTGATTTATGGATCATTCATTCACATATTCCATAAAATAATGCCTTTATACTCAAAGTTGTTGCCTTGCTCTACTTTAGATTATTGGGTTTCCACATGTAATTTCCCAAAGTATAAGACTTGGCTCTGGCCTATAAGAAATACATTTAAATGTTGGAGTATGAGTGGGATCTTATAAGGAAAGCAATTGAAAGAAGATGCTTAGTTCAGACTAAGAGAGCTATGTCATTCAGTGTCCAAACTTTTCACATTGTGACATGGTGTTTGTCATCTACTAAGTTCATACTCAAGAACTTCACAATTGAGTTACAAGGAAAAAAACCCATAGTATTTTGATTGTTTGTGGTTTTGTGTTGCACTGCATTCCTTGCTATTTTGGTCTGCAGATGTCCCTGCTGTGGACATTCGTGGGAAGAAAAGGCAGGGAAGGGTACAGAGGAAGGATACAGGGAAGGCAGGAAGTCTGATGTGGCTAGGATAGAGAAAAGCTGAAGGATAGAGGTGAGGTGGTTAGGGTGGGGCCTGTTTCCCGTGCTAATCGGAAAGGTACGTTTTTTACGTGGATGGTTAGGAACAGGACAGTGACATGATTAGATATGAGTATTTTAGGATGTAGTGCACAGTGACATGGAACAAAATACATGGAGCATGCAATGTGATAGAGATAGGTTTAGACTGTTGAGAATAGCATGGCAAGTGGCAATGTCATGCTGTGTTTTCCTAGCCCTGTTATTCCCTTACCAGTGGGAGGCTGCAGGATCAATGTCCTGGCCTATGTACCATTCTACTCATGTTGAGATGGCCTGGACCTGGGGCTGCCTTCGTGTCATGAAACTGGAATGGTAATCCTTCAGGATTAGGAATCTTACTAGTTTAACTTATAAATGATATATATTCTCTATTGTCCAGTTTGTATCAGTGCAATGTAAATGGTTGGTTGTCTCACAAGTCAACTATGTTGTGTTATTTCTCAATAGATTCAGAACCCATCAGAGAAGAGAATATTGGTGCTGGACTTCCTTAAAAAAATCAAGAGAATAGTCTTGATGATGCCCTGAACCATCAAACTAATGTGAACAGCTGTTGACCTATAGATTACCTATGTATTATTGGATAGATGACCTATCCCTTTGGTTAAGAAGATGTCTTAGGAGCTAGTCAGAACAAGTAGTTGATTATAGTTAGCAAAACAAAGGGAATAGAATATTTAATCCCTAGATCAGCTGCTTCTCCATTCTACAGAATCCACTTGGTACATGCCCCAAAGAACTTGCTTTGCTATCTGTCTCAAACTTGTTGCTATGGCTGCAAGCATTACAGTACCTACTGCAGCTGCAGAATCTGGCAGATTCCAGTGGTTAGTTGAAACAAGTATTAATGATGTCTTCCAGGAAATCTACAGAATGTGTGCCAAGAGGGATTGTGCAGAAGGGTCCCCAATGGCTGCCATCAGGACAGCCATCAGCATCCCTGCGGGGAGCCAGGCAACAGTGAGAACTAAGCACACACTTGAAGTAGTGCTTCAGGCAATGCACAGCTACCCACTGTTGCTGGCTGTGGGGTGGCAGCAGCAGTAGCTGGGCAGAGTTTGTTTCAGATACTCCCAGTTCAGAGGACAGAGCAAGTAACTTCACAAGAGGCAGACTAGATGAGGGACTACAGGGAGGGTAATCAACACTAAAGGCTTTTGAAAAGACCATATAGAAACCTACTACTAGATAAGCTTCCTAAAATTACATATAAAAACATAAAAAGAGGCTTAACGGAGTTACATTTCAATTGGGAAGGCGTGTGTAGCAACCCAACTAGACACCTCGTGATAGCGTATGAAAACCTAAGAACTAGGAGTTGGTTGCCACTTTTTGAGTTGTTGGCCAATGGAGGTCACGTAGACCCATAAGTAGAATAGTCAATACTCTTGAATACACTCCAGAACTTGATGCTAAGACTTATTGAATACGTCAAAGACTTGAGTTACATGTAGAGAAAATCAGGCTGGTATTCACTTGGAAGCTCATTCCTAATGGCTAGCTTTTATAGTGCTGGAAGGTGCTGTACTTGTTACCAGAGGGGAAAATAATAACCATTGTCACTCAGCTGTGAATCCTGAATGCTGCAACAATGACTGACCTGTAAAAATACAACCAGAGGCATAATAATAACACGGATGCTACGAAATTAACTAGTTGATTTCCGGTGGGACTTAAGATCTGCTCTGTGAGATGGACCCCATGGCTGGCACTGGTAAAGGAGCCAAGAACCAGTGGCTAGCTTGTTCATAAGGGCCAGGGTAGATCCCAATACTATTATTCTGTTAAATGGACATAGTAGTAAAATGACCTGCAGTAAGTTGTTACCATTGTTATTCTAACCATAGGTCAGGACGTCTCTCAATCTTCATCAGAGAAGCTCTTCTTTATAGAGGATGGTAACCCTCCCTCAACTGGCAGTTTTGCAAAGAATAAGAGACTATGGCGTGCTTGTCCTAAATTATATATATATATATATATATATATATATATGTATGTATGTATGTATGTATGTATGTATTTAACACATCTTTCACCCCGAGGACCTTGGATCTTCATGGGAGAGGAGATGGAAAGACTGTAAGAGCGAGAAGCAGTAGGCAACACCAAGGAAAACAGTGTTTTCCCAGCGCAGCAGGGCAGATGCACATTTGACTTCCCAGTGATTGCAACGTCATGCACAAGCTCAAGTCTGACAAACTGCAGCCAAGAAGGGGATGGTAGGTCTGAGAGTCCACCGCTAGCTGAGGAGCTCTTGGCATTTGCGGGCTTCTAGGAGAAGAAGACTTGGTTTCCTTTTATTGAAAATAGATTTTTTTCCATACGATATATTCTGGTTATGGTTTTGTCTGCCTCTACACCTCCCAGTTCCACCCACCTTCCCTCCCATCCAGATTCATTCACTAGAGACAGGTGGATCTTTGTGAGCTTGAGGCCAGCCTAGTTTACAGAGCTAGTTCCAGGATAGCCAGGCCTACACGGGGGGAAACCCTGTACTCCCCACCCCCAAAAAAGAGAAAAGAGAAAAACAAATAGGTATCTAAGGGATAATAATAAAATATGGTACAATAAGAGAGAACAAAGCGAACAAATAGGAATATGGCAAATACAAGAACAGAAGGAAAAGAGCCCAAGAAAAAAAGCACAAGAAACAGATACAGATGCAGAGATACGCTTGTTTGTACATTCAGAAATCCCAAAAAATCCCCACAAAACCAGAAGCCATAGTAAGTGCAGGTGGTGCCTCCCAGCCCTGAGGAGTCAGAGGCAGGTGGAAAGCCGAGATCTAAGCCAGCCTGGTCTACAATGAGAGTCCTTGGACAGCAAGGGCTACACAGAGACCCTGTGTAAAAACAACAACAACAACAAAACATCAATACCATCTTAGATTGAAAGGATGGAAACAGGCATTCTAAACAAGTGAAAGCAGGAAGCAAGCAAGAGTTACTAATCTAATGTCTGCCAAAAATAGACTTGAACCCAAATCTAGCCAGGAGCGAGAAAAGGGGTCAATTTTTACTGGTCAAGGGAACCATCTACCAAGAGAAAATTTAGCTCTAAGAATATATGCTCCCTACAACGGCTTACTCAGTTTCATAAAACAAAATCTACACTGCCCCAACTAAGCCCCCCATAGTAACAAGGGTGATCTGCATACCCCACTTTTGCTATTAGAAATATCAACTTGGAAAGAGACCCTGGGTATCAGATGGAGTAAGAAATCTACAGAGCACTCCATTTAAACAACAAAGATGACACATAATATTCAGCAGTTCATGACCATTTTCTAAAATAGATGCTGTGTTAGGTCACAAAACAAGTCTCAACAAATACCGGAACTGGGATGGATGAGCATACTGGGATAAATGTAGAAACCGACATGAAGAAGACTACAGGAATCATAGAAACTCATGAATGTTGAACGATGCCCCCATTGAATGAGGAATGGGCCATTGAAGAAATCAAGAAGGCGGTAGAGTTGAATGAAAATAAAAACATAGCGTATAAAGCCTACAGGATGTACGGTGCAGGTAGTGCTAAGAGGAGGTGTAAGCTACAGGTACCTGCAGGAACGGTTCAGCATAAAGTATATCAATACGTGTAATTTATCAGATAAATGGGACTCAAAGAAATAACATGATAATCTCAATAGGAGAAGAAAAAGCCAATATCTCTTCATGACAAAATGCCTGGAAAGACTAGGATTGAATACATCCCAACAGAATAAATGCTGTACACAACAAATCTACATCCCCCACCATTGTACATGGAGAAAAACTTGTGGAATTCTGTCCTGGGCATAAAGAAGGAAAAAGATGACATGTTGTTTGACCTTAAATAGCCCCTCAGGCCAATTGTTGTTACTTAGAAATGTTTGAAAACACCAGGAAACACGAATAAATGCCACGCTTGCCTTTGAAAATGGCAGCGGGGAGGCCTCGGTCACGGGTGGTGGTGAGCAGCTTGCCTTGGCCCAGTATTTGCTTTTGTGGAGAAATCCAGCCTCCTTCCCAATCTTTGCTATGGAATGGGGTTTGATGACACAACTGGGAAGTGGCTGTAAGGGAACTTCCAGGCTCTAGTTCACGCATCTATGGTGACAGTGTGTAGCACTTTGGCCAGAGAACACCAGGACACGAGTCTTTAATCCAACAAGGGGACCCTCTTTTGTAAAGTAGAGACACTGCTAATATAAATTGCACACTGCTCCCCTGCCATGTTAAGCTTCCTTATTATTCCCCTCCCTCCCTCTTGTCTTTCTCCCTTTCCTCCTCCACTTCCTCTTTGTAAAAATCAGGACACAGTCGCCTTCTTAGCCTTAGGACACTTACAGAGGCAAGCCGAGAACCCCAAACTCACGTTTATCCTCTGCCCTGCTTTCAACAATCTGTTGTGTCTTTTGTAAGCCTCATTTCCCCTCAAGGCCTTGACCCGTTAAATGATATTTGACAGTCTCAACAGCTTGCTAATGTTGATTTCTTGTTTGGCTGCTTGTAGTTTTCCTTATTGACAGAAGGTGGTGCTATTGAGTCTTTTATGCTATTACAGTTGGGTGTTTGCTTCAAGTTTTGGGAGATCCTAGTCGGGTCTCTGGTGATGTCACAGTAAAATTTTGTTTGAGGGATCCTTTGTGAGTTCCTGAGTCTTCTTTACCCTCAGATCCTTCCCAGCATCCTTCTGAGGCACGGGCTTCACCAGTTCTCCTCAATTAGTGTGTGCTGTCTCAGCTCCACGGGCCTCAGCACAACCTTCAGGAGGAAGGCTGGGGCATGGAGAGTGTCCCTGGGGGTTGGGATCACAAGTCACGACCATGGATGATACAGAATTTGTTCAATACTGAAGTGGCTGAGGGCTCTGCAGATACTCGGTTTGGCTTGGCTAGGACTGAGTGAGGCTATTGGTACCTCTGTGTGCTCCTATAGACTCAGTTTCCTTTGATAAGTTTGTAGGGTGCAGCATCCTCTCTTTTTTTCCCTTTAGGAATAAATTATCTATTGGTCTGTGTCTTGCTGGTGTTGCAAGACAGATGTGTTGCTTACATGCCCACCAAGGCATACTATAGAAGCCTCTTCCATCCTCAGATGGAATCAAACGCCGTCTCTCAGGGCAAAGTACAATCTGCAGAACTATTTTATGTAATGTGGAGTAATTTAGGGCAGGGCACAGCCTGATGGCAACAGTGGCCTCAGACATTTCCTTCCCCTGCACAGCCATACAGGGGCCACTGCCAATTCACGGGAACGAGAAGACGGTAACTGTTCGCTGGACCTCCAGAACGGGCTGGGGAGCCTCTGGAGGCAGGCACAGGTCTTGGGTGCCCTTTCAAGGAGGCTTTGCCTTTACTTTGTTCCATCTGCACTTGTCCTCAGAGAGCTTGGGGCTCCATCACCAGGAGCTTTTTAGCCCTCCCAGGCTATCTGATTTAGTCTGTTTGGTTCCTTTTCTCAGCATCTTTACTGTGGGCTTTTTACAACTTCAAAGAGCTTCTCACCCATATTCACTAATTAATTCATTACTCCTGTGAGTAAAACCTGGAGCAGAGAGAATGTCATTAGCAAGACTACCAGGGGCTTAGTATTTAAAAGAGGTGGCCTACAGCCAGACCCTCTTCACCAGAGCTGTTAACCCCTTCACAGCTGTCAGTGCCTCCACAGGCAAGCGTGGCTCAGGTGGCCACCAAGCACCTGTTGGGTGCTGTGCTACACCAGGCACCTCTGGGCTACAAGGAGCTGTAACACATGGCTTCTAAGCCACACCAGCAAAACCCATCCTCACCAAGCTGTGTTTTGGTTGACCTGCCAGTTGAAAGAGTATATGTCGACTATTGTCAGTCTTTTGTCTAACTAGAAGACAGACCTTAGGGTTGTATAGACCTTAGTTTTTGTTTGTTTGATTCTTTTTCCTTTGAGACAGTTTCTCTTTCTAGCTCTAGCTGTCCTGGAACTTGCACTGTAGACCAAGCTGGCCTCAAACTCACAGAGATCCTCCTGCCTCTGCCTCCCGAGTGCTGAGATTAAAGGTGTGCATCACACTGTCAGGCCTTAGAACTTGAGTTTTAATTTTGACAGTTTATTAGGTGTGTGAGCTTTGGCTAAGCAGTCCCTCTGAGGCTTAATTTCTGTATCTTTGAAATGAAATAGCTATATCTCCTTGAGGGCTGAATGAGGAAAACAGGAATGCTACAAATGGAAGGTTCAGTGCAAAGCCAGGCACACAGGGAGTGCTCTGTTACAATAACACCAGGACCACTAAGATAGCGGGCTTGTGTGCATGGCCTGCAGGACAGAGCTGCCGAAGGAGGAGGCCTGGCAGATCCCTCTGTGGATGTATGTTACTTTTTGTTGCTGTAATAAAACACTATAACCAAAAGCAACGTAGGGAAGAGCTTATTTTGGCTTATAGCATCAGAGGGTAGAAAAGGGTGCGGTGGCAGGAGGCCAGAGCAGGAGGCTGAGAGATGGCATCTCAGCCGTACACAGGAAGCAGAGTGAGCTGAAAGTGAAGCAAGGCTATGAAATCTCAAGACCCACCCCAATGATGCACTTGCTCCAGAAACCTTCAAGCCATCAGCGTTCTATAGCCTCTCCAAACACGGCCACTAGTGGTTCAAATTCCTGAGCCTATGAAGGACATTTCTCATTCCAACCCTGCCTCCATGCAATCCCTGGTCCCCACAGGCTTATGGCCATACCATAATGCAAAATGCATTTAGTTCATCTCCTGAAGCACCAAGAAGCAAAATGTCCACTTCTAACATACACCGGTATAGAATATGCATTCCCAGTCCAAAGGGAGGAACGGGGGCATAGTGAGGAAATACTGTATCAATGTAAGACTGAAACCTAGCAGGCCAAACACCAAATCTTGTAGCTCCATGTCCTGTATTTCAGGGTCTTAAGTTTCAAAGGCCTGCAATTTCTTTACCCCTCTAGCTTTGTTGCATGCAACATACATCTCTCTCTTGGGTTAGTTCCACTCCGTTTGTAGATGCTTCTCAGCAGATGACTCATGGCTCTGGCGTATCCAACATCTTGAGGGTCTCTACTGTAACCCTGGTTTCATTTTCTCAGCTTTAAGCAGTGCTCTTTCAGGTTGCTTGCTTTCTTAAGGCCTCTTAGTGACTCTAGCGTGACCACACATTGGTCGGCCTCAGCAGCTCCCTGGAAACGTGAAGGAAGAATCTATGATCCTCTTATACTTGCATTTTTCATGCCCCCAAAGCCAGCATGAAGTGGATGACACTGTCAAGTTTGACTAGCAGCCTGGGATGGACCCTTGTCCCCCTTGACCATATTAGCAGGCACTTTGGGGGGACCATTTATCTCATTCAAACCCCCCAGGGGAGAAATTTATGTCATAGTTGAAAGGAAGAAGAGAGAACAAAGGAGAAAGAGGAGCTAGGGAGGGAAGAGGGAAGCTGAGAGAAGCGATGCAAGTACCCAGAGGCCAAGAAAGTGGCAGCAACAGTGAAAGAGGAACATGGTGGTCAGCCTTGACTTACCCTGAGGACAGACGCAGCAGGTCGCAGGGAGGAAACATCTCCCTAATAACCTAAGAGTTCCCCAGTACCAGAGTTGACTGTGGAAATGACCAGCCCAGCTTCTGTCCTGTGGGTTAACCATGCATTGTTGCTGAGGACACAGGTCTCTAAGTGGTGACCAGCGAACCACTGGATATAGGGGGACTATTCTTATGGATGCAAAACTTCTCTCAAAGGCTGAGCCCACTGAGCTGCCTGCAATTTGGTTAGAATTGTCACCAATCTAAGATTGTTCCTCTCTCTCTTTTTCACAAATCTGAGTTACATTTTGATTCCATAGCTCTTGTTGCCTTGTACTCTTGTCTTTTACAAATGGTACCTGTAATATATCTTTTGTTGTTCTAACTCCATCGGCCATGTGGCTCCCAAACTAACACCTACTAACCTATTATGTGTGATACAATAAATTTTATAGTGAGGTTATAATGGCGACCAAGATAAACTCTCCCAATATCATGTAGCTAATAATGATGATGGCAGAAGTGACAGAGACTAAATAAGGCAATACACATGCAAATAATATGATAGTCTTACATAGGGAACCTTGCTACTGAAATACCAAACCAAATCAAACCAAACCAAACCAAACCAAACTAAACCAAACCAAACCAAACCACAGGCCACTTTAGATTAGAATATGCATATGAGGGGTTTTTAAACAGTAATGCTTGACTTGGGGTCAGAGAGTTGAGTTGTAAGCATTCTAGTACAAGCAGTAGAGATAATGTGAGGATCTAATTGATAGCCAATTAATTTTTGAGAAAGGGCTTTCCTCTGTAGCTCTGACTAGCCTAGCAACCACTGTATAGTCAAGGCTGTCCAGAAACTTGTAGCAAACCTCCTGCCTCTGCTTCATGAGATCTGGACTATAGGCATGTGTCATTGTGCCTGGTAAGTTGAATTTGAAGTTGCATTTCATCTGTTGATTTGTCAGTGCCATAGTGCTCAGCTTTGTGACCAAATAGAATACTGGATGTTTCTAAGCACGTATTTTTTTTTTTTTTTTAACATGGTGCAATGCACTAGTTTATTATGTTTATTCTTTATTCCATATTCCATGCAACAAACACTTAGCAAACAGGGGTCTCTGTCTATTTTCTTCATCTAAGAATCTTTTTTTTTTTTTTATTAATTTATTCTTGTTACATCTCAATGTTTATCCCATCCCTTGTATCCTCCCATTCCCCCCCCCCCATTTTCCCATTATTCCCCTCCCCTATGACTGTTCCTGAGGGGGATTACCTCCCCCTATATATTCTCATAGGGTATCAAGTCTCTTCTAGGCTACCTGCTGTCCTTCCTCTGAGTGCCGCCAGGTCTCCCCCTCCAGGGGACATGGTCAAATGTGAGGCACCATAGTACGTGAGAAAGTCATATCACACTCTCCACTCAACTGTGGAGAATATTCTGACTTCTTCCCAGATCTAAGCACGTATTTTAAAAGGAGGGTACAATTTAAATTGGTGAAAACTGAGTATAGCCTGTTGTCCTTCGAAATGCTGTGGCTCACACCCAGTTGCTGAAGCCTGAGTAGAAGAAAAGACTGACACCCCCACACTAGCGAGAACTGTGCCCTGCCCACTTGAACTTCAACATCCATTCTTCTTGGTTCTTCAGCCTGACATCCTTTGGACTCAAACTGCAATACCGGATCCTTCTGAATCTTTGCCCAAATACACTGCAGGTTTTGACCTTGCTATCCTCAGTACTTACATGAACCAATTCCCTCCATAAGTCTCTTCCTATATCCATATTTGTCGATTAGAGCCATTTCCTGGGAGTATCATGAAGGTGTTCTAGGAAGAAGGAAAGGCTATCTTAAAATATGTAAACCTTTGATTAGACTTAGCAAAAGACCAGCTGGGGCTGGGGCTGGGGGCTGGGGGGAAGATGTGAAGAAGGATGAAGTCTTGGAACACTATTAGAGAGGCCTGTTTGATTTACTAGTAAGGGCAGAATCCAGGTTGCAAGGGATTAAGGCCTGGTGGGTGGCAAAGAATTTGAAGTTTCATGTCTAGACAAGTCTTCAAGGTGTTCAGTATTTACCGTATGAAGAAACACTGCAGGAAGTAGGTTCTAGCGGATAAAGGCCTGCTCTCACCCTTATGGGCAGGCAAATGGGAGAGACTGATGCAGCTGCTGAGTGGGAGAGAGGAAAGAATTGGAGGGAAGAAGTTTCAGACACCGTGGAAGCTTGGGGCATTGTGGGTTGGATGGTAGCCTTTCTTCTTCAGATATTTCTATGTCTTAATGCCCAGGGCCTGTGAATGCATATGGACAAAATTCTTTGCAGGTGTAGTCAAAGTAAGGCTCTTGAGATGAAATCATGTTGGTGGCTAAAGCCTTTGGTAGAAGAACGGTGGGCTGAGAATCCTATGATAAGCATTATTGTAGGAGACACAAGAGAAGAGCCAGAGATGCGTAGTGTAATAGCCATGGGGCAGAGGTTGTGGCCATAATGTCGTTTTTTTGCCACTGGAAACTCCACAGGCCATATGGCTTATCTATCAACTTGAATTAGGAGATAGAGATCTTGGGATTCTGGCAGAGAACACTTTCCTTATGAGGAACTGAATCTGTGGTAATTTGTTATGCAGCTTTAGGAAACTAAGATGGGTGAGATGAAGCCAAAGGTCTATCCCTTTCTTACAAGCACAGGGCTCTCACCTGTCTTCAGAGAGTGCCCTGCCTTGAAATACATTATTTAAGATATAGCCTTGATATAGCCTAGCCTTTTGCGGCTGTTTTTTGAGACCGTCTGTGTTTTCTACTCTAGGAGGCCAGCATTAGAGGAAAATGCCATGGCCCTTGAAGATGAGCACACTGAGCTTCTTGTGTCTTGGCCCTTGCTGTGCCATAGCTTCAGTCTGTGCCAGTCTTGAGCACTGAAAGTGCTAATCTACACAGAATACAGCCCAGGCCCAGGCCCGGAGTATGTGATGAGTGTCTCCTCACTTACCATTAAAGAGCCACTTTCCTCATATACCCAGAAAATCCTCCACCACACAACAAGGACATATGCTCAACCATGTTCATAGCAGCCTTATTCATAATAGCCAGAACCTGGAAACAGCCCAAATGCCCCTCAGTTGAAGAATGGATAAAGAAACTGTGGTGCATTTACACTATGGAATACTACTCAGCTATTAAAAACAAGGAAATCCCAAAATTTGTGGACAAATGGATGGGACTAGAGATGACCATAATGAATGAGTTAAACCAGAAGCAGAAAGACTCACACGGCATATACTCACTTATAATTGGGCACTAGCCCAAAAGGCATGCCCCATGAAAGTCTTCACTTACCAGGAGATTGGGATAGATGTGAGGACATCCTACTGAGACTCTAGGTAAGAGAAATAAAGGAGATGGGGAAATAGAAGGACCCAGAGGGTCCTAGAAACCTACAAGACGAACATAATGATGGGTGGATCGGGGCCCAGGGGTCTCTGCTCAAACTATTGCACTAACCAAGGACAAAACAATAGTAAACATCGAACCCCTACTCTGATCTACCCAATGGACAGGACATTCTCCACTGTTATGTGGAGAGCGGGGACTGACTTTGACATGAACTCTGGTGCTCCATATTTGACCACCTCCCTTTGGTGGGGAGGCCTGGTGGCACTCAAAGAAAGAATAAGCAGGCTACCAAGACGAGACTTGATACCCTATGAACATATAGTGGGGGAGGAGGTCCTACTTGGTCATAGATCTAGGGGAGGGGAATAGGGTGAAAGTGGAAGGGAGGGGGGAATGGGAGGGTACAAGTGATGGGATAACAATTGAGTTGTAATCTGAAAAAGTTAATAAAATAAAAAAAGAGCCACTTTCCTCATCATACCGCCTTTAAGAATTTCCAGCTACAAAGCTTTTACAATGAAGATGGTTGGTTGGAGCTCTGGTTTGCAGCTACGGGGGAGTTTTCTGTCTATTTCTTCAGTGACTTCTAACATTCATCTTATAGGACTAATTCTGGCAATCTTAAGACCTAAACGTTATGATGTTTGCTTTATAGATGTGAAAGAAGAGCTAAAGCCATGTTTGGCACCCAGGTCTGGTTCTGTGTCTTGCACACATTCCTGATAAAAGTACTCGTTAGTAAGGAAAGTGGGCGTGAAGTTGCAGCCATCAGCTTCCGGAGAGCTTGGGCTCCCCCACCTGTAGTCCTTTTGTATTTTTCAGCTGAGCCTAGTGCCTGCCCTAGTCCAAGTCTTGCTCTGCCCCCCTCCCTGGCCCCCGCATGTCTTTCTTTTTCATTTCCCACAGTGGGTGTGGGGAGGGTTAATGCTTAGCATGCTGCTGGCTCTGTGTCTCTTATAGATCTTTTCGTATAGCATTTAGTGGCTGGTAATG
Source organism: Acomys russatus (assembly GCF_903995435.1). Lineage (NCBI taxonomy): Eukaryota > Metazoa > Chordata > Mammalia > Rodentia > Muridae > Acomys > Acomys russatus. The sequence continues at coordinate 23,846,673 of NC_067153.1, read as the reverse complement.
ACTCTGACCCTAGCAGCAATCATCTATTGAACTTCAACTTGGCATTTCAATTAGTGTACTGATTGTTGGGCTTAGGCTTTTCATGTTTGTGGAGAAGTTTAGTGCGAGAGCAGTCGGCTAAGGGACCAGTTTCTGCAGCGCTTCTTGTGGGGAATAAATAACCTCATTATTGTAGCTGGAGTTGTCAGGGGAAGTCGAATCTCTCAGGCGTTTCTCTGCATAGAGAGGGGCTCAGTGCCTGCAGCTGCTGTAACATGTTGGGGACAGAGGGAGGATACCCCTTCTCCTGTTCTCATTCCTCTCCTCTCCTTATTTTCCTTTCCTCTATTTTTCTTTTTTTCTTTCAGCTGTTATAGCCTTTGGTAGAAGAATGGGAAAATAATGTCTTCAGGTCTCCCTGGTTCATGGAAACAGACTGGGTCAGCTAACAGCTGAACTTAGAAGTACAGACTCACAGGCACAGAGACATATACAAACATATACACACATACACACAGACATACACAAATACAGACACACACATGCACACGCAGACATACATACACATAAACACACATACATAAACACACAGACACACACAGACAGACACACAGACACACATGCATAAACACACATAAACATATACACAAACATACACACACATACATATAGACACACACACAAATATACACATAGATACACACACATACATAAACACACAGATACACACAAACATACACACAGACACACACATACATAAACACACACAAACATATACACACATACATAAACACACACAAACATATACACAGACACACAGACATACACATAGATACACACACATACATAAACACACAGACACACACAAACATACACACAGACACATACATACATAAACACACACGAACATACACACACATACATAAACACACACAAACATACACACAGACACACAGACATACACAGACACACACAAAGATACAGACAGAGACACATAGACACAGATATACATATAGACACACACACACACACAGACACAGACACAGACACACTTTTAAGACTCAGTGTACTGCTTCAAAGCATGTAATTGCATGCTGCAATGGCTCTAAACATCTTTGGTACCCACCTGTAAGCCCTCAAACCTGCCTTCACATTTTCCACTTTAAGCCTGGCTTCTCTGATCTTCAGCAGGATAGACTGGGAAACATGTAAGATTTGGGCTAAAGAGACTTAGGCTTTAATTCAGCCTCAGCTATGCAGTAGCTCTATGAGGTGCTTCAGGTTGTGGAGATTCTGAATCTATTTGCTTATCTTCAATGCAAAGTAGAGTTTTGGGCATGCGTGAGGGTGCTTAGGGCCCTCTGGTCTCTCTTATCACTGCAGGATGGTCTTCAGTGCTTTCTCTTAAGATCTCAGCCGTCTTCCGTCAGATTTAGAGTCTGAATTCCTAGGCCACAGGTTTGATAGAGGGTGGAGCTCTATGGTATGTTTGTGGGAGGGCCTCTGAGACTGTACTGAAGAGGTCTGTTCCCTAGACACTACACACAAAGATTGCAGCATCCATGAGAGAGACACATGAGTGAAGGGAGCTGACATAGTCCAAGTGCCTCTGCGTGCCCTCTTGTCACTTCCATTTGATTGATGAATAGCTCAAAGAGCAAAGTCAGTGTGACTCACATTGGAAATGGTAGACACTGATCTTCAGAGCCAGAAGGTTCACTGGATTGCTCAGAACCTAAGCAGAGCCTGTGAAGTGGTGATTAGACTTAAAAAGAAGCTACAGTCACAAAGGGAGACCTGGAAGGGAAGAATGATGGGTGGCACGGAACACACAGGAGCAATGAGGGCGAAATGGACCAGGGTCTCTTGGGGCTGGCCCCATGGGTGTCCATTGTGTGTGGCTGTCACACCGGTAACTAGCCTATGATAGTTATCCATCATTCATTTCAGCGTGACTTTCAGGAGTACGTCGTCTTTGCTGAATAGAGTCAGAAAATTTAATCACCATTAGAAAATAAAGAGTGCTTTGTTTTGAGATTTAAAAAAAAAGTTAAGGCTGGTAAAAACCATAAACTTCCAGCTTAATCTAGTGCAATAACATGATTTTGGTGGAGTCTAGTGTACTCGTCCTCAGGCTGTGTTCCTATTCTCTTTGAAGTTTCCCCGTCCCCGCTGAGCTACTGCTGCAGGAGGCTGAGGGATGCCAGCTGACTTCATCTTGCCTCCTATGGCTCAGGTCCTGTTTCTGATCCTTCCAGAGTTAGCCTCAGGGGAGAGGGCATTTGGAAAAAGGTCACTTCACAGTGGCATTCTCCCATGGCGCTGTACAATTGTAGGCTTAAAAAAAATTTTTTTTTAATTGAGAAACATCTCTGTGTTTCTCCTGAACCCTGTGTTGGTGATCTCCTGCAGTGCCCCCTAGATGGTCACTGATCTCTTCTGTCACTATCACGATCCTCTTAGACCCTGAAATACCAGGTGATCCTCTCCTCTTCCACCCATGCAGTCCCTTCAGGCGAGGTTTTTGCTGGATTCTAATTAAAGACAACAGACCATTCAGTCTTGTAAAAATCAATCCCCCATGCCTGGAAGATGCCTTCCTTCAATTGTTGACAGACCAGTGTGCAGAATCTCTTTATTTTGCTACCAGCAATGGAGAATTCAGGTTCTTTTTTCCCCTGTGTCTTAGAGTCTTCTTTTTTTACACTTTCCAAATTCTAGGGGCTACTCATGCTCTGCTCCCTGACGGTGGCCAGAAACCTTTTCCCTTTGCTTCAACATGAAGGGAAGTAGACTCCCCAGAGGTGGAAGACGGACAACACATGCTCTGCTGTTACAAGCTCCGCAAATCTGCTGCTTCTTAATGTCCTAGTGGAGGCTGGAGAGCACAGTGTCTGTCGAGCATGGTAGAGGAGCAGACCCAGGCTTCCCCAGCAGAGCATCCTCTTTAGAGAGTCCAACTTCTGTCTTCAAGATGCAAGAGTGCCTAGGACTTACTATTTTTGTCTCAACTTTTGGGGAACTTTGTTAAAAATCCACGATGGCATTTTACTTTCTGTCCCCTAGGGCTTAGGGAACTCTCTCTGGTTTTTGAAAGAGGGTTATGAAGCAACATCTATCTTGGATATGGCTTGCCTATGGGAGTCATTTGATTCTCTCAGTTCGCATGGATCCTCCGATTGCATATTCATTTGCACTTCTTGATCGGCTGCTCGGTATCCTGAGTCATTCGTATTCTTCACTCAGGATTTAACAGAAAATAGCACCAAGGAAATATTTCCATCTGGGTGTGGTGACACATGCCTCTAATCCCATCTCTCAGGGTGTTGGAGCAGGAGGGATTGAGGGGTTGAGGCCAGCCTGAGATGTATAGTGAGATGCTGTCTCCAAAGAAACAAACAAACAGACAGAGAGACAGTCAGACAGACAGACAGACAGACAGACAGACAAACAAACAAACAAACTGTGCCCAAAGAAAGAAAGAAAATAAGAACACTTGAAAGAAATATTTCCATAATAACTGATTTCACATTTGGTCTAAAGTCATTCTGAATGTAGTCCCGGCTGTCTACTGAGCTTGAGGATTTCTCAGGCCTAGTGCTTAGGCTTTCCGTGTCTTCAGAAATCCCCACAATTCTCAACAAGATCTGGTAGGTACTTCATATGCCCCAATCAATATGTGATTGATTGGTTGGGTTCTGGGGTTACTTATGAGTTCCCCTTACGTGTTAGGTGTTTGGCCATGGTGGCAGCTTGAGCACGAAATGTCCCCACAGGCTCATCTGGCTCTGACTGGGGAGATTATGGAGCCTTCGAGAGGTGGCGTCTTGCTGGAGGAAGTACGTCACTGGGGATGAGACATGAGGTATTATAGCCTGGCCCCACTTCCTGTGTTTTCTCTGCTCCTGGACTGCTGATGCCAATTGACAGGCCAGTCCCATGCCTTCCCTGCCATGCTGAGTTATATTCCCTTTGAAACTGTGAGCCAGATTTAACCCTTTCTCCCTTCAATTGCTTTTGCCCCGGGTATTTTTATCCTAGAAACGGGAACGCAACTAAGCTAGTTATACGTGTTGACATAGCAGGTGTGCAAAATGACAAACTAAATTTTGGCCTCTGATTTCCTGTTGCTCTTTGTGAAGATAGCAGTGGCGGATACTTGTGACCAGTTCAAAGGGTTTCTGTTAAAACACTGCTGTATTTCTGTACCCCAAAGAAGCCTTAAATAAGAAAAGGAGTATTACTTCAGACAACCAGGAATAAGTTGACATTAAGATTTTGACAGTTGCATCTCCTAACAATTGCAAGGTAACAGCAGTAGAAGACATTGCATTTTCACCTACACTTGTGTTCAGGGGAGAAAAATAATGAAGAGAATGGATCCAGAATTAAAAAAAAAAACTTGACACAAGCTAGTCATTTGTGAAGAAGGAGCCTCAACTGGGAAAATACCTCCATCAGACTAACCTGTAGGTAAGACCGTGGGACACCTTCTTGATTAACAGTTGATGAAAAATGGCACCACTGTGGTTGGTGCCAGGTAGTCAGCCATAGTCCTCTGAGCCTTTGCTTCAGTTCCTGTCTCCAGGTTACTACCTTGTGTTCCTGTTCTGACTTCATTTCACGATGGACTGTCCGCTGTCAACCGAAATGAACCTCTTCCTTCTCGAGTTCCTTTTGGTTGTGGTGTTTCTCATGGGCAATAGGAAACAAACTGGAAGATGTATTACTTTGTGATATTAATTGGTTCTGTGGGATGTATCCATGCCTAAGCCAGTCATTGGTGAGGTAAATGGGATTCATGTGATTGGTCCAGGTCATTCAAACATGTACTCTTGGGGCTGAGGAGGAGCCACAGGTAATGTGTCCTCTCATCCGGAAACAGGTTTCCTTAGCAGGGAAGAAGTCAGGGGCGATTGCTGGTGATGCTGATGTCATCATATTGGTAATCACAGGGGTCACAGCAGTAGTATGGAAAATGAATCTTTCTTTGTCAGTGTTCTATTGCTGTGAAGAGACACTGTGTGACCACAGCAACTCTTATAAAAGAAAGCAATTGATTGGGGGCCTGGTTACAGTTTCAGAGGTTTAGCCCATTATCACCACAGTGAGGAGTACGGCGATGTGCAGGCAGACATGTTGCTGGAGAGTTCTACATCTGGATCCTCAGGCAGCAGGAAGAACTCTGGGGCTTGGAATGGGCATTTTGAAACCTCAAACCTTACCCCCAGTGACACACTTTTTCCAACAAGGCCACACCTCCTAATCCTTTCAAATAGTGCCACTCCCCGGTGACTAAATACTCACATCTTTGAGTCCATGGGGACCATTCTCATCCAAGCCACCACAGAACCCATAGATCTTTAAGTTTATGGGAACAGGTTCTGTCTCCTTTTTCACCCTACCTTCTAGAAAGACCAACTTCCAAATCCTCATGCCATTGTCTATTGATGGGGAAAGATGGACTTCCACTTTGAACATAGCTGAGTTCATCTCTCTAGTAATTATTGGCTCTGTGACCATTGGCAATTTTCTACTCACTGGCTTAGTTTTTAAATTACTTTTTAAAATTATTTTTAAAATTTTATTTAGTCATTTTACAGCTTGATCCCAGCCCCCTCCTGCTCTCCTCCCAGTACTGCTCTCACATCCACCTCTCCCTATTTCCCCTTCTCCTTCTTCCCAGAGGGAGGAAGCTAAGGAGTACCAACCCACCCTGGCATCTCAAGGAACAGCAGAGCTAAGCGCATCCTCTCTCAACGGGGCCAGACAAGGCAGCCCAGCTAGGGGAAAGGGATCCAAAAGCAGGCAACAGAGTCAGAGATAGCTCTTACTCCCATTATTAGGGGACCCACATGATGACCAATTTGCATATCTGTTACAGATATGTGTGTGGGGGGTCTAGGTCCAGTCCATGCAATCTCTTTGATTGGTAGTTCAGTCTCTGTGAGGCCCCACGGGCCCAGGTTAGTTTCCTTGTGTCCTTGACCCCTTTGGCTCACTCAATCTTTCCTTCCACTTTTACACAAGACTCTCAGAGCTTTGCCTATTGTTTGGCTGTGAGTCTCTGCATCTGTTTCCATCAGGTGCTGGATGAAGCCTCTCAGCAGACAGTTATGCTAGGCTGCTGTCTGCAGGCATAACAGAGTATCATTGATAGTGTCAGGGTTTGGTTTTCTTATCTATAAAGTGGGGATAATAAATTCTGCATTTTAGAGTTTTTTTTAAAGGACAGGAGATTATGTGTATAAAGAGCCAGCATGTTATATGTTTTAGCTAGTATTTTTTTTTTTTTTTAACCTTGAATCTCATGACATTATCTTCTGCAGGGTACAGTACTCTTGTTTTTCTTTATCTTTCCTTCCCTTCTCCATTTTGTTTTTTTCGTCTTACATATTTTGGAAATCTTTGCTTTATTAAATCATTAAGTCTAAGCCCAGGTGCTCTTAGCCCCCACGGATTCCATCACTCCTTCCCATCGGTTCCCTTGTGTCAGAGCTTCCAGGTGGCACGGAGTGCCTCTTAGGCACTGCTGTGGATGGGACATCCCTTTGCTAGCAGCACCTGAATTCAGATTAAAAAGCTCTTACAGAGGCAGCCTTGTCACCGCCCACCTTGACGGCATCATCCCAGTTCCGGGATCTTAGCCCATCCCCAGCGGCCTGGGATAGTACTTTCTCAACTGTATCTTCTCCTCAGAGACAGTGGTCAGCTTCATGGGGCACCTTTTCTCCATTCCTAAGGTTTAGTCACTTTAACCTTTATCCTGGGCTTATTTTTTTTTTTTATTGATTGATTTTTTTTTTTTTTGAGACAGGGTTTCTCTGTGTAGACCTGGCTGTCCTAGATTCGCTTTGTAGACCAGGCTGGCCTCAAACTCACAGCGATCTGCCTGCCTCTGCCTCCCAAGTACTGGGATTAAAGGCGTGCGCCACCACCGCGTGCCGTCTGGGTTTATTATTGTACCCTCTTCCCTAGGTGACCACTTTGAAAAGGAATCCTCCCCTTGAATGTTGTCGCTACCAAGCTAATGACATTATGGCTTTATGACTAGCTAACAGCTATAACTTCTTAAAAACAGTTAATGTGTGTGCTGTCTCAGGACTGGCCGCTGACTTACGCATGTGTCTCTGTGGCTGATGAACTGATCCAAACACTAAGGAGAATAGACTAATCAGGATGAGAAGTTGCTGCCTAACAGTGATCATGTAGCATCAGAAAAACAAAACAAAACAAAACAGAAAGAAGCATGTATATGAAAAAAATATGTTCTGATGGATGGATTAAAAAAAAGCTGTAGTGAGAAATATCATTGAGTTGTATATGATAGCGATAGGGCCAGACAGGACTCGCATTTTAAGCTTGCGTGTTTACATGATACCACTCAGGATGTATGGAAATACTGTGTACCCAAAGATACTGAGTTACTTTGTTTGTTTCATTCATGGCACAATCTCCTTGTGAACCCTGAGGGTTCTGTATAACAGAGGAGATTATAGAATTAATAGGGGCTCATGTTATGGGGTACCCAACTGCTTGTGGATTGGATTTGAGGTCCACACAACAGAAGGGGATTCATGGTGGGTACTGTAAACCCAGTGAAGGACTCATGGCTGGGAGGTCTCAGACCCTGGGAGAGAACGCACTGCCACTGTTTAGGTAAATCATCACAGCGCTAAATAGCATCCTAAATATTTATGTTTATAGTCATAGACAAATTCTACTCACATCCTTAATCAGAGAAGAGTCTCTTTGCTGTGAACAGTGGTGAGCGCACAATTTCACGGCTGCTCATGATGCTTAAAAGTTGACAATTGAGTGCTCAGCTCTAAAAGGACACTTATCCCACCCTATCCAAGGCTCAGGAAATATCATAGATGAGAGAATGGGAAAAAAATAGGAACCAGAAAATAGGGAGAAGGGCTGTGGAATCAAATCTTCAGGCATGGCACAGCTATAGCAAACATGATCTTACATCAGCAGCAGTTGCCTAGCCTGGACCTGTACAAGATGGTGGCTGGTAACAGTCAAGAATGGGGTGGAGAGGTGCTGGTGGGACCTTAGTCTCTTAGCTGCATTATTGGCTGCTGATGGATTCTGGTGAAGAGGCGGTCACTGACTTGAGTTGTGTGCCCAATAGTGAGCCCTCCAGCATCCGATGGATTGTTCCAAATCCACGGTCAACAGACAACCCTGGTTAAACTCAGTGGGTCACAAACAAACAAACAAACAAAAAGACATGAATGTGGGAAAGGGACTTACAGGGAGGAAGGGGAGATGTCAGGGCTGGGAGAGAGATAAGAGAAGGTGGGAGGAGAGTAAACAATACATTTTATACTCCTATGAATTTGCCAATGAACAAATCTAATCAATAAAGGAAAAGAACTAGTAAGGCTCTACGTAGATTGTCATAGACAGAAAACAAGGGTAAGTCTTTTAGTTGGTGGTATTTGTGTGTGTAATGTGTGTGTGTGATATGTGCACATGTGTAGGTATGTGTGGTATGCTTGTGTACTTGGGGTGTGTGTGTGAGAGAGTAGTGTGCATGTGGTATATGTGATGTGTGTATATTTGTGCATAATGTGTATATTTATGTGTGATGTGTTTATGTGTGTAATGTGTATATTTATGTGTGATGTGTTTATGTGTGATGTGTGTGTGGTGTGTAGTGCATGTGATTTGTGTGATGTGTTTGTTATGTGTGTGCATGTAGTGTGTATGTGGTATTATGTGTAGTGTGTGTGCTTGTGATTTGTGTAATGTGTGTATGGTATATGTGTGTGTGTATGGTATATATGTGGTATATGTGTGTTGTGTTGTGTATGTGCACATGTGCGGTACGGTGTGTATGTGTGTGTGTGTGTGTGTGTGTGTTTATGTGTGTTGCTTCCTTCGTCTGACCTAATCATTCTTGAATTGCATCTTTCTGAGGACAGATCTGAGGCTTGTTTTACATAGATTGGTGGTCTGGCCCTTAGAGGACCATATCTTTCCTCATCTTTTAAAGCTCCATGGAATCCATTGAAATCTCCAGCACAGTGTCCATTTGCCCCTTGATAGGGCTCTTTGACTCTAGGTTTCATGGAAGAACTTCTCAAAGGGAGACTTGAACAGGCTCTTGGGGACAGAAGGGCATGGTAACAGGTGACAAATGCTTTTAGAGGGCACAGGGCTTGCATCCCAGGGACCAGCCTGTTTCTTTCTGGGAGCTGTGGTGTTGGCTCTTTATCACACTTTACTCAAGCTTGGAAGTATCTGGACCTAGGCTGACAGTCCCCTCTGTCTTTCAGAGCAGTCATGTACTGGTTAGAACACTGGAGGGAAGGCGACAAGTGAGGCTGTAGGTTTGCTCCTAGGAGATGCGTGGGCTGCTGCTCTGGGGTTGGATGTTCACAGTAGAGGATTCTTTTGTCCCAATTTAGGAAAAGTCACAGGGTTTTCCCCGTTGGCTTTCTGAAAACCCTCCTAGGCTGCAAGGCTTACTTTAGTTATTGCCACGGAGGAGGAATAGATCTGCAGTTCCTCTCCTGCTTATTATGCTTCTTGGCATTGATTCAAAGTTAATCTTATTACTGTTGTGAAGGGACCTCCCTACGGCGCCCCTGAGCATGAGGATGCTTGAAGCTCCGGTGCCTGAAACCATGATAGGAGCCATAGGAGCTCTCATCTCGGTCCGTCCACACAGCCACCTCTGCAGATGGGTAGGTTGTCATGGTTGCTGAGTTCTCTCACGTAGAAAGAAATACAAGTTCACAGTGACACTTTGTGCTCCTGTAACAAAGTGTCACAGACAGGGTAAACTGAGATTTATTTCTCAGAGCTCTGGTGGCTGGGAAGTCCAATATCGGGGCCGAGGCAGAGTTGGTGTCTGATGAGGGTTCATTTCCTGGGCTGTGTTATTGCTCGGCAGATCTCTGGGGTCTGTTTTTAAGATCACTGATGCTGCTAGGAAGGCTCTGTCTTCGTGATTCACCACCCCCGGCTGCTCCCCATCGCTCGCGTCCCCCGCCTCCCCCCCCCCCCCCGCCACCCTCGCACCAACCGTGACCTGGACGGGTTGAGCTTTCAACATGTGAAATTTGAGGGGACAGAGGCATCATATGGCGGTGCATTAATCATTAAAGCTATGTAAGGGTTAGAATTGGAACTCCAACCTAGGTATGCTTGAAGGATTTACAGGAGATCTTTACACAAGGCAGGTGGGAGTAAGGAGGGCTTTTCAGACAAAATCACTTCATGCTCGTTTAAATTACTCATGATTGCAGGAAGACTAATCTGAAAGAAAGGTTATCTTTGCTTTGTGTTCTTAAGACAAAGCACTTAAAATCCAATCAAACCTGCTAGTCACTATCTCTATCAGGCTAGGTACTAGCCAAAGTGCTTTCAAGCACCTGATCTTATTAAATTTTCTCGATATCTTGTAGGAGAGTGATTAACATCTCCATTGTACAAGTGGGGTCCCTGAAGTTCGTCTTGAATTAGTCTGAATGAGCTGCCATGGGTCAGGTGTTGCCAAAGGTGGGTCCGAATTTTAAGGGTTAATCCCTTCTGTGAGATCAACAGGCTGGGTTTGGGTTCTCTGCTGCTGGGAACAAATTGTTCCAAACTAAGTGACAAAAATCACATCATGTCCTGTGTTCACATTTTCCTTTTGGGTTATGAATTCTGATGGTGCACAGCAAAGTGAGTTCCTCAGTGAATAGGAGGGCACAGCTAGAGCGGCACTAACTATGGGTGGCACCTGGGTGGGACACGTGGGGGTACATATGTAGGGCTGGCTCTTGGTTCTTCTTCATATCTCTTCTGCTGGGACTGGAACATTTCTCTGTATTCACATGCCTGGTGTCTGGGTTGGAAGGCTGGCACAGGTGGGTCTGTTTAGGCATTTTCTCTGCCTGGTCAAACAATATAGTTAGCATCAAGTTATTTCAGGGTTGATAGAGTTCTTTAAAAAAGTTTTTTTTTTTTTTTTTAAATTTTAGGTTTTTATTTTCTGCACATGGGTGTCTTGTCTGCATGTATCTGAGTGTATAATGTACATGCAGTGCCCTCAGAGGCCAGAAGAGGGCACTAGATCTTCTGGCACTGCAATTACAGAAGGGGGTGAGCTGCCAGTGAGTCCTGGGACACAAACACCTGTCCTTTGGAAGATCTTTCAGAGCTCTTAGCCACTGAGCCATCTCTGCAGCCTACATGGAGTTCTTAAAAGGCTGGCTCCTGCTAGGCTTGGTTTCTCAGCCTTAGTACAATGTGAGGCTGGAAGATTCTTTGTTGGGAATGAGGTGTCCTGTCCAGTAGGATGCTTGGCAGTTTTCCTATGCTCTAGTCACAGAAAAATATATCAGGTGTCGCCAGGGAACAGATCCTTCCGCCCTCATGGAGAACTCCAAGGAAACCTTCAAGAGGCTCCAGGAAAAGCTTCAAATCTCACCACCAGGTCTCAAGACACCCAGAGTATCACTAACAATTTCTCTTATCAGGAAGATCACCAAAGCTAGAACAGTATCTCAAAGGAAAGAAAGGAGAATTAGCTCTTCAACAGATGGAACAACAAACAATTCACAGCTCTTTAAAAAAGTTTTGGGCTGGAGAGATGGCTCAGCAGTTGAGAGAACTGACTACTCTTCCAGAGGTCATGAGTTCAGTTCCCAGCAACCACATGGTGGCTCACAAACATCTATAATGTGATCTGATGCATACTGTATACATAATAAATAAATCTTTAAAAAAAGTTTTATTGATTCTTTGTGAGTTTTACATCATGCCACCTTGCAACCTCCCTCAAAACACACACACGCACACACACACACACCAAAGCATAGAAAACATCTCATTGTGGAAACTGTACTATGTCACAGTGGGTTCCATAGAATATCCCTCTGTCCACACATCTTCACTTACAGAAGAGTACCGCAATGAGTCACTGGTCTAGCTTGAGGTCTCTGGCTTCTGTGATACCATCAATATTGCATTCTCACTGGGCCTCCTCCAGGTTATCCTGTTTTCACCCTGTGTCATGGAGATCCTGCAGCTCTGGATTAGCAGGACTGGCCCTGTCACATGTCTCAACCACTCACAGATGATATAGATTTTGGGATGGGCCAACTCAGGGCTCTGGATTCAGGCCTGGGTGGTAGCTGAGCTGGCCAGTATGCCAGCTTTCCCTTATGTGCACTGTCCAGACAAGTTTTCCAGTACTGCTCGGGTAGGCCACCCATTGCCACCATCAGCAGGAAGAAGAGTCAGCTCTCCTGCTCTCATGTCTTTGGGACTGGCTCACCCACTTTCTTGTCTCTAGAGTCAGCTCCACTGTGCTGCCCAGTCAAGGCATGGAGCCCACTCTCCTAGGTGCTGCAACCAGATCTCCCATGGTCATGCTCTTGGGGCTGGCTCCCCATGACTTTGCCATCAGGGCCAGCTTCACTGTGTTGCCCAGGTGGAGTGCAGAGCCTGCTTTCCTGAGTACTGCAGCCAGTGAGGGACAAGCCCAGCTCACTAGCTCTCATAAGCCCAGGGTCAGCTCTCCGAACTGCCACAGGTGGTGAGGGGAATGGGACAGGGGAGGGCATCACTCTGCACTCTCGCCACCTCACAGCAGTCAACTGGCAATGCCAGCTGTCCAGTGCTCTCACTCTCAGGACCAGCTCACCTGGGTCCCCTCGACCAGGGTTAGCACAGCTGTGCTGTCCAGGTGAGATGCAGAAGAGCCAGTGAGGGCAGGGCCAGATCTGCCCAGTCCCTGGACATCTGTGTGTTTCCTGGCAGCTTTCCAGACCATGGAAATCCCTGACTTCTGCTAATGTGCAGTCATGAACCCAGAAATGGCTCTCAGTGGCAGCCTAGGCTGTGACCTCACCATGGTCCCAGATGGCAGGGCTGGGCACTCACAATAGGCTACTCTTCTCCACTCTCAACTCTCCATTTCCATCTCTCTTCATAACGCTCAAGCCGATACACTTCTCTTTCTTTCCCATCCGACCACCACATACTTGCACACTGTGGTGGCTCCCGCTGCAGGCTGGCCACATGGCTGGTGGGCCTCTGGGTAACATCCTTCAGCGAGCTGGTGGCTACAGCCTTCCTGTGCCATGGGAGGGCAAGTCTGTGGGTGGCATGGTCATCTACAGGTCTCTGTCCATCTTTCTCCTCATGTGCTGCATGGCCTGGATTTAACTCGATTTGATTCTTATGTGTCCTAGGCACAAAACAGCTTTGGCCACCAAGCCAGGCATCAAACTAGGATGAACAAAGAACTGCCATCTGCTTTGCCCCTGACTTATATAAGAACAATACTACCAATAATCTGTTGCTTTGCCCATTGTCATGGGGTGTTTTTATTGCTATAAAGTATACGTAACATAAGTTTTATCCTCTTGGCCATTTATAAAGGTAACCATGCATGCCTGATATTGTTGCACTAAAGCCACCCTTATCCGTTTCCAGAAATTTCCCCATTTTTTTTTCAGGCTGAAACTTTCTACCTTTTATACAGTTACTCCCATCTCTTCTCATCCCAGCCCCAGGCAGAAGCCTATACTTTCTGTCTTTATTAATTTGGCTGTCTTGTGTATCTTATGGAAGAAGACCCATGTGGTATTTGCCTCTTTGTTGCTGGCTTATTTCACTTAGCTTATTGCTTCCAAGGCTCGAGCCTTGCACATTGCAGTGTATGCCAGAATTTCTCTTTAAGGCTGGAGAATATTGTAGACATCTTTAATCTCCCACAGCTATTCAATTTCAAAGCCCCATTGGCCTGTAAACAGTGGGAGGCAAAAAATCTACTTTATCTTAGAATTCTGTCTTGAAAATGTTTTTCTAGGCTTGAAGTGTGGACTTGAGCTGAATCAGTCATGGCAATATGGCTCTGGCAGACCTAATAAAATAGGACTTGGGACTGTGGTTTACTCCTATTTGGTGATGTAAATGTTACCTATAATTAGATGGACCTAGACCAGAATTCTTTTACTGTTTGTAGGGAAGTGTGTGCATGTGAGAAATTATCATTGCTGTGTTTACTTTCAGTTGCGAGTTGGAGGGCTATTACAGCCTCAGTGTTTGTATTTTTACCAAATTCACATTTTGGAACTTAACTGTCTGGGTCATGATTGTGGGGCTTTGTTGGAGAGTGGAAGTCTGTGTTTCCGGATATCCTCTGAGCTCTGTATACAGAAACAACACTCTCTTTCTCAGCGGGGTCCTCTCTCTGAACCCAATAAACTCTAAAGAGTGTCACACAACCAACAGGGAAGATTGCAAGCCTGACTCTTTCCTGATAGAACCTGTTCAGCAAGCACCTGAGGATTCCTGGAAATACCTCATCCCATGCTAAGGACATCCTAGCTTTCAGCAAATGACCTTTAATGGTACCTAGAAGTTCTTCCTCCACTCATAGGATAATTAAGTACTGTGTTCTCCTTGTGATAGGGCCCATGCTATTGCATGTAAATGAGGTACTGTACCACTTCATGTAAATCATGTATCCTGGCATCTCTTGCCCCAGCGAATCAGACATACTCACCCTCAAATCCCTCCCCACTGCCCAAGGTTTATAAATCCCTGGTTCACAAATAAAGGCTGGCTTGCCTTTTCACTCCCTGCCCCGGCCATGACTATCTGAGCCTCATCATTTATTCTGGGGAAGAAAAGCAGCTGGATGTCTGGGTCTTGCTGATGGTCAGGCAGCAATGGTGGAGCTGCCTTGGCAGCCACTGAAGCTTGCTCCATCACCTTCCTTCTGCTTCTACCGGCTTCCTCTGCTATGCCTAACATGGCAACTTGACAAAGGCTGTAACCCTTTTGGTGTCGTCACAGGCTTGTGGAGATCCCGAGTCTCCACTGCTGCTTGATACCGGCAATCTCATCCTAAAAGAGCTAATTGTAACACTTGGTGGAAAACTCAATTCTACCTCTCTTGGCGAAACCAGGAACCTAGCACACTGGGTTCACCCTGAGCAAACCTCTCCTAGTGCATGGGATTCACCCTGCGCACTCTAAGCAGCCCCTGAGCAAGAAATGGGACCACTGACCTTGAGGTCCATCTGTTCTCATCTGGAAGCAAGCAGCACCTGGACCAGTCAGCCAGCCATGGAACCCAAGCCACCCACCAAATGGTGAACTACAATGATGTTAAGAAGCTGGGGCCTTTGGGACCGGATGAGGTCTTCAGGGTGGGGCTTTCATGGAGTGGATTAGCACCCTAATGAAAGAGACCCAAAGAAGCTTATTTACCTCAGTCCTTTCACTAGGTGAGGACAATATCTATGAGGAAAAGGTCTCATTTGAATGCCTGGCCTTGGAAACCCATTTTGACAAATTGTTATTAACTGGCTATAAATTGCATTATGATCTTAGAATGAACTACAGGTCCTGAACCACAAGATGGCAGAACTCGAGTAAGCTTGGGGATCAGCTGTTTTTTGTTTGTTTGTTTGTTTGTTTGAGGCAGGATTTCTCTGTATAGCCTGGACTTTCTTTGTAGACTAGGATGGCCTCGAACTCATGGAGATTTTCCTGCCTCTGTCTCCCCAAGTGCTAGGGTTACAGATGTGCACCACTGTGCCCAGTAGATCACCTGTTCTTAATGATTCATTTTACTGACAGTAAGAACAGTTAATTTACATTTAATAAGCTCTCAGGCTTGTGTTCATGTGGTTCAATGGAGTACCACATACTTCATTATTTTATTTTTTAAAAATTTATTTATTTATTTTTTATGTGTACAAATGCCTTGCTTGCGCATATGTAAGTGTACAACATGTCTGTCCTCAGAGGTTAGAAGAGGGTGCTGGCTTCCCTGGAACTAGGGTCAAGAATTATTGTAAACTATCATATGGATGCTAAGGAACTGAACCCAGGTTCTCTGGAAGAGCAGCAGTTGCTCTGAACCACTGAGTCATTACTCCAGCCTCTCCATTATTTATGTTAGGATTCTATGTTTTAAGGAAAAAAGGTCACATGAAAATTCAAGAAAATCTCAAGGCCAAAAAACAAAAACAAAACCAACAAAAAACAACAACAACAACAACAAAACAAAACAAAACAAAAAAAACCCCCACCAAACCCAAAAAGCAAAGAACAAAACCCTACTGCTTTTCTAGGTGAGAACCGGAGGCTAGCTCTCATACCTTCACTACTTGTAGTCACTAAGCTACATGTATATTTTATTTACTTGTTTCTGTGTGTATGTGTGTGATAATGCTCATGTGTGAGTGCCATGGCAAGAGTGTGGGAGTCAGAGGATAGCTCTCAGGAGCTGGTTCTCTCTTGCCACCCTGTGGGGTCAAACTCAGGTGGCAGAGCTATACACAAGCACTTTTGCCAGCCGGGCCAACTCTCTGGCCTTACACTTGGATTTAATGGCGTGGTTGTGGAAATTCTGAGTCAGATTCCATAAGACCCTTGGTCTCGACCTCTCTGTATTTCCCCATTACTGCAGGCTTTATAATAGTTGACAAAGCTATAACAGAGAGTGTAAAACATTACTAATTTACATGATTCTATGTATAACTCTCTACCACATGCACTTTGAATATATAAAATCTTTTAGTGTCATCAGGGAAGAAAGCTCAGCAGGTAAAGGTGCTTGCTGCCTCATGATGCCCTAAGACCTGTTAATCCCTGCGTGTTTACCCATGGAAGGAGAACACTAATTCCGTGAAGTTGTTCTCTGACCTCCACACATACACGGGCGAGTGTACCCACATGCACAAATAGACACCATTATAATAAAATGAAAACCCTTTAAAAGCTCTTCAAAAAGTACTGCAGTGGTAAACACATCCTCGTTTTATCATTAGGGACACCAAGATCTGTAAGTCAAGCGCCATGACCACCTTGGCCAGACTAGCAACAGAAGGGTGGGGATGCTAAACATGCCACCATGATATGAAATGTCAAAGTGAAAACAAGGACTCACAGTAGAACTGCTCTGCCTTATTTCCCGTATGCCATAGTTTCTATTGTATTCAGCTTCTTTGGACATCAGACCTTTCTGTGATCTTGGCTTCTCTCTCCACACTGCTTCATAGCATTCAGGAGCCCTAGAAAAGCTTTCTGGAATATTTGTCACATCATCAGAGGCAGTAGGCAATCAGAGGTCTCTTTGTAGAGGGCAAACCAGGTTGAGCATTTGGGGAAGAATGATGTGCTATGCTTAGGGTCGCTGTCTCTATGATAATCTCTTTCTCCATGTTCATTTTCGTAGGTTGAAAATGGACATAGGGTATGAGTCTGGATGTCAGGGACAAGCAGAACCACAGACACTTAGTGATGTGGTGACAATTATTTCTGGGCATCTGAAGAGACAGTGTCAACTTCATGATACACTCACTGTCCCTGCAAGGGTGCTTTTGTAAGGCAAAGTGAAAGGGTCCCTCAGATGAAATTGAGCCAGAAAAATGAAATTTTTTCTATCTTGCCATTTTAACTACTTCATAGCAGGCTTTCTATAGATCGCCAACATCTGGGTCTCTTTATTTGAAGATACAATGTCAATTTAGTATTTTGGAACTCTGGACTCTGGGTGCTTCATGAGACCGTCAGAGGGTTCTTGTACCTCTACCGGGTACTGTGACCTGATGGTTTACCCATACTCGATAGGCATTAAAAAAATGTTCGGTAGGAGATGGACAAATTGTGACTTGCTCTAGATTAGGTGTTACAGGTGTCAACAGTGGAGATTTCAGACTTTTCTTGCTTACAACCTTCATTCTTCCAGGGACTCACAGAGTTGGTGGTAAGAAGAGAGAATAGTCAACACAAAAATTGTCTTTAGCTGTCAAGAGAGGAGAGGGCTAGAAATCATTCCTTGTTATTACTATTTGTCTCCATCAAATCAGTATTGTCTCTTGTTCTACTGGGGCTATTGGCATACCCTGTCTCTCTCATTCTGTTATTATTATTATTATTATTATTATTATTATTATTATTATTATTATTATTATTACTACTACTACTACTCCTCCTACTCCTACACATCAGTCCTTTATTATACTGATCTGGAAAGAGATTTGGTACTTATGCCACAAACGAGTTCTGAACCCACATGGTAGGGTCAAGTAGCTGGAACATGATTTAGACAGTGAGAGACAATAAACTTGGACATGATCAAGGGGCGTGTCACATCTACAAAAACAAGGCAGAGGGATCCTGACTCACAGCAAGACACTCCTGCCCCGTGAGGACAAGGAGTTTTTCCCATTTGATATAAGGAGAGGCTTCTTTCCTGGTGACTCTTTGGGACTATTTCAACTACCACTAGAAACACAGAGAGGCTTTTGTGAGCTGCTATGTGTTTTATTTTATTTTATTTTTTGTAAAAGTAAATGTAACACATAGAGTTGACAGGACTGATCTCAACCTTCTGGGGACAGCAGGTTCCTTTAGGGTCACACAGGAAGTAGTATCTTTTAAACCACCATGAGAGTTACTTTTTGGAATGACTACAGCCCCTGGTCCCCTAAATGCAGAAGAGTGTAGGACAGGCTTCAGGGACAACACTGGGCCACAGCTTCTCCTCGTTGGTCATACCACAGCATAGTTCCTCCCTAATCGATTTCTAAGAGCAGACCTTAGCAAACAAAGGACTAAGAAAAACTATAATTACTGTTTCTCAGCTCTCCTGGAAACTGCACCCCCAGACATGTAAATCTGACTAGATTCTATGAAGGGAGTGGATGCAGGGCGTCAGACACTGAAATGAAAATGTGAGCCCAAGGTCATCTGAAGCTAAAACTCAAACTCAAGAGTCTAAAGGTGTCAGTGTGACAGGCGTTTAGAAATGGTGCAGGAGGCAAGACAGGCAACAGGGAGGGTGTTCTTGGGGTAGGCGTCTGCCTGCTCGCCATCACTTCTTCACCTTATCCTCAGCAGCCACAACTTCCACGGCTTTACACACGATCTCATCATTTCCCAGGAACTCCATGAGCTCGGTGAGCTCCAAGAGCTTCAAGCTCTTGTCCAATTCAGCTCCATGATGGCCTCTTCTGAGAGAACCTCTACGTGCTTGATGGTGTCTCATGTCACCATGGGCCACAATCAGGACCCATTTCTCCTCCTTGAGCAGCAGCACAACTCCTTTATTCCAAAAGGCTAGTGCTCTGGCAATAGTGTCCTTCAGGCAGTCACAGGAAGTGGGCTGATCTTCAGTAAGGTCTACATATCTGTGGTCCTTACTGATGCTGCTGTGGAAAGGATGATCAGGTTCTACTGGAGGCGGTGGGACATCATAAGATCACCTCCAGATCTTTACCTGCTCCTTACTGTGCTCTGCAGCAGTTTGTGCTTTCCTGAGCTCAGTCAGACCCTATAGCATCACTCACTGGGGTGCCAGGTTCTGACCACTGGCAGCCACATCTGGTCAGTGACACTTGAGCTGACCCAATGGTCCAGATTGCTCTTTTCTGCCTGGGAGTGAAACAGATGTCAAATTCATAGCCAGCATCTCACAACGCCTGCCGTCTGCACTTCGCCTCCAAGCTGTACCCAAGGTACCAGGCATGCTCACTGTGCTAGATCAGTGCCAGCTTGTAGGAGGCCATGGCAACAGGCAGGGGATGAGGCAGTCACTCTCATCCTTTTTATTATTACTATTATACACACTGTTATCTGTGGTTCAAGGGATGGAACCCAAGGCCTCATGTATGTTATGTAATCATTCTGTCACTGGTCTACACCCCAGACCCATTTTTTACATAATAAAATGTTTATAGTCAATATCTCGAGTTGAACTGAGGATCCGCGTCTTGTGAAGGTCAAGACCCTACTAAAGAGCGATCAAGTGAAAGGGTTGATTAATGAAATCGGTGTCTATGGCCAGATTATTCAGCATCACTGAAGAAAGAGTGAAGAGGAAATAGCTTGACTTCCTTCCTCATGCATTTCTTATACTGTGACTGATGGCCCACTTTTAGTTTTTTTCTGACATGAAGAAAGTTCATGTCAAAAAGTACAGTCTGGGAGAGAAAATAGTTTTGCTGAGATTTTGCCATGTTTTATTTCACAGACCAACTTACCCGGACAATAGGTGCCCAGAAATCTGCTTATGCATTCTTTTGTGAGGGTATTACTGACTGTTATCAGAACACGAGTCAAACAATAGGGTAAAGAAGATCATCCCCCACCCCCAACTCCAACTGGTAGACCTCCTTCATGGCGATGGAGCTCTACCTAGAAGGCAGAGGAAGGCGAAGCCACCCTACCTGCCTCAGTATTTTTGACATGGTCCTCTATATAAGAAATATCTGTATAAGAAACAGCACCCAGGGCTGGAGAAATGGCTCAGAGGTGAAGAGCACTGACTGTTCTTCCAAAGGTCCTGAGTTCAAGTCCCAGCAACCACATGGTGGCTCTCAACCATCTATAAGATCTGGTGCCCTCTTCTGGCCTGCAGGCCTACATGTAGACAAAACACTGTATATATAATAAATAAGTAAATCTTAAAAAGAGAAAATAACAACAACAACAACAACAACAACAGAAAGAGTACCCAAGCTATTGGCTCTTCTCTGAGGTCTCCTGGCTCTAACTGAAATTGTACCCCTAAGTGGGTCTTCAGCATATAGACAGCAGATCATGGACTTACCTCTCGCGTTCCTCATGATGAGCAACTGTTCTTTAGGAAGGATTTGACGTCTCTGGGTAATCTTGGCTCATGTAGACCCCTACTTGTATGTGATGAGTAATGTTGATGGTCAATGTGACAGGACCTAGAATCACCCCGAAGATGGCTCTTTGAGGATGTCTGTGAGAAATTTTCTCAATTGGGTTTACTGAGGTAGGAAGACATGCCCAAACTGTGACAGGCAGCACTGTAGCAAAGGCTGATGTCCCAGACTGAATAAAAAAAGGCAAGCTTACTACCAGCATTCATTGGTCTGTGCATCTTGACTGCAGAGGCAATGAGACCAGTCATTCAACCCCCATTACTGCAACCCACTTTTGTTCCTAGAATTGCTTCATGTCAGGCATCAGGCCGCAGCAACATGGAAATGAACTAAATGTAGTGAACCAGAACCATCGTGAGTGGGCTCTTGTTAATGCCATAACTGGCTTCTAATTCTAACCTTTCTGATTACTAGACGGGTGGTTCAAGCAAGGTACTCAACTCTCCTGAGTATCCTAGTTGCTTCTAATAAACAGATAAAACAAGCATTGACCATACCTGAGGTTTTAATTTGCCACCTGTTTTAGTTAGGGTTTTATTGCTGTAAAGAGATGCCATGGCCATAGCAACTCTTATAAAGGAAAATAATTAATTGGAGCTGGCTTAGAGTCCAGAGGTTTAGTCTATTATTATCATGGTGGGAAGCATGGCAGCATGCAGGCAGACATGGTGCTGGAGAAGGAGCTGAGAGTTCTACATCTAGATCCGCAGGCAGCAGGGAGAGAACTGACTTGAGCTCCTGGGACCTCAGAGCCATCCCCTACAGTGATATATTTCCTTCAGCATGACCACACCTACTCCAACAAGGCCATACCCTCTAAGAGTGCCACCCCCTCTGGGCCAAGCATTCAAATGCATGAATCTATTTGGGCATACCACCCATCATCCAAATGATGTTTTATGATTTCTAATCAGTCGCGCGCAAGCTCCTAAGCCAACCACAGTGATAGTTTAGAAATAGTTATATGGGGTGCATTCCTGGCCAAGAAGATGGGGACACAGTTTTGCTTGCCAGTGCATCTGGATATGAGGTGTTGAGCTATTGTGACCATGTGGTGGCCACAAAGGGTCAGAGTGCCTGAGCACAGTAGAGAAATGAGGAAGCATTTGGGGCTTCTCTTAGCAGCACCAGTCACGGAGTCTCCTTTGGACTTCTAGTGTATCAGAACTTTCCCCATGGGTTAAACTCCGTGGGCTGGCTTTTCTGTTTCCTGAAGTTGAAAGACCCTTAAGCGATATACTCAGTGTTGTTTGAGTTCAATGGGTAGTAAATAAATTAGCCTATATGAAAGTCTTCACACATGGCTTGGCGTTCAGTAAAGAATCGATTAATGTTAACTTTAATACAAATATGACAAAATCCATTATGTCTGTCACTGGGGATAGTTTAAAGTATAATTGTTGTTTTATTCAGTTTTCCAGAGGATTTTTTACA
Organism: Acomys russatus; assembly: GCF_903995435.1. NCBI lineage: Eukaryota > Metazoa > Chordata > Mammalia > Rodentia > Muridae > Acomys > Acomys russatus. The sequence goes on along the minus strand of NC_067153.1, from coordinate 23,824,597 downwards.
AGTCAGAAAAGTAAAAGAGGTGAGGTCAGTTGTGGACAGAAAAGTTGACATTCCCCTCCCTGTACTCATGGCTAAGAGTCTCAGAAATGCTACAAAAGAGCTCCATCATTTCAAATTCTCTTCACACTTATTACTAAATTGTAGTCCCAGGGGCTTGTATCATTTTCACTGCGGTGAACAAACATGGGGAAGTGCCTCATCTACTTCATGCTAGCTGCTGTGATAGTTAATTTTGATCATCAACTTTGATTGGCTTAGGAAGTCCTCAGGGCATTAGGGAGGCACATCTTTGGGTGTGTCCATGCAGATGTTTCCAGGGAAGATTGACTGAGAAGCGGATCCACATCTCACTGGATGACGTCATAGGCTGAGGAAAAAGGCTAAAAGAGAAAAGCGACTGCATGTTCCTGTTGTTCTTTTTTTTTCCTCTATAGTGAGGCTTTCTTAGACCTGCCAGTGACATAAGTAATGTCATAGAGGCTTATTAATATTTTAAAGATTAGGCCTTTTGCAGTCTCCCATCTTCCAACCACTGTAACCTGACTAATCTTGGCACTACATCCTGGCCCCAAGGTCAGGTCTTCCTCTCTGCTGCACTCTGGTGCCCTCTGTTCACCTCTGTGTTCACTAGCTGAATCTCTCATCTCTCAGTTTTCCAAGAGTTCCACTCTCAGCCCAAATGTCCACCATCCACTTTCTGTTCAGATATTGGCTGCCAGCTCTTTATTACAGCCAATCATTTATAATTCTAGATTGCCTTAGGCAGGTAAGGAAGAATGAATATTTACAAAATAGAAAGGGAGGTAATGGCACATAGAAATGACAATACAAGAATCCTGCCAGCATTTAGCTTTCTGATGGTACAGAGTAAATAACTGAATATATGGAGACACACCTTCACACATTGTACCCCAGCATGCCTCCACGGGGCTGTGAACCTGTCTGCTTGCCGCAGCAGTCGGCCCGACTTTTATGACTCTACTGTGAAGGATTGAATCTCTTGAACTGTGAGTTAAAACACTTCCGTTCTCATAGTTGCTTCCTGTAGTGAATTTGGTCACAACATCAAGCAAAGAAATAACTCACCAGTATGTGGAATTACTATTTAAAACAATGTTTTCCTTGTAAGCAAATTAGGGAATCATTTTAGTTTTGTTTTTGTGACTAGTAGGCCTTAAACATCTTGGAGTCAAAATATTTTGATGTTGTCTGAAGTTCTGAAGTGCTTTCTAAAATGGGCTACAGGCATCTGGGAGGGTACTCCCCCAATTCCTAGGTAATATATAGTAGTTTCCTAATCTGAAATAATTAAAAGGTTTGAATAATATATCTTCATGTTATCCTGGGTCATCCAGAATTTCCTGGATATGTTTTATCTGAACCTCTTGAGTGACTGTTCAGGTAGCAAATTGTCTCAGTCATTTTTTTTTTTTTTTTTTATTTTGGAAGCTGCTAACCTGCACTTCCGGTTCACTCAGGTAATTAAGTTTTATTCCTTCTCAAGTCTTTGAGGGTGTTGAAGAGCAGATAGTTTAGTCTTACAATTAACTTTAGTAGGTTAGGGGTTAAGATGTTTTTAGGTCTAGATAGATATTTTAAGTTATTAGAGATAAGATATGATAGACATTGATTTTCATTCAGAATTTTAGACTCAGCAAGATAGGAAAGATGTTTACTTCAAGTTTGCCAAATACAAAAAGCCAAATCACTATGAATATAGCATTTATATAATTCCTAATTGTTTTGTGGTTCTTCCTGCTGTATGTAGTTTATTTTATTTTTGGGTAATAATAGAGATGTATATGTAAAAATAAGTATAATAAAAAAGAATAAATGACAAAAAATAAAAAAATATGGAAAAAAAATGGTAGCCAACACCATGGATAGAGTCGCCTTACCAGTGCTCTCCCTTATATATATTGGAGCCCCATGACACTGCTTTACAGGACCTTTGTCTACATGAAGAGTCTGAGCTAATCCCCATCTTTTTGCCTCCTCCTCCAAATCCATGGTCGTTTTTGCAATACAATACCCTGGCTGGACTTGCTAGCCCCAGTCTTTTGCCTTGGACTAATACTTCCTTCCTCCGAGTCTATACTAAGATGCTTATCAGCCTGTAGAGACCAAGTCTCATTGGGGTCAAGCATCCCAAGACTGTTTACACGTTGGGCCCAGACTAAGGCAAGACTACGTTCTCTTCACACTTGACTGTCCATACAATGTTACTTGTAGTATGTTTTCAGGGATAACTGTTTGACACTGACCAATTGATGTGCTGTTCTCTGGAAGTACACCCATCCTACTCCCAGCTTTCCTCAGTTGTTTATAGACCTTTGTGTAGGGTTGAGGCCTCATAAGCTTTTCCCCACCCAGTTTGGATTGTTCATTGGTGTCATTCTTGTTCACTCACATTTGGGCGGTCATGATGGCGAGACTTTTTGCTTGTAGCTTCTGATATTACTAGTAGATACAAGATCACATAAAACTCCCCGATCCTCTGGCTCTTACAGTCCTTTCATCTGTCTCCCATATGTTCTCTGAGCTTTCTGTATGGGGTGGTTTTGTAGATACATTCATTGGTACTGGGATTCACACCTCTGCATATTGATTGGTTAGGGTTCTCTGTAGTGGTCTTTGTTGCAAAGAGTTTCCTTGATGAGAGGTGAAGACTACACTTATCTGTGGGTATAAGGAAAAATGTTTATAAATTGTTGTTAGGGATTGTATGATTTTTTTCAAAAGAAATACCATATTGGCCTGTAGAAGGACTATCTACAAGGTTCCCTGACAATCCAAAAGACACTTATCCTAGAACTCTGTGGCACATCTGGCCAATCACATAATAAAGACTGGAAGTAAAGGATTCAGATCCCAAAGAGAGAAACATAATCCAAAAGTTCTATTATGTTCAAGGCTAGGTGTACCTTGAGCAATAGTGTTGGTTGCAGAATTGTCTCCAGTAAATTAGAAGGATGGTGTCCTAAGGCATGTGGTTCCCTTTGTCTGAGCCTAAGGACACTAACTGCTATCACAGAACACACAGCTAATTACACTTGTGACCTTCCCACGTTCCAGGTCCGGTAGTGGGTGCTTCACAGGGATTTGAGTATTCAACATTTTGTTTTGTAAAGGTGGTGCTTGGATGCCATCCTAGTTCTTTTGCTGTTATGAAATACCACAACCAAGGGAACTTATAAAAGAAAACATTTAATTGGGAACTTGCTTACAGTTTCAGAGGATTAGTCTATACCCATTATGGCAGGGAACATGGCAGCAGGTGGATAGGCAGGTTTGGTGCTGAAGTAGTAACTGAGAGCTTACCTCTCATTTGCAAGTTTCAAGGAGAGAGAGAGAGAGAGAGAGAGAGAGAGAGAGAGAGAGAGAGAGAGAGAGAGAGAGAGAGAGAGAAAGAGAGAGAGATTAGGCCTGACCTGGGGTTTTTGAAACCTCCTCAGTGACCCACCTCCTCCAACAAGGCCACACCTTCTAATCCTTCCCAAACAGTTCCACTAACTGAGGACCAAGCATTCAAACTATGGGTCTGCCTATGGGGGCTGTTCTCATTAAACAATCACAGGTGCTGATGGATGGGCTTACTCAGGCAGCCTGAAGCAAAGCCCAGGTGGTATGTAGCTCTGTTGTACATCTGAGCGTCCCAGTTTTTTTCCAGCTCTTTGTGTACATCTAAGCCTTCTACTTGCTCCTCCCTTAAACATCTTTTACTTTCAGAGTTTTCCTTGTCTGCTCTTTACCATTAGATGTCTGACTCATATCAACATTTTACACTTAATTTCCAGTCACCACCAGGCAAGCTCATCTTTCTGACAGTGATGCATATTCACGCATTCAAGAAGACCTTTTCAAACACTTAATTATGGCTGAACAAGGTTTCATTTTAGCAGATGACTCTGAAAGTGGCACAATAGCAGTGTCACACTCGGCCACAAAGGGCCACACTCCCTGTGTGGAGGCCTGCATAACAACACTTTAGTTTTAAAAAGCTTCCCCACGGACTCACCCTAAAAAGTGCTTTCTTCTATCATTTTTCTAGAAAGATGTCAGATGAACATATCATTTCTGAAAAAGGGACTCTACATTTAAATATAACAATTGTCAATTGTGTCTCTTTCATGACTCTTGATCTTGTCCATTTACTCCCTTTCCTGTTGGAATATGCAACAGTGACAGATGAATGGCAAAATGAAAAAGTTCTCATGGCTGTGGCCATCTCCAAATTGTGACATTTATTTTTAAAATTTAAAGATAATGTTGATGTGGCCTAACCAATTCTTTTGATATCTCTGAAAAACACAACTAGGAATGAAGCCAGGAAATTTTACTTGAACACACACACACACACACACACACACACACACACACACACACACACACACACACACAGAGTCATAATTAGGGTTTCTAAGGCTGTGATGAAACACCATGACCAAAAAGTAAACTGGGGAGGAAAGAGTGTATTTGGCTTATACTACCACAGCACTGTTCATCATTAAATGAAGTCAGGACAGGAACTTAAAAACAGGGCAGGAACCTGGAGGCAGGAGCTGATACAGAGGCCATGGAGAGCTGCTGCTTACTTGCTTCCTTCTTCTGGCATGCTCAGTCTGCTTTCTTATAGAACCCAGGACCACCAGCCCAGGGACAGCACCACCCACAATAGACTGGGCCCTGTCCCAAGGATTACTAATGAAGAAAATGCCTCACAGCTCGATCTTATGAAGACATTTTCTCAACTAAGGTTCTCTCCTTTCATAGAACTGTAGTTTATCTATCAAGTTGACGTAAGATTAGCCAACACTCTTTAATACCACTCTCAGCACTCTGCTCAGAGTCTGGATGCAAGTCCCAGAATCTGTCCCAATCCCTAGCTTGGTGGAGTCTCTCAGAGGACATCTATGTTGGACTAATATCTACTTATAAGTGAGTATATACCATGCACCTATTTCTGGGTCTGAGTTACCTCACTCAGGATGATCTTTTCCAGTTCCATCCATTTGCCTGCAACAATTGGGATGTATATGAATAAATTATAATAAATAAGTAAACAAATAAATGACTAGCCAACACACACACATTTTTAAAAATTAATTTATTCTTGTTACATCTCAATGGTTATCCCATCCCTTGTATCTTCCCATTTTTCCCTCTCTCCCTCCCATTTTTCCCTTATTCCACTCCCCTATGACTTTGCCTGAGGGAAATTTCTTCCCCCTGTATATGCTCATAGGGTATCAAGTCTCTTCTTGGTAACCTGCTGTCCTTTCTCTGAGTGCCACCAGGTCTCCCCCTCCAGGGGACATGGTCAAATATGAGGCACCAGAGTTCATGTGAAAGTCATACCTCACTCTCCACTTAACTGTGGAGAATGTCCTGTCCATTGGCTAGATCTAGGTAGGGGTTTAAAGTTTACTGCCTGTATTGTCCTTGGCTGGTGCCTTAGTTTGAGTGGGACCTCTGGGCCCAAATCTGCCTATCATAATGTTCTACTTGTAGGTTTCTAGGACCCTCTGGATCCTTCTACTTTGCTATTCTCCCATGCTTCTCTCATCTAGAGTCCCAATAGGATGTCCTCCCCTCTGTCCCAGTTTTCTGGTAAGTGAAGGCTTTCATGGGACATGCCCCTTGGGCTAGTATGCAGATATAAGTGAGTATATACCATTTGAGTCTTTCTGCTTCTGGGTTAACTCACTCATTATGATCATTTCTAGCTAAATCCATTTACCCACAAATTTCAGGAATTCCTTGTTTTTAATAGTTGAGTAGTATTCCATAGTGTATATGTACCACAGTTCGTTTATTCATTCTTCTACTGAGGGACACTTAGGCTGTTTCCATGTTCTGGCTATTGTGAATAAGGCTGCTATGAACATAGTTGAGTAAATTTTCTTGTTGTGTGCTGGAGCATCTTCTGGGTATATTTCAAGGAATGGAATAGCTGGGTCTTGAGGAAGCCCTATTCCCATTTTTCTGAGATAGCACCAGATAGATTTCCAAAGTGGTTGTACTACTTTGCATTTCCACCAGCAATGAAGGAGTGTTCTTCTCTCTCCACATCCTCGCTAGCATGTGATGTCACTTGAATTTTTGATCTTAACCATTCTGATGGGCACACACACATGTTTAAGCACAATTTTGGTGTGTAATTGTGCTGTCAGTCTTCCACTGGTCAGATGGGTTTGCATTGAGGAGGATCAGTAAGAAATTTGTCATTTTATTTCCTTTTTTTTTTTTTTTCTAAAGATGGTGTGCAAGGGAGCAGAAAGCTTGGCATTCAGCCGCCAAGCCTGTGGCTTGAATATTTTACATCTGTCAATGGAATTCCTTTTGGCATCTTATCAGAACACAATGAATTTGATTTTGGAGAGGCGGGGAGATCCTCTACAGTCTTCTTCTCGGCACAGAAACAGCTACTGTGTGGCCCAGCGAGTCACTTTGAATTCCTTTGCTCAGGGTCTCATCCTCACTAGTAGAGCGACACTTTATGCCTTCTCCAGCTTCTGACATTTCCGTTTGATGTGGTTCTATTGAAAGGGAACTGTAGCGCCTAAGATTCCATTTAAAGCCTGTTTATTGTAATAAGCAGATACTGTGAGGGCTGCTAGTCTGAATCTCTGAGGGATGAAGTGAATGAATTCAAAAAACTATATTTAGTGGGGATGAAATAAGCCAAGGGAATTGAATTGGTCTCAGCAGGGAGAGGACAGCTATGGAAAAGGGGGACTTGCGTGCTGGCCATCCAGCCTGCTCTACTGTGAAGAAGGAGGATAGAGGAAGGCTGGTGTTACCTTCCCCCTGGGTGATACAACATCAAGACCAGTGCTTACAGAAAGCAGAAGAGGGAAGCGTTCTGTAACCCCGTGAGTCTTCTGTCACTACCACCTGTCCCCCAAGTGCAGGATCCCTCAATAAGTCATCAGAGTGGCTTGTCTGGCAAGACAGCTGAGGTTCACAGGGGGCAATGTGTCATCCTGCAATCGCATCATATCAAGAGCTGGACTTGAACCCAAACCTCTTATGGTCTTGATTATGCTGCCTGGTCTTGCTGTAATACTGGAGAAGACCTATTGCGAGAAGTTAGGCAAAGCACTGCTGGCAGGAGAAGCTTGTACCCTACTTAGCCCTTAAGCTGGATGATCTCCAGGTCATTTCTATTTCTAAGTAGGTGTTGTGTAGCTTTTGAATTGAGACAGTTCCTTCTAGAATGTTAAGACCCAGGGAGCTCTTGAAACCTAAAAGGTTCATATCAGCCTGCCCCAAGGCTTTATAAGCAGTAGCGACTCCGGTGGAGAGGACACGGTTGATGAGCTCAGGTATGTGCAGGTGATGCAGGGAGGCCTGTGGATTCTGCGTCCACGAGGCCTCATCTAGACTTAGATGGGCTTTTTGGTGATGCAGCTGTCTTTAAGCCACCTGTGCTCCTGTATGTAATATGTCTCATTCACATTCCCTTGAGTGATCCCAGCACACAGTGGTGCACTCAGCTACGCCTAGGAGGACTTGATCTGTTTTCAGTCTCCCATCTGGGGTAAGGAGAGTTTTGTTCACACCTCCTTAGAAAGTGACTCTAACTTGTGACTCTGTCTCCTTGCTGACACTAAACAGAAAAAAGGAAAACATATACTTTAGTGCTACTATGGAGAATTTCATCATTAAAAAAATAAAGTTCTTTGCTTAAGCCAGCTCTTTCTTCAAGGGCTCCCATATGTCTTAGCTTCCACACTTGAAGGACTTCTCAGATTGGACCGATGTAATCCATGCATGTGCCTGCCTCTCCTGCTAGGTTTTCTTCAAAGACTGTAACAGTTGCTTTTCATGTCTTTTCCTCTTCTGGCAGCTCTTTAGCTGCTCTCTGAGAAAGTCTCATGCCTGACACTTCAATATTTTTAGAGACAATGAACATGGAGATTTATTTTTTTAAGACAAATAATCAATCTAAGGGATGTTACAAAAATTCCAGGTAATATATAGCTAAAATTCCTCACTGCTAACTTCACATGGATGGTGGCTCCATGTGTGTGAGGGGTGCAAAATGGGTATGGATATAATGTGGCAAATAAGATTGACAGATAATTAATATATCAATTAGCAAATGTAAGCTGAGGCTTTTCAAAAGGGCTAAGAGAAAAAAAGTTGGCTTGTGTTTGAATAGCTGCATGTTTTTGTGTGGGTGTGTGCCTGTTTACGTATTTCAGAAGCCAAAGGACAACACTGGGGGTATTGTTTCTCAGGAGCTGTCACTGTATGAGGTGTGAAAAAAATGTCTACCTACCTAAGAATGGGCACCAGTGAAAAGGGAACAAGTGATTTTACCAAAGTTGAACTTGGTGAACCAGTGAGTTTATTAGAGTTACATACAAGAGTGTTGTTGGTCAGGGATTATGTACAGAAAGCATTAACGTGCTGGCTAATTTTATTTTAGCTTGAAACAAGATAAAGTCATTTGGGAAGTTGTAGCCTCAATTGAGAAAATGAGCCCCATCAGATTGGCCTATGGGCAAGCCTGCGGTCCATTTTCTTGATTGGCGATTAACCTGAATTTTGAGGACAGAATTAAGGGCTTCCTGTTTGTTTGTTTACTGGCTAAACTAAGAAAAAAATTAGAGTTTATGTTTAGGATAGGAAAGATACCAAAGAACGCATATGCGTGCTATGTAGGCCAAGTGGTAAGCTACAAAGCTGATGTTAAGGGAGGGAGACAAAGGAATTTAGAGAGTCATGTTTTTCTGTGTGGCCCACCCCTGAACTTTTCTGTCTAACCTCTATGTCTTAGTTTTGTTTCCTGCTGCTGAGAAAATACTCTGACAAGAGCAATTTGAGGAATAAAGGGTTTATTTTGCTCAGTTCAGGTTACAGCCCATCAAAGCATGGAAGCCAGAGCAGCACGGACTTGAAGGAGTTTGCCAAGTTGCACTCAAGAAGCAGAGAGCAGTGGACGCACCCTGCTGCTCAGCTCCTTATAAGCCCAGTATCCACCACCATGGAACTGCGCCATCCACAGTGGATGTACATCTATTTGAATTACTGTAACCAGCAAAGTTCCCTACAGGAATACCCAGGCTCTCATGTCCCAGATGATTTGACATTCTGTCACGTTGACAACACTAACTAACCATCACACCCTGTATTTTTTTTTTTCTCGGATTTTCCTACATATTTGACCAAAGTTATTTACTTGAGAATTGTTCTAAAATTGTGACCCAGCTCCTTAAATTTAGAAATGGCCCTTTGTCTCAGATTTTGCTAGTGAAACCATTCTTTGGAGCTTTGAGAATTGACACACATGCACCATCATCACCATCATCATCATCACTAGCAGTAGCAACAGCAACAACAGAAACAACACACATGCCAATTTCAGTGAACAGGTCCTTAAGTTAGAGAAAGGCAAGCCCACTCAAGGATGATGCTCTCTAATCACAGACCCAGTGTCCAGTGGAAGATGCATCGGCAGCACAGAGAAGAGCAAACAGTTGAGGACTGGAAAGGCTCCAGTCCATGGTCCTCAGAGTCCCAGTCAGTCCTTAGGCTCAATTTAGCATAGTTCTCCACTGTGAACCCCTGTGCTGGAAATTGATGTTAGTTGACTCCCTGATGAAGAGTTGTTATGATGGTCTGAATAGGAAACGCCCCCCCCCCCCCATCAACTCATACTTTGAAAGCTTGGTCCCTTGCTGATGGAGGTGGGACAGTTTTTTAAGAGGTGAGGCCTAGATTAGGGAAGATGGCCACTGGTACCTGCTCTTGCAGGTCATACCAGTCCTCTTGTTTCTTCCCTTGTTATTTTCTGTCTGCCAAGAAGTCATCAAATCTCTTGCCACATGTTCCAAGCACAGCACAAAATGACCATGGACGAAACTGCCCCAAACAGTGAACCTGGAGAAATCCTTCCTGCCTTAAGCTGTTGATGTTAGGGATTTGGTCACAGAGATACATTCATCACAGCATCCTTTTTCCCCATGTCCACCTTGGATTTTTCACTTGGATTGAAAGGGTAGACTTCTCAGGTTCATTTATTTTTATTGGACTGGGACCTCTTTTATCAAAAATATAATCTCAATTATGGCATGGAAATCTCTGGATGATGTTAAGGGAGGGAGACAAAGGAAGTTATAAAAATGTTTTTCTTGACAAAACCTGCTTTGTCTGGTTGCAAATTTCTGTTTTACATATCTGCCCAGGAATAATAATTCTTTTCTTCCTTGAAGACCTGTCTTAATTTTCTTACCTACACCTTAGGCAAGGCAGATGGGCGATTTAGATTGATTTTACAGATTGCACAGGCAGAAATATGAAAGGAAAAAAGCTCATTAATAGCATGAAATATTACTCTGGTAATTGTTCTTATTTTATAGAAAAGGAATCAGAGGCTCAGAGAAGTTAAGTGCTGTTCCTAACTCACCGATGATAAATGACAAAGGCAAGATTGAAGTCCTCAGCGTATGCCATTTTAAAAGGAGTCAAAATTGCTGCCTAAAGGAAAAGGAGATGTTGGAGCTCTCAGAAGAGGAACAATGGCTTGACAGAGAAATCAGACAAGAAGGAAAGCAGAACCCATGCAACCTTCCTGCACTCTCTGCCCCGTCCTGGCCATGGCTCTGTGTTTGCAGCACTTCCATGTGAGGGCTTGCTCTCCTTTCCCTGCCTGGTAAGTTCACAGTGATTTTTATTTTGTGTAAATTCTTGGTGCTGAGTTGTTTCCCCCTTTTTCTCTCCCTTCTTTTAGTCTTTCAAGATTTATTTATTATGATTATTGTCGTTGTTGTGGTTTGTGTGTGTGTATGTATGCCACCTCTATGTGAGCGCCTGTGGAGGCCATAGGGAGTATCTGTGAAGCTGCCTAAGTTACAGATGATTGTGAGCCATCTGACATGGGTGGTAGGAACTGAACACCAGTCCTCTGGAAGAATTGCTCTTAAACTGTTGAGACATGTCTCCAGGCCTCTTCCCTTCCCTTCTCTTCCTTTCCCTTCCCTTCCCCCCTTCCCCCCTTCCTTCCTTCCATCCATCCTTCCTTCCTTCCTACTTGCCTTCCTTCCTTCCTTTATTCCTTCCAGGAAAAAGGCTGTGGTGGTTTGAATAAGACTGACCCCTCATAGGCTCATGTACTTGAATGCTTATTCATCTGAGAGTGACACTATTTGAAAGGATTAGAAGGATTAGGAATTCTGGGCCTGTTGGAAGTAGTATGTCATTGGGCTTTGACATTTCAAAAGCCCATGCCCAGCTCAGGTGTTCCCTTTCATCCTACAGATTAGGACATAGCTCTCATCAACTGCTCCAGTACCTGCTTGAATGCAGCCATCATGGTAATGGACTAAACTTTTGAAACTGTAAGCAAGCCCCCGCTTACATGTCTTTTTAGTACAAGTTGCCTGAGTAATGGTGTCTCTTCACAGCAATAGAACAGTGACTTGAGACACAGATTAAGTTGTCTGTCTGTGGGACACAGTCTGACTTAGGCACAGGGATATCCTGGAATATTAGGACCCATGATCTTGGGGTGAGACCTCCAAAGTCTTTGTAGAAAATTTGTGGAGAGGATTGCGATTTTTCAGAGTGATGCAACTGAGAGTTAGGAAGCCTTTTAACCTGATTTCCCTAGAGGTATCCCCAGCAGACCTATTTAACCTTCTCCCACTCCATGCACTCCTGGACTATAATGACTATGGCTTTTTCATTTCCTTCCATTTGGAACCTCTCATAGTCCCCACTTCATAGAAACGATAGGTGAATGGTTTATTTGACTTAGGTATCCGAGTAAATGGATCTAATAGAATTCAGGGGTAGAAGTCTCACTGAAGAAGGCTTGGGAGGAAGCTAGGATGGAATTGTAGAAATAGACATTGGCTAGGTAGTCTGGAAATGAGCATTGCATGGAAGCATGGCTGAGTGTGAATTTCATGATTATGTTGACGAAAAGGTACGTGACATGGAAATGTGAATGAGCAAAGAATAAGGAGAGGGTTTGAAGTAAATTTTGTTTGATTATATGTTCACTCTGTAATACAATATCAAACTGTTCCTTTAGCATAAGCACTTTATCTCCTCACCTGTAACAACTGCAAATTCACATTGCTTCCTAAAGTCATCCAGAACATTCTGGAGCTTTCTGTGTACAGTTTAAAGTTTACAAGGTATTCGGTTAATTTTTATGTGTTAAACTGAAACAAGCTGGGGTCACTTAGGAAGAGAGAACTTCAACTGATGACCTGTCTCCATCAGTTTGACCTGCAAGCATTTTTCTTGGTTAATAATTGATGTTAGAGAGTATGGCCCACTATGGGCAGTGCCACCCCAGGGTGGGTGGTCCTAGCTTGTACAAGAAAGATAACTGTGTAAGCCACATGGAAGTAAGCTAACAATAGTGTTCTGTTAATGTCTCGGCTTCAGTTTCTGCCTCCAGGTTCTTGGCCTGAGTACCTGCTTTGCCTTCCTCAGTAATGGACTAGAAAGTGCTAATCTAAAGCAAACTCTTTCCTCCCAAAGTTGACTTTGGACACAAGTAGAGCACAAGGTGACTATATTTGGCTGGCTGTTACTCAGTCCTCCTAGACTAACTTGTCTTCTCTCCAGGACTCTATGTTCTAGCTATGTTGAGTTGCCTGCAGTTTCCCAAAGGCATTATGCTCTTCCATGTATGTTATTTTCCTTCTAGTATTATTTTCTCCACTTTAAATTTCCTTTCTCATGTCTTTCCTGCTTGGATAAGCTCTCCTTTTAGCACAAGTAATAATATCTCCTCCAGAAAGCCTTTTATGATTCAGCCATTCAGGTTTCCACCATCAATCTACACTTTCTTTTCTTGCTTGCCCCATGTCATATTATAGAACGATTTTGTCTTTAATGGCTGCCTAGATTCTGGGATTTTGGTCATAGGAACACTGTTTTTTGCCTCTGATCCCAGTTCCTTAGCCTGCCTCCTAATGGAATGGCAATGATTTTCTGTCAGCGGAATGAAGCAATAACAGAAAGTGTTTAACCATTTGTAGCACTATTTCAAAACACCACTGCCTGTCTCCATTTTACGCCTTTAAAAAAAAAAGACATTTTATTTTTGGTTGTTTTACTGCTGTTTGACTCTGAAGTCTCCTTTTCCACCACATCACTATGTGGTTCATTTCAGAGCTGTACAGAGTCCTTTGGAGGCAGTTATGGTAACTGAACAGCGATTGCTATGTGGGTGCACCATGTTCCAGTGCTGTATCTGCAGCACCTGAGCAGGTTGTCAGGTTTCCTGTCCCAGCTGCTTCCATCTTCAAGTGATAGTACATAAAGCAGTGATGGACCTCTTTTACAGAGATGCAGCAATGAAGGTGCACTTTTATTACCGTAGAATGAATTTCATGGGATTAAATGCTTCAAACTGGTATTCTTTGGCTGAAGAACATATTTCTGTGACTTCTCTAACCATTTTCTTAATTTGACATTTATTTTTATTTTGTGTGAATGAGGTGCTTGTCTGGAGGCATGCCTATAAACTATCTGCATACTTGGAGGCCAGCGGAGGGTATCAGATCTCCCGGAACTGGAGGTATAGGCAGTTATGAGTGACAATGTGTGTGGGTGTTGGGAATTGAACCCAGGCCCTTTGAAAGAGCAGCCAGTGCTCTTATTTACTGAGCCATCTCTCCAGCAATGTCACCACTCCAAAGTTGCATTCTATAAAGACTATGCAACTTTGAAGTGCTACTGCCATTTCTGTTGTATCTCACTTTCCTGATTGTGTTTTGCTATTGTTACTTGTTTGCTTTGGCTCTAGTGGGGTTTGAATCCAGGGCATGGAGTACACCAGACAGGAGTTCCCCACCGAGTTATATATCTCACTTGGTTTGGCTATGAGTAGAAAGAAATAACGCATATATTGTTTTCAAATTTTGTTTGTGTCTGGTAGTGCACATGTGTGTGTGTGTGTGTGTGTGCGTGTGCGTGTGCGTGTGTGTGTGTGTGTGTGTGTGTGTGTGTGTGTGTGTGTGTTTGTGTGTGTGACTGTATGGAGCCAGAAGGAAACCTCAGATCCTTTGGAGCTGGAGCTGGAGTTACCAGCTTCTCACGTAGCTGCTAGAATTTGAACTCCAGTTCTCATGATAGTGCATCAGGAGCTTTTGGCTGCTGAGCCATATTTCCAGCCCCAGAGCAGGATTTATTACTTTGCTCTATATGAATTAGATATTCCGAATATTTTAGTGTACATTTCTTTTCTTTTTTCTTTTTTTGGTTTTTCGAGACAGGGTCTCTCTGTGTAGCCTTGGACTCACTTTGTAGACCAGGCTGGCCTTGAACTCATAGCGATCCACCTGCCTCTGCCTCCTGAGTGCTGAGATTAAAGGTGTGCGCCACCACTGCCTGGCTTCCATTTCTTTAATTATTATGAGGAACATATTTTCCCCATTGTATTCTGCCAATCAGGTACAGAGAGGACTAAAAATGGAAGAAGTAGAGCAGTAAATATTAATACAGAAAGAGCTGTTACAATTGATAGAGGAATCTACAAAGCTTCCCAAAGAGCAGGAGGGGAGTTAATACCTGTAATCACAGGGGGACACAGTTTCTATTGAGAGAAACATAAGAGAAAACAAAACGAGTAAGAGGGGAGAGATACGGTCAGTGTTAAGTGGGTATTTGATGTGTTGGAGCTAATCGGCTAATTAACTTGGAGGCCTATGGGGGTGAGGAAGTGAAGGGGTAATCTTGAGACAATCTCTTTCTCCCAATTTTGGTGCCCTTGCAAATGTAAGAGGCGAAAGGAAAAGACTGAGTGGATGAGGAAGAGAGGAGACAGAGAATGAGAAAAATCTCCAGGGCCTTGGCTTTGCAACTGACTACTGTGAATGAGCAAATCCACACTGCGACCATCAGAGCTGGCTTCTGCAAGCCAGTGTTTTGTCTTTCCCAGGGCTGGCCCTGATTGGTCCAGGCATTAGCCCTTCTCAGCAGCTGCCCCTCAGGAGCCAGCTCTCTTGCCCTTTGTGCAGGCTTTTGATCAGAGGGTGCCAGGCACTAAAGCCACAGCTAGGAAGCTGTTCCTTAGGGCTTCCCTGGGAAGGCTTCAAAGGTTGGAAAGCAATTTGCAGCTTTTGTGTGCAAGGTCAGGGGATTTGAGGAGGGAGTACTCCAGTTGGTAGGGGAGCTAATTAGGCCTTGTAGCTGTTTGGACCTCACCTTCACTTGAAAGCCCTCTAGGATGATGAGGTCGGGAGGCTGGGGACCGTTTTGGGCTCAGCAGGCAGTGTTCTGCTGCTGTGCAAGTGGCAGGCTTGGGAAATGAGGTCTGGGGAAACCAGTACTTAATGCTCCCTAGGAGATTAGCCAAATGGGCTCCCCTTGAATAGCTGACTTGCAGTTGGCTGGGCTAAGGCACAATACTATAATGCTGTTCAGTTTGGGGAGGTGCCTTCGTATGTGGAAGTATAAATTCTGGACAACTTGGATGGCCGTGTCCTTGATAATAAAAGATATCCACTCTTATCAGTGAATTAGCTGCTTCCATTGTGACAAATGTACTTTTTTTTTTGGTGGTGGTGGTTGGGGAGTGAAATTGTAATACTCTTTAAGTGGTTTTTAAAAAGCAACCTGGGGGTGGGGAGACATTAGTTTCCTTATAAACTGATAATGCCAGGAGAGTATTTGGATGATATGCTGTTTGGCCACTTTTAGGACATACAGGGTAAATGTTGAACTATAGTGGGGGTTTCACTTTTTCAGTTAATAGAGTTGGCTCTAAGTTTGAATTTTCTCCTTGAAACGTCTACAGGGGTGTGTGCCCCTGCACAAGTAACTATCACTCTCGTGCAGAGCTCCATGTGAGTAATCCTGGAATCTCACGAGATTGGGTAATGACCAAACAACTAAGCAAGGCAGAGCAAGTGTTCCAGTAAGGTTAGCTTTTATACCACATAAACATCCCCAGACATGTAGAAGGCCCGAGTTTGAGCTCCAGCACCAATGAACAAGCTAGCAGCTCTTTCTAGTGGTCGCCAATGTTACAAGTAGCAGTGCATGTCAGCCCCCAGCTCCGGCACATTTTAGCCTTCCAATTGTGTTCCATAGGTGGTGTGCAGTGGCACTTGGTTCATTCCTTTCTGGCACCAAGGGTTCCAACAGTGACTCTACTGCTGGCTTAATTAGTACATCTCTGATCTCGGGGCTTGAAGCCACTGGGAAAGACTGCATAAATGTATATATGCTTGCTAAAGAGTTGGGCTAAATGTTACAAGTTAATTATGTAAGGAATCATTAGCTTGACCGACTTCCTTCCTTCCTTCCATCCTCTCACCTGCCCTCTCTTTCTCCCTCTGTCCCTCCCTCCCTGCTTTCCTTCATTTCTTGTGTGCCTTATGTTTCAATCTGCTTTCTCCCCCTGTGCTTTTTATGTGCACTGTGATGCATTCTCAGTCTTCTGCAGTGTACTCAGGACACAAGTGTGCTACTGAAAGGGCTTTGTGTTCTAGTTCCAAATCCTGCTAAGATGACACACTTTCTTTCCCCAAGTGGCTTCTCTGTCCTGTGCTCCTGGGCTCTGCGTCTATGGATTAGGCACTGGCCCAGGATGAGTGGGTGGTCCTCCTTCCCTAGGTGATATATATGGGAGATATTAAACAGACGAAGTAAACCTAATCGGAAAGTAAACATGTATGGCAACAAGGAATTCTGCTTCTCGATTTATGTGGTCTAGCGCTTTTGATTAACTAAGGAAATCTGAAATGTAAGCAAAACTCGGGCCAGGGCACTTCAAATTGAATTCCACCTCTATGAACTATCTCTGTCTCTGTGCACAAACCACAGGAGGGGCCCTGAGTCGTTGTCATTATATTTTTCTTTAGTCCTTTAAGGATACTTACCTTTAGCTATTTGAACATATATGATATAGCCACCTTGTAACCATGGCTAAATCTGCCATTACAGACCTTCAGAAATAGTTTTATAGAGCTGTTTTTTTTTTCCCTTGAGGTTTTTCCTGTTCCTTTGCATAGCATGTGCTTTTTAAAAAATAATTTCTTCTTTAACAGTATCCATGTGTATGGGGGCCACATTTATTCTTCTATCCCATTTATCCTGCTTCTACCCCCCACAGTCCACTATGTTCTTGCCTCTGAATCCTACCTATATGTCTCTTTTTTTAACTTTTGTTTTTGTTTTTTTGTTTTTTTTTTTGGCTAAAATCTTCTTTATTTATTTATTTTATTAATTTATTCTTGTTACATCTCAATGGTTATCCCATCCCTTGTATCCTCCCATTCTTCCCTCCCTCCCATTTTCCCATTATTCCCCTCCCCTATGATCGTTCCTGAGGGGGATTACCTCCCCCTGTATACTCATAGGGTATCAAGTCTCTTCTTGGTAACCTGCTGTCTTTCCTCTGTTGTTTTTGTTTTTGATCCACTGTGTTTGACCAGGGCCATTCTTGTGGGCAAATCAGGACAATGGTATAATTGAATAGTTTTAGGGAGCTTCTCAGACCTTCTTAGCCAACACTTCCAAGGAAAGTATCTCATACCTGACACTGGGATTTCTCTTCAATAATACATGGCTTCTGGATCAACATTTTCCATTCATGCATGATACATCTGTTAAACATCTTAAATATATATACATATATGTATATGATTGCCAGACGATCCGGAGAGTTAAAAATTCATCATGAATCTGGGAGGGGCTCCCCAGGCTCCACCCCTTCAGTTGTTGGCTGTTGAAGAAAGGAGAGGCATTTCTCTTTTGGGGTAACAGTTATTGACCCCATACACATGGAATATGGGAGGCACTGCTTGAACTTAGCTGTTTATTAAAGAACAAATAGGACAAGGAATTGGGAGGGGCATGGAGGTATGTTGTGGAGTTGTGGATGAAACTGGAGGGAGGGGGTGGAGAATAGATATGATCAAGGTACACTGTTTACAGGTCTGGAATAAAAGAAAAATATAAGAATCCAAGTACAGCAGCACACACCTGTAATCCCAGCACTTGGGAGGCAGAGTCAGGTGGATCTCTGTGAGTTCAAGGACAGCCTGGTCTACAAAGCAAGTCTAGGACAGCCAAGGCTACACAAAGAAACCTTGTCTTGAAAAACCAGTGTGTGTATATATATAATAAAAATTCAAGGCTGGGATCTAAGAGAGAGAGAGAGAGAGAGAGAGAGAGATAGAGATAGAGAGAGAGAGAGAGAGAGAGAGATGGAGTCAGGAGGAGAGAGAACACAAAGGGTTTGCCTTGCTGTTGCTGGATGGTCTCACTTAGTATATACTATTTTTGATCCCATCCACTTTCCTAAAAATTTCATTTTCTTTTCTTTTCTTTTTTTCCTGTCCTCCTCCTTTTTAACTAGGACCTATTTAATTAGCCTAGAGCACAATGCTGAGCAATAATTACTCTATCCCAAACCTGTGCTAGTATGGTTTCCTCCCATTCAGATTTCCCACATTATACTTGCTTTTAAATCATCTCCTAGACCAAGTTCATTTCTCCTGCGATTTCCCAGTCTTCTCCTCATGACTCCATCCGTCTTTTTTTTCCTCATTTTTCTTTATTGCTGATTATCCGTTCATCAGCTGTTGGATGGTATCTTCATGTCACATACTAGTCACGTTAACATGTTTTCAGCAATTCTGAAATTGGGATTTTTTTTGTAAGTCACCCAATTCTAAGCTGAATGCCTAGTGTTCTGTGTGCTAGCTGTCTCCCTCCTTGATCCATATTTCTTATTTTTATATTTGCCCAGCTTCCTGTGGCTGCTCTTCTGTATGTATTGATTTTGGTAAAGCAGAGACTTGGGAGGATGTTTTGTTCAAACACCCAGAGCCCATGAAGGCCCTCCTCCCCCTTCCTGCTCATGGGCGTCTTTTAGACGTGGTGTGCAGTCAATGTGCAGGCAATTCTTGACTCCATATTTCTGTGCATTGGGCTACTCATAGATTTTTCATCAGCCAGGGATGTGCTGGGAGATTGGGCAGTGTTCTGTGGCTCTCCTCTCTTTCCTCTCTGAACTCTCAGGCTGCAGTCAGGTCTGTGGACTCAGGCAGAGCTGTTAGATGCTCCTCCTGTCACACACTAAGACTCTCACTTTCTGTCCCCAAATCCAATTTGCCCCCTCTGGAAAAATGACTGCTGAATTTTAATCCTCACTTTCAGAATAGCAGCATGGATTTAGCAGTTGTTTCTGATGAAAGCAGTGACTCTTTACTCGAGTCTGCAACTGGGTGTCTACAAGCAAGGGATACACTGGGCTTCTCTGTCTCCATTGTGTGTTTGTCTCCTTCACTCTCACTTGTGCCTTGCTGTAGTGAACTTAGACTCCAGAAACAAGTCTGGTAAGTGAGCAACCTCCTCTCCCTCTTCTCCTCCTTCTTTCTCTCCTGCTCCGCATCCTCTTTATAGTACTTAGGGTCTCCTACATGCTAAGTCAGTGCCCTAACATTGAATTATATTCCCAGACGGCTTCTTTATTTCTGAGACAGTTACTAGTTGGCCTTGAACTCACTCTGGCCTAAGTTGACCTTAGACTTGTAATTCTCATACCTTAGACTCTTGAGTAACTGTGACTACAAGTCTGTGCCATCAGGGCTAGCTTGGATAGATATCTCCTGACAAAAGCCAACTCTATCTCCTGCACAATTATTTTCTCACTGGGTCAAGGTGATTAACAAGACCACATTCTGACCAGAGATAACCAAGGACAATAAATCCTGCTCCTCCCTCATTTCTGTCCCTTCTCCAGATCATCTGGGTGCTCATCAGTTAGTACTCCCCTAACTGCACAAAGGACACTTGCCCCTCTTGTCTTCTTGGTACAGGTACACTGATTAAAATTTCTATTTCTCTTTAACCATTAATCTTTCTTTTCTCTCTTGGCTGAGTAGCTGGATCTGATTTATTGGGCCATCCAACAGGCATTAAGCATCTGGCCAGGGATGCCTGTAACAAAAAGCCTCTCTAATCCAACATACCAGTAGATAATATCAGTGCCAGCTGTTCTTAGTCAAAGCATATAGCATCCTGTCCCTCTCTTCTACCCCCTTTCTCCCTTCTCTCCCTCATCCTTTCCTTATCTCTCTCTCCCTTCCTTTCCCTTCCCTCCCTCCATCTCTCCCTTTCTTCCTCTCTCTCTCCTTCCCTCTTTCCCTCCCATTAACAGATGCACTCTTTCCAGTTTGTTCTTGCCTTTGTTTGGGTTCTAGTATCTTTTTTTTTTTTTTGATAAAGATTTATTTATTATTATGTATACAGTGCTCTGTCTGCATGTACACCTGCAGGCCAGAAGATGGCATCAGATCACATTATTGATGGTTGTGAGCCATCATGTGGTTGGTGAGAACTGAACTCAGGACCTCTGGAAGAGCAGTCAGTGCTCTTAACCTCTGAGCCCTGGATCCTAGTGTCTTACAGTGATTGTTTATGATAATCTTGTTGACCTTTTGCGTGTAAATACTCAAAGGTTTTAAAAAAAATATTATATTCTTCAACTATTTCAGTGACAGGATTTGAATGTTTTATAAATAATAGTTTGTTTATAATGGATTTGAAAAGAAGAACTGGGACTGGACACAAAGAGTTCTCTTAGGACAAAGGTTGGAGGCTGGGGCAGGACAGAAAGTCCTAATGATGTAGTTGAGGAGTGAAAAGGACTGGACTCCTGCTATACCAGAGTATATACACTGGGAAGGGGCTTTAACAGGTATGCCACAGTTAGCACAGACAGATGAAAGGGAGGCAACTTCCTTACAGTCAAAGTGCTTTGTGTTTGTAAGCCATCTTCTCAAGTGTAGTCCTTTGTTTGTATTGAAGTCTCTTCCTCTCCCAAGCTTATAACATATGAAAAGGAGTGTACTCCCCAATGTCTACCATATTGCTAGCCATGAAATATTATATACACACACATGCACACACACACACACACACACACACACACACACACACACACACATATATATATATATATATATATACACACATACATACTAATGCATATAATTGATTTAAACAGACTGCTCATTCTGAGTCTTAAACCCCAGTTTTGGTTCTAACTTACTTTGCAGCCTCAGTCAAATGGTTTTCTTGACTACAGTTCTTTCATATAATCAGTGGGAATTAAATTATATAATAATGTTAATAAGAAAAAATGCTTTAATTTTTTCCTAAGGCGTGTGATAAAGAGGAACATATAAACCTCAAGTGGATATAATTGGCAAGCCTTAAGTGAGCTCTGAAAAAGTCATTAATTTCTCCAGTAATTGGCTTATGAAGGGAGTTTGATACAGATGAGTTTCCATCTTCACATCACTTGGACAGTAGGTGCTGACTTCATCCTGTGTTCAGAAATGCTTAACAGTTTTCATAGCCAGCGTGTTACTTTTGGAATGAGCACTTTAAAGTGAAGGCTTAAACTGCAAGCTGGATCCCAATACCTCGGGAGAAACAGGCACACCTCAGGTTCATGTCAAATTAACACATGCATTGTGTTGTCACAGCCAGGTCTGTGGGAAGTTAGTATTCTGCTTTGTTTAGTATTTCTGTGTTCTCAAAGTTTTTCTGAAGACCCTCTTAGGAGCAAGAAAAAGCTGGCCTAGAATAGCATTCAGAGCTCTCTAAGTTTTACATAAAATGAAACTTGCTTTCTCTAAATCATGAAACTTAGCAGATGCCATTTCATGGAATGATCTAGAAGACATTCATGGGCATAAACAAACATGAATTTCCCCAGGACTCTAGAGCAAGTTATTACGCAGAGACATGAATATGAAGGAGAGACAGGACACAGACTTAACATCTGGACTTGAGGTCCTTCCTGGCCAGCTGTGCCTCTGAGTTCATTCCTTCTTCTTTCAAAAGATGCAAACCTATTAGATATCATTATTATTAACACAAATAATACATCGTGTGCCTTTGGAAATTCTTTAGATAAAAGCTCTTAACTTGTTAGGAAAAGCCTCTAGAAAACTGTAAAACAGTGGTTCTTAACCTGTGGGTTGCGACCTCTGGGTGTGTTGAATGACCCTTCCGCAGGGGATGCATATTAGATATCATGCTATTAATATCCTAGATATTTGCATTACAACTCACAACAGCAACAAATTACAGTTATGAAGTAGCAATGACAGTAATTTTGTGGAGGAGCTGTATTAAAGTGTGTCAGAAGGTTGAGAACCACTGCTGTAAAGGATGAGTTGAAGGTGGATCTAAAAGTGTGCAGACTAGAACTGGTTGCAGAAACAACCAGATAGACGGACCAATGGCTCTTGAACGACACAGTTCTGACTTCGTCATTAACTCCCTGCCAAAGAAACACACAGGCTGTGAAGAGGCATGGCTGTCTATGTCTGCACCAGAGGATCCCAAGGGCCTCCTTCTCACCTTCCAGTCAGTACACATTTGGCTCTCTTTTCCTATTAATTCCTTTGCTGCCAACCCCTAGGTTGAGTTAGATCTAAATTTCCTCTGCTGACCCCTCTTTGCTGGTGACTGTACAAGAAAGGGTGTTCTCTTTGCAAAAACTGTCGCCATGCATTTGTGTGCCTTGGGCATCAAGCTGTTGTTCTGGGCAGCACTAATAGTTGTCATGTATTTTTCAGGACTCCATAAAACAAATCAATAAGATAAATATGCTTTCTCTGGCCAGATCCCAGGAAATACTGAGTCGTAAGCTAAGAGGAGATGCAGAACAGAAAGGCAGTGGTCATCCAGGTAGCAGCTCCCTGGAGAAACATGGTAAAGGGTGGGGGGTAACCTCTGCTCCTCAGAGTTGGAATTTGGAACTCAAAAGGCAAAACAGGACACACCATTCCAGTCCCTGGCTGCCAAAGCCTGTGCCTGCTGCTGCCAAGCATCTTCCAGGCTTGGAGTGTCCTCCAGCTGGAGAGGGATGTTTCCATCTGCACAACTGCAGGTGGCTATATAATTAGCCACATGCATTTGCAGTGCCGTTGGGAGAAGACAAGTAATGAACCCACCCTTGTTTTACATCTGTGGGGTATTGCAAGGGACTGGAAAGGGGTCTGTTCTTAAAATAAGTCGATCAAAATACTGTCTGTGCTCTAAAGCTTCTGAGGCTGCTTATTTCAGCAGTTACCAGTGAAGTCTAAATGACTGAGATGACAGTGAAAACCAAGCTTGACGTGCATCTATGGTCTCTGCTTGAGAACTTTCTGCATCTTTCAGAAGTCTCCCAGAAGCCACTTGTGTTCTCTGGAGGGAATCACACAGCAATAGATTTTGCTGTGCTTCTCTTGGTGCTTTCTGTCAAAGGGTTGGGTATTAGCATTGTACTTGACTCATTTCTTGCCCTTCCAGACCAGAGAGATGCATGTTTTTCATCTGCCACATCTGCTGAGTGGAAAATAATTTCAACAAGATATGATTCAAATAAAACAATAATTAAACGGGCTGAGGAAATGTATATGTTCTGGAAAAGTGCTTGCTGGGCCAGCCAGCATAAGAACCTGAGTTTTATTCCCAAGAAACCAGAAAAGTAGGTCATGATGGCACATGCTTATAATCCCAATGTTGTGGTTGCAGAGCCAGGAGGATCCCAAGGGCTTCTTGGCCAGCCAGTCTACTCAAAATAGTGAGCTAAAGTTTAGGGAGAGATCCTGCCTCAGAGAAAGTGCTATGAAGGAGCAACTAGAGAAGACACCACAATAAGACACCACAATTTAACATGTGGCATTCACACGCACACTAATATGCATGTGTATGTAACGCATGAACACAGAGACATTTTAAAAAGGCAATTTTCTTTTTTAATTTCTTCTTTTCATTTTTTAAATTATTTAATTAATTTATTCAGATTACAACTCAATTGTTATCCCCTCACTTTGTACCCTCCCATTCCTCCCTCCGTCCCACTTTCATTCTATTCCCCTCCCCTAGGTCTAAGACCCAGGGGGACCTCCTCCCCCACTATATGGTCATAGGCTATCAAGTCTCATCTTGATAGCCTGCTTATTCTGCCTTTGAGTGCCACCAGGCCTCCCCACCAAGGGGAAGTGGTCAAATATGGAGCACCAGAGTTCATGTCAGAGTCAGTCCCCACTCTCCACATAACTGTGGAGAATGTGCTGTTCATTGGGTAGATCAGAGTAGGGGTTCAATTTTTACTACTTGTATTGTCCTTGGTTGGTGCAATAGTTTGAGCAGACACCCCTGGGCCCTGATGTTCTTGTAGATTTCAAGGACTCTCTGGGTCCTTCTATTTCCCTGTCTCCTATATTTCTCCTACCTAGAGTCCCAGTAGGATGTCCTCACATCTATCCCAATCTCCTGGTAAGTGAAGTCTTTTGTGGGACATGCCTTTTGGGCTAGTGCCCAATTATAAGTGAGTATATACCATGTGAGACTTTATGGTTCTGCCTTAACTCACTCAGTATGATCATTTCTAGTTCCATCCATTTGTCCACAGATTTTGGGATTTCTTTGTTTTTAATAGCTGAGTGGTATTCCACAGTGTAAATGTACCATAGTTTCTTTATCCATTCTTTAACTGAGGGACATTTAGGCTGTTTACAGGTTCTGGCTATTATGAATAAGGCTGCTATGAACATGGTTTAGCATATGTCCTTGTGTGGTGTAGCATTTTCTGGGTATATTCCAAGGAGTGGAATAGGTGCGTCTTGAGGAAGTCCTATTCCCAGTTTTCTGAGATAGCACCAGATAGATTTCCAAAGTGGTGGTACAAATTTGCATTCCCACAAACAATGAAGGAGTGTTCTTCTTTCTCCACATCCTCGCCAGCATGTGGTGTTGCTTGAATTTTTGACCTTAGCCATTCTGATGGGAGTAAGATGGAATCTCAGAGTCATTTTGATTTGCATTTCTCTGATAACTAAAGACATTGAGCATTTCTTTAAGTGTTTCTCAGCCATTCAATATTCCTATGTTGAGAATTCTCTGTTTAGTTCTGAGCCCCATTGGGTTATTTGGTCTGGTGGTATTTAAATTCTTGAGTTCTTTATATATTTTGGATATTAGACCGTTGTCAGATGTAGGGTTGGTAAAGATCTTGTCCCAGTCTGTTAGGCTGTAACTTTGTTCTGTTTACAGTGTCTTCTGCCTTACAGAAGCTTTTCAGCCTCATGAGGTCTCATTTATTAATTGTTAGTCTTAAGGCCTGGGCAGTTGGTGTTCTGTTCAGGAAGTTGTCTCCCGTGCCAATGTGTTCCAGGCTCTTCCCCACTTTTTCTTCTAACTGATTTAGTGTCTATGGTTTAATGTTGAGGACTTTAATCCACTTGGACTTAAGTTTTGTGCATGGTGACAAATATGGCTCTAATTGCATTTTTCTACATGTAGACATCCAGTTAGACCAGCACCATTTGTTGAAGATGCTATCCTTTTTCCTTTGAATAGATTTGGCTTCTTTGTCAAAAATCAAGTGACCATATGTTTGTGGATTCATTTCTGGGTCTCCGATTCGATTCCATTGATCAACCAGCCTATTGCTGTGCCAGTACTATGCTGTTTTAATTACTGTTATTGTATAGTACAGTTTGGGATCCGGTATGGAGATTCCTCTGAAGGATCTTTTATTGTATAGGATTGTTTAACTATTCTGGAATTTTTGTTTTTCCATATGAAGTTGAGAAATGTTCTTTCAATGTCTTTAAAAATTGAGTAGGTATTTTGATAGGGATTGCATTGAATCTGTAAATGGCTTTTGATAAGATGGCCATTTTTACTGTCTTAATTCTCCCAATCCATGAACAAGAGAGATTCTTCCATCTTCTGATGTCATCTTCAATCTCTTTCTTCAGAGATTTAAAGTTTTTTTTCAAACAAGTCCTTCACTTCCTTGGTTAGAGTTATTCCTAGATATTATTGCTTGTGCCTATTGTGAAGGGTGTAGTTTTCCTAATTTCTTCCTCTGCACAGTTGTCATTTATATAAAGGAAGGCCTTTTTTAGTTAATTTTGTATCCAACCACTTTGCTGAAGGTATTTATCAGCTATAGGTGTACTCTGGTGGAATTTTGGGGGTCACTTATGTACACTATCATATCATCTGCATATAGGGATAATTTGACTTCCTCCTTTCCCATTTGAATCTCCTTGATCTCCTTTTGTTGTCTTATTGCTCTGGCCAGAACTTCAAGAACTATATTAAAGAGATATGGGGGAATTGGGGAACCTTGTCTGGTCCCCGATTTTGGAGGAAATTTCCTTGAGTTTTTCTCCATTTAATTTGATGTTGGCTATTGTCTTGCTGTATATAACCTTTATTATGTTTAGATACGTGCCTTGTATTCCTGATCTTTCCAAAACTTTAAGCATGAATGGGTGTTGGATTTTGTCAAATGCTTTTTCTGAATCTAAGGAGTTGATCATGTGGTTTTTTTCCTTTCTGTTTGTGTATTTGGTGGATTACATTGATGGATTTCTATGCATTAAACCATCCCTGCACGCCTGGAATGAAGCCTACCTGGTTATGGTGAATAATATCTTTGATATGTTCTTGTAGTCATTTTCCAAGTATTTTATTTAGTATTTTTGCATCAATGTTCATAAGACAAATTGGTCTGTAGAGTAGGTTGGAGAGTATCGGTATTAGCTCTTCTTTGAAGGTCTGGTAGAATTCTGTGCTGAAACCATCTGGCCCTGGGCTTTTTTTTTTTTTTTTTTTTTTTTTTTTTTTAAATTGGGACACTACCAATGATTGTTCTATTTCTATAGGAGAAGTAGAACTATTTAATTTGGTTATCTGATCTTGATTCAATTTTGGCAAGTGGAATCGATCAAGCAAATTGTCCATTTCCTTTAGATTTTCAAATTTTGTGGCATGTATGCCATTCAAGTAGGATCTTATGATTCTTTGTATTTCTTCAAGTGTCTGTTGTTATGTCTCCCTTTTCATTTCTGATTTTGTTGATTCTGCCTTTTAGTTAGTTTGACTAACAGTTTGTCTATGTTGTTGATTTTCTCAAAGACTCAGCTCCTGGCTTTTGTTGATTCTTTGAATAGTTCTCTTTGTTTCTAATTTATTGATTTCAGCCCTGACTTTGATTATTTCCAGATGTCTACTCCTCTTGGGTGTTTCTGCTTCTTTTTTTTTTCTAGGGCGTCCAGATGTGTCATTAAGTTGTTATGTGGGATGTTTCCAATTTCTTTATAAAGGCACTTAGAGCTATGAAATTTTCTCTTAGCATCACTTTCAATGTGTCCCACAAATTTAGGTATGTTGTTCCTTCATTTTCATTGAATTTCAGGAAGTCCTTAATTTCTTTTGTTATTTCTTTCCTGACCCAGGTGTCATTAAGTAGAGAGTTGTTTAGTTTCCCTATGTGTATAGCCTTTTTATTATTTCTCTTGTTGCTGAAGTCCAGCCTTAGACCATGGCAATCCAATAGGATACATGGTATTATTCCAATCTTCTTATACCTGTCAAGGCTTGCTTTGTGAGCTACTATGTGATCAGTTTTGCATAATGTTACATGAGGTGCTGAGAAGAAGGCATAATTCTTTGTGTTTGGGTGAAAAGTTCTGTAAATATCTGTTAGATCCATTTGATTCATGATGTTGGTTAATGATGTTATTTCTTGGCTTAGTTTCTGTTTCAATTACCTATCCTTCAGTGAAAGTGAGGTGTTGAAGTCTCTCACTATTAATATGTGGGCATGGCTGTGTGGTTTAAGCTTTGTTAATAGTTCTTTTACAAATGTGGGCACCCTTGTATTTGGAGCATAGATGTTCAGAATTGTCATGTCCTCTTGGTTTATTTTGCCTTTGATTAATTTTGGTTGAAAGTCTATTTTATTAGATTTCAAAATGGGTACCCCTGCTTGCTTCTTGTGGCTGTTTGCCTGGAATATTTTTTCCAGCCTTTTACCTTGAAGTAATGTGTGTCCTTGTGGGTGAGATGTGTTTCTTGAATGCAAAAGAATGTTGGATCTTGTTTATGTATCCATTCAGTTAGTTGTGTCTTTTTATTTGAGAGTTGAGACCATTGATGTTGAGAGATATTAATGACTAGTGACTGTTAAGTCCCTTAATTTTTGATGTTGGTTACAGTAGAGAGTTTGTGTGGTTGTGTTTTTGTGATGTGTAGTTATCTATTTCCTGTGTCATTTTGGTTGTAACTTGTCCCTTTGGGTTGGAGATTTCCTTCTAGTACCTTCTGTAAAGCTGGATTTGTGGATAGGTACTGTTTGAATTTGTTTTTGTCATGGAATATTTTGTTTTCTCCATCAATGGTTATTGATAGTTTTGCTGGGTAAAGTAGTCTGGCCTGGCATCTGTGGTCTCTTAGGGTTTGCAGGATCTCTGTCCAGGCCCTTCCAGCTTTTATGGTCTCTGCTGAGAAGTCGGGTGTAATTCTGATAAGTTT
Source organism: Acomys russatus (assembly GCF_903995435.1). NCBI lineage: Eukaryota > Metazoa > Chordata > Mammalia > Rodentia > Muridae > Acomys > Acomys russatus. The sequence goes on along the minus strand of NC_067153.1, from coordinate 23,796,277 downwards.
GCCATTAAATGTTATTTGGCCCTTTTCCCTTGCAGCTTTTAATATTTTTTCTTTGTTCTGTATGTTTTGTGTTTTGATTATTATGTGACGGGAAGTTTTTCTTTTCTGGTCAATTCTATTTGGTGTTCTGTAGGCCTCTTGTATGTTTATAGGCATCTTTTTCTGTAGATTGGGGAAATTTTCTTCTATGATTTTATTGAGAATAGTTTCTGGGCCTTGGAGACTGATATCTTCTCTTTCTTCAATGCCTATTATCCTCAGATTTCTTCTTTTCATGGTGTCCTTAATTTCTTGGATGTTTTGTGTCAGGAGTTTTCCAGATTTGGCATTTTCTTTAATGGTTGCTTCAAGATCTGTGATTGTATCTTCTAGACCTGAGATTCATTCTTCCATCTCTTGGATTCTGTTAGAAAAACTCACCTCTGTGTTGCTCGCCTTCTTCTCTGAGGTCTCACGTTCTTGTTTTTCTTCTGTCTGTGTGTTTATCATTGAATACATTTTCATCTTCAGGTCTTGAACTGATTTTTTGATTTCTTTCATCTGGTTGTTTGCATTTTCCTGAAATTTTTCTAGTTCCACTCTATGTGCTTCTTTTATATCTCTCACCCATTTGGCTGCGTCTTCCTGCATTTGATTACGAATTTTATTTGTTTCCTCCATTAATATCCTCATTACTAAGGATTTGAGGTCATTTTCTTGTAGTTCCGTTGTATTTGAGTTCTCTGGGTTGTTTTCTTTGGGATAGCTGGAAACTGGAGACGCCATGTTGTTTTGGGGGTTTTTGCATATGCTTTTATGCTGTCCTTTAGACATCTTGGTGTCTTTGTTTTTGTTGGGTAGCTTCCAGAGTTGGATGGAGGGAGTCTGATGATAGATTCACTTGTTTTCTCATGATTTCCATAGGCCGGAAGCTCTGATACTTCACTGGTGTGAATGGCAGGAGGTTAGCCCTGTCATTTTGGTCTCTCACAGCCAGTGATCCACAGCTCTTCTGTGCTGTGGGTCCTGCAATCGTTCTGGGTCTCTGAATGAGCGTTGGGTCAGGCCAAGGTATTCACAGCCTTCTGGGTCCCCTGCCAAGTCCAGCCAGGGACACTGGGCCCGAACCACACGCCGAGCTCAGCTAGATTCTCAGGGCCTGAACTGTCTGCCGAGCTCAGCTAGGGATTCTGGGCACAAAATGCACACAGAGTCCAGCCAGAATTTTGGGGGGCTGGGACTGGGCACCAAGCTCAGCTAGGGGCTTTTGGCCCAAAGTGTGTGCTGTGGTCAGTTATTGTCTCAGGGCCTGAACTGTCCACCAAGCTCAGCCAGGAATTCTGGATTCAAACTGCACACTGTGTCCAACCAGAGTCTTAGAGCCGGGACTGTGCCAAAAGCTCAGCTAGGGTCTCTGGGCCCAAACTGTCTGCCAAGCACAGTTAGGGACTCAGGCCCCAAACTGCACGCTGAGCTCCACCCGAGTCTTTGGGGTGGAATTGTGCACCGAGCTCAGCCAGGGACTCTGGACTCACACTGCACGCTGAATTCAGCCCGGGACTCCGGGCCTATACTGCCTGGATAGTCCAGTCAGAGTCTTGGAGCCGCCAAACCTGTGCGCACAGCTCAACTAGAGTCTCTGGGCCCAGTCTGCCCGGCAAGTCCAGCCAGGGCCTCTGGGCTGAATCTGCGTGCTGACCTCAGCCTGTGTTAGCGCCCCAGAACTGCCCGCTGAGCTGTGCTAGTGTCTTGGATAGCACTGCTCGTTGATGTGAGCTAGTGCCTCTGGTGGAGCTGAGTGCTCCGCCCAGCCTGTGTCACAGCAGGAGAACTGTGGCTGCGCTGAGCTGGTGCCTAGGGTGGAACTGAGTGCTCCACCCAGCCTGCATCACAGCAGGAGAACTGCGGCTGCGCTGAGCTGGTGCCTAGGGTGGAACTGAGTGCTCTGCCCAGCCTGTGTCACAGCAGGGGAGCTGTGGCTGAGTTGAGCTAGTGCCTAGGGCAGAATTGCTTGCTGCACTGAGACAGCATCTCCATGGCACTACACACTGAGCTGAACCCGGGACTCTGGGGCTCAACTGTCTGCCGAGTCCAGTTTGGGTCACAAGGCACCACGTGACCCAAATCCCGTCCAGAGTCCCCTCTCCCACAGCAACTCCCACTGGCCACCACACTAATCGCCTCCACCGGAAGGCTCAGAGCTGCAAACCTCAGCCACTGCCACTGTTGACGCTGGTGCCGCTGGTGCCACCACTGTTGCTGCTGCCTCTGCCGCTGTTGCTCTGATCTGAGAAAATTCCACGCTCCTCCCGTGTGCAGGGGCACGCAGGTCCTCCACACCCTGGTCCCTCCGAACCGTGGAGCACTCCCGCTGCCGTGGTGTGGGGACCTTGGTGTTCCTGGCTTAGAAATCTGTGCAATTCCCTGAATTGTTCACTGGAGCCTCCAAACACGGTCCACACTGCTTGCCGCCATCTTGGATCCCCCAATAAGCAATTTTAATTAAAACTAAATTGACTCTAAATGGAGGATTGGCACCATCAAGGAAGATAGGGTTTTGGTAAGTTTTTTTCTTTTTCTCTAAAATTAGTGGTTTCTACAGAGCAAGCAGAAAAGAGAACTTAGAACTCAGTTCCTTGTTAGTGAGGTAAGAGACATGCTAGGGTCAGACAGTAAAGGCAGGACATATACCCACTTGGCTGTTTGTGTTTCCTTCTAATTTGTTCAGAACTGGGTAAGGAAGAGTGATGTTAGGATGTCCTGAAAATGCCTGGAAAAATGTTCTAATTGACTTGATATGTGTAACTCCTGCAGCCCAAGTTTAAGTGTTTTTTATTTTTTAATAACTATAGCCAAAATGGAAAAATGCTATCTTAAATGTCCTTTGATATTCATTTTAAGTCAGTTTCTAAAGGCAATGGCTGCTGTTTCCATCTGGCTTTCAGCCAACAGAAAGCTGGGTGAACCTCCATTGGTAGTCAAAGGACAGTGTTGGCTACTGGCCACCAACCAGCTCACTAGGATCCAAATGGGCACCATAATTAAAATAAGAACTTATTGAAAAATTGAAAGGCACAGAGTGATAATGCCATTATGTTCTTTAACATTTGCTGAGGCATCTTTCTAATTGTTCTTAGGACTGGAATTAAGCCCCTCATTTTGATAAAAGGAAGGATTTACATCTTATCAAGGGAACCTAGGGGCAGAAGCAAGGCCTTTGTATGCACGCCAATCATTTTAGGAGCTCTAGTGACCCACCTGGCAAGACATGATGTTTCCACATTTGTCATCTCAGATTTCCTGGCACCAGAACTGCTCAAGCTCCGACTTTAACATTTTTTACTCTAGTGATGAAAACATCTTTTTCCCATAGCAATGGGGAGGAGGAGTTCTTAAATGCCCCTTTCTGAACTAGATTGGAAAGGAGACTGGCTACAGTCTCACATGGAGCAAAGTGATGAGAGGGGATTTTCTGAATGCCCTTTGTCCACAGCAAGTACTTGAGAATCAGACCAAGATTTGAGCAAAACTGGTTTGGCTTGTTGCTAATTTAAGGTACCAAAGTAGAAATGGGAAAGCCCTAAGGAATCATTAAAAATGTAGAATCCTGCAACTGGAAGGACTTTTCTTACAGTTTCATGTGTTTTGACAGAGGGCCCTTAGTTGCCATCTTTCCTTCTAATCCATTTGGTTCATGGCTGCTAAACAAATCTGCCTGGAAAACCATGGTGTGTGTGTGTGTGTGTGTGTGTGTGTGTGTGTGTGTGTGTGTGTGACACTTTTGCTGCTTAAGTATCTATAAGAGTGTCTTATTGACCCTAGGAGGAAAATGGGGTTCATTGTCTGGCTTTTAATGGCCATGCTAGGCAAGGCTCTGCCTCCCTCTTAGCCTCTCTACATCCATAGGTTTCTATTTTCCTCAGCATCTTGTGGACACCCTTACCAGATTTTGCTTTAAAAATGCAGACCTACTTTGCTCTGTCTGAGACTGCCTTAAGAAACTTATTCAAAACCCCAACAAAATGTTTGTCTTCTTCTGAGGTTGGTCTCTAGCTCTATGTGCTGAAGTCCTGGTCTTCTTTGCAGCACTAGTTCAAGACTTCTAAGCTGTCAAACTTAGATGAACGAATGTAAAAAGGAAAAAGACATTCTAAAAAAGACCATACAGAATGAATAAGTGGAAATGACCTGTCAGAATTTGTGTGTACATATTGTGTCTAATTAACTATTGTTGCTGTGTGTGGCTACACACAACTCTAATGTTATTCATTGAAAAGGTACTGGCTTTGAAGTTAGAAAGATGGGAGTCTAGATCCTCTTTCACTAAGTAGGACTAGCCCCACTTGTGGTAAGTAAGTCCTTTATTCCTCAACATCTAGTTCGTTTGCTTGAAAAATGGGGCATGTTTATATGTTGGGGTAGAAGTGATGATATTTGTGAGGCATCCCACACACAGTGGGTGGTGATGATACTTGTGAGGCATCTGACACATAGTAAGTAGTTTAAAAATGCTGATTCCATTCTATTCTGCGTTCTTGGGCAGCTGAGACAGGATGGAGAGGTAGCTGTCTTGACATAGCAGATGCTGCCAGCGTCTAGCCATCCACATTTCCAACTGTGCAGACCTATCCATTTCTGTGTTAGAGAATTTTCTATTCAAGATAGGTGTCTCCTGCCCACACAGTACACTGGAAATCCTAGGGAATTAGGACTCTTCTGGGGCAGCTTTCAGCCCATGACTCTGGAACTGTTGTATAAATACAGCTTCTTCATCCCTTGGGTGTGATAACTCAGAGGCCAGGTTTACACTTACTCCCAGTGTGATTCTGCTGGATTAAATTCGAGCCACCCAAGATGGGAGCTGGCATGGCAACCACATCCTTAATTACCAGCTGTCTCCCCCGTGTCTCATTTACTCCCTCACCCACGTTCATCTTCTAAACTACTTGCTTTTGGGTCTCTATCTGAGGACTGATTCTTTTGGGAGATTCCAAACCAAAAAAGATGCTTAGTCTATATTTTTCTTTACAGCTTATTCCATGGGGATGGTCTGGCTGCTCCCAATTGCTTTATGAATCTGGATGGCAGAGTAGGTATATCATCTCGGTCCTCATAAGCCACACTGTCACCGTGTAACATAAGATATGTGATGGCAGCAATAACATGCTACATCTTAGTCACTCAAATGGGTAAACTAATACTGCCATCAGGAGCCTTGCACATCTCTGATATTAAATGATGACTGAATTATTGATAACCAGTCCCACACTCCCTTGAATCAAATATTAATGCAGCAATATCTTGCTCATGGTGGCTGGATTCTTTTTGAATGATTTCATTGCTCAGCAATCCGACCACGTCTTTCACTTCACACAAGATGAATCGGGTACCTTTCTGGAAGACAAGTCGAGGAGATGGAATGTTTAACCAGTGGCTGTTGTGTTCTATCAGAACGGATACATGGCAGGCTTCCTTGGGACAAGTGTCAATCCCTAAAACAGGCTTTCAATTCTTCTGAGGCTTTCACTAGAGTCTATTATAGAGTTTGTTTTTGCTGATATATTTTACAACGGCATGCTTCATACTCACTATTTGCAAATAAGGATTTAAGTTTCTACAATTGACCCACCTCTGGATTCTGTAGCCCATTATGCTTTATTGCCTCCATGGTTCCTATGTATGATCTGTATCACGCATTTGTTAGCTCAATGTTGTTGAGCTGTTCTTTTCCTAAGGATGTTATACCTTGTTTATTTTTGTACCCTTTGCACCTAAGAAGGTATGCCACTATATTACCTGGGCCACCGATGTGATTTTTAAAAAAATACTTGCTGAATAACAACATATGGCATTGCATGCTTGCAACATCGAACATTGTGATAAAAATGTCCTTCCATCTCTGAAAAGTTTGGTTGCTGAGGGATACTTAGGATATATTATCATTCTCTTTCTTCTGCATCAGAGAAATTCTCTTTAAAGATTTAAGAAGGAAAGAAAATATGCTAAGTGAGCCCCTTGGAAGACATTGAAGGAATGTTTGATCTTTTATTAATATTGTTAATAGTCCCATACCTTGTCATTCAATTAGCATCTATGGAACCTTTACTGTAGTCCAAAAAAATGGGCCTAGTTCTTGCGATATAGAAAACTCCTCATCATTCATCACTTCATGCATTTACTTAATTACAAGTCATTGGTGAACATAAACTGGAGTCACAGACATCGTTAAAGCTTCTTAGAGTGTTACAAAGCCAGAAGCAAGTGGAGTTGCTAGTTATGATCAAGTGTTATGTTCAAAATGTATGCAAACTATAAAATTTAAAAAATAACAGTGAGCAACCTCTAGATATCAGCCACTGTGCTATATAAGAATTTAAGGAGCCATGAGGAAACTGACTTATGTAAATATTTTCAGCTGTCCTGTGGAGGATGTACTACTACTTGAGTTTTCAGGTGTGAAAAATGGTGAGACTAGTTTCATAGTCAGTAGGATGTCAAGAGTTCTGGGATGTGAATTCATGGAGTGCAGAGTGATTTATTTTGTGTGCCTGGCCCTTTAAAGGATCCCAGTTGCTAGTCAACAGACCCTTTTGGAATGTTTAGCCAATAGAATTGCTTGACCCTATGTCCTTCGGTGTTGCCTCTTGGACTTCTGGGAACAGGAGAGGATATAAAACAGCCAGCAGAGGCTGAGAGGAAGAGTAGGGTCCATGAGACAGAGGAGTTGGGTCCAGGCGGCAGAAGAGAAGGGTCAGAGAGTAGGATTTAGAGAAGACAGTTGGTGCAGGAAGAAAGAAGGTTGAGTAGGGCTCAAGAAGAGAAGAAAAGAGACTAAGCAGAGTGAACATAGGAGGCAGTTGACAGTGAACTGGCCTACCAGAGTGAGAAGACAAGACAGTTGGCAACAGTTGAGCCTGGAGAAGCTGAGTGGAGACCGGAGAAAAACCGATGAAGAACCCACAAAATAGTGACGTAAAGCAACAACAGCATCAACAGCAATAATAACAGCAGCAGCAGCAGCAACAACAACAAGAAGAATAACAACAACCCAAAAAGCTTTAATGGAGTATAACACTGGCATGCTTGTCTCCTTTCTTCCTTCCTCCTTCTCCTTCCTTCCCTCCTTCCTTCCTTGCCTCCTTCCCTCCTTCCTTCCCTCCTTCCCTCCTTTCTTTCTTTTGGCTTCTATTACTTTTTTGTCATATTACTTTTTATTGCCATTTGGTAACATAAAATTAAAATGATGTTTGACACATGTGGAAGAGAAAATAATTGCTAAGACTAATAGAGCGTGTATCTTTTTGAAGAAAGGCATTAAACAAATTTCATATGCACTTTGATTTGAAGTCCATTTGTTTTATCACAAAAATCATTCAAATTTATTTAAACTTTATTGTAAAGAACATGTAGATCAAAAGCATCACACAGAACAATTAACCAGACACAAAGTCTAACATATATTAGTGAACACCTATGTAGTTAGATTAGCCATTCTGAAATTATGGAACTTCACATTGGATTTTATACTTTTTCTGTCAAATAATATTTTTATGTTCTTATCCACCTCCAAAAAAAACTCTGAAAAATCCATGGCAGAGTTAAAACTAGAAAAACTATTAACTATACACCCTATTTTATAACTCAAGTGTCCATTTGTTGATGAAACAGAAGGAAATATAAAATCATATGTATATGGCTTCATATAATTTATATATATTACATGAAAATAGAAAGGAGACTATTTGAGAAATGTAAAGGTCACAGTAGAAGGGAGAGGAACAGGGGAATTGAGAGGATAATGGTTAAAATACTTGATATACTTGAGTAGAAATCCTATTATGAGATAACTCTGTATAACAAATATATATTGAGAATTTTTATATAAAAGAATAAAAAGGCTATCTTATGAGCCACTTCTGGCATTTTTTTGTAGGAGGTGTCTGGAAACTCTAAGAATGAAATCTGGATGGGTGAAGCAACTTGTTTTATGTTGCAGAGGAAATGCATTATATTGTGGCAAGAGCCTAACATGGATATTTCTGCTGTTCCATCTGGCTGCATGTCATTTTTGATCATTAACTATCAATCTCTATTTCTCAACCATTTCTTATATAATACCCTCTCCCTAAAATACAAGTAATCTTTCTTTTGTCTTAAGTAACTTCATACAGTCATTGTAGAAATCAGGATGGAAGTCTTTCTTTCTTTCTTTTTTTATTATTAATTTATTCAAATTACATCTCAGTTGTTAGCCCAGCCCTTGTATCCTCCCATTCCTCCCTCCCTCCCGCTTCCCCCCCATTATCTTCCCCTATGTCTGTGACTGAGGGGGACCTCCTCCCCCTGTATATGCTCATTGGGTATTGAGTCTCTTCTTGATGACCTATTATCCTTCCTCTGAGTGCCACCAGGCGTCCCAGGATGGAAGTTTTTCAAGAGGTTAAAAATAGAACCTACCTATCTAGTAACTAGTTGGTAAACTTGAAATGGTAGAATTCTTTACAGCCTGATCCTAGGTAGCCTTAGGAAAGTGTATTTCTATTATTTTTGAACCTGTATTCACCTTATCTTTTCAAGATTATCTTAAGTTATATTTTCTTTTTCAGAGCTGCTTATTTTGGGGCTACTTTTTAAAAAAATTTAAACTGAGGCGTAATTCATAAAAGGCTACATTGTTTTGATAAGACCTTTTGATTTCTTTTTACAACTGTGCCTGAATGTGTTTAGTCTTCCAAGAAGGGCCATTTTGGTTTTTTAGATTTACTTTTAAAGTCATGAAGTCATCAGCTTGGGCTACGTTGCACGTAAATGCTAATGCAAAGTAAAACCCAAGCTGACTGCATGCAGTTCACTCTGGATGCTGACAGCAGAAGGCACAAACACCTTGCCTGTCAGTGCACTGGTACCTGTGAGCCAAACGCCAGCGAACTTCATTTTTTTTGCAAAAATCAAGATATATTCTAGGGTTTCCTGGTTGATCTCAGCAGATGAAGTGAGCTGACAGTCTTAGTACAAAGTGATCTGAATGTGGATTTAAGTCTCCTTACACTGCTGGTGAGACAGCCTCTACAGTTCTACATGTATTCCATAGGCTCCTGTTAGTTACTGAACGCTTAAAACTGGTATTGTAACATTACAAAATGTTTTGCGCCAATTTTATAAACCTTTACAGTGCAATATGTGTTACTTTTCTGAGGCAAACCAAAGGTATATTTCTCAAGGTTCTGCTGCCTTCAGCAGCATTTGACGGAGGATCTTTTATACATTTGTAATAGGTAGAAATAAACCAGATTGCAGTTTTTGTTTTTTGTTTTTTTAAATTGTAAACCATGTACCAAGTTTCTGGTCAAGATTGTGTAGGGTAAGTTAACCATAATTGCATTCTATTAACCAATATGAGTGTATTTCTTATGCATATAGTTACATTGAAATAAATTTCTAAAATGTAAAAAAAAAAAAAAAAAAAAAATAGAACCTACCATATGACCCTGATATTCTACTACCAGGCTAATATCCAATCTCATACATGCTTATTGGGACTCTGTTCACAATAGCAAAGATGTGGGATAAGCCTAGATATCCACAAGCAGATGAATGGCTTATGAGAATATGCCATGTAGACAATATAGACATACAATGGAATTTTAATCAGCTATAAAAATGAGATAACAATTCTATCCGTTTCAGACTCTTCCTGATTTTTTGTTGTTCTTTATAGTAGTTATTAGTCTTAACTATTTAGGTGAGAGATAAAAAAAAAAAAAAAAAAAAACACCAAAAATTTACAAGTTGAAGACAATGTACCCCTCACCCCACAACAAACAAATGAGTGTCAGGGCAAGGTAATAAGATCCCTATTTGGGATCATTTGAAAAACAAAATCAAACAAAACTTATTTCTCGTCTTTCCATTCATGGCCATTAGCTTTCTTATATCTAACTTTAGACTCTTTCTACAGAGGGGGTAGTAAGGTGTGAGCTTTTGGCCCCTCTGAAGGTAGATTGAGTTGTATCTCCTCCACTCACTGTGTCATTATTAGCCTTCACTTTGGTACTGAACTCATTCAACCTTGAGGGCAGAAAGCCACCACCGAGGCAGTGATCAGGTGTTTTCCTCTCCAGGGAAGAACTGTGGATTCTCTTTCAAGAATGTGTCTTAGAAGGCTAGCATCGCCTTGTGAGAGGGTTCAAAACACAAATTTGTTCTGCTGACATTTGTTCAGTGCTGTGGTAGAGGATAGGAGGAGGTAGGCATGACCTTACCTTGGAGGATTGTCATGTTTTCTCCTAAAGAATTACCTCCAGATCATTCTATTTTCTGAATGTTCTGTTATTTAGGAGTTGTTATAATTTAAAGGGCATTTCTCGTATGCATTTTACAGTGGCCTCATACACGACTAGCTTCTGTGGGGTCACCCATTTTTGTACTCATCTACTCCTCTTTAATGTGCATTAACTTTGTGATTCTTTAATCAACATAATGCAGTGATGCAATGTTGTGTAATTCCAAGGCCCAGCTCCTAAAAAGACACAGAAATGCATGTCTTTGCTTTTTTTTTTTAGGTGCCATTATATACCATGAGATAAATTCGGTTGCCTTTCTAGAGATATATGCCTCATTTCTTACCTTCTGAGATCTCCTCATACCAACAGTTGATATTCCTTCTAGACCCTGCATTAAGATAAACATATGTCATAGTGATTAGTGTGTTTGCAGATGTGCCTTTGATAATTTATAACCCTTAAAGTTTCCTAGAGACAGAAGCCACTCGTTTCTCATTTTTTTTTTTTTTTTTAGATGTCACACAACATCCAATCCTGGACTGTAACTCATATTAAGTAAATATTCAAGGAAGGTTCTCTGAGTGAGTACTAAACAGGAATTCACCATGTCTTGCTTGGCTCACACAATTGATGATTAATACTTCTATTGTCTAGCTCTGTAGCTTTGAGCTTATATTTTATTTTTGGTGAAAGAGATGAAGAGAAAGAGACAAGCTTTGAAACATCTGCTGAACCAGGTCTTACAAATATTATCTAGTGATTTTGTTTTTATTCAGGCCAAGTGAGGAGAGCATGGAACTCTGTATGCAGGGCCACACAGAATGTTAATTGGTAGACCTAGTGTGTGGACTTCTAGAAGTCATGTTGCTTTCATTCCATGGCATTTGCTATTGAGCTAGGCCTCATGACAATTTTCCTGTTTTCTTTAAGTCATTAGACCAACTTATTTTCTGTTCTGATTCTATTATAATGATATGGAGACATTTTAGAATATGTAGTTCTTTTTTGAGTGGCAAAAACATTTTTCATTTTTTGCTATTTTTAGAATTTAAATAATTTTTTCAGATTACATCCAGATTGTTATCCCCTCACTTGTATCTTCCCATTACCCCTCCCTCTTTCATGCTATTCCCCTCTCCTAGGCCTATGACAGAAGGAGACCTCCTACCCCACCATATGATCACAGCCTATCAAGTCTCATCCAGATAGCCTGCTTACCCTTTTTCTGAGTGCCACCAGGCCTCCCCACCAAAAGGAAGTGGTCAAGTAGGTGGCACCAGAGTTCATGTCAGAATCACTCCCTGTTCTCCACACAGCTGTGGAGGACGTGCTGTCCATTGGCTAGATCTGAATAGGGGATCTAGGCTTACTGCCTGCTTTGTCCTTGGTTGGTACAACAGTTTGTGTAGGCCCCCTGGGTCCAGATACACCAGCCTAGATGGTCTTCTTGTAGGGTTCCTAGACCCTCTGTGTCCTGTACCATATGCTCTTTTCCTTTCAGATACTGACAGAACTCTAGAGATTGAAACAGTCAAAGTGAACATTCATGATAGGTCAATTCAGAACAAAGGCACAGAAATTCTGGAATGGCCTTCAGGATCAACTGGAAGACAGGCACCCCACCACCCTGTAAAAAAGTCCTATGTGGTGATCATAATCTGAGGAAGATAATTTTTGTTTTTTTTGGATTCCATGGCCACAAACAGAAAAGAAAGCCTGGGGACATATAGGCCAATGTCGTTGCATTCCTGAGAAAAGGAGAAAGGGTGTCATTATAGGAATCACCTCTAAAGTCAATGGCTGCAGTTAGAATTTTCAGAACAAACAGGGGTGAGAAAGGCTGTGGGAAGCTGAGAATGTGGGAGGGGTGAGAAGAGCAGTGCTGTTCATTGCTTTTAGGACCCACCCACCTATTGGGCTTGTCTAACCAAGATGCTAACTGGGGAGGAATGCAACTTATTTGAATCAAACCCAACCTGAGTGTCCTAGGCAAGGATCTGTGACCCCAAAAATCCAACATCTGGTGTCCTCTCAAAAAATTCAACTTTATAGAGTGTCTCTGCCACTTTGATTTACTTCTAACTTATAGTTCATATGGTGAATGAGTTCTAGTCAGTTGAAATTTGATGTCAATGCCTGAATGACTTGGCAAACTTTCCTGGCATTGACATTTCTGAGCTGTACATGACAAAAATCTCCATAATCCCATATTCTTTGTTTCTCACTAAGTTTTTTCAAATTACTAAATTTCAAATTACTAAAGTCTTTAATTTTTTTCAATACAGCAATCATCTTTTTATCTTGTGATTTAAAAAAAAAAGTTGTTCATAAGGACACCTCATGTCCGGCCATCTCTCTAAGTCCTTTTTCTTTTCTTCTTTTTAAACTTTTAGTGAGTGTCTCCTGCCTCCAGTAAAATAAAACAAATAGACAAACAAAAAATCTTATCACAGAAGCTGTAGTGTATCACTCAGTATAGCCTTTTGTCCACGTATGCTTACTTTCAAATATTCATTACTACAAGTCATAGGTCTGGTTTGAGGCCTACACTATCGTTACTGGATCCTCACTGGGACTGCTGTTAGATATCCTGTTGTTGCCATGTGTCAAGGAGATTCTTAACCTTTGAATCTGCAGGTCCAGCCCCTTCATGTGTCCAGCAGGTCATATGTGGGGTGGGATTGATGCTGGGGTGAGGTCCACTCCGAGCCTTGGATCAGGGCCTCCTCCCTTGTCGTCAGGCCAAGGCCAGCTCTTCTGCTCCCATGTCATCATGACAGGGCCTGCTCTCCCACTCCCATGTCCTCAGGGCAGGGCCAGTTCACTCACTCCCATGTCCTTAGGGCAGGGCAGGCTCACCTGCTCCCATGTCCTCAGGGTGGGGCCAGCTCTTCATCTCCTGTGTCCTCAAGACAGTGACAACTCTCAGTCTCCCATGTTCCCTGGGCTGGCTCTCCTGCTCCCATCCAATTGGCCAGATTGTTGCTGGCTGTCAAGGCCTGCATGGCCTCCTACTCCTGTGGGTACTGGACCCTTGGGCCATCAAGCAGGTGGCAAGTGGAGGTCCCTCAAAGTCTTCATTGAGTAGCTCACAGAAACCATTGATGTTGTCCCAGCTCAGCTTCCTGTTTGGGGAACTTGTGGCTCTGTTGATTTGTGCCTCCCGAGTCTCTGGTTCCATTGCATGCTCCATCTGCCATGGGCCTCGCCTCAGTATTCACTTCAGCATGACCCAGCTCTTGGCACTGAGCATGAGTCCAGCCTGTGAGAGGAGGTCTGTGAGGTCTGTGCTCTTGGGCTCGACTTGAACAACACCCCCCCCCCCCCATCTCCTTGGCCAGCACTGTGCCAGGCTGCAACCCAAAAAACAGTGGCTGCAGCAGCAGTGGTGGCCCAGGGTCCCTGGGAGTTCACCAGAGTGTGGTTCCATGGTCTTGTTATGGGAGGGCATGGATGATCCACATGACAGGATTTCTTCCTTTCTGGGAAACACCAGCATTGTGTTCTGGAGCTCTCAGTACGGTCCTTTGGTGGCTGTGCAGTCACTGCTGTTCTGAGGATCAGACACAGTGTGCTATCGACACCATCTTGGATGATCTAGGCTTGGATATTTCTAGTACATTGCCCTGTTTCCTCCCAATCAGGCAGCTCTCAGGGTGAACATTTCTGTGTAGCTCTGGATCACAATCCTCCTCCTCAGGATGCATTGAGGATCTCATCTTTTGAACCCCGCGGACCCATGCCTTCCACACGGACCTGCTCCCACAGCCTGTTTCTTACTAATTTATGGATACTTTTCTTTAAGGTTTAACTAAAAAAATTCAACTTTATATGTTAATTACTTATACAGTTAACTCCTTTACCTGATTATCTGACATGCACACATATGCAGATATATCTATATTTGTGCATGGTATATGCTTATGTATATATCACACATATAATGCATGTCTGTGATGTACAGATGTCAGTAATATTTGAATTTATAGAAACAACTCAGTTATCTAATCTGGTTATAATAACAAGATCTAATGTAGTACTTTTTATGTGAGTAAGTCTTTTAAATACCTCTCATAATCCAACCTCTTAAACTGTTCAAGTCTTATAAGATTAATACCAGTGTTTTTGCCCTCATTCTCTATTTGAAGAGCCAGAATCAGAAGTTAAATAAATTGTCTAAGTTCTCTCTGGTTCAACTTCAGGACATCTGTCTCCTGAGTATTTGCTTTTGGCTTTTACGACCTCCACACTACCAGAGCTGAAGCTGCCATATCTAAATATGTTCTTACATGAATTCATATGTTGAAGTCCCAATTCCAACAGTAATTTTGTGGAGGCAGAGCCTTGAGGAAGCAGTGAGGTCATGAGGATGGGGAGAAGGAGGTGCTCGTGAATGGTAGGATCAGTACCCTTGTATAAGAGCCCCGAACTGCTGGGTTCCATTTTCTATCATGTAAAAGACACACTCAGGATGAGTTCTTTACACACCAGAGAACAGGCCTCTACTGGAGATAAAAATCTTGGACTTCCAGCTCAAATACTGTGAGAAAGAAATTTCTGTTGTTTCTAAGCTGTTTAAGGAACTTTGTTGTATCAGCTTAAAAGTGGTAGAGGATGCCTATAATCCCAGCAGTTGGCAAGGGAAGGGGAGAGGATCATGAACTTAAAAAATATATTTTATTAATTATTATATTATATTAATAATTATTCATATTACATCTCAATTGTTATCCCATCCCTTGTATCCTCCCATTCCTCCTTCCCCCTATTTTCCCCTTACTCCCCTCCCCTATGACTGTGACTGAGGGGGACCTCCTCCCCCTGTATATGCTCTGCTCAAACTATGGCACCAGCCAAGGACAATATGTGCAGTAAACTTTGAACGCCTACCTGGATCTAGCCAAAGGACAGGACATTCTCCACAGTTGAGTGGAGAGTGGGGTCTGACTTTCACAAGAACTCTGGTGCCCCACATTTGACCATGTCTCCTGGATGGGGAAGATCAGGAACTTTTAAAAAAAATTTTTTATTAATTTATTCTTGTTACATCTCAATGGTTATCCCATCCCTTGTATTAAGGCCAGCTCTGGCTCAATAGAAAGTTCAAAGTTTGCCTAATCCAAATAAGAACTTGTCACAAACAAACAAAATCACACAGACAAGTAAAGTTCAAATATAGAAAGTTCATTATGGATAGCAACAACATTTATTTCAAAGTTTAGTAATTCTATTATCTATAGGAGCTCAGGCTTATACACATAGTCTTTGAGTTAGGATCTCACGTGGCCCAGGCTGGCCTGCAATGTTCTCTGTAGCTGAGGATGACCTTGAACTTCTGATCTTCTTGCCTTCTTTTCCTAATTGCTGAGACTACAGGTATGTGTCACGATGCTTGGCTTAAATATATTTTTCAGTCATCTGGCCATTTGACATTTGGGTGATGTGCATCTATCCATACAATCTTAGGATGTGATGTATGTGCATGTGGGGTGTGTGTGTGTGTGTGTGTGTGTGTGTGTGTGTGTGTGTGTGTGTGTGTGTGTGTGTGTGGTGTATTGGGGCAAATAGTTATTTCCTGTTCTCAAATATAAATTTCTTGTTTGTTTAGGTGATTCTCACATCCTTTTTGGGGACTATATCAAATTTTTAAATTGCTTGTATTTTACAAAAAGAGGTAGAGTTAAGGGGAGAGGAGGAAACAGGAAATTAGCTTTATGAAATCCACTCACAGAGCTGAATGCTGAAGTGAAGGAGATAACCAGTTTGCTACATAGCACTCCACCCCCCTTCTGACTTGATTTACAGAAGCATGTGTGACTTCCTGTGAGTGATGAGGTGAATGAAAAGATCTAGCTAGGTTAAATTTGCCTCTCTGGAAGTCATATGAAGTGAGCCCTGAGTAACTGAATGCTGTCCCAATTGAAGAGACATCAAAGAGTGTCAGAGCAAAACAGGATTTAGAGACAGAATGATATGGGGGGGATAGACCGAATAGTAGAAATGTCTGTCCTGTCAGGTTGGTGTTTGTTTAAATTATTTTTCCTGGGATTGCTGGCTTGTTCGAGCTTCCTGACAAAATCTTCCTGGTGCCTTACCATAACTGCCTTGATTATTTTTCTTGACACAAAATGACCCTTGACATTGACATTAACAGACGTTGATTACTCATCTTTCTTTCAGTGAGAAAACATTTGGAAAATTTCCTTCCGAATCCAAGCACAATGATGGTTCTGTCATGGTGTCATTGGCTCTACACATCCTCAGACTTTCCCTTCTTCACTGTGGAAATGCAGTCCACCCCACAACCTTTGCTTCCTTTTTTTTTTTTTTTTTTTTTTTTTTTAGCAAAGAGAGCTCCATAGCAGTGACAGTCATCAGCAGACTGAAGAGTAGCTAGAGTGGTGAGGACAAGCTAAAATGACTCTGATTTCAGTGAGAGGGCAGGCCAGCGATTTTGCTCATCATGTGCTAGGTGTTACAACAACAGGGAGGCGTATCAGCCTGCTCCACTTAATGTACTGAGCAGTCTCCAGAGTCAATGGAAACAACTTGGCAACAGCATAGGTTTTAATGGAAACATGGAAATTCTAGAAAAATCAGAGGGAGGGATTCCTCTTTGGATGGGTAGACCTGGGGCTTTCTTATTCATTTAAGTACCTTCTGAATGAATACAAAAGCAGAATGGTCATAGGGACTATCTGCCTTCTAGGTTTTCTGTGTCTGGAGTGTCAAAATGATAAAATGCAATAGGGATTCCCAGGAATGACAGCAGAGGCTTCCTCTTCTTCTTGGTAGCACTTAACACTGTGCAGCTATTTATATAATTGCAACAAGATTAAAAGGGAGCCATGTTCCCAGGGCACTGGGACCTTACTTTCTATGACCCCAGTGCCATGAGTTTGACTTCAATGTTAGCTATTTCCTGTAGTCCCATTCAGCAGCGAATGGGGGACTCACCAAAATCTGGTAAGAGGCACATAGCTTTTCCACAGATGGAACATTTTGTTCTTTAGTGTTTCACTTTCTGAATGTTACTGAAAGTATTCAATAACCATAGATGCCTGAACTTTATTTAATCAGTTTGTTTATTCTTATTTATTTTCAGATTATGTATATGGGGGGTTTTGTCTGCATGTATGTCTGTGCAACATGTGTGTGCTTGGTGATCACTGAGGCCAGAAAAAAGCTTCAGTTTCCATGGAACTGGAGTTACAGACGGTTATGAGACATCATGAGGGTGCTGGGACTAGAACCTGGGTCCCCTGAAAGAGTAGACAGTGCTCTAAACTGATGAGCCTTCTCCTCCAGCTCTGCTTTATTATTTTAAATGAAGAAACTAAGGCCCTGTATTTAAATGACTTTCGCAAGTGACCCCAAGAAGAAAGAACTTGAAATGTTTACCACAACCAGTCTGTAGGCAGACCTTCCCTGGGGGCCCCCAAGGCTTACATGATAAAATCACCTGGCTAAAGCCAATCAGCACATACTGCATCTCCTGCTCCTCTCGCATTCTGCTAATAAACAGTATTGTGATGGTCTATTTTGTCTGTTAACTTTAAAGCACAAGCGAATCACAGTATAAATTTTGAAAATAATGTTTCTTTACCATATTTCTAGAGATTTATAGGTGTTGGTCTGAGAAGGACCAGACCCTTCAATAAAAAAAAAAATACAAAACCCTATCCTTAGTTACTCTGTGTATCGTGGTGCCTAGTTAAAAGTCATAGCTCATGTATTTTTTTTTTCTATTCAATCAATCAGTATCAGGAGGAGACCTACACAGTTTGTTTTTTTCCTGTGTTTTTGTCTCTGAGTTCATGATGTTTGATCATCTCTTAGTTCTTGCCACATGTTCTTCTTCTGGAGTTAAGATTCTACCACTGGGTTACATAACTGTTGTACAACTCAATGTGATCAAAATTGTTTTAGGTTCATTTGCTCTGGGTAGTTTCACCTAATTTCTCATGTTGCAGTGACTTAGAAGCAGGCAATCTTTTTTTTTTTTTTTTTTTAAAGCAATTATGTGGTTTCCTAGTTTGAACAGCTTGGAGCCTGGCTTATTAAGAAGTATCCACAACTTACTTATAAGATATGGCTTTCAAATACTGCCCTCGATAAGCCCTTGGGTTCCTCTGTATTTCCCCGAGAGTGAGTAATGATATACCTCATAAGACTGATGAGGTATGTTGATTTTGAAAGCATTAAAGAAATGCCTGCTGACTCAGTTGGTGCAGACTTGAGACCAGATGCTTATCAATGGCTTTCCCCACTCTGAATGAAATGGTAGCATAGGTGAAGTAAAACTGAACCATTGAAGCTGGTTTCTTAGAAAGCATGGATCATAATTCATGAGCCCCACCCTGTATGCTTATCTGTACAAGCCTGTGAATAGATGACTTTAGGAAAAACGAAGAGAGAGGCACCAGACATCCCAAAATGGCATCTATCCTTTAAACCTGCTGTGCGGCCTATGCCTGATCCAAGGGTGGAGAGATTGAATTGTAGTCCTTATGAAGACAATATGCCCCCTTAGAGCTGCACAAAGGGTGATGTCTTTGTTTGTGGTGTCAGCACAATGTGGGTAAAGAACACAGTGAAGAGGGAGAGTGGCTGCACCTCAGGAATTTGAACCTTTGTACCAATAGCAATTTCTAGAAAGAAAAATTGTAGTGCATTCTAATGAGGGAAGGAAGCAGCAGGAACAGAGGCAGCAAAGAGTTACCACCTTCCAATGCAGGGGAAGATCATGAAGGGCTGAAGGGAAGGATTGATAGCACATTGGTCTCCAATGGGGATCCAGAGGATTGAGTGGGGGAACCTGGGGAGGGATGCAGAGGGCTGAACTGTTCGGGTTTCTTTAGGCTCTGTTTTAGGATAGCCTGGAGTTTCTTCTTACAGATAGACTTTTTGTTTTGTTTTGCTTTGTTTTGTTTTGTGCAAATGACACCCATAGTTGATACCACTATGACCTTTAAAAGGTCATAGGCTTCTGAGTGGTCAACAACTCCAGTTCCTGTCTCTTGGATCTTTCTAACTTAACACATCCCCAACATATTAACCAAACATGCAACTTGATTCTGATCTTTCATTCCGTGGATAATTTTATGATTCACTCACACAAGTCACTTCCTTTTTCTTTAGTCAATCATTGTATGTAGCTCATTTTCGACCCTGACAATTTACTAAATTGTCATGCTTCAGACTGCATTTCTTTATCTGTGCTGTAAGCATGGCTACTTTATCACTCAACTGAATCCCTGATGGGTATGCTAGTTGCCTTGTCTACATCTCCTGTCCCAGGTCCTTATTTTACCTTCAGGTAGACATCAACAGGATAGTTATAGGATTCGACTTTAATCCAACCTTTTGTGATCTTGCATTGTTAGTAAGGGAGGACTGAACTCCTCAATGAGGCTGATGTAGACATGTATTTTGGCATCATCTTCCTCCAGTTTTCAGCTGTAAGGTCTTAGCTCATTGGAAGGGTTCATCTCATTCCTACACCTAGATTTCCCCCCTATGTGTTGGTCAGTGCCTTTTTCTCCAGTTAACCCTTTCATTTACAGACCACTCCAGAGAATGGTGGTATGAAGGATCAAACACAGCATCCCACTTCTCTGCTGGGTTCCCCTAACTCCTTGTTCTTCTCTTTGTACTTCTCAGCACACTTATTCAGTTTTTAGGACAGGTCACATAAAATCTAGTGGATGCTCAGTAAAGAATTATTTATTAATTAAGTAAGTATGACAGTGAAACAACAGCTTTACTAGGATGACATGGAACTCATTTCTGCAGCATCCTACCCAGTGATTTGTCAAACTTCCCTGTTAATGGGCCAGATTGATTCACAAGCCAGGCATCTAAGATTGTTAACAAAACAGCACATTTCTTTCTTTCTTTCTTCTAAAAGTAATTACTGACTGCTAAATATTCAAACATACACAGAAAAAGCAGCTCATTACATTATGTTAAGCAATAAATTACTATTTCTAATTGCTTCTAGTAGTTAATTACTTCTAATTATTAGTCTGAGTAATAAATTACTGCTTCTTATTATGTTGTGGGCACAGTTGGAGCATTCAAAAATGCTATTTTCACTGTTGTTTACATCAGAATGTGTTTACAGAATTATAGACCATAATAACCCAGAATAGCTGGTACCACAAAATAATCAGCATTTGATAAATTCAATTGAAGCATGTCACTTTTTGTCAGCTTATTTAGAAGATCAGACAGACATTAAAATGAGAAACCATGCTTGACTTTTCCAGTCTCCTCAGGGAGCACCAATATGTTAAAATTGAGGTTTTTGTTTTGTTTTGGTTGAATGAGAACTAAATTAGAATTCCTTTTGTTATTTTAAACAAGAAAAATATGCAGGCCCCTAATAGTGCAGAAATTAGGTTACACTACCAGCATACATTTCACAGAATAAAATAAATTATGGCCACTTCAAAAGAGTTGTAAGAAATACTGAAATGTTGAGAAGCATTTTTTTTTTTTTTGAGTTGTAACAGATTTAAGGTGTGCACACCGAGTGTAATACTAGAAATTTCCAAGTGTCTGACTCAAATCTGTCATTTTACTTAGTAGTTTGAGAAGAGAGTGACAGAGGATAGTAGCCATGGCAAATTGTGGGCTGACATTTGAAGACACTCCCTACTTATTACAATAATCAGCTATAACCATTGTTTGCCCATCCCCCACTCTTGGTGTATATCATTATTGCTTGTGTGCTAGACAGACAAGCATGGTGGATAATCTTTATTCTCTACCACAGGATTTATAACCATTCAGGAGACGACAAATCTCTGAGCCTTTCGGAGTGCTTTACTGAGGGTGTTAAGACTCAATGTGAATGTGGGTGTCACCGTTCCCTGGGCTAAGTCTGGGGACTGAATTAAAAGGAGAAAGGATCAAGGAGTGGACCAGCATTCATGTCTCTGCTTCCTAGCTGTGGACAGTGTCATCAGGCACTTTGTGTTGCTGCCATTAGACCTTTGCTACCACAGTAGACCTTACCTTCAGGCTGTGGCCCCCAATAGGCCCTTCCTTAACTTACTTTTGTGAAGCATCGTATCAGATCATTGAGAAAAAGCAACTGATACAACTCATAAGATGTCACCCACATTCTTGTCTTTGTGGACTCTGTTGTGGACTGTGAGCAGGCCTTGTAACTTGCTTCTAACCAGCAGAATGTGACCGGTATGATGGGGTGCTTCTGACTGCCTAGAAGTGATTGAGTCATTAAGTGTGGACCATTGTAAAACAGACTAGTTTCCTTTGCTGGCTCTGAAGAAACCAAGTTGGGAAAGCTCGCCTGGCAAGGACCTATGGCTATGATGGAGATGAGCCTGGTCTCTAGCCAACAGCTTGTAAGAAGTAAAGGTATGAGTCCTTCAGACCCACAACTGTGAGGAACTGAATTCTGCATACAGATTACTTGAGCTTGGAAATAGATCATTTCCATTAGATACACCAACTATATCTTCGTGAGCTAACCGATCAGCAAAGCCATACCTCAACTCTGGGCCACTGATTGGAACATGATAAGTGCATCTTTATTTTTTATTTTTTATTTAAGTAATTTATTCAGATTACATCTCAATTGTTATCCCCACACTTGTATCTTTCTGTTCCCCCTCCTTCCCACCCTCTTTCACCCTATTCCCTTGCCCTAGGTCTGTGACAGAAGGGGACCTCCTTCCCCACCATATGGTCACAGCCTGTCAGGTCTATTCCTGGCAGCCTGCTTACCCTTCCTCTGAGTGTCACCAGGCTTCCCCACCAAGGGGAAGTGGTCAAATAGAGGGCAGCAGAGTTCATGTCAGAGTTAATCCCTGCTCTCCACACAACTGTGGAGAATGTGCTGTCCATTGGCTAGATCTGAATAGGGGTTCTGAATGAACTGTCCTTGGTTGGTACAGTAATTTAAGCAGAACTCCCCTGGATTCAGATCCACCAGGCTTGATGGTCTTCTTGTAGGTTTCTGGGATCCTCTGGATCCTTGTATTTCCCCATTCTCCTATACTTCTCTCACCTGGAGTCCCAATAGGAAGTTCCAGCATCTATCCCAATATCCTGGTAAGTGAAGACTTTCAGGGGACATCCCTGTTGGGCTAATGTCCAATTATAAGTGAGTATATACTATGTATATATCTTTCTGGGTTTTGGTTAACTCACTCAAGATGATCATTTCTAGTTCCATCCATTTGCCTGCAAATTTCAGGATTTCTCTGTTTTTAATAGCTGAGCGTTATACCATAGTGTAAATGTACCACAGTTTCTTTACTCATTCTTCCACTGAAGGACATCTAAGTTGTTTCCAGGTTCTGGCTATTACAAATAAGGCTGCTATGAGCATGACTGAGCATATGTCTTTGTTTTGTGGTGAAGCATCTTTGTGTATATTCCAAGGAGTGAAATAGCTGGGTCTTGAGGTAACTCCATTCCCAGTTTTCTGAGAAAGTGCCAGATTGACTTCCAAAGTGGTTGTACAAGTTTGCATTCCTACTAGCAATGGAGGAGTGTTCCCCTTTCTCCACATCCTCTCTAGCATATACTGTCACTTGAGTTTTCGATCTTAGCCACTCTGATGGGTGTAAGATGGAATCTTAGAGTAGTTTTGATTTGCATTTCCCTGATGACTAAGGACAGTGAGCATTTCTTTAAGCGTTTCTCAGCCATTCAAAATTCCTTTGTTGAGAACTCTCTGTTTAGTTCTGAGCCCCATTTCTTAATTGGGTTATTTGATTTGGTGGTGTTTAATTTCTTGAGCTCTTTATATATTTTGGATATTAGCCCTTTGTCAGATGTAGGGTTGGTCAAGATTTTTTCCCAATCAGTAGACTGCCTCTTTGTTCTGTTTACAGTGTCTTCTGCCTTACAGAAGTTTCTCAGCCTCATGAGGTCCTATTTCTTAATTGTTGACCTTAAGGCCTAGGCTGTTGGTGTTCTGTTCAGGAAGCTGTTTCCTGTGCCAATGAGTTCCAGGCTCTTCCCCACTTTTTCTTCTAACTGATTTAGTGTCTCTGGTTTTATGTTGAGGTCATTAATCCACTTGGACTTGAGTTTTCTGCATGGTGATAAATATGGGTCTACTTGCATTTTTCTACATGTAGACAACCAGTTAGACCAGCACCATTTGTTGAAGATGCTATTCTTTTTCCATGGAATAGATTTGGCTTCTTTGTAAAAAATCAAGGGTCCATAGGTATGTGGATTTATTTCTGGGTCTTTGCTTTTATGCCATTGGTCCACCAGCCCATTGCCATGCCAGTACCATGCTATTTTAGTTACTGTTGCTCTATAATATAGCTTGAGATCAGGTATGGAGATTCCTCTGGAGGATCTTTTATTATACAGGATTGTTTTAGCTATTCTGGGTTTTTTTGTTTTTCTATATGAAGTTGAGAATTGATCTTTCAATGTCTTTAAAAAATTGTGTAGGTATTTTGATAGGGATTTCATTGAATTGGTAAATTGCTTTTGGTAAGATGGTCATTTTTACTATGTTAATTCTCCCGATCCACGAACAAGGGAGATCTTTCCATCATCTGATGCCATCTTCTATTTTCTACTTCAGAGATATTTGAAGTTTTTTTTCCAGACAAGTCTTTGACTTACTTGTTTAGAATTACTCCTAGATATTTTATATTGCTTGTGGCTATCATTAAGGGTGAAGTTTCCTTAATTTCTTCCTCTGCATGATTGTCATTTGTATACAGGAAAGCTACTGACTTTTTGAGTTAATTTTGTATCTAGCCACTTTGCTGAAGGTGTTTATCAGCTGTAGGAGTTCTCTGGTAGAATTTTTGGGGTTATTTATGTACACTATCATATAATCTGCAAATAGGAATAATTTGACTTCCTTCTTTCCCATTTGGATCCCCTTGATTTCCTTTTGTTGTCTTATTGCTGTAGTTAGAACTTCAAGAACTATATTTAAGAGATATGGAGAAAATGGGCAGTCTTGTCTGGTCCCTGATTTTGGAGTAATTTCCTTGAGTTTTTCTTCATTTAACTTGATATTGGCTATTGGCTTGCTCTATATAGCCTTTATTATGTTTAGAGCTAATACCGATACTATTCAAGCTACTCCAATAAATAGAAATGGTTGGAACATTACCAAACTCATTTTATGAGGCCACAGCCACTTTGATACCTAAACCGCAGAAAAACCCAACAAAGAAAGAGATTTTCAGACCAACTTCTGTTATAAACATTGATGTGAAAATACTCAATAAAATACTTGCAAACTGAATCCAAAAACCACAGGAAAGATATCCTTCACCATGACCAAGTTGGCTTCATTCCAGGCCTGCAGGGATGGTTCAATATAAACAAACTGAAAGAAAAAAAAACCCCACATGATCATCTCCTTAGACGCTGAAAAAGCATTTGACAAAATCCAATACCCATTCATGTTTAAAGTTTTGGAGAGATCAGGGATACAAGCACATCTTTCTAAGCTGCCCAACTTGTGCCAACACTAAACTTAGAAGGGTCCACATTTTCTTTTCCTCCTTTCAGTGATAATTTTGAAGTTCCAAGAGGTAGGCCTTCATGCTAAGACTGTGAAAACTGTCAACAGTAAGGTTCTCAGCTGTTCGTATGGTTTAGTCCATAATGCAACAGCGAAGCACAGGACTCGGGGAAGAAATCCCCTGGGTTGAAACACATGGACTTGCCATTCAATGCCTCTAAACTTGGGCATGTCAGCAAATTCAAAGATTTAAGCTCAACTCTTCACTAAGAGTGAGTCCCTTACTCTCATTATTTCTTATTTTCTTTCTTATCAAATCAGGAATAATAAAATATGATGCTTTAGCATTTGATCCACTTTACCTCACTTTATGCTCATTGTCTCCTATGGTGAATGTTAGTTACTCCATGTTTCAGGTGAGGGAATTGCAAAGTCACACAGCAATGTCCATAGGACTCAAATGTGCCTAAGCTGACTAGTACACACACTTTTGATTTTACTATACTGTAGTTCTTCTTTTATGCAGCCTGATTAGTGAGGTCAAACATCCAGGTCACATAGTCAGGCAGATCTGAATCTAGTGCCATTGCTCTGTGCCATTACCTTTTTTGGCATACATTTGATAGTCTAACATATATGTTATGTATTATGTGTAATATATGATAAAACTACTCTTTTTTTTTTGATAATCAACTGAGATTGTGCTGTAAGCTAAGGCCATACTGAAAGTACTATCTATTTTTATCAGTACTATGAGGCCAAAAATGGATCAAAATATTTTTAAACAAGTATTTTGGCAAACCTGTTAAGATTTATTGCTAATGTAATCTTTAAGTATTCTGAAAGTAGATTGCTTATAAAATTAGTATGAATCACCATGATGGCCAACTAATTAAGCAGCATGTCCAAAGGAATTAACCAAAGAAAGAAAAAGGGAAAAACATTTGGTTGTTATCAGAGAATGTGAACAAGTTGTAAGGAAAAAATTCTGATCTGGAGATGTTCTGGACAGCGTAAGCATGCTTGGATTTCCTTATGAACAGTGTATACCAGGGTCCACTGTTTCTCCATTACCTTTTCTTTGTAATTAGGTGAGGAAAAGATCATCAGACAAATAATCTGGAAAAACAAGCGATCAGATTGTTATGCCCAGATAGCTAGATCCACAAAGACCACCAGGAGTTCGAAGCCATATGCAAAAGCAAGGGGTCTTTATTTAAACTTGAGCTTGAGGGCTCTCAAACCTCACTGTGGCAGCAGGTCAGTAGAAGAGTTCTGAACTTCCATTATGCAGGGTTTTTAAAATCATGGTATGACAAAGAATAGGAGTTTCCAGTTTGGCAGTTACAGGATTCGTAGACATTTAGCAAGGTTGGGTTGGGGCTAAGGGATTGGTTGAGCTTGATTTTGAAATGCTTAACATATGGGGACATTAGGTGCTTTCCTGCTGTCCTCTAATTGGCTCAGGCCTAGGGTGGTTCTTTTTCTGGAACAGTTTGTGGTTTTTACAGTAACTGGAATGACCTTGAGGACAGGCATAAGGACAGGCCTAAGATGAAGTCTAGCAACAACATGGAGTCACAATGGCCGGGGTTTCACAGGATCAGCAGGAGTGATATAATCCAATCTGCATTTTAAAGTAACACTGCCCAGTGCATTGAGAGTAGAGAACAGAATGGCAGACAACATGCAGAGATGGAGGCAGAGGGGCTACCATAGCCATCTAAGACAATGGCCTGCTATGGTTACTGTGGAGAAGATACGGATAAGAATTGCTTGAAATGGCATTCACTCAAAGGTTTAAAATTTTGATTTTCAGTGTGTTTTATGTGCAAATATTTTACCTGCACTGCGTGTGTGCTTGGGGCCCTATGAGGTCAAAAGAGGGCACAGATCACCTGGAACTGGCATCATGATGGTGTGAGGCATTGTTTGGGCATTGGGAACCAAACCTATGTCCTTTATAAGAGCAACATGTGCTTTTAACTATTGTGCCATCTCATCAGCCGTGGAATTCACTTTCAAGTGAGAAGTATAAGATGCAGTAGTGGTTTCTATAAGGGAGAGAAAAGACGAAAAGGGGAAAGAGGGAAGAAAGTGAAGGGAGAGGGAGAGGGGGTAGAGATAGACACGGGGGGGGGGGGAAGAGAGAGAGAGAGAGAGAGAGAGAGAGAGAGAGAGAGAGAGAGAGAGAGAGAGAGAGAGAGAGAGAGAGAGAGAGAGAGAGAGAGAGAGAGACAGACAGAGACAGAGACAGAGACAGACAGACAGACAGACAGACAGACACACACACAGACACACACACACACACACACACACACACACACACACACACACGCAGAGACACAGTGGCTCTGTATCTCCAGCTCCAGGGGATTCACCACATTCAAGATGACTGAGGGTTTTGTTACAAGCCCTCAGAAGGATGGAGTCACTATGATTGAGATACTGAGATGGCAGTAACTGCAAGAGATTTACCAGAGAGAAGGGTAGTTGTTCAAATGTGTGCATATCAGGCAGCGCATGTGGCAGCATTTTCAGAGAAATGACAACAGGCCAAGGAAAAGTGAGCCTGGACTTCAGGAGTGTCTGGGTCATCAGAGTGCATTTGGAAGTTGTCATATCTAGATGCATAGTTTAGACCCAGGAGCCCTGTGATCTTCAAGAGGCTGGAGATGCAAGAAGAGGTGATGATGGCTTGGAATTAGGTGATAGAGGTGGATGGAGGTGGAAAGGCAGGCTTACACTGGAATAGATGAGGCTGAGGCAAGGGTGCCATGGAGACTCCCAGCTGCTTTGACTAGAGACATGGGAGAAATAGAATTGGCTATTATGCAGATGGGAAAACTGGTGCTCTAGTACCCAGTGGCAGGATCTGCACAGATGTAAGTGGGCAAAACTGCCTGGGGTGGGAGAAGTTGGTGTAGCCATGAGAACTTTACAGGGGAACATAAAGACCTTGATTAGAAGGTTAGAGAGAAGGCTGAGTGCGTAAAAGTGCTTCCTGCTTTTCCTGAAGATGAGTTCAGTTTCCCGCACTCAAGTGGAGTGGCTCTGTAACTCCCACTCCAGGGGATTCGTCACATTCTTCTGGCTTCTGTGAGCACCTGAGCACACGATACACAGACATACAGACATAAATGGACGTGAAGACACAGACATACAGACAGACACATAGATACAGGCACATACAGACACACACATAGACACAGGCACATACAGACACACACATAGACACACACAGACACTCACACACACAGACACACAGACACACACACACACACACACAGACCCCCCCCACACACACACATACACACATACACTCCAAACTTCTAACACAAATAGATCTGGGTTAGAAAGGTGCAAAGCCTTTAGTGCTTCAAGCCTCAGTACTCCCTGGGCTCCAGGCTTCTCCTTTTCCCTTGGCTGACAGCCTCATACCCTCCAGGTGGCCCAGCTAGATCAAACAGGTAAAGGGGCATGTGATGATAGCAATGGGAAAATGAACTCAGAATGGCATGTGGTAGAGAAAAAGGCTCATTACACACTCCTTTAATTGTGGGTCTAAGGGAATTAACCAAAGAGAAAAAGGGAGAACTTCATGGTTCCATTGTCAGAATCTACAAGCACATCTATCTGGCTAGTGGTAAGGCTGTCATTGTCCTCTTACTTGGGGGTCCACTAGCAAGTGTACAGGCTCCAAGTTGAGATCTGAGTAAGTGAAGCCAGGAAAGAGAGAAGGGCGTCTTCTTGCTGGCTTCCGACCTGCCATCTTCTCTCCATTTTCTCCTCCTTAAACCAGGGATCACGTGACTCTCTATCCATATTTGACCTAATTCATGATGGATTCTTCTCTTTCCTTAGGGCTGTAGACTTTGTAGCCCAAACTAAGAGTCAGAAAGCAAGGTTATTGGACCAATGTGACAATCTGTTGATTTCTCACATTTATTGTATGATTTTGTGTGATTGTGTGATTGTGTGTGTGTGTGTGTGTGTGTGTGTGTGTGTGCGCACACACTGTATATGTGCCATGCAGTGTGTATGTGTAGTTAAGTGGACAACTTGTGGGAGGCGATTCTGTCCTTCCACCATCTGGGACAGGGGGCTTGAACTCAGGTCATCAGGCCTGGAAACAAGTATCTTGATGTGACCCATCTCCCTGGTTCCACTGCTGATTTTTATGAATAGTGTCATATCCTCTCACCTTGAGGGTTTTCATGCCATGAACAAAGCCATGTATAGTTACATTAGAAGATGCAAGATCCATAAAGTCTAAATACTTTACTCTGTAACTATTTGTAGGAAAAAGTTTGCTGGTTCCTGGCCTAAATAGAATAAGTGTGATTGTATCCAAGCTTGTTACTGTAAAGAATTTCGCAAGCCATCTTGAGATATATGAATGGAATGAAAATTGGTTATTTGATTTTCTGATAAGAGTTGGGAGCCAGTTGTTTAAAGTGTGTGTGTGTGTGTGTGTGTGTGTGTGTGTGTGTAGAAAACGTTTTAATGTTGTTTTCTGGCAATGATATTTATTTGTGTTGAAAAGACCCACATCCGAGGTATGGTATGTATGTGCTGGGTTGTTTGCAGTAGCCAGATCTTAAAATTGAACATGTCAATATCAGATGCAAAATAATATATTGATGTAGTGGTGCTGGTGGTGGTGGCAGCAGTGACAGTGTGTGTGTGTGTGTGTGTGTGTGTGTGTGTGTGTGTGTGTGGTGTGCATATGTGTGTATATCTGCGGGGGTGTATGAGATAGGAAACAATTGGGTACAGGCAAAGCCAGCTGGTTTCACTATTTCTGGATTTAGAGACATCTAAAGCACCCAAACTTTAGAAGATACTATTTGGCAATTTGTTGGAATATAGATAAAAGAAAAACTAAAGAGGAATATGCTTGTGATATGGAATTACTGTCTGTTCAGTCAGTCGTGTTGACCCTTCAATGAATACGGCAATCTCAGCCTTGTTAGTTGTGCCCCAGAGTAGCCACATCCTAGTCTTGCTGTCACTTGGGGCTATTTGGTGTACTGTAAATGAGAGTAGCTCAAACTGAGCGTGTGTGGGACAGAGTTGCCTTCTTAGAGCTCGTTAGTTTCCTGAATTATAGACCACTAAGTAGAAGGTAGCTAGTTGCTCATCAAACCCAGCCATGGATGACGCAGTGTCACTACCCGGAATGAGGATAGTGCTAAAAATAGTCACTGGATGTTAAAACAAAAGACGTTAGATTGAGTAATGCTTAAAATCTGTTCAAACCCAGTGTCTTCTTTTAAATATCACAAGCCAGTGTTTAGCAAGTCATTTCCTTACCTGCCACACAGCAGGCATCTTTGAGCCTCTCAGGAGCCTTAAAGACCTGTCTCCTTCCATGGTCCCCAGAGGCCAGTGTTGAATGTCCTGGTGTCCTGCGTGGAAGGAATGTGGGTCCCTGACGTGTTTGTTGGAGAAGAGCAACCCACACAGAAGGGTCCGTTTGCAACGAACTGTGATGTGATCAGAAAAGAAACTTTTCATTTTGTTGACACCACTCTGATTCAGTCTCATTGGTTTGGCCATCTGTCTTTCTTCGTGCATTCACATGAGTTGGTAAAATTAGATAAAAATTACTTGATTTCAGGAGGGAAATACTTTAAGTTGAAAAAACAATTTTCTATATAGTCATGGTCATGAACTACAGCGATGTGCATCTGCTTTCAGATATAATGTTCAATAAAAATGTGAATCACATAAAAGTGCCACAAGATGCCATTTATATAAAGCTCAAAATAAAGTGAAATGAAGTGATATATTGTTTAGTAATACAAACATGTGTGATAAAATTGAAAAGCAGGTCAAATGCAAAATAATGACAGCCTGGAAAGGGGCAGAAAAAGGCAAGCAATTAGGAAGGAAAACTCAGAAATTCAAAACTCTTGGTAACAGGTAACTTCTTAAAGCTAGCCAGAAGCACAATGATATTTATTTAATATTTCTTTGAACTAAATATTATATATATGCTTATATATAATATTTAGTTCATATATATGTACACACATACATACATATATGTGTCACATCCTATGCCCACTTAATTAATTTCATTAATAATATATGTATACTAAATATTCAATTATATGCAATTGTGTATCATATATTCAGTTGTGGTTTTAAAAATGTACTGGGTTATATATAGCATATTACTGCATCACATTAAACATTTATAGACGTTATTGTTGAAAAATATACAATGATACTTGAATGTGACAAATTTGATGAATTTGCAGACCCAGCACTGAGTAAATACAGGTGTTTTCATATATGTTGACACTGTAGCCATCCTTGTACGATGTCTCCTAATGTCTATATGACACGAGCCATGTTAGGGAAGCATTTTTAAAACTGTGTCCACAGATCTCTAGATGTCTAGAACTGATTATGTTTTTTGGATGTGGAAGCGGCTACTGTCCGTGTGCTTGCTGGTGAAGCCTCTAGACTACCAGGTTGATGTATTTGATTTAGGTTGGAATTAATACATGTGTAGTTCATGTTGATTGGAAATGCTGGCTAGTAATTTATCTATCCTTGATCAATTGAGCACAGGAAAAACCAATCCATCACCTTTCTCTGCTCGGTAGACCAGATGGATCAAAGCGTGAGGCTACTGGGAAGAAATAAACTAAGGGCGATTTCACCAGCAGAGGTGGTAAAGTGATTTAAAAACAATGTCCTACATTAGTTCAAAGTCAGTTTCATTCATTTGTTAACCGACTCATTCATTCAGACAATACTTCTACGTAGTGTCATCTCTGAGACAGTTGCAAGCATGGGTGGTGGAATAGTGGTTAGCCAGGATGTCCCTACCCTTGTGGAATGGCCAATGCAGACGTGGGTGCTAGTGTAAGGAGCCAGTGCTGCCGGACTGAAACAGAAAGCATGGGTCATAAGAGTCAATTTCTTGGTCACTTAACAATGTACAGCTTTTTGTTTTGTTTTGTTTTCAGTATACAAATTTAGACAAGAACTTTGTGTGCAACGTGTGTGTGTGTGTGTGTGTGTGTGTGTGTGTGTGTGTTTAGAATAGAGAGAAAATTCAAATGTCATGCCTCAGGTGACTCCTGCCTTCATCTGTTGAGACAGGGTCTCCTATTGGCTTTGGAGTAGCCTAGGCTGGCTGATTTGAAAGTCCCAGGAACTCAGCACTATCACTTTAATAGAGCTGGGATTCTAATATACACTACCACATTTTGTTTGTAAACGTATGTTCTGGAGGACTAAACTTAGGTCCTCATGCGTGGCAAAGGGGTATCCCAATGGAGCTATGTCTCCAGTCTAGTGTTTAACTTACTGAAATCTCAGTTCCCTGTATAAGTGGTAATGTTATAGTGAAGGTGACATGCCCTTGTACATATCTGACAAACTGCGTTTATTCCCACATCTCATCTGACTTCCCACACTAAACGTGGCAGGGCGGTGTTGGCTATTTTCTTGTTTTTGAAACTTGAACACTGTCATCATAAAGATCCGACAGCTTTCCTTAAAGTGTGATGCTGGTCCATGGGAGCAGAGCAGTTGGAACCCAGACCCCAGTCAGCTAGCCGTCAGAGCCAGAATTTTCTCACTGCTTCATGGCTCCTCTGTGTATCTATAACTTAGAAAACTCAAAGCTTCGATCATATGTCTCTTTGCTGGAGGATCTAGTAGGGCTCTTTTCTTCTAGCCCAGGAGTTCTCAACCTTCCTCATGTTGCGGCCCTTTAATACAATTCCTCATGTTGTGGGGATGCACAACCATGAAATTATTTTGTTGCTACTTTATAACTGTAATTTTGCTACTGTTATGAATTATAACGTAACTATCTGATATGCAGGATATCTGATATGTGACCCAAAGGTTGGGAAAGACTGTTCTCTCTATTCGGTGATTCTCAGCTTCGCTCAGGCAAAGGTGATGAAGTTGCTTTGAGTAAGTCGATCTGATTATAGTCCTCTGGAGGGGAGGACAGCAAAATTTGAAAAAACAAATCCCATATACTTTATTTGGCTGGATTTTATAAGTAAACAGAAACATCCTAGCATTGTTTTTCTTTAATCTACTTGATAATTCAATTTGAAATGTCAGATTATGAAGGAAAGGAGAAGTTTATACTTACACAAAGGGCATAATTTAGAAAGTAGAATGCAGCTATGATCTGGAATTCTTTCAAGGGCAGGTTTTCGCTGCGAGCTTGTTTGTAGCTACAGGGTCTAGCCTGGAGGCCTGTTAGGAAGACACTGTGGAGCTGAAGTATGCCTTATTTAAAAACAGTAGCTTTAGTAGAGCCGACAAACCTGCCTATCAATAAAGATGTCTGCTGGACTTCTATGTGTGGGGCACAGAGAGGAGTAGCTGTCTTTAATAACGTAGTTAGGCTACTCCACAGTGAGCAATGGCAAGTTACATTTCTGCTAATTATCATAGCAAATTAGTTGAATTCAGAATGAAAAGTTTTCAGGGCAAAATTACTGGCTCCTGCTGTTCAGATGATATTGAACTGTAATACATATGATGGTCATTTCTTAGCTCTCAGTGAAAAGATAAGCCAAGATTCTAGCAGTGTGATGTGTCTTCCTTCGTTGGACTGGGCTGGGAGGGAATTGAATCCAGTAGGAAAGGAGTGAGTGCACAGGGACTGGTACTTCTGCTTTCAGTAGAGTGACCTGAGCAAGGCTGTCTTTGTGAAGGAGGCCTGGAGCCCACAGTGCTACCATTTTGTGCTCATGCAGATAGGTGAGGAATGAGCCAATGGCCTGGAGGCCAATGAAGTCAGTAAGTCTTATTTATAAAGCTGTAATGATGCCTCCGAGGGCAACAGACCCAAGACAAGAAGAAATTCAAACCTCACAGAGCTACAGGACTAGAGAGTGAATGAAGTGACTCAGGAGCTAGTTAGCTTTAGCTTGTCCAACCCAGACTAGCATTTTCTTAATTTTTTTTTTGCCATCAGCTCTATGATTTTAAGAATATTTGTCAGAATCCCAGAAACCAACCTGTATCACAGCATCATCCTGCCTCAGTCTCTGTTCAGACAGAAAAACATGACCATGCAAGGCAGTTCGATGATGGACACCAGTCACAGAGGTATAAAAAGATGGTGGCAAGCGGATAATGACAAGGTAGCTAGTCTTTCACTGAGACTCTTCCCAGGTGAGTCTAGTTGCGTCAAGCTGACAATGAGTGCTAACCATCAAATCCACCAATTTATAGTCCTAGCAGTGCTTGATGAATAACCACGTCCACAGACATTAGTTGTGGACTATTAACTTTTTTCTTTTTCATTTTTTATTAATTTATTCATATTACATCTCAATTGTTAGCCCTTCCCTTGTATCCTCCTATTCCTCCCTCCCTCCCACTTCCCCCTTCTCGTCTCCCCTATGTCTGTGATTGAGGGAGACCTCCTCCCCCTGTATATGCTCATAGGGTATCAAGTCTCTTCTTGGTAGCCTGCTATCCTTCCTCTGAGTGCCACCAGGCCTCCCCATCCAGGGGACGTGGTCAGAAAAGGGGCACCAGAGTTCGTGTGAGAGTCAGATCTCACTCTCTACTCAATGGTGGAGAATATCCTGTTCATCGGCTAGGTCTGGGTAGGGGTTCGAAGTTTACTGCCGGATTATTAACTTTTAAAAATACTTTTATGTTATGTTCACTGTCATTTATAGTCAAGTCGAACTGAGTAAAAAACAGAGTATAACGTTAGTTGCACCAATGGTGACAACTAATGATGCACATCCAGATATCTCTCGACTGAAATATAGGACGTTTCTTTAATCATCGGTTGTCTTAATAGTCTTGAAGTCTCCTATGTGTGAAGCACGTGGCTCACTGTCATCTTCTCAAGATTCACTTTGCCATTTGTCACCTCTCCAGTGATTATTATTTGCCAGGCGCTGTCCTCTGTGATTAAAACATATTAACTTAGCCACCTTCACAATGACCCAGTGAGAAAGTTCCCATCCTCACTCTTGTCCTACAGATGAAGAAATGAGGTGTAGCGAGGTGAAATAGCTTGGCTCAGGTCACAGAGCTTGCTGATGACCCAAGAAGCATTCAAACTCAAGGTGTATGGCTGAACAACACATGCCTGGCTCCTCTAGACTGCGTGCCTTCCTAGAGGCTTGGGGACACCCAGATTTCTATTTCCTGTTCAGTTTCTGCCTCCTATTCTGCTACCACAGTTTCTGGTGCTCCTTGTAGAGTTAACATGTTGAGTTAACAGAGATGGTTCTGAAAATTACCCCTGAGATAATCTTACCTTACCATGTTTATGAATGAACCCTATATTCGGCGAGGAATAGGATAGGACTGGGGCATTCTTCATTCCCTACGAGCTGCGCTCTCATTGCTGGGATCTTTGTCAATCTGTCCTTTGTGTGGATCTTTGATCTGTGTTCACAAGGTCAGCATCGTTGTCATCACTATTGAATTTCTGA
Organism: Acomys russatus; assembly: GCF_903995435.1. Classification (NCBI taxonomy): domain Eukaryota; kingdom Metazoa; phylum Chordata; class Mammalia; order Rodentia; family Muridae; genus Acomys; species Acomys russatus. The sequence continues at coordinate 23,761,076 of NC_067153.1, read as the reverse complement.
TCGAGAACATTTCTGTAATTTTGTGGTTTGAGTTTGTAACTGTTCTATGACAACTTGTCATTTATTTGCATGTTTGTGTAATGAAGTTTTGTCGTTGCCCGAGTGATGTGGCATGGTTTTACCCGGATTACTGATGAAGTCTTCACTGTCTCTATCAGCAGGGTCTTTAAAAAATGTCCCCATAGTCCAAAGTCTTTGTGAATGTCCTCATGGCAACACAGTTGGAAGCATTAGCTATGGCAGGAATAGCCTCCCTAAACTCCTTTAGTATGTCAAGTGCCGGGGCTCCTGTGAACTGCAGGAACTATACAGCTACAGAAAACAAAGAAACTGCAGACAAATGGAGAGAGGAATTAATGCTTGATCATAAAAGAGCATAGAAAATAAATACAAAATGTTGTTTCACAAAGATTCTAAATGCCCAAATGTTATTTTTCTCTAAAATTTCAGAAGACAGATTAACTAGTCAGTGATCAATAACAAACAAACTGTACAGATTTTTTTTTTCAGTTTGGGTTGTTTCCAGTGCTCTCAAGCTATATGTGATAGAAGATACAGAATACTCCAAAGGCTTTTATCTTCTCTTTCACACTATTTCTTTGTGAGCCAGGGTTTTACTCTGTAGCCCTAGCTGGCCTGAAACTTGCCGTATAGACCACAGCAGCCTTGAACTCACAGACATCTGCCTGCTTCTGCCTCCTTACTGATGGGATTTCAGACTTGCTTGGCCAAGAACACTTTCTTTTTTGTGTACCTTAGAATGGAAAAAATGTTAGCCTTCCCTATTACTGTCTACTTGCTCTCTCTCTTGCAGACCCAACATATCCAAAAACACCTAAGGCAGCCTTCAGTTACTGTGTGCTTAACGCCTGCTACTGTTGTTTTGTCAGCCATTGTTGGAGAGTTTTGCGAGTACAACAGGAGTACAGAGTTGTTCATCAGCATGTGCAAATTTCCCCAGATTAAGGTTTTCATCAATATCATCTTAGCAAATTTATATATGTAATTCCAGCCACTTCATAATCAATGACAGTTTTTCAGTACAGGAATATTTTGTACTATGACACAGTTTCTATAGCTAACTTTCTGAATATTCACACTCACCAGAAGTGCTCACTGTTTCATTAAATAACCTCACTGATTTTCTCACAGTAAATAAAGCAGTACCATGCATTTATTTAATTCTTTTTTAGTCTATTAAACCTCATATCAACTAATTATCATTTTTCCCAATGCAAAGTTTCACTCATTTCTCTATTGGCTGTCATTGTTAGTGTAAAACATGAAAAATTGTCTTTTACCTTCATTATGTTGTATGTAGTACAGGTTCTGACTTTAATATTATGAAAAGACATTTCGTAGACACATCATTATTTCTGCAATAGTTCTTTATCTGACTGACTAAATGTTTCCTTCTCTTACCACAGTACGAACCAGGCCCAGCCATGATTACCTTTCAAGATCAGAGGAGCTCAGGAATGTTCAAGATGGTAGAGGCATAAACTTACATTCTCTTTTCTTCTCTGTAATTTACAGGGCTAGGATGACTTTATTTCTGACATTTTCACACTGCAATTAAAAAGTCATAGAAACCTTATAATACTGCAAAAATACCAGCTAGCAGCAGAGGCACATGTGATCGGCAGAAATACTGAGACAAAGCAGGAATCAGCTGGCTCAGCTCTTGTTTGGTCATCAATTTAGGTTTGATACTAACATCACCCAGAGGATCGTTGGAATTTTAGATGTTGAAACTGTTGAGGACAGGTTGCAAACTATGCCTTTCATTATCAAGTGTTGATGTTAAGAGTTGCTCAAGGTTATCAGTAAGACAAGGAGATCACAGAGAAGAAAGTGGAACGGATGTAAGATCTAGAGGGTTGGGAGAGGCCCCATGAAATGTTGTCTTCTGGATATGGCATAACTGAGGTAACCTGAAGTAATCACGAATACACAGCGGCTATGGCTCTGTGTGCAAGCCATGCCTGCACAAAGGATTAAGACATGAAAGTAGGAGAGGATCAGTTGGATAGAAGAAAGTGTTCTACAGGAGGAAGGTGGGCAAGAAAGAGAGACATGGAGTAAACATTTTCATAATATATTTCATACATGTATGAAGTCACCAACATTTAAATTTTTTTATTAATTTATTCTTGTTACATCTCAATGGTTATCCCACCCCTTGTATCCTCCCATTCTCCCCTCCCTCTCATTTCCCCTTATTCCCTCCCCTATGACTGTTCCTGAGGAGGTTTATCTCCCCTCTATATGCTCATAGGGTATCAAGTCTCTTCTTGGTAACCTGCTATCCTTCCTCTGAGTGCCACCAGGTCTCCCCCTCCAGGGGACATGGTCAAATGTGAGGCACCAGAGTATGTGAGAAAGTCATACCCCACTCTCCACTCAACTGTGTAGAATGTTCTGACCATTGACTAGATCTGGGTAGGGGTTTAAAGTTTACTGCCTGTATTGTCCTTGGCTGGTGCCTTAGTTTGAGTGGGACCCCTGGGCCCAAATCTGCCTATCATAATGTTCTACTTGTAGGTTTCTAGGACCCTCTGGATCCTTCTACTTTACTATTCTCCCATGCTTCTCTCATCTAGAGTCCCAATAGGATGTCCTCCCCTCTGTCCCAGTTTCCTGATAAGTGAAGGCTTTCGTGGGACATGCCCCTTGGGCTAGTATGCAGATATAAGTGAGTATATACCATTTGATTCTTTCTGCTTCTGGGTTAACTCACTCATTATGATCATTTCTAGCTCAATCCATTTATCCACAAATTTTGGGAATTCCTTGTTTTTAATAGCTGAGTAGTATTCCATAGTGTACATGTACCACAGTTTCTTTATCCATTCTTCTACTGATGGACACTTAGGCTGTTTCCATGTTCTGACTATTATGAATAAGGCTGCTATGAACATGTTTGAGCAAAATTTCTTGTTGTGTGCTGGAGCATCTTCTGGGTATATTCCAAGGAGTGGAATAGCTGGGTCTTGAGGAAGCCTATTCCCATTTTTCTGAGATAGCACCAGATAGATTTCCAAAGTGGCTGTACTAGTTTGCATTCCCACCAGCAATGAAGGAGTGTTCCTCTCTCCCCACATCCTCGCCAGCATGTGGTGTTGCTTGAATTTTTGATCTTAGCCATTCTGATGGGTATAAGATGGAATCTCAGAGTTGTTTTGATGTGCATTTCCCTGATGACTAAGGAGGTTGAGCATTTCTTTAAGTGTTTCTCAGCCATTTGATATTCCTCTGTTGAGAATTCTCTGTTTAGTTCCAAGCCCCATTTCTCAATTGGGTTATTTGGTTTGGTGGTGTTTAATTTCTTGAGTTCTTTATATATTTTGGATATTAGAACTTTGTCAGATGTAGGGTTGGTGAAGATCTTTTCCCAGTCTGTAGGCTGTTGCTTTGTTCTCTTGACAGTGTCTCCTGTCTTACAGAAGCTTCTCAGCCTCATGAGGTCCCATTTATTAATGGTTGACATTAAGGCCTGGGCTGCTGGTGTTCTGTTCAGGAAGTTGTCTCCTGTGCCAATATGTTTCAGGCTCCTCCCCAGTTTTTCTTCTAAGTGACTTAATGTCTCTGGTTTTATGTTGAGGTCTTTAATCCACTTGGATTTGAGTTTTGTGCAAGGTGACAAATATGGGTCCAGCTGCATTTTTTTACACATAGACATCCAGTTAGACCAGCACCATTTGTTGAAGATGCTATCCTTTTTTCATTGAATGGATTTGACTTCTTTGTCAAAAATCAAGTGACCATATGTGTGTGGATTCATATCTGGGTCTTCGATTCGATTCTACTGATCAACCAGTCTGTTGCTGTGCTAGTACCCTGCTGTTTTAATTACTATTGCTTTATCGTACAGTTTGAGATCAGGTATGGAGATTCCTCCGGAGCACCTTTTATTGTACAAGATTGTTTTAGCTATTCTGGGTTTTTTGTTTTTCCATATGAAGTTCAGAATTGAACTTTCAATGTCTTTAAAAACTTGTGTAGGTATTTTGATAGGGATTGCATTGAATCTGTAGATTGCATTTGGTAGGATGGCCATCTTTACTATGTTAATTCTCCCGATCCAGGAGCAAGGAAGATCATTCCATCTTCTCATGTCATCTTCAATCTCTTTCTTCAGAGTTTTGAAAATTTTTTTCAAACAAGTCCTTCACTTGCTTAGTTAGAGTAACTCCTAAATATTTTATTTTGCTTGTGGCTAATGTGAAGGGTGTGGTTTTCCTAATTTCTTCCTCTGCAAGCTTGTCATTTGTGTATAGGAAGGCTACAGACTTTTTTGAGTTAATTTTTTATCCAGCCAATTTGCTGAAGGTGTTTGTCAGCTTTAGGAGTTCTCTGGTGGAATTTTGAGGATCACTTATGTACACTATCATATCATCTGCAAATAGGGATAATTTGACTTCCTCCTTTTTCATTTGGATACCCTTGATCTTCTTTTGTTTTCTTATTGCTCTGGCTAGAATTTTGAGTACTATATTGAAGCGATATGGAGAGAGTGGGCAGCCTTGCCTTGTTCCCGATTTTAGAGGAATTTCCTTGAGTATCTCAGCATTTACTTTGACTTTGGCCATTGTCTTGCTGTATATAGCCTTTATTATGTTGAGAAAAGTGCCTTGTGTCTTCGATCTCTCTAAAACTTTAAACATGAATGGGTGTTGAATTTTATCAAATGCTTTCTCTGCATCCAAGGAGATGATCATGTGGTTTTATGTTTTCAGTTTGTTTATATGGTGGATTGCATTGATGGATTTCTGTATATTAAACCATGCCTGCATGCCTGGAATGAAGCCTACTTGGTCATGATGAATGATATCTTTGATGTGTTCCTGTATTCGTTTTGCAATTATTTTATTTAGTGTTTTTGCATTGATGTTCATAAGAGAAATTGGTCTGAAATTCTCTTTCTTTGTTGAGTCTTTGTGAGGTTTAGGTATCAATGTGACTATGGCCTCATAGAATGAACTTGGTAATGTTCCATCCATTTCTATCTTTTGGAGTAGCTTGAAGAGTATCGGTATTAGCTCGCCCTTGAAGGTCTGGTAGAATTCTGCACTGAAACCATCTGGCCCTGGGCTTTTTTTGGTTGGGAGACTATCAATGATTGCTTCTATTTCTGTAGGGGAAATGGGACTATTTAGCTTGTTTATCTGTTCTTCACTCAACTTTGGCAAGTGAAATTGATCAAGAAAATCGCCCATTTCCCTTAGATTTTCAAATTTTGTGGCGTATATGCCTTCAAAGTAGGATCTTATGATTCTTTGAATTTCTTCAGTGTCTGTTGTTATGTCTCCCTTTTTATTTCTGATTTTGTTGATTTCACTACTATCTCTCTGCCTTTAGTTAGTTTGGCTAATGTTCTGTCTATCTTGTTGATTTTCTCAAAGAACCAGCTCTTGGTTTTGTTGATTCTTTGGACTGTTTTCTTAGTTTCTAATTTGTTAATTTCAGCCCTGAGTTTGATTATTTCCAGACGTCTACTCCTTTTGGGTGTTTCTGCTTCTTTTTTTTTTTCTAGGGCTTCCAGTAGTGTCGTTAAGATGTTTATGTGCAATGTTTCCATTTTCTTTTCAAAAGCACTTAGTGCTATGAATTTTCCTTTTAGCACTGCTTTCAATGTATCCCACAAATTTGGGTATGTTGTTCCTTCATTTTCATTGAATTTCAGAAACTCCTTGATTTATTTCTTTATTTCTTCCCTGACTCAGCTGTATTTAGCAGAGAGTGGTTTAGTTTCTATGTACGTGTAGGCTTTTTGTTATTTCTGTTGTTGTTGAATTGCAGCCCAAGAGCATGGTGATCTGATAAGATACAAGGTATTATTTCAGTCCTCTTGTATCTGTTGAGGCTTGGTTTGTGACCTACGATGTGACCAATTTTGGAAAAGGTTCCATGGGGTGCAGAGAAGAATGTATAGTCTTTCTTGTTTGGGTTAAAGGTTCTATAGATATCTGTTAGATCCATTTGACCCAAGGCGTTGGTTAATGATGTTATTTCTCAGTTTAGTTTCTGTTTCAATGACTTATCCTTCAGTGAGAGTAGGGTGTTGAAGTCTCCCACTATTATTGTGTGGGGATCGATGTGTGGTTTAAGCTTTTTTAGCAGATCTTTTACAAATGTGGGTGCCCTTGTATTGGGAGCATAGATGTTCAGAATTGTGATGTCATCTTGGTTGACTTTACCTTTGATGAGTATGAAGTGTCCTTCCTCATCCCTTTTGATTAATTTTGGTTGAAAGTCTATTTTGTTCGATATTAAAATGGCTATGCCTGCTTGCTTTTTTGACCATTTGCTTGGAATATTTTTTTCCAACCTTTTACCCTGAGGTAATGCCTATCGTTATGGGTGAGATGTGTTTCTTGAATGCAGAAGAATGTTGGATCTTGTTTATGTACCCATTTATTTAGTCTGTGTCTTTTTATTGGAGAATTGAGACCATTGATGTTAAGAGATATTAATGACCAGTGACTGTTAAGAGTCTTAATTTTGATGTTGTTTCCAGTCGAGCGTTGTGTAGTTGTGTTTTTGTCATGGTATAGTTATCTACTTTCTGAGTAATTTTGGTTGTAGCTTGACCCTTTGGGATGGAGTTTTCCTTCTAGTACCTTCTGTAAAGCTGAATTTGTGGATAGGCACTGTTTGAATTTGTTTTTGTCATGGAATATTTTGTTTTCTCCATCAATGGTTATTGATAGTTTTGCTGGGTAAAGTAGTCTGGCCTGGCATCTGTGGTCTCTTAGGTTTTGCAGGATATCTGTCCAGGCCCTTCTGGCTTTTATGGTCTCTGCTGAGAAGTCGGGTGTAATTCTGATAGGTTTGTCGTTAAATGTTATTTGGCCCTTTTCCCTTGCAGCTTTTAATATTTTTTCTTTGTTCTGTATGTTTTGTGTTTTGATTATTATGTGACGGGCAGTTGTTTTTTTTTCTGGTCAATTGGTGTTCTATAGGCCTCTTGTATGTTTATAGGCATGTCCTTCTTTAGATTGGGGAAAATTTCTTCTGTGATTTTGTTGAGAATAGTTTCTGGGCCTTGGAGTCTGATATCTTCTCTTTCTTCAATGCCTATTATCCTCAGATTTCTTCTTTTCATGGTGTCCTTAATTTCTTGGATGTTTTGTGTCAGGAGTTTTCCAGATTTGGCATTTCCTTTAATGGTTGCTTCAAGATCTGTGATTGTATCTTCTAGACCTGAGATTCGTTCTTTCATCTCTTGGATTCTGTTAGAAAATCTCACCTCTGTGTTGCTCACCTTCTTCTCTGAGGTCTCACGTTCTCATTTTTCTTCTGTCTGTGTGTTTATCATTGAATCCATTTTCATTTTCAGATCTTGAACTGACTTTTTGATTTCTTTCATCTGATTGTTTGTATATTCCCGAGTTTCTTCCATTGCCTCTTTATAGATCTTCAGAGCTTGAACTGCTTTATTTATTTCTTTCATCTGGTTGTTTGCATTTTCCTGAAATTATTCCACTTCTACTCTATGTGCTTCTTTTATGTCTCTCACCTGTTTGGCTGCGTCTTCCTGCATTTGATTACGAATTTTATTTGTTTCCTCCATTATTATCCTCATTACTAAGGATTTGAGGTCATTTTTTTATATGTCCATTGTATTTGAGTTCTCTGGGTTGCTTTATTTGAGATAGCTGGAAACTGGAGATGCCATGTTGTTTTGAGTTTTTTTTTGCGTATGCTTTTATGCTGTCCTTTAGATATCTTGCCATCTTTGTTTTTGTTGGGTAGCTTCCAGAGTTGGATGGAGGGAGTCTGAAGATAGATTCACTTGTTTTCTCATGATTCCCGTAGGCGGAAGCTTTGATGCTTCACTGGTGTGGATGGCAGGAGGTTAGCCCTGTTGTTTTGGACTCTCACAGTCAGTGATCCCTCAGCTCCCCTGTGCTATGGGTCCATCAATCTTTCTGGGTCTCTGAATGAGCGTTGGGTCAGGCCAAGGTATCCACAGTTTTCTGGGTCCCCTGCCAAGTCCAGCCAGGGACACTGGGCCCAAACCATGTGCCGAGCTCAGCTAGATTCTCAGGGCCTGAACCGTTTGCTGAGCTCAGCTAGGGGTTCTGGCCCAAAATGCACACAAGGTCCAGCCAGAAATTTTGGGCTGGGACTGTGCACCATGCTCAGCTAGGGGCTTTTGGCCCAAAGTGCGTGCTGTGGTCAGTTATTTACTCAGGGCCTGAAACGTCAGCCAAGCTCAGCCAGGAATTCTGGATTCAAGCTGCACACTCTGTCCAACTGGAGTCTTAGTGCCAAAAGCTCAGCTAGAGATTCTGGGCCCAATCTGTCTGCCAAGCACAGTTAGGGACTGTGGCCCCAAACTGCAGGCTGAGCTCCACCAGAGTCTCCGGGGCAGAAATGTGCACCGGGCTCAGCCAGGGACTCTGGACTCACACTACGTGCTAAGTTCAGCCCGGGACTCTGTTCCTAAACTGCGTCGATAGTCCAGCCAGAGTCTTAGGGCCACTGAGCCTATGCGCACAGCTCAGCTAGAGTCTCTGGACCCAATCTGCCTGGGAAGTCCAGCTAGGGCCTCTGGGATGAATCTGTGTGCTGACCTCAGCCCGTGTCAGTGCCCCAGAACTGCCCGCTGAGCTGAGCTAGAGCCTCCGGTGGAACTGAGTGCTCTGCCCAGCCTGCATCACAGCAGGTGAGCTGTGGCTGAGCTGAGCTGGTGCCTAGGGTGGAACTGAGCTCTCTGCCCACCCTGTGTCACAGCAGGAGAACTGCGGCTACGCTGAGCTAGTGTCTCCTGTGGAACCCAAAATTTACATTTAAAAATAGTTTTAGAAAGAATTCTTTGGTCCAGTTCAGTTTTAGAAGTTAGACAGATGAAGCTTCTAGTAGTGACTCGGGCTGGTCTTATTTGTTGTAGCTTGGCAGGTTGCTGACATATCATGTAATCATTTCTTCAGTGGTGAAATAGAAAATTATTAACCCATACCTTGAGAAAGAGAAGAAGATCAAATCACCGGATGCATTTCAGTATATTTTCTGAATACTGGCTGATATAATATTTTCTTTGCTCAGCAGCATTTTTCCAAAGTCAGGGGTAAATGAAAAAACTTAAATATGTCAACTAGAGGTACAGAGTCAGGCAAGTTGTTCAACGGGCTTTAAGAAACGCATACCAGAATAACAGTTTTAAAAAGTTTACATTTATCTGTTCCAGAAATTAGGGTTTTAAAAGAATAGTGATTTTATTCTAGGTTAAAAAGCTAGTATGACTATATTTTTAAAAAGCCAAAGAGCCCAAAAAGTCCATGAAGCAGAGATGTCATTCAGTATAGACAACAACATCTTATGACAGTAGGATGGAGTAAGAAACTTTTTTTTTTAGAGCCATAAAAATACCTCCAAAGAGTATTCCTGTAGAAGTCAAATTTGGGTAGTGATAGGAATTTCTATAGGGGTTTTTGAACCTCAGCTCTTACTGGCTCTTACTCGCTGAATCTGTTTGTGGAGTAGGAGAAGATATTGAAACTTAGGTAAGTTTCATGGGCTTTGAATATAGATAGTTCTTGCATGTAAATCCCCATAACACACACAGGAGAGAAAGTTGTTGAGAAGTTTGTACCAATAGAAACACTGACAGCCTGTTCTGAAAGGCAAGAGAACTCAAAAGAAGGCGATGACCTTTTAAATTCTATTAACAGTAATCAGGATGACAAAAGTGCTCAGTGGCAAGTAAGGGCTCTGTTTATGAGACCCAGAGAGTTGAGTGTGGAGAAAAGAGAGCTATGATCCTGAAGGCCCGGTGGAGTTTGCTTGTGTAGCTTCAAAACTGCTGGTCTGCTTTTCCCTTGGGTTTCCCCATTTATTTGGTAACATCTAGATTTTTCCAGTTTGTCTCCCTCTAGTGATTTGCTCAAGAATAGCCCTAATAGTTTCATGTGTTTGAAGATTTGGTTCCCAGTTGGTAGAAGTGTTCTGGAAGGACTAGGAGGTGTGGTCTTATTGGAGCAGGTGTGTCCCTGGAGATGGGCTTTGAGAGTTTGGTGTTCCATCCCCAGTGTGCTTTCTCTGCCTCCCCCTTGCAGTTTGAGAAGTGAGTTCTGCAGTTGTTTGTGTTGCTCTGCCTTCACTCCTCCATAGATGCTAACCCTTTGGAACCATAAGCCTAATCAAACTTTTCTTTTTATAAGTTTTCTCGATCATGGTATTACAGTAACAGAAAAGTAACTAATATACTCTCCATCATTAAATATTAAGAACAGATAACTTGTTTCTTGAATTTTCCAGGTTCTAGAGAAATCAGAATTATGTTTCAGGATGGATTATACCTAGAACCATGTCTTTACATAACTGAGATAGTTTAGGTGGTAAGATTAGAGATGATCTAATGAAGGTTTTGACCTTTGAGTTAATGGCTTGAGATGGGGCATATGTACTCTGCATGCAGGTGGATATTAATCTTTAAGTCAAAGGTGGAATGGGTAGGCTGAGTAACAACTTCTTAAAGAAGTTAATAGCTAGTAGATATTTTACTTTACATGGTAGAGGGATGGTAAAGGTGAGATTAAATAAAGAAACTAAGAGTGGGTGCTTTTCCTGAATTATAGTGATGAGTAGAATATAATAACATAGGGTGTATTAGTTTAGATTATCTTCTGACCTTGATTGATCAGAAAAAGAGATGTGGTGTAAATGATGACAGAAAGATGCTACGTGATTATCTTTTCAGATGGAAGAATTGGCAACAAGCCCAGGAATGAAGATGGCTTTTCCATACTGGAAAAGGGAAGGGAATGGAATTTTCTTCAGAGTATTCAGAAAGAAATTCAGCTGACATCTTGTTACAGCTTAGCAAGACTCATTTTGGGCTTCTAATCAGCAATCCTATAAGACAATATTTTTTTTTAAACCACTTTACCATTAGTTTTGGCAACAGTGAAACTCTAACCAAGGCATGCCAAGATATTTTTTATTGAGATATTACTTTCTAAAAAGCAGGTTAAAAATGATTACCAAATGTGTTTGGAGCAGGGAGAGACTGCAGTCAAAGATTTTGTAGATGAAGCAGTGTTTTGGTTGGGCGCCAGCTATAACTAGAGAGAGAAGACTCGCCAGTGTGACCTTGATAAATAGGTAGAGTATAAAAGGGAAGAGTGGCTTCTCATAGCATCATCCATTAAGAGATCTAGACATCTTCTTCCTGTTGCTTTGAGAACCTTAGTTATGATGCCTCCAGGACAAAAAAAAAATCTCAGAATACATTGTAGTAGGAGTTCTTAAATCACACTGATCATTCTTGCTGCCCTTGGAAGGTTTAGTGATTTGTACACACTATGCCTGGTCCTGCATCAATGGTCCTGCTCCGAGACAGAGTTCCTGGTCTTAGTTCTATTGTGAACTTCCCAAATATGCTTGGACAATTTATCAACCAAGAAGATACTTCAGAAGACAGAAGTACACTAGTCTCCCTCTCCTTCTCTCCACTTTTATCAGTCTCCTTCCCCATGTTCCTATATTCCACTTCCTGGTTCCTGGGAAGGTGGAAGGATGAACTATGAATTGTGAAAATCTTTGGACTTTTCTGGGGAAGGGCTGTCATCTTCTGGAAATGGGGCATCAATGTCACTCTGCTCTTTGAGGAGCACCGTGGTGTGCTGATACACTTCACTCTGGCTTATGAAACATGGGGAGTGTCGTTTCCAGATAATATGGTGAGCTTGAGTATATTTGCCCATGAAAAGAACAAGCTATTGGCTTAAACATGGGAGGCTGGTTCTGAGTCTTTCTGGTAACAGTTTCTGCTTGTTCTCTTACTTTTTTTATTCTGCCAGTACGTTAGGTAGCAGATGTCCAACATTTAAAAAGATTTATCTGTGAAGAAAACCAAGAATTTAAAAAAATTGTCACGTTATACCATTTTTTTCTGATTACGAATTAAAAACAAAGATATCACTATTTGATTTTCCTGTTAAAAAAAGAGCAAGCCTTGGTGAAGGTTTCAGAGACTGGGACTTAGCGGGTTCATAGAGCAGAGATCTCATATGGTGAATATACGATGAGATTCTTGAGGGAAAGGCAGTGCTTTTATTTTTATTTCTTTTCATGCACGTATTTAAGCTTCTGACTCCTCTACTCACCAATAATAGCTAATATTTACAGAACACATAATTATTCTGATATACCATTCTAACTGCTGGGTACACATTAGGATAGAAATATTAGTATTCTAGTGTTAGGTGTGATTTGATGAATCTCAGAGATCGTCTACTCAAGGTTGCAAAGCTGCTGTGCAGCAAAGCCAGGATCCAAACTCAGGGTTTAGTTCCACAGCTTTGTCCCAGAGTCTTGAACCATTGTTCAACTGCTATGTCCTAAGGTCATCTCATCACCTCCTCCTCATCTGCGAAGCTTTGGGACACTAACTTCCCCCCATACTGATTTGTGCTGCCTTCTCAATCAGCTTGACACCTGCCACATTGCTTTATTGGTAGACTCTGTTATGACAAACACTCTATGACCTCTTTGAACCAGAAGGCAATGCCGAATTTCAGGCAGTGGTGAAATGTGTGGGTGGAGTACTGATAGGATGAAGATACTTGTGGAGTACAGACTGGTATGTGGCTGCAGTTTAGAAAGGGGAATGACATAGTAGTGATGGTTTCAGTATAGGAATCCCCTTTAGTGCTTTATTTGTCTAATGTGGCTTTAGGGCACACACTCATTTCTAGTGAGATAGCCCTGATTCTGCCAGGTGAAATGTCTCCGATTTTCTAAATGTCTTTGTTTATTTCTCCCACAGTATGTGATCCTACCAAAAAGTGTGTGTGTGTGTGTGCGTGTGTGCGTGTGTGTGTGTGTGTGTATTTTTTTGTCTTGTTGTCTTATTACTTTCCCTAAGAGTGAAAACCCTACAAGGTCAGGGGTCTACAGAAATGAGTGGCATACAAAGTAATTTGTGGAAAAAAAAAACAAAACTCCTCTGCGAATACTTTGAAAATGTTTTGACATATCAAAGTTAAATTAACATTGAATATGTACTCTGTGTTGAACATTATTATAAGTTTCATAGTAATGAAAATTGTGAGCAGATTAAAATATTGGCCTTATGCATTTTATTGGCAGTTGGTGATGCTGGGACTCAAGTATGACAGACAAGCACTCTACCGCTGAGCTATGTCTCGTGTCCTGAATAGTGTTCCTTTCATGATCTAGTTTCTGGTTTGGATGACAAATTGCGGGGCCATCCTAGTTAAACCTGATGCATTAACCAACACAGTAGCAAAGAACAGACAAAGTAAAATCCAAGTTTGATCTTGGTCATCATTCTCAGGTGTTGTGTTGGTGAAACAATTGAGAGCGGTCTAAGCAAAGCAGAGAGGAAAACCAATGAGTGTACAGTTAAGAAGTCTGGTTCAGGCTTGACGGGCTGCACATCTCCAATTCTAGCTTGTCCATATCCCTAAGGATCACCCAGGTCATCTTTCTCCATATAGATGACAGAAAAGGAAAGTTGGGACCTTTCACTGGAATGCCCCAGTTCTGACATTCATTTGAAGGGTCAGCTCAGTTATGGGGTATGCCTTCCATTATTATAGCTGAGAGTGGACTCCTTGAGGGAAGTTCTAGGTCCTAAAGTGAAAATTTGCCAGAAGGAACAGATGTGCCAAACTGTGATCAGGGAAACCAAATTGCCGTATTAACTATGCACTCGTACGTTTGTGTGCTTCTCCATGTGCACATATATGGTTTTGGATCAGTAAAACCATCTTATTGAATTCGAGCAATAGCTTCAATCAACCAATGTATACATCTTGACAACTTAAGTTCTTTAGGTTTCTGAGGTTTTCATTTCTCTACAAGAGCATGCTGTGCTGCATCCCCGGAGTATTCATACAACAAATAGCGTGCACAGTGCAGTATATTCACTTTGGCTCTTTTAGCCACAGCACTTCCGTGTCGTTCCAGTGCACACATTTCACATGGGAGCTAAAGGGAGCGTACGATATGGTGTCCCAATGCCATTCTTATAGAAGTGCTCTAGAAAGTTCATTGATTTCCTCAAGACAATCCCCCAAATTCAAGCTTGCTTTTTTTTTTTCCCCCAGAGAGACTGGTCTCTTCAGAAGAATATAAGCAGTCATGACTTTTGTTCTGTTTGCTTGTGAAAATAGATGATCACTTTTTAAATCAGTAGAGCCTTTCCTCTATACCTTTAACTTAATACTTCTACCCAAGCCTTGGGATTGACAGGGAGTTGCACTTATTTTAGATTTAGACAGATTAAGCAGAAACAGTTTCAAAAATTAGCATGCCACCTGTAATGTTTCTACCCTTAAGTGCAGATGAGGTCCTTAGCCATGATCGAACTGTGAATAAGTATGCAATGAACGGCAATTCTGGCTTTGGCTTGGATCTTTGTTTCTAGTCTAAGCCATTTCACAGTTCCAAAATCAAACACAGAAAGAAGTCAGATGGCTCTTGAATTTTAGCACTATTAATAATCACTGTGGGTACTGTTTAAAAATACAGTTTTCCAGCCTTCACTCCAAGACTGTCGGATTCAATCAGCATCTGGAATCTGCATTTTTAACAAGCTCACTAGTGACTGTGACATGAGGCTCTCACAAATATTATTTAAGAAGTGCACCTTTTGAATATTTTTTCCCAATAAAAATGAAGCAAGGCACTCTCCATTTCTGCACACATTTAATATCCATTGAATATGAAAAACTAATAATGACCATAGGAATTCATAGTAATGAGACTCCCAACTCAGCCTGTCATTTTCTTTTCAGGGCTTGCATTGGTGGTGCTTTGGAGGAAGCTAGCCCCTTTTAAAAGCAGACTAACACACAAGGGTCAGGGGTGAAAAAGGTCCCAAGTCCCAGGGCAGCTCTGGGCACAGGAGTCCTCCTTTCTGAGTTCCATTAGGATGAAGGAGGCAAGCTGGTGATCCAGCTGCTGAGACAGTCTTTCATCTTTACACAGATGCTAATGTGGAGAGATACTAAGAAGAGGTGGGAAACTTTCCAGTATAAGGACAATGCATCTCTCTCTTTTCTTATATGCCCATCAGAGCCAAGCGTGCTAGTTTTCCTTCTAACAATAGCAAAAACAGTGGTAAAATCTCTGCCATGACTTTGGGTAAAGATAGGAAAGGAACTAGTATTTATTTTGTATCTTCCCTGTGACAACTGGGAAAAATGGGTTTTAACTTTTAAAAAGTGACTTACTTGGGATCATGTAGATATTGTTTCATCTTTCTCCTCCCCTCCCTTCCCTCCTTTTTTGAGAAGGCTGACCTGAAACTCACTATGTAGCCAAGCGGACTTTTATTTCTTATCCTCCTGTCTCCACCATCCAAGTGGTGAGTTAAAATAATGCACCATCATATATGGTTTACATAATACTGGGGACTCAAACCAAGCCCTCGTACATGGTGCACAAGCTCTCTATCAGCCTAAATGACTGAGATATTGTTTCTAGTCATCTCTCACAGCTAACAGACCGCCATAGGCCATATGACAGCAATTAGAAGTCACATGCTAGAGTTCTGTGGGTTGTCTGGGTTGGGCTGAGATTTTCTTACATGGCTACAGTTAGATGGGAGCTGGGTTGAAAAGCATCGCAGACACTCTGCTAAGCAGATGCTCAGGATGGTTTTGTGGACACATGTGTTACCTGGAAGCCTGTTGGTCTCTTCTTCAGTTGCATCTCACCTGCTAAAGTCTGAAGCTTTGCCCAGCATAGTTATGCTTCTAATAAACAGCTTAGTCCTAAGCCAGCAGAGAGAAGAACTCATTCCTAAGCTCTTGAGGGTTATGATTGGGATCACTGCAAGCATATTGGCACCATATTCTATTGATCTAAGCTGTCATGAGGCTCTCATACCCAAAGAGATAAAGAAGTGTATTTTCCTGTTTGATGAGGGGCTGTCAAGGTCAAATTGCAGAGCATGTGGGATGTAAAATATTTTTTCCAGTCATCTTGAGCTCAGTTTTCTTTGCATGTGTTAAGATACAATATATAATAACAACTGTAAACAGTGGTAAGTATATTATAAATAACATATAAATTCTTATCATATAAATGTATATGATGTGTTCTGTATAGTTGTCCATAACATCCCTCCATTTACATTTATCTATACTCCAGAGACGCATAGTCTTTCTCAATCCTGCACCCACTTCTTGGCCTATCCTAATCTAAAGATTTCTTTTTGCTTATCTAATTGCCTTCTGGGCTCTCCTCAACTTATTACCCTTCCAAATTTGAAGAGATATCTCCATGTACTGGCTGTAGTCACAGCACTCACCTGGACCATTTCATATTTACAAAGTAGGCACTATTATTTTTATTGTTCTTACTATAAGAACTGGATGGTAGTGACTCAGTAGATTAGAGAGAATGATGTGCAAAACTGAGGGTCTCTGACATTGGCACATTCATGCAAAAATGAATTTGAAACATCTAATACCCATATAAAGGAGCCAGGCATGGCTGTGTGCACCTGTTAACCCAGTATTGGAAGTGGGACACAGACAGGAGCGTCTTAATGTCTTTTTATCCTTCAGATCTCATCTAAAGGGGCTCTTCCTTGGAGAAGTCTTTCTTGATCTCTTCAGGCTAAGTTGGGTTCTTTTAAAAATCACTTCTATGACGTTTTCTTCTCTTATATAGTACTTGCCCACATTATAACTATTAAGGTATACCCAACATAGCCAAACCACTATGAATGTAACATTTATATAATAACTCCTTATTGTTTCATGGTTATTCTTGCTGCATGTAGTTTGTTATATATATGCTCATAATATAAATGTATATGTAAAGAAAGAATTAATTAAAAATATAAAAAAGAAATAACACACACAAATAAAAATGTAGTATTTGCCTGTTCTAGAATATAATTTCCACAAAAGCATAAATTTTGTCCATTTCTGTCTTACTCCTCAAACAGAGTTCTTGCCTGCCTGATAGCATTAACAAATAACTTTTAAGATGTTTGGAATAAAATTTGAGTTTCTAGGGTAGCCATAATAGGTAAAAAGTGCTCATATGGATGTGACAATATGCCCACACAATTAAAATCAGCTGCTTTACTTGTAGTCAAAGCTCAAGTTCTGTGATCTGGAAAAACAATGGTAAGACATATCAGCCCACCACACCAGTGTGGTGTAGCTACCACTTCTATTGCAGTGGAGGAAGCCAAGGTCTCAGATATAGCAAGAGAGTGAGAAAATACTAATTAATATATTCTATGTATAGTTAATATAGTCAAGTTACACATATATGCATATACATAGTATATTTAATTTTTATATGCACACACATGCAATAATTTGCCTCTACAACTTATTAAATAAGAAAATTATACAATTACACATGGTAAAGTTTATTTTTGGAGAGTTGGAGGAAGGATAAAATGAAAAAATCATTTGAATAAATAACACATCTAAGAACATTGCAGGCACTTTGTGTGTTATTGTATTAAAGGGATCTTTAAAATTATTTTACTTACTTTATAAATGGAGTTATGTCTTAAATAATGCCTTAAATGGAAACTAACTAAATAAATCCCCAGGTAGTACCAATACTCCTCAAACTATTCCACAAAATAGAAACAGAAGAAACACTGCCAAACTCATTCTATGAGGTCAGTCACCCTGATTCCTAAACCTTACAAAGAGTCAACAAAGGAAGAGAATTTCAGACTAATGTCCTTTATGAACATTGTTGCAAAAATACTCAATAAGATACAAACCAAACCCAAGAACACATTAAAGTTATTATCCACCATGATCAAGTAGGCTTCATCCCAAGGACGAAAGGAAGTTTAATATACAAAAATTCATCAATGTAATTTACCACATAAACAAATTAAAAAGAAAAACCGCACATGATCATCTCACTAGATGTTGAAAAAGCCTTTGACAAAATCCAACACCCCTTCATGATGAAAGTCTTGAAGCAATCAGGCATACAAGGCCCACTCTTAAATACAATGAAAGCAATATATAGCAAGCCAATTGTCAACATCAAATTAAATGGAGAGAAATTTAAAACATTTCCACTAAAATCAAGTACAAGACAAGGCTTCAAACTCTCTTTATATCTACTCAACATAGTCTTGAAGTTCTTGATAGAGCAACAAGACAACTAAAGGAGATCAATGGGACAGAAATTGGGAAGGAAGAAGTCACAGTATCAGTATTTGCAAATGATGTGATAGTATACATAAGTGACCACCAAAATTCTACCCAGGAACTCTTACAACTGAAAAACACCTTCAGAAAAGAGGCTAGATACAAAATTAACTTAAAAAAAAAAAACAGTAGCCCTCCTGTATACAAAAGACAAACAGGCTGAGAAAGAATAACCACAAATAATGTAAAGTGTCTTGGTGTAATTGTGGCCAAACAAGTGAAAGACCTGTAAGACAAGAACTTCAAGTGTCAGAAGGAAGAAATTGAAGAAGATATCAGAACATGGAAAGATCTCCCATGTTCATGGATCAGTACAATAAACATAGTAAAAATGGCCATCTTACCAAAAGCAATCTATAGATTCAGTGAAATCCCCATCAAAATACAAACACAATTTTTTACCGACCTTGAAAGAATAATTCTCAGCTTCATATGGAAAAACAAAATATCCAGAAAATAAAAAGAAAAAGAAAAAACAATCCTATACAAGAAAAGAACTTCAGGAGTTATCTCCATTCCTGCATTCAAGCTGTGTTACAGAGCAACAGTAATAAAAAAAAAACCTGCATGGGTTACCAAGAAGAGACTTGATACCCTATGAGCATATACAGGGGAGGAAGTCCCCCTCAGGAACAGTCATAGGGGAGGGGAATAAGGGAAAAATGGGAGGGAGGGAAGAATGGGAGGATACAAGGGATGGGATAACCATTGAGATGTAACAAGAATAAAATACCTGCATGATATTGACGTAGAAACAGACAGGTGGATCAGTGGAATAAAATTGAAGACCCAGAACTAGACATTTATGGACACTTGCATTTTGACAAAGAAGCCAAAAACCATACAATGGAAAAAGGAAGCATCATCAACAAATGATGTTGGTCTAACTGGATGTGTACATGTAGAAAAATTAAAGTAGATTCATATCTATCACTCTGCACAAAACTCAAGTTCAAGAGGATCAAAGACCTCAACATAAAACCAGATGCAGTAAATCTATTAGAAGAGAAAGTGGGGAAGAGCCTTGAACTCACTGGCACAGGAAACACCTTCCTGAACAGAACACCAATAGCTCAGGCTCTAAGATAAAAAATTAAAAAGTGAGACTTTATGAAAATAAAAAGCTTCTGTAAGGCAGAGAATACTGTCAATAGACAAAAGGCCAGCCTGTAGATTGGGAAAAATCTTCACCAACCACACATCTGACAGAGGGCTAATGTCCAAAATATATAAAGAACTCAAGGAATTAAACATCAACAAAGCAAATAATCCAATTAAAAATGGGGTAGAGAGCTAAACAGAATTCTCAACAGAGGAATATAGAATGGCCAACAAAACAAAACAAAACAAAAAATAAACCAAAACAACAACAACAACAACAACAACAACAACAACAAAAAACACCTAAGGATATGCTCAATGTCCTTAGTCATAAGAGAAATGCAAATCAAAAACTCTGAGATTGCATTTTACACTAAGATCAAAAGTCCAAATGACAGCACGTGCTGGTGAGGATTCAGAGAAAGGTGAACACTCCTCCATTGCTCGTGGGAGTGCAAACTTGCACAGGCACTTTGGAAATCAATCTGACACTTTCTGAGAAAACTAGGAATAGAGATACCAACTATACCACTCCTGGTGCTCCACCTTACCACAGGAACACTTGCTCAACTGAAGAATGGATAAAGAAACTGTGGTATATTCACACAATGGAATGAATAGTACTCAGCTATTAAAAACAAGGAAATAATGGAATCTGCAGGCAACTGGATGGAACTAGAAAAAGGTCATCCTTAGTGATGTAAACAAGACCCAGAAAGACATACTTGCTATGTAATATAAGTAGATATTAGCCATATAATACAGGATAACTACACTACTCAAAGAAGCCAAGGAGAGTCCAAAGGAAGATGCTTGAATCTCACTCAAAACCAGAAATACAATAGACATCAAAAGTAGATTGAGGGAGGGAACTAGGTAAAAGATGCGTGGGGTGGATAATGGGAGTGGGGATCAAATAATCACAGAGAGGAGAAGAAGGAGGAGGAGGAGGAGAACTGGGAGAGAGAATAGAAATCAATAGTTGGCATCTCTGGGACATGGGAGGCTCCTGGGAGTCTGTGGGGGTTACCCTAGCTGAAATTCCAAGCAACAGGTTTTAAGGAGCATAAAGCTGGCACCTCCTGTAGCTAAGTGGGACTCCCAGTGGAAGGAGGGGGACATCAACCCACACATAAATCATTTGATCCAAAATGTGTCTTGCTACAACAAGTATAGGAGCAGAGACGGAACAGAGATTGAGAGAATGGCAAACTAGTGACTGGTCCAGCTTGACACCCACCCCATAAGAGAGGGTTGATCACTGTCACTGTTAATGATACTCTGCTATGCTTGCAGATACAAGACTAGCATAACTGTCTTCTGAGAGGGTTCATCTGGCAGCTGATGGAGATAGATGTAGAGACCCAAGGCCAAGCAATAGGCTAAGCTTGGGGAGTGCTGTGGAAGAGTAGGAGAAAGGATAGGATAGGGAGTCCTACACAGTAACCTAACCTGAGCCTACTGCAGCTCACAAAGACCGAACTACCAGCTAAAGAGCTTGCGTGGAATGAACCTAAACCCCTTATGCATATGTAGCAAATGCACAGCTTGGTCATCATGTGGGTCCCCTAAGAATAGGAGTAGGGGATGTCTCTGAATCTGTTACCTACTGCTGGGTCACTTTCCCTTAGCTGGGCTGCCTTGTTGTTCCCTGGTGGGAGAAGATGTGCTTAGTCCTGCAGTGACTTAAGATACCAGGGTGGATTGGTACCAATTAGGGACCTCCCCTTCTCTGGGAGGAAGAAGATGGAGAAATGGAAGGAGGAGGGTGTGGGTGTGGGACTGGGAGGTGAGGAGGGAGCCAGCTAGGATCAGGATATAAAGTGATTAAATAAATAAAAATTGGAGGAATAAAACCAAACACCTCAGTAACAAAGATAGATGTTACTTCAGAGTAAAGGGCTGGAAAAAGGATTTCCTAGCAAACAGACCCAAGAAGCAAGACAGAGTAGCCATTCTAATATCTAACAAAATAGAGTTTCAACCAAAATTAATCAAAAGAGATGGGGAAGGGCACTTTATACCCATCAAAAGAAAAATCCACCAAGATGATGTCTCAATTCTGAATATATACGCCCCAAATACAAGGGCACCACATTGTAGAAGAAACACTACAAAAGTTTAAAACCACACATTAATAGTGGGAGGCTTCAACACCCCACTCTCAGAGAGAAATAATGAAACTAACTGATGTCATACATCAAATGAACGTAACAGATATCTACAAAACTTTTCATCCAAAAAGAAAAGAATATACTTTCTTCTCACTACCTACAGGAACCTTCTCCACAATTGACACATACTTAGCCACAAAGCAAGCCACAGCTGATAGAAGAAAATTGAAATGACCTCTTGTTTTATCTGATCACCATGGATTAAGTCTGGACTTTAAGACCAACAGAAACAACAGAAAGCCTAAAATTCAGTGAATATGAAGGCTCAACATACCCAAACTTATGAAACACAATGAAAGCAGAGATAAGAGGAAAGTTCATAGCACTAGGTGCTTTCATAAAGAAATTAGAAATATCTCATACTAGCAACTTAACAGCACACCTGAAAGCACTAGAAGAAAGAAAGAAAGAAAGAAAGAAAGAAAGAAAGAAACGAAAGAAAAGAAGAAGGGAAGAGAAAGAAAGAAAGAAAGGAAAGAAGAAGAACGAAAAAGAAAAGAAAGAAAGAAAGAAAGAAAGAAAGAAAGAAAGAAAGAAAGAAAGAATCAAACACACTCAAAAGGAGTAGACAGCTGGAAATAATCAAATTCAGGGCTGAAATCAACAAATTAGAAACTGAGAAAAATACAAGGATCAGTGAAACCAAGAGCTGGTTCTTTAAAAAAAAAAAAAAAAAAAGCAACAAGATAGACAGACCCTTAACCAAACTAACCAAAAGGACAGAGACAATATCCAAATTAACAAAATCAAAAATGAAAAGAGGGGCATAACAACAGACACCTAGGAAACCTAAAGAATCATTCAAAAACATTTACTCCATAAAATTAGAAAATCTAAACAAGATGGATGATTTTCTTGATAAATCCAACTTACCAAAATTAAATCAAGATTTGGTAAAAAATTTAAAGAGTCCTATAACCCCTAAGGAAACAGAAGCACTCATTAAAAATTTCCTAACCAGAAAAAAAAAAAAAAAAAAAAAAAAAAAAAAAAGCACTGAGCCTTATGGTTTTATTGCAAAATTCTACCAGACTGTCAAAGAAGAGCTAATAGCAATACTCCTGAAACTCTTTCACAAAATAGAAACAGAAGGAACATTGCCAAACTCATACTATAAGGCCACAGTCACACTGATACCTAAACCACACAAAGTCTCAACAAAGAAACAGAATTTCAGACCATTTTCCCTTATGAACATTGCTGCAAAACACTTAGTAAAATACAAACTGAATTGAAGAACACATACAAAACATCATCCACCATGATAAAACTGGCATCTCATTAGATGCTGAAAAAGCCTTTGACAAAAATCCAACACACCATATGTTAAAAGTTTTGGAGAGATCAGTGATACAGGGAGCACACCTAAACACAATAAAGCAATATACATCAAGCCAATATCCAACATCAAATTAAGTGGAGAGAAACTTAAAGCAATCCCACTGAAATCAGGGACAAGACAAGGCTGCCCATATCGCTTCAACACAGTACTTTAAGTCCTAGCTAAAGGGAATACAAATTGGAAAGGAGTAAGTCAAAGTATTGTGTTTTTAGATGAACTGCAGTACACGTATGTGATCCCAAACAGTGTACCAGAGAACTCCAATAGCAAATGAACACCTTCAGCAAAATGGCTGGATACAAAATTAATTTTAAAAAATTCAGTAGATCTTTGTATACAAATAATAACTGCACCAAGAAAGAAAATAGGGAAACAACACTTTTCACTATAGCCAGAAATAATATAAAATATCTTGGTGTAACTTTATCCAAGCAAAGGAAAGACCTGTGTGAAAAGAACATCAAGTCTCTGTAGAAAGAAACTGAAGAAGATATCAGAAGGTGGAAAAATCTTCCATGTCATGGATCTGTAGGATTCACATAGTAAAAATAGCCATCTTATTAAAAGCAGGCTACAGACTCAATGCAATTCCCATCAAAATTCCAATACAGTTCTTTACAGGCTTTGAAAGAGCAATCCTCATCTTCATATGGAATGAAAAAATTACCCAAACAAACCTAGGATAGCTAAAACAATTCTGTACAATAAAAGAACTTCTGAAGGCATCACCATCCCTGACTTCAAGCTGTACTACAGAACAATAGTAATAAAAACCTGAATGTTATTGGCATAAAAACAGACAGGCTAATTAATTGAATTGAACTGAAGACATAGAAATAAATCCACACACCTATAGACACTTGAGTTATGACAAAGACATGGAAAAAAGATAGCATCTTCAACAAATGCTGCTAGTCTAACTGGATGTCTTCATGTAGAAGAGAATGCAAATAGATCCATATTTCTCAACTTGCACAAAACTCAAGTCCAAGAAGATCAAAGACCTCAACAAAAAAGCAAATACACTAAGTCTAATAGAAGAGAAAGTGGGGAATAACATTGAACTCATTAGTACAGGGACAACTTCCTGAACAGAACACCAATAGCTTAGGCACATCAACAATAAATGGGACCTCATGAAACTGAAAAGCTTCTGTAAGGCAAAGAACATCGCCAATAGGACAAAATGGCAGACTACAGAATGGGCAAAGATTGTCACCAACCCTACATCTGACGGAGGGCTAATACCAAAAGTATATAAATAACTCAAGAAATTAGACACCAACAAACCTAATAACTCAATTAAAATGGGATTAAAATGGGATACAGATCTAAACAGAGGAATCTCTAATGGCTGTGAATCACTTAAAGAACTGAGAGAGCCAACCCCTATCACCATTGATGGTACTGTGCTATGCTTGCAGACAGGAGTCTAACATCTGAGAGGCTTCACTCAGTAACTGATGGAAACAGATGCAGACACCCACAGCAAAACAATAGGTGGAACTGAAGGAGTTTTGGGGAAGTGTGGGAGAAAGGACAGAGGGAACTGGAGGGTCAAAGACACCACAAGAAGACCTACAGAATAAGCTAACCTGGACCTCTGGGGGCTCACAGAGACTGAAATGCCAACCAAAGATCATGCATGGGCTAGACCTAGACCCCCTACACATATGTAGATGATGGGCAGTTGGTCAACATGTGCATCTCCTAACAATGGGAGTAGGGGCTGTCTCTGACTATGTTGCTTGACTTTGGATTCCTTTACCCTAGCTGGGCTTCTTTGACAGGCCTCAGTGGGTGAGGGTGCACTTAACCTGATTTGAGATGCCAGGGTGGGTTGGTACCCTTTGGGGGCCTTTTGTTCTCTGAGAAGGAGAGGGGGAAATCAGGAGAGAGGAGGGAAGAGGCTGGGATTAGGCTGTAAAGTGATTACATAAATAAATAAATGAAATGTTTAAGGTCCTTAGGCACCAGAGAAATGCAAATAAATAAAGACTCTGGGATTCCATCTCACACCTGTCAGGATGGCTATGTTCAAAAACTCAAGCTGGCAAGGTTGTGGAGAAAATGAAACACTCCTCCATTGCTGGAGGGAGTGCAAACTTGTACAACCATTTTGGAAGTCAATCATGTGATTTCTCAGAAAATTAGGAATAGTGCTACCTCAAAACTGAGCTATACCATTGCTGGGTATATTACCCAAAAGATGCTCCAATCATACCACAAGGACACTTGCTAAACTTCATAGCAGCTTTATTCATAATAGCCAGAAACTGGAAACAACTGCAACCAAAGGGGGCTCACATAGACTGAATAAGCAACCAAAGAGCATGCATGGACTGGTCCTAGGTCCCCCGCATATATGTAGCTTGATCTTCATGTGGGTCCCACAACAACTGGAGTGGGAACCCTCTCACACTCTGATGTCTACCTTTGGTTCTTGTTCCCTAACTGGGATGCCTTGTCTGGCCTCAGTGGGAGAGGATGCACCTAGTCCTGGATGAACTTAGTGTGCCAGGGTGGGGTCAAACCTATGGGGGACCTCCCCCTTCTCTAAGGAGAAGGAGAGGGGAGAATGGGGGAGGGATGTGTGAGGGGGGAATGGAAGGAGAGGAGGGGGCCTTTGATCAGAATGTAAAGTTAACAAACAGCTTTTTTAAAAAAGTATACTAAAAAGGGACACTGCAGAATATGAGAATGAGAGGAAGAAGGGACTACAGTTAGCACAGGAACAGTTTCCTCATTTCCAAAGCAACAGTGATAGATGTCTTCTTTTATGGTATTAAAACTTATAATTAGGGCTAGAAAGATGGCTCAACCAAGAAAGGCTAGGCTCACAACCCAAACCGTCAAAAAGTATAACCAGACACTTTCCTTACAAAGCAGGAAGGCTAGAGAAGATGGTAATGTTAGAGGACCTGGAAAAAAAATCAATAAGTAATAGAGTTTTCCTTTTTTCTTACCAGGATTGTGTTGTGTTGACACAAAGTACAATAAATGGATGTGCAGTCACTCTGAGAATTTGTGCTTCACAGGTCAGTGGTTTATACAGTTATTTTTTTAAACATAGAATAACCACACAGTTCTATAGATTATAAGTTCTTCAATGAGATGTCACAGAAAATCCACACACAGAAAACAGATACAAGAGGAGTTGTGGCACAGATCAGGGGAGGAGGTCATGAGCCTGATCCACATTCATTCCCATACTCCTGAGGTGGTAGTTGACTTTATTGACTACCAACTTATCTGATAATTCCTAGGCCTCTGTGAAACTCCCACTTGAAAACCACTTTTCAGCATCTACTGAGGATACACTGTGAGACCAGTCTGTAGATGTATGGTTCATCATCTAGTTAATTCTTCATCTTTCTTTCCCTACACAGCATGGACCCCTGATTCAGGAGATCAGCAGGGTATTTATTTCACTGGCTGGGTTATTGAAGAGTGAACTAACTATGCATGCCCATGCAAGTGAACACACACCAATGTGCAAACACACACACACACATACACAAACACAACACACACACACACACACACACACACACACACACACACACACACACACACACACCTGTAACTTCCCTCATGGTCTGCCTTGTGTTCTCCTCTCCTCTCCTTTTATTTCCTTCCCTCTCTCCTTCCCTCTCCCATTTCCAATTGTCTCATGGAGCAGGGTTCCTCATCTCTATGATTGTATAGCCATCCACTTTATCATGCATTGTAATCCATTTATCCATTTTTCTGTTAATAGTCACTTGGGCCATTCTGTCATCTCTGTGCCTTTATTATTCAGTGAATTTTACAGAGCTCTTTATCTATGTCATGTCTAATGATCTGATGGCCAGAGCTGTTTTGAATAAGACTATATAAAACATGGTATTATATAATTTTTGGAGGGAAAAGAATATATAGTGTCATGTGCATATGCCTTATTTTGTAAATGCTCCCAAATAGTTTTAAAAAATGATTGCTTAAATCTGTATTCTCCCCCACTAGTGTGTGAGAATTTTAGGTGCTGTACACCTAGTATTGTCAGTCTTTTCATATTAGTCATCCCAGTGGGTCTGTGAAAGTTTATAATTATAGTTATTTGGCTTTCAATTAGTACATAAAGTAATAGGTTTCATTATGGCATTTTCATAAACAATTCTTCATGTTGATTCTCCTTCCTCATTTTTCCTCCATCCTCTTATCCTCTTATTCCCGCCTCCTACACTTTCACCTCTCAATACATTCATGCTGTGTACTCAATTACCCTCCACCTTTTTCTTAAAACTCCTAGGGTTCTCTTTCTAGGTTCATGACCTATCCTACACTTACCCCAACATGTATACACACACATAAAAGTTAAAAGCCAGGATCCATGTGTAAGAGAGAATATATCACTATAGTCCCAATGTATATTTCCTTAGCAGATAACTAGATAAAGTCTGGTTCTTGTCTTGTGATACTATTTGTGTAATGTGAGTTATACACTGTAGTTTTTGCAGCTTGAACTTAACTTATTTTTACTGTCAAAGAGTAATTATTAGGGAGGCCTCTTTTACTCTCAACAACGCCATCAGCTTGGAGAACCCATTTTATTTTTATTTATTTTGAATTTATTTTTTGAAATTAAAATGCAATCTCATCATTCCCCCTTCAATTTATTTCTTCCCTCCAACTTTTCCTATGTCACTCTATCCCCTTACTCCACCCCAAATTCATGGCCCCTTTTCTTTGATCATTATTGTTATGTACATATGCATAAGTACATAAATATGACCTGTTAAGTTGTGTTAGGGTTACTTGTATGCATACAATTCAAGACTGAACAATGGGATAATGGGTTGGGGTGCTTATTCCTCAGGAATATTTCTCCAGCTCTTAGCATTCTTAGGTTGGTATAGTTATTTGTTTAGGGGTGAGACCCTGTGAGAGTTCCTCCTTCCATGCAAGCATGTCTACTGGTGTTGTCACTGTCAGGTCTTGTATAGGTAGCCATATCATTGAGGTATCGTGGGCAAAGCTTCCCATGCCATTTCTAGGAGACACAACCCCACAGTAAACTTCTTGATCATCTGGATTTCACAAAATGTCCATACCCTCCCTGTGGTGTTCTCTGGGTCCTAGGTACTGGAGTTGAGTTGTAGATGCATCCACTGGGGCTGGGCACTCATCTCTTGTTTTCTGTGCTTTGATCAGTTGTAGTTGTCTATCTTATTTAGTGTAGCTGCCCATCGCTGTGCTCTGAGAACAGCTTAGGGAGAGCAACTTCCTTCTCAAACAGAAGCAAACGTTGAGGCTAGATCTTGGTTTTCACTCCATCTCTGCTGTTCAGGAGGTGACCAAATGATATTTTAGTTTTCTGATCTCCAAAAAAATAAAGAGGCACTTATTTTTTAGATTGCTTTTAGGGGTATGAGTGTGTGTGTGTGTGTGTGTGTGTGTGTGTGTGTGTGTGTGCATGTGTGTCTGTATGTACATGTGAGTGTGTGTGCATGTACTCATGTGTTTGTGCACTTGTGTGTGCATGTGCACTTATGTGTGCATGTGCAAGTATGTGTGTGTGTATGTGTGCCTGTGTGAGCATATGTGAATGTGTGTGAATGCACTCATATGTGTGTGTGTTATATGTGAGCATGTATAATATAAGTGCATGTTTATGTGGGTTCCAGAGGTCCACATAGCTGTACTCTTGCATTACTTTCCACCACACCCTTTTTTAGAGACATGGTCAGTGCTTTGAGTGGGCTGTAAGTTTCAGGAATCTGCCTGTCTCTGTTCCCTATCAGGATTATAGAAGAGCACTCCTTCATCTTGTGTAGATTAGAGAGCTGAACTCAAGCCCTCATGAGTTTGCAGCTAGTGTATCACCTACTGAGCCATTTCCTCAGTTTCCTCTCTTCAGTTTTCAGACAGGGTGTCTTTCTAGAACTCCTCGGTTGTCCTTGATCCTCTTGCCTCCCCACCCTTGAGTAACAGCGTTACTGGCATGAGTGACCACACTGGTTTATAAGATTTGCATAATGATTAGGTGGCGTACATCATTTAGACATGCAGCCTGGGCAACAGATGTGGAATATGTGCATGGTTTTAGTCTTCTGTCTTTGTCTTTTCTCTTATCTTTTCCTCTCCCGCACTCTTCTGCTTCTTTGTCCTTATTTCTTCACATTTGTTTGCGCTCTCTTTCTCCCTCCCCCCCCCCCTCTCTCTCTTTCTGTCTCCTCTCTGTATGGTTGTTCCATGGCCTATAAGTAGAGGCCAGGACAACTTTCAGGAGTCTATTTTCTCCTTTCACCGTGTGGATCCTGGGATTGTCATCAGGCTTGGAAGAAGGTGCCTCACTGCGAATCCATCTCACATCTCTTCCTTCCTGTTCTCTTCTGCCCTTATTCATTTTTTGTACGCCATGAAGGAAATAGAAGTCAGGTATCTTCACTTTGAATCAACAAGTTAGAGAGACATATGATTTAGTGATATGGGACAACTGACGTGTGACACAGAGCATATGTATATGAAAACAAATACAAAGGAAGGGAGAGACTCATGTTGTAACTCATGTTACAGGTCAAACGTAGGAAAGGAAGACCTAGCATTTTCCATGAACAACAGCAAGGACAAGTTCTTTCAAGCACTGTTGGAATAGAGACAATGTTAGTCAAGTCTCTACTACAGCTGTTTGATGGACAGCACTTAATTATGCTTTAAGTAAAAGCTTTGAAGTTCTAGTGTGTAGTTCAGCCAGTAGAAACAGACGTCTTCAATTTAGGGAGTGAAACAAGTGGCACATCACTACCCTTCAATCTTTGCCTCTGTACTTCTGTTACACCGCAGACCAGTAAATGACATGTCATACTAATTGATTTTCATTAGTGTTCCACAAAATAAATCCCATGAAAGATCACTGGGAAGGAACGTACCCAGGTGGAATCTGTAAGCACTGTTGAATTTGGGCTTCCTAGGGCTTCTATAGCAAATAAAGATGGATTGCAGCAGCTCTCACGAAAATGTTCATGTTTTTCTTTACTATACTTATTAAACTCTCTTTAAATCATCTGGAAGGTAGCAGGCTGCTGCCTGTGGGTGAATAAAGGATGGTGAGGATAACTAATTTCCCGGAGCATTAGAGATCGAATCCCAAGCTTTGCACTCTCCAGGCAGAGATTTCTACCACTGAGCTGCATCCCCAATCCTATTTTGTTTTCCATCATAGCTTTGTCCCAAAATTGCAAAAGTGAGTTTCTCCTCTTATATATGTCATTATATTTATAAAAGATATTATATTTGTATGTATTTTTCATATATGTACAGGAACACAGGTGTGGGTGAACATATTTGCACATGACAACATATGGGTGAGACATCAGACAAGCTCAGCTATGGCTCCTTAGGCACTATCCATCCTGCTTTTTGAGATACGGTTTCTTATTTGCTTAGAGCTCACCAAAAAGGTTAAGATGGTTGGCCAGTGAGCCTCAAAGATTCATATCTTTCTATGTCTTGAACTCTGGGATAAGAAGTGTGCACCACTATGTTTACTTTAAAAATATTTTATGTTCCGCAGGGTGTGGTGGCACACGCCTTTAATCCAGCACTTGGGAGGCAGAGGCAGATGGATCGCTGTGAGTTCAAAGCCAGCCTGGTCTACAAATAGAGTCCAGGACAGCCAGGGCTAACACATAGAGACCCTGTCTCGAAAAAACAAAAAAAATTTTTTATGTGCATTGGTGTTTTACCTTCGTGTATGCCTTATGTGAGGTTGTCAGATCTGGAGTTACAGATAGGTATGAGCTGTCATGTGGGTGCTAGGATTTTAACCCGGGACCTCTGGGAGAGCAGTCAGTGCTCTTAATCATTGAATTATCTCTCCTGTCCCCACCATGTTAGCTTTCTTAGATGGTAAATTCTAGGGATCAAAGTCAGATCTTCATTCTTGCAAGCCAAACACTTTACCAAGCCATTCCTTTTGTCTTCCAAATAATGATTTCTTAAGATCCACAAAAACTTTGATGTCTCCTTAAAGCTTTTGCTCATTTATTTAAAAATTAGGAACACTAGTCTCTGCTCCTAGGTCATTTAACAAACATTACAGAATTCATCATCTCTGCCATGTTTTATTGTGGGTGCCATGTACACAATGGTAAAAGTTATGATCTCTCTTTGAGAGCATACAATTAATAGCTATAGTCATTATAATTGGCTAAAGATTATTTATTTACAGGCTCCTATTCATAGGAATATTTTATAGAATCTTTTAAAGATGAAGAATTCAGTTTCTCCCTCTCTCTGCATACATGAATATGAATATGTATATATTTATACACACACATATATATGCATATATACCATCATAGTGCCCGGCCTCAGTATACAGTTACTGAATTATTTTGAATTGATGCCATGCTTTTATTTATTTTTTATCCACTATCTGTTGTTATTCATTAGAACACTCATCTTGCTTATCCTCCACAATTTTATGCTTCAAGAAACTTCATTTTAGATTTGATTCCAGCTGTGTTTGTGTACAAAATAAAATAAAATTCATATATCCACATGCCATCTTAGACTGTAAAATTTTCTAAAGGGAAAAGACTAGATTTTCTTAGGTGTATTGAAAAAATATTGGGATTGATTAGTGATGTCTGAAGCACAGAGGCCAAGTCATGCATAGCATGCAAGCTATGTATTTGTGATAACTTCTGTATACCTTAAGACCCAGCCAGACTTTACTGAGGAAGACATAGATTCAACAAACCTTAGACTTACAGTTAGCAGGGATGAGAACAAATAAAAATAAACCCCCATCACCATGATGCCTCTTGGGGGAGATAGCTGGTGATAGCCAGAGGGAAATCCGTTTATTTATTTATTTATTTATTTATTTATTGGTTTTTGGAGACAGGGTCTGTCTATATAGCCTTGGCTGTCCTAGACATTGTAGAGCAGCCTGGCCTTGAACTTACAGGGATCCATCTGCCTTTGCTTCCCGAGTGCTGGGATTAAAGGCGTGCACCACCACCGCCTGGCCCATCTCTTTATTTGTATGACTTACTATTATTCCAGAGACTCATTAACTATCACAGACATTGAATATGCAAATGAACTCAGGTTGTATAACCTCTCTGAGGATCCTCTAATAACAAGTTCCTATAATTTCCTGTGCTCTCTTTGAAGATGATGTAAAACCCAAACTACTTTGCCTTCCTAATCCCATGCAAGAAGATTAGTTATAGGATTAGGACTTGAAGCTATGCTCTCCTTGTAAAGAATAGATTTGGGGATGTCTCCATTTTAAGTTCCTGAAGAGTATTTCCTATGTGGCTCCAGGTGCCAGCATGTGGATCTATGTCTTAATTTTCTCATCTACAGATTGAGGAGGTTTAAACACATATACTTTTAGGTTTAATATTTTAGGTTTAATTCAAGACTGAAATTTGCCAAGCTTATTTCTACAGAAGATCTACCTTTGGGCGTTTATCAAGTTGTGACTCTATTTTTTCCCCAGAGGATTGGATGATTCTTGGACAATAGGACCTTGGATCCTTGTAAATTCATAAATCCAGGTGCAGCAGGCTCATGTTGATTCCCTGACAGACAAACATTCACTGAAAGGACTCTGGTTGAATACTTATATCTACTAAGGGTCACTTGAGCATTACTACCAGGCTAGGAACTTTTGGGAGCAATTCAAAACATTACTCAAAATCTGATACTCTGAATATGATTGGCGTGATTGTTAGTGTTGTCAAGCTGACAACCTGGGAAATGGCCTCTGGGCATGTTTATAGGGGATTATCTTGATTGCATTTATTGAGATGGGAGGAGCTGTCCACTGTAGGAGGCACCATTCCCTAGGCAGGGGGATACTGGATTGTGTAAGGTTGGAGAAAACTGGGCTGGGCACTAGCATGCATTCGTTAGGTGCTGTTCTATTCTGGATAAGACATAATCTGCCCAACTGCTTCACTCTCCTTGCTGCTCTGACTTCTCTATCATGTTGAAGTGTGAGTTAAAATAAACTTTCTTAATTTGTCAGAGTATTTTATCATAGCAACAGGAAATGTACTAGGACAATTAATCATGAATTATTGATTTTTTTTTCACTTAGAAGAGGAAGGTCTTTATCTTCAATTAAATATCGTAGTGAGTGTGCTTGGTTATTCTTATATCCCTGAGTACTTTCTGCTCAGTTAGCAATAGCAGTGGTATCAGGAAGAGGCTTGGAGGGATGATCAGGGCAAATGTATTTCATTTTCCTATTCCTGCTTCACTTTTAGCCAATTGCAGACAAGAATGAGTTCAGAGCTGTAAGAACCCATAAATACCAGTGTTTAGGCTGGTATGTACACACAGCAAAATATACATGGGTCCTGATAACCTCCTAATAGGATTTTATGATCCATTCCTTTCTCCTTACATACACAATGCTGTCCTGAGACACTATAACTGGAGTTCTGACAATTCTTGGTCTGCAACAGTGGACTATTAGGCTTAAATTCCACATCCACAAGTCTACTAATCAGAGTCAGACTTGATTGGCCTGAGATGGTGTCTCAGAGCTTCTGTTTTTACGAGGCTCCTTTGGGTAATTCTGATAGCCAGTAAGCTTTAGCTCCACTGATTCCTATGGGCATCTTGTTTGCCTTAGCATAGCAGCTAGGCTTTCTGTGATACTGCCTACACCCCGACTCCCCTTTCTTCTTTGTGCCTAGTTCTTTCTTTTGTGGCCTTCCAGAGGTCATGCCCTCTGCAAACATGATAGGTTCCATGTAGTGCTGTGCTTCAGTATGTGTCTATAATTTCCGTACCAGATGTCTGTTGAGTGAACTAACATCCTTCAAGGGCCAGTTTAATCTGCATCTCCGTCTCCGGGTTTCCTGGTAACCGCCCATCTGCCTCTAGAATTGACTGATCTCTCTTTGCATTCCTATAATACATGGAACATTTTGTTACTATTATAGCTACAGTGACATATTTTCTACTCCCAGTTTTGGCACAAACAGCCAAATAGTGGGATACGGTATTTTAAATAGAACAGAAAATCTGAAATTATTTTTATGTGTAATCTTTGAAGTTTTCAACCAAGATAAAAATAAATACTTATTATCTCAAGAAATACAGAAGTGAGCTTATAATATTAAAAAACTACCAAAACCTTTGTAGGGCAAGAAAACACTTCGTATCCCATCTCCTTAGATGAATTCCAATTTCTGGAGGAAATAACTAAGATAAAAATCAATGATTTTTGATCAGAAAATACAAAAGTCTGTAGGATCAAAGAGACCATTCCTATTTCCTTGTTAGATATCACAAGATCCTGTATCTCATTAGACATAAATGTTTGGTTGCTTCTCTTTTGTTCCTCCATCGATAATCACAATTTTCAAATGCATATTTAAACATTCACAAACTCAGAGAATTTCTGTACATGCATTATACCTTGCTTTTATTACTAAGTGATTTATTTTGGAGATTTACTCCATAGACATAAACAAGGAGATTTCTCATTATTTTGGGTGGTAGTCTGTTTCACTGCTATTAACTGTGCTAGCACTTACTTAGCTGATGGAAATCCAGTGGGCTGCTTAGTTTTGCTACCATAAGTAAATGCTCAGTGTATATACATAATTTTTAGGGTATAGGAATAGCTGAGGCTATAAAATTGGAATTATTAGTGGTCTTGTCAGCTGCTCTTTATAAAGCACATCTGAATGATGGTCCCAATACAAACATACTTGGTGGACCTGAGTATGTTACTGAGATTGTTTTAAGACTCTGATATTTGAGAAGTAGTATCTCGCTGGGTGGCAGTGGCACATGCCTTTAATCCCAGCACTTGGGAGACAGGAGCAGGCAGATTTCTGTGAGCCTAGTCTACAGAGTGATTCCAGGACAGCTTGGGAAACCCTGTCTCTAAAAACAAAACAAACAAGCAAACAAAAGAAGTAGTATTTCTTGATAATTTTTATTTGCATATATCATTATAAGAAGACTGAATCTCTGTTCATGCAGTTATGGCTAATTATGCTTCCTATGAACATCTTTTTAATGATGTATTGAAAAAGCTAATCAAATTTGTTCATAGTTTTTTTTCTTTATAGTCTCTGAAATTTGTTACATTTAGAAAGATGTTTAATGTATAAAATATGTTTCAAAAATGTTCCTCAAACTTTAAAATGTTATTTTCTGGTAAAAATGTTGATTTTATTTAAATTACTGCTTCCAGAAGTTGGAATTAGTCTAGGGAGATGAAATAGGAAGTTTTTCATTGACCTGGGAAGGTTTTTTAAAATTATGTCAATATTTTCCTCTATGTACTAGAATTTTATTCTGACTTCAATATTTACTTTTGATATCTACCTCAAGGAACTAGCTTTAACTATTTCCAAATCTATTCGGTTCCTTTCTATATGTCTCTCATGTTTCTCATCAGTGAAACTTTTGGCCATGTTGTTGATAGAACTTAGGACCATATGCACCCTAAGCAAGTGCTCCACCACTTAGCAATATCTCTGGACTCCTTATTTAGTTATTCATTTATTTAAGTGTTTCTGGTCCATTGAAAACATTTCAGTATGAACTTTCATTTATGATAATTTTCCCTAGAATTCTCTTTGGAGTGCTAAAAGTTGATTCTTCTCCGTTCTGTGTACTCAGTGTTACTATCAACTGTCTCCTTTGCTCTGAGCCTGTAGTAAGTCAGAACTATTGTTTGGTGAGGTTTCTGTTGACCTTTGATTCCAGTTCTCATCTGTTGTCACACACTCCACAAGTATGTTTTTCTTGTGCTGCCTCCCATATATGTGAATTTTGTTTTTTTAAGAAATACATGTGATATTTTGGTAACTTTCCTTGGTGAATTTCTTTTGAGACATTGAGGGTCTCACTATATACCTCTGGCTATCCTAGAACTCACTATATAGACCATGCTGGCCTTGAAACTACTGAGATCTACCTGCCTCTGCCTCCCAAGTGTAGGGATTAAAGGTGTGGGCCATTATTTCTGGCTTCCTTGATGTTTTAAAAAATAAATTAGTGTTGTATTTATATGAAAGAGAGGAAAGCATTTTCTTCTAAGAGTGGAGATGCCCTTGGCTCACTGCAAGTTTTCATGATACTTTGTCCACTACATATACAGAGTTTCCTGCCTGAACTCTCCAAGTTCAGAGGGTGTCAACCAGTGGGGCAGCTTCTAACTTGATGTCCACCCCCACCCCGAGCTACCTGATTGTTTCTTCCTTGTGATGTCTCAGAAGGTCTGGAGATGCTTTCTTCACTAATTCTTGGACTATTCTAATAGTTACAGAGCAGGAGAAGCTAGTTCAACTTCCAGGGTATGAAATCTATCATCAAATTTGTGTTCTACTGTCTTTACATTTAAAACCATAGTCAATCCTTTATATCTTACTGAAACTTGACTTTGAGCTTCAGGCACTTCTTCCTCACATATGAAACCTGATAGTTGTGATTATTCCCCTTTAAAGAAGAAGAATGAAAGCTCAACAAAATTAAACCGAGTCATCCTAGAGCACTTCATTAGAAAATATTGAAGCTGAGATTTAAAGATGAGTTCATAACTACAGCACAGGGTTCTATCCTCTATGCCACATAGTGTTATAGTTATTTTTACACTCTGCATTGCAGTTTGTTCTCTGATATTGGTGTGAATCTCTCCTATATATGAGATGATACATCTTCGAAGCAAATAAGACACATTTTCTATTTCTAGATTCCTAAGAGTACCGTCGGCTTGATCAATACAGTATAGGTGTCTGGGGTGAAATGCAGGAAGGGTGTGAAAGTGATAAAGCCATTTTGTCTGAGACATGAGTAAAGAAGTGTGGGAAAGTAACTTCTATCAAGTTCTCTCTCCATTTTACTTCTGTTTGCAAACAGCGTGTATGCTCTGCTTTTGGCTTGGGGCTATGGCCTTGCATCTGTTTTCTGCTTGCCAGTCCAGTAGAGTTGTCACAGAGAGATCTTACCTTTAGGTTTTGTTGGGCCAGATATTCAACAGACCCCAATGACTTCTTTCTGAAATTCTGGCTGTGCCATTATAGTGCTAGTCAGATACCAAGAAGATTACAGTTTTTCTGGAGAGCCATGGGGTGCATTGATGCTACTATGTGGGCACGTTGCTTCTTGGCATGTGAACAAAGGCTTGTGGGAGAATCCAGACCTTTTCCCAGAGAAGCAGGGATAGGAGAAGGAAAGAGAAAAGTGTTAGCTGCCTGAATTCTTTACTTAGAATATTAAAAGGACACATAAGCATCTAGATTTATATTTGTATTTTCTCATCCGTCGTGCTAGCCTGTAAATAGATGTAGTCTCAAACAAGAGCAATTCCCTCTATGCCATTTAGGATGAGAGAGTGAAGTTTATCTGGAGAGCCATTGTGATTTCCTTGATGTGGGACCAAGGAAGCAAACAAACAAATCAAAACTTGAAGGCAAAAATAAAAACCAGTAGCTTGAAAAATTTACACAGAAGATTGAAGAGTAATACCCTTGACCTCGTTTTATCATTTTTCTTCATGTTCCATCCTAGGCTTCGTTCATACATAGACCAACTTTAAGAAGGCAGAAACAAACCAGCATTCTTTAGAGTTGTCTTTATTTACTTTATATCACAAAAATTTTATTTTTATTCTTAAAATGTACTTTAATTGGAAACTACTGTTAACTCAGAAAAGGGTGAGGGCAAAGCAAGAGGCAAAGAGGAGAGGAGACTCTGGAGGAAGAACCGGAAGGAAGTAACTGGGCTGCAGCACCCGGATCCACAGACACCAGCTGCTGGTCTTACAGACCCGTTGGGTTTCACTTCAAAGGGCCTGGAACTTCTCATTGCCAGCCTGCAGGGCAGACAGTTGTTTCTTGAGGTCCTCTATTTCCTTCTGTAACTCTGGACAACGGGGACAGCCCTGTGTTCCAGGTAGTTCCTCTGTCTCTGGGTCTGGGGTTGGGGGACTTCCGCATGGTTCCTGTTCACCGGAGGGTGCAGATCTCCTGGACGTGATGCCTTTCTGACTCAAGGGTAAGGACTGAGAGTTTCCTAGATCCTGGATACTTTGGGTGTTTATATCGCTACTGCTGAGTTCTTCCAGCATACTCTGGCAAGGTAGCTCCGCCCCATGCGTTGGAAGCTGAACCTGTGAGCAGGGGTCTCGCGTTGAGTCAGTGTCTTCTTTCACTACCAACTGTGATTCCCTTGTCCTCTTTGGCACAGATCTCTTCCCAGTGTAGAGGTTCTTGCACGGCTTAGGTCTCAGAGGTAACAGGGAGCATTTATTAGACCTCCCAGGCAGGCTAACACCAGAGATTGGGGGGAAGGTGGCTGGTTCTGCAGGAGCTGACTTCAGTCTCTGGCCCCATTGATGGAAGGCTTTCCCCAGAGTAACTGCCGAGGCATCCCACAGGGGTTTTTTCTTCTGGGCCATTTTCTTTCTAGGACTGGCCTTGGGTAGGACACCTGCCCCAGCCGCAACTTCTGGGTAGCTGGGCTTGCTTCCTCCCTTACCCCATAAGAGATTCTGCTTTTTCTTAGAGGAAAAGGCTTCTAGCTCTTTTGAGGCCTGCCTTTCCGTGCTAGAGGTGAGTCCCCGGGTAGTAGAAGTCAACAGGGAGGAGGGCATCCGGATGAAATTGTCCCTGGCCTGGACATTTGAGTGCCTGGCTAGGTCTCCAGTCTCTGCTTGGCCACTGGTCTTACCCTGACCCCCGTCTTTAAGACAAATGGTCACCCTCATCATCTGTACATCATTTAATTCATCTGTAAACTCCGGTTCGGAAGTGATGCGGTGAGTATCCTCGCCGATGACCACTCTAGTGGTATTCTTCCTCGGGGTCACCCAAGCCCTGCTTTGCTCCAGTGCCTTGGGGAAGAGAGCGGAAGCAGAGGTTGGCTTTGCCTCCTCAGAGCCCGAGGCCTGCGGACCTCTCTTGATGGAACCCACCTCTGTCTCAGCACAAACGCTCTCTGCGGATGGTTGTTCTTCGACTCCTGGTGTCTCTAGGTTGGTCAGTTGCTGCCCGATGGCCTCAGTCTCTACCCTGGGTTGGGAGAGGAAGTCCAAACCAACCATCTTCTCCTCCACTGGGGAACCTCGACTTTCTTCCTCGGGCCCTGGGGAATCCGGCCAGTTCTCACCGGCCCAAAGCACCGCCAACTTGTTCTCCGACACCTCCAGCTGGGACATCAATGGGAACTCGCTGCCTGTGGGGCCTGCGTGGCTGCCTTTCCCCTCGCTGCTCTCCGCAAGCCTTGGGACAAGGCTCAAACTCTTGGTATGGTCTCCACCCTCAACATAACAACCATCTCCTGGATCAGACTGCTCCTTGGGAGAGTTCATGTTGTCAGTCCCGGAAGTGGAAATAAAATTCCAGGAAGACCGTTGCTCTGCTCACGTAAGACGCAAGGCATAAGCCTTAAGAGGCGGGAAAACCTCCACAGAAGGTTGCGCTAGCTGGTCTGTCACCAGAATTTGATATGATGACATGTTTCCTCCTAAAATTTTAATTGCACCACCAAAAGAATCTACCGAGCTTTAGTAACACATTTTTATCACATTTGTGTATGACCAGACTTTAATGCTATAAAAAGCTCTCTCCCTCTCCACGCCCCACCCCCCGCCCTGCCATGTGTGTTTGCTAATATATATATATATTAGCATAGAGGGATTATGTAAAGTCAAACTCATGAACAGAGGAAAAAACATTTTTAGACAACCAAAAAAAAAAAAAATTTTTTTTTTGTCATAGGGTCATATACAGCCCAGGTTGTCCTCAAAGCTTCCTTTATATTCGTCACTGTGATCTTGAATACCAGATTGTTCCGCCTCCGTCTCTCAAGTGCTACTAGGATTATTGGTCCATGCTACTGTGTCTTGTAGTGCTGGAGATGGACTCAGGGCTTTGCTTATGCTTGGCAAGCATGCTACCAATGAGCTGCACTCCCCAGCCCTCAGAGAGACATCTTCGGTGCTTTAGATACACATTAGTAAACGGCTCCAAGAAGAGTTAACCTTAGAGTGGAGTGGAGCCATGGTCCTTACACTGTTTATTGTCCCGTTAGCAGGAGTGTCCAAACAAAGATCTCTTGGGCCATCCTCTTGCTGTGAGTTTAATATAATCCCTTGCTATTTTTTACTGGACTTGGGGAGGGGGCACTGTTTTCACTCTTTTCCCTTCTAAAGCCTTTCATTTACATACTTTTAAAAACACAAACTGAGTAACATTCATCTTCTTGAACGCTTTACAGTTCATTTAGAATGGGTTTGAAGCCATTTATATGGCTGACAGGCCAGGCCATTGACGAGCTAGTTTCTTCCCACCTTATGGTGAGCAGACTCCTCAAGGTCACCCTTTCTCAGCCACACTGATCTTACTTTAAAACATGCCAAGTTGATTCTCATAAAGTCCTTGTCACTTGTCCTTTGTTGCCTTGCCTACCCATCTTCTTTCAGAGATGTACACAGTCTGGTCTTCCTTATTTTTTAGAATTCAAATCAAGTGACACTTCTTTGGAGCCCCTTCCTGATCGTTGTGGCTAGTAGCCCCCTCTCTCCCAGTTGGTGGGTCTTCTTTATCCCCTACAGTGCTTTGCTTTCTTTATAGCAATTCTTACTCCCGTTTCTTTCTTATATGCCCTGCTTTCTGAACTGAGCACTGGAATGTGGATTCAGTCAGGTTAAGAACTGCATCTAAGCCACAGACTGCAATTATTCTACTTAGAGTTGTTCAACTGTATTATGGCTGTAACCAAATATTGTCATTTGAATGAATGGGCCCTAGAAGGCAGGTTACCATTATTTTTTTATTTTTTATTTATTTTTCTTTTTTCTTTTTTTTCTTTTTCAGGTTACCATTTTTATTGCAAAAGTAGTTTGGATAATTCTAAAACAATCTCCACGTTCAATATTTCTTTTGCACATGCTAAATTATAGGCTTCTGAAAGTGAAATCTAGAATGTAGACAAAAATTGTCGACATTGGGCGTCATAAACAGTCACCTCCTGGGTTTTAGTGTTTTGCTTACTTAGGTTTCTTCCCTGCCTAATGTTTTCTTTATATCCTTTTCTGAGCATAGCCTCGAATTGAACACTAAGAAAAAAAAATGAAAGAAGTGTTTGAAATAGATCTCACCTTTTAACAACACATAGTTCAG
Organism: Acomys russatus; assembly: GCF_903995435.1. Classification (NCBI taxonomy): domain Eukaryota; kingdom Metazoa; phylum Chordata; class Mammalia; order Rodentia; family Muridae; genus Acomys; species Acomys russatus. The sequence continues at coordinate 23,720,122 of NC_067153.1, read as the reverse complement.
TTGTGAAACAAACAAATGTGTTGATGTGCAGGCATTTTTCTACCAACACACAAAATAATTCAGTAGGATGACTGGAGTAAAATGGAAACACAAGTAATAATAAAAATGTCTGAAGTATTTTAAGTATTATCAATTAACTCATTTGTATTCCTCCTCCCAGAACACATAGGGAAACTCTACTATTTTATTTTTCATTTTTATTTTTTTAACTTTTATCGAATGTCTATGATTTATACATCATGCACCAAAATCCCTCTCCTCCCCCCAGTAAAATAAAACAAACAGACAAATATTTTATTTTTTATAACTTCTTTGTTTTTATCTTTTATTACTTTAAAATGAAAACGAAAAAGAAGAACAGTTTATTAAATGCTTTAAATAAATAAATGTTCAATTCTCATAGCAACCATATGTGTTGGCAACTATTATCCTCATCTTTAAGAACAGGAAACTCAGACTCACATGGGAACTTGCCTGAGACTACAGAGTTATCGACTGGGAAAGCGTTTATCTAAAGCCTGTGTTTGAGATCATCATCATACGTTAATAACATTTTGGATATAAGATAACATGGACCTATTTAAGTAATTTCCAGATTGTTTCAAAGCTAAGTCAGACTAGAAAAGGTACTTGAGCTAGGAACACAATGCGAATAAAATCTATCCATTGCAAAAGTGAAATGAAATCATTTAGTTAAGCCTGTGAAATAGAAACATCTAGAATATTCTCAGTCAGGGTTTATTTATAACTAGGGTAGTTTAAAGATGTCAGCCAGTTTAATATGTACCCCTTTGTTGAGATAAATAGCCACGAACAGTCCCACAGCTTCTAAGTCACGGCTTGAGTGTCCTTTCATCCCCCTTTCCTCTGCTTCATCTTTTCCCCCTTCATTTATTCTGCACAATTGACAGTCTAATCTTTGCCACACACATCCACAGATCTTCATTTAATTTATACACATTTGGGAAACACTTCATACATATTTGGAGAATTGTATAATCTTGATTAAAACAAATACATTGTATGGAGTTGGGGCATATTATTTTGAGAAACAAACATAGAATATCATTATCACTCATCTGGTGTTTCTCCACATTATGTTAACCGAGCATTTTTATAAACCACAGCTTTTTCAAAGGATGTCTGACCCCAGTATATGTTTTTTTTTGTAATTTTTATTAAATTATACTTGTTACATCTCAATGGTTATCCCATCCCTTGTATCCTCCCATTCTTCCCTTCCTCCCGTTTTCCCCTTATTCCCCTCCCCTATGACTGTTCCTGAGGGGGATTTCCTCCCCCTGTATATGCTCATAGGGTATCAAGTCTCTTCTTGGTAACCTGCTATCCTTCCTCTGAGTGCCACCAGGTCTCCCCCTCCAGGGGACAAGGTCAAATATGAGGCAGCAGAGTTCATGTGAAAGTCATATCCCACTCTCCACTCAACTGTGGAGAATGTCCTGTTCATTGGCTAGATCTGGGTAGGGGTTTAAAGTTTACTGCCTGTATTGTCCTTGGCTGGTGCCTTAGTTTGAGCGGGACCCCTGGGCCCAAATCTGCCTATCATAATGTTCTACTTGTAGGTTTCTAGGACCCCCTGGATCCTTCTACTTTGCTATTCTCCATGCTTCTCTCATCTAGAGTCCCAATAGGATGTCCTCCCCTCTGTCCCAGTTTCCTGTTAAATGTTATGATAATATCATGATAGACAAAGCTTAAAATGATCTAGATGATGCTTATGAGGAGGGTTAGTTTTTGCCAACACAAATCTAGAGATCTGTGGGAAGATGGAGTCTCAATTGAGGAACTAGCTGCATCAGGTTGGGCCATATGCATGACTGTGGATTATTTTCTTGGTTTCTTGCTGATGTATGGAGCCCAATCCACTGTGGTCAGTGCTACAGGTGGGCTGGACTGTGTAAGAAGGATAGCCGAGCAAACCAGTGGACACAAGCCAGTAAGTAGCATTCTGCTATGGTCTTTGCTTGAGCTCTGGTCTCTAGTTTCTTGTCTTGGGTTCTTCCTCTGTCTAGTCTCAAAAAGGAAGTAGAGCCTATGAGTTGAAATGAACCCCTTTCCTCTCCAAGTTGCTTTTGGTAATGTTATTTATCATGGCAACAGAGGAGTAAACAAAGGTATACTCTTACCTTCTGGAGAAAGTGTACTCACTTGAGATGAATTACTTGTTTCTAATGTTACATGAGAAGGTATTATCCATCAGATGAATTCGGTATTGTCATTCTCGTTTCACACACAAGGAAATTACAGTTCAAAGAAGTCAGATACATGGCTAAAATTATGAATAAGTTATTATGTGAACAGAATACAAATGAAGGAATAGGGCGTTATACTACCAGAATATTTGATTATATGAGAAATAGTATTATTTGGTAGATAATATGAAGTGATACAGTTGTCAGAGTAATCATAAAATGAAACATTTTCCCAAGAAGTGAAAACTACATGGGCGGGTGCTATGTACTTTAAAATTCAGGAGACACAGGTTTCCATAGTCTACATTTAGTAATTTTCTGTAAATGTTGTATATGTGGTCCATGCACTGTGATGGTTCTGAATATCTCAGCAAGCAGGTGCTGGTACCATAATAAGGACTTTACATGCATGGATGCCATGTTTAGATGTTGAAATATGCTAACAATACATACAGTTTTCATGAAGGAATCCCAGGCTCACAAGATTGGGAATTAAAATCTACCATGGCTCCCTATTAGAAGCCAGGGCCTCTTCATGGACATAGATAATACCGATGCCACCAAATTTCTTGTTTGGAAACTGGAGCAAATGTGGCAACTATACCTGTCCAACACTGCAGTCCCCGTGTGTTCTCGCAGTCCTCTCTGAACTCTGTATCTGGGGAGTTTCCTATGACAGGGTGTATCTTGCATGTGACATGCATGCCACAGTACTCATTGCCTTCCAACATCAGACTGAAAAGAAGAGAATGTTTCTAGTCAGCGCCATGTGAGACCACAGTTTCCACTGTCAACTGGGTTTGTTTTATGCAGTTGCATACAGCATGAAGCTTACATAGAAGTTGGATCAGTGATTGGCTCACAGGTCACATGACCATTGTCATCAGGTATATTTACCACAACTTACTCTAGGTAGATTAAGAACATAAAAATTTCCTGAAAGGGATCATGCAGCTTGGAAGACCGTCATTCTTCTGAATGGGGAACCCATTTTACACGCACACACACACACACACAAGACAGAGAGACAGAGACATAGAGATAAAGAAAGAGAGGTTATAAAATAGTATGCTTCCTTATGGCTTTCAAACGTTCTTGGGGTTAGTTATCTCTCTCTTGTCCTCCCTCTATCCTCCCTTATAATAACTTAACCCCTCCCAGTTGTTCCCCTTTTTCCCTTTTGCAGCATATAGACATGAGATTGGGAGCAGGTGCTCTGATGAGGCACATCAGGAAGGAGTTGAAGGGAGGGCTGTGTGGAGGGAGTGTAAGATCAAAATACATCGCATATTTAAATGAAACTCAATATATAAAAACATAGTTTAAAAGTGGTCTCATGGAGTTTATAAAATATCTGAGACCGTCAGGAAATCAGGATTGGGATGTATGTAGCCAGAAAAGAAAAAGGCTATGGAGACTGCTGCTGCAATCAGTGACCAAAGACCTTTCCGCTTTCACAGGTGTTCATCAACAGAGGCACCGGCTCTCCATCTCTGCTACCTTGGAAGTCCACTTGACACTCCACAGCTTTTCTGGAAGTGTGGTTGGTATGGCAGTGTCTGTCATTATCCTCTTACAAATATACTGCCATCCAGATGTGATGATGCAGCTGCAGTTGCTTTGAGCTTCATTTGCAAAGAACTCAGGATGCGTTTATTGGTTCTCTTTTGGATGGAGAGGCTCAATTGTTGACAATTTCCATATACACTGAGCCACTTAGAGCTTTCCATCATGGAATGTGGACTGGTATGACAGTGGCTAGTAAATTTAGAGGACGGGTCTGGGAAAGACAATAAATCAAGGGGAAAATGCTTAGCCCATATGACCTGCTCTTAGTCAGTCTTGAGGGGCCACATTGTTTACTCTCAGTGGGAGAGTGAGAGAAAGGAGAAAGGGAGCTGGAGGGGTCAAGGACACCATAAGAAGACCAGCATAAACTAACCTGGCCCCTTAGGGATCAGAGAGATTGATCCACCAACCAAAGAGCTTGCATGGGCTGGATCTACACATATGTAACAGATGTGCAGCACGGTCATCATGTGGGTCCTCTAACAATGGGAGTAGGGGCTGTCTCTGTATCTGTTGCCTGCCTTTGGATCCCTTCCCCTCTCTGGACTGCCTTTTCAGGCCTCAGTGGGAGAGGATGTGCTTAGCGCTGCTGGAATGTGAGGTGCTAGGGTGGGTTGGTACCCCTTGGGAGCCTCCCCTTCTCTGAGAAGGAGAGGGACATAGGGTGAGGAGGTGTGAGGTAAGATTGGAAGGAGAGGAGGCAGGGGATTGGGATCAGGCTGTAAAGTGATTAAATAAATAAAGTGAGTCAGATATGAAATGGGCATGCTATCCAGTTGGGAGGGAGTGGAAAAATTCTGTAGACGTAAAGGTAGACATAGTAACTATGTCTAAAGACAGTTTGTAAGGGAGAAACAAGCAAAAAGTAGGATCTGTGCAAAATGTTTCCATGTATCTCTGGGACAAATGACAGACACCTCAGCATTTGGGATTGTCAATTGGAGTGAAATTAGTTTAAATTAATCAAACAGTTCTGATGAAATTTCCTGATGTTTAATTTGGTTCTTGTGTTTTTGAACTAACTGATGGCTTTCGGAATGAAATTGAATCTCAAAGGAAATGTGTGAATAGGTGTGGAACTGCATGAGGCTGATGGAAATAGATTGTTAAAAATCACTTCAGAAGCACATCAGCAGCTTTCCTGGAGCTTGCTTTGATAGCCTCATCAAAGCCACATACTGACCAGCAAATAACAAAATATGAGAATGCTTGAGTTCTCTGTTAATGGCCATCAACTTGTTGATTCTAAGTGCAGTTCTCCTCAGTGTCAGGGCATTTGCTTTCTTGAGAGTAATAGAAGTGAGATGACCTGGGTAAATTCGTAAGACAGAGACCTGGGCCCCATGCAGAGTACACATTAGTCTTTTCATTTTACCTGTGCTTCTGCGGAATAAAATTAATAGTGAAAGAAGTCACTTATAGTGTGGATCTAGAATATTTCCCAAAGGTTCATCGATTAAAGGCTTGTTCTTCACTATAGTGCTATTGGGAAGTGGTTAAACTTTAAGAGGTGGAATCTAGTGGCAGCCTATAAGCTGGAGATTATGGGAAGTCGGTCTGGTTCTCTTCCCATCTATCACTTCCTGTCCTTGAGATGAACAGTCTTGCTTACCCACATACTACTGTCGTGATATTCAACCACAGACCTCCATCAATAGGCTTAAACTTTAAAAACCATGGACCAGAATAAGTCTTTTCTTCTTGTTTACGTTCTTACTTTTTTGTTACAGTGACAGAAAGCGAAGAGATATTATCTCAGTCTTGTATAGAGCATGGCCTCATACCCAGTAATTACACTCTATTACTTATTGAATGTTTAAGAGAGATGGGCATTCACATAACAAAACCAGGGAGTTGTTGGCCCTTCTCAGAATGACAAATCAAGTAGCGATCAAATAGGTACATATGTGAATTGAAAACCAGGATGAATATATTAAGATGAGGTACTTTATGGCAATACTATTTAACCTATTGTTGGTGAATGTATCAGGAAATGACCAGATGGAGAAAGCAAAAAGAAATTTCAGACAAAGGGAACTGCATGTGCAAAGGATGAGTGGCTAGACATAGCACGGGGAGGATAAGGAATCAACATTGTTCATGTGGCCAGAACTAAGGGAACAGACATGCATGTGTGTATAAGGTGAAATGAGAGGAATGTGATTGCACATGGATAGAATATGATGGCTGGAGAAGTATGCAGGTGCATAGTCACCAAATATCTTGTATTTAAGTACGATGGACAGATGTTTAAATGTACTAAGTGGTTGGATATCTTGATATTTTCTTCTTTTTTCTTTACAATACTGCTATATTGCTCTACATGAAAGTATCTATGGTTGAGCTTCTGGGGCTTATCTGAGCTCTCACTGGGATATGCATCGAAAGGTGACTACAGGGAGATCCTTGGTGTCTGTTCTGTTACACATTTCAACAAGGCAGGAGGCAGAAGCAAGAGGCAGGAGGCAGGAGGCAGGAGGCAGGAGGCAGAGGCAGAAGCAAGGGTCAAGGGTCAGGGGACAGAGGCAGAGGCAAGTTTGAAGGTTCCAAAGAAGCCACATTCCACTGCCATAATCTTCTGAGTACCGTCATAGACTATGGTCATAGTTCATTATGTTGTGGTAAGTTCACAAAGTTCGTTGTCTTCAGTCTCTGTTTCTTGCCTGTGACTATCTTAGGGGGTAGAAATGAAACAGGCTTCATACAGTCTCATACATTTAACTACATCCTCCCGAACCTTGGCTGTACCTTTATATGGCTGGGAACCTTAACACCTAACAAGACACTAACTTGCATCTTTTCTCCAGCTCTGAGAACAATTCGCCACTAGAATGCCAGTTCTGGAGTGAACTGTGACTCCAGGTTGGGTAACTGTGGCTCTACATGTACATGTGAATACCTTGTAGAGTATGCACATAGCACACTTTTGTGCATGTGCCAGTACTAGACAGACCTAGTAGTACATATCAAAGGCATGTTGTGGGAGATCAGGCCTGGGACGAGGGAAGACAAGCTTTAGAAAATCTTTCCCTCTCTGATCAAGTAATGAAAAAAGTTAAGCATTCAATATTATTATTGTTGTTGCTGTTACTATTGTGTGTGCATGTGTGAATATATACATGTGTGTGTGCATGTTTATGTGTGTGTGTGGGGGGATATGTGAGTGCTGCAGGGATCTATGTGCCATGGTGTGCCTATGTGCCTATGGAGATCAGAAGAGAATTTTTGGAAGCTGGCTCTCCCTCATCATGGGATCTCAGGATTGAACTCAGATCATCAAGCTTTACTTGACAAGTGATTTTACTTTTTGAACCAACTTGGTGGCCTGGATCAACTAATTTAACTCCAACATAACTCAACAAGATTGGCAATAATACATTGCTGCTTTTATTTAAATAAATGAAAACCCACATGCCTTTGGCCTTTGGTGAAATAGTTATTTCATTTAAAGCTACTTAGACTAAAATCCACAGGACTCCATATAAGATTGCTTAAGCAAACAAGAACTTTTATGTAAAGACTAAGAAACAATGTGACAAATTGATTAACTCACTACTCATTTCACAAATTTTTACCTTTATCATGTTATGGAGTCTATGATAGGGTCTGGATATAAAATGATAACCAAACACACAGAGATCTTCACACATCCTGCAGGTTAGGAAGCTAGAGAGACTGTCCAGCGAATCACACACACACACACACACACACACACACACACACACACACAGAGAGACACACACACACACACACACACACACACACACACACACACACACAGAGTAAAAATTGAGTTGTGTACTTACTAGCCACAAACAGGATTTTTTGAAGGCCCATGTATGGTGGAGCTGGCTTGCACAATATCAGATGTGACACTAAAAGAATTAAGCCGATGAGGATGGGAAGAAAGAGAGCTCTATGCTGAGGAAATAGCTTCCCTTTAAAGACCTTTGGGCAACTGCCAAGGACAAAGAAGGAGAGAATGATAGGAAAGAGCAAGAAGCAACTTGTGGAGAAAGGAAAAAGAAGTTAAGGACAAACCCTTGTGGGGACCTGTGTGCAGCATTGAGGGCACTCGTCTTCATCCTGGGAAGGTGAGTGATCATGGAGGGTTTTAGGCAAGCAGGAATCACTTTCCCAGCTGAGGGTGTGTATTGGGCAAAAGCAAAGGGTGGGAGAGATCAAGTCAAGCTCTGCATAGAGAATAGGAGACCATGATTCAGAGGAAGAGACCTATTATGAGGGATGCATCTCACATTAACTGTGGGAACCAGTGCAAAGGGCTCAGCAGAACTGGTCTGTGCATTCAGTGTGTTGTGCATCAGAAGGGCTGGGAGTGCATTCAAACTGAGGAGGGCTTGTGACTCATATCCATCTAGTGCAGAGATTCTCAACCTTCCTAATGCTGCATCTCTTTTAATAAGTTCCTCCTGTGTGGAGACCCTCAACCATGACATTATCTTTGTTGCTAGTTTATAACTGTAATTTTGCTACTCTTATGAATCACAATGTAAGCGTTTTGGGCAATAGAGGTTTGCCAAAGGGGTTGTAACCTGCAGCTTGAGAGCCACTGATCTAGTACCACCTCTATTGGACACGTGGTGCGTAGGAGAGGCTGGTCCCTTGTCTAAGCAGTTGCGTTACACCTGGCTCAGAATCTGCAGATGATGAAGCAAAAAGTCTGGAAGAACTGTAAGATCTGCAAGTCAGCTTGCCTCTCCATACTCATCAAGTGAGTCTGGGAACTGGCTCAAAGAACAGGGGCTTCACCTGCCTCCATACCAGTCTTAGAACCCAGCAGCTGCTAATTTCCTTTTATCCTCCAAAGGTCTTTTATTTTCTCTCTAGTCAGCTCTAACTCAGACCAGGACAGAGAAGAAGATGTGGAGAAACACCACTCACCACAGCTGGGTTGTCATAGTAATGAACAACCATAGGTGTTTTGCCTTATTCAGGGACAGAGGTAATGGGTGGTTCAGATTATTAAGTTCTGGGGAGTGAGCTAATATATTTAAAAAGTTCCGTCCAGTTATTTTTACACCGTCTTTCAGTTTGGTACAAGTGTTGCTTTTTCATCATTAGGTTCAGGCAATGCATGCGGTATTTATCTAGACTGGCAGAGAATTGGCTCTGGTCCCACACAGTCATTTGTTAGAATGGTCCTGGTATCATTCTTTTTCCCTTTTGTGAATGATGTCAGTTTTGGCTGTTGTGGTGTGATGGTGTAATACAGTTTTTTATACTGTAAAGAAACTATATTTCCTTCGTATAAGTAATAAGCATTAATTAATCTAATGGATGAGTAGCTTAAAAAGTAAATAATGGGGGAATAATATGCAACTATGTATATGTCAACTAATAGGACTGTGTATTTTCCTTTGATTATTTAGTGCTAGCTTTCATCTTAAAATGTCTTTAGAATAATAGAATACTGAAATACAGAGCTAAGCAAAGTCATAGGTAATTCATCAGAATTCCACAAATATCATCTTAGTAGCCACAGTACAGTGACTAAACCCAAAGGGATATAAGACAGCGTAGTATATGCACTCCCTATATACAGGCCTCACCTCACACAAATCTCATCAATAACACTAATTATTTTTCCAGTTGAATTTAGGATCACATAATACAATTATTATCAAATCTTCTTAGTTTCTATGGCAATTTCTGAATAGGTTTCTTTTGCAGACCTGACACACTTGGAGAGTGAAACCTTTCTTCTTTTCTAGAATGCTCTTCAATCTGGTCTGTCTGTGATTTTCTTATAATCAGATTCAAGTTATGCATTTTTCACTGTGTTAGTAGACAATGATTTCTAAATACTAATTTTGATTATTTTGTTAAAATGGTAGCTGCCATGTTTCTCCCCTGTGTAATAACTATTTTTAATAATGAATGAGTATTACTGAGAGATATTTTGAGGCTGTATTACTTCTTACCTTGTTAGTCATAACATTTACACCCACTCATCTTATTCATAGATAATTGTGGCCTAAAACAATTAATGTGGAAATATGTAGCACACTGAGTTTCTATTTCCTTTATCCCTTCTATGCTCATTTTTGGAATTTTACATGAAAGAAGAGTTTTTATTCATTTTTTTTAAAAAGATACATTTTAAACTTATTCTTTGAGAATTCCATACTAACCTACAATACGTTTTGATCCTCCACTATTCCTTTTATTTCTCTTTCTTCCACATGAGGATTCTCTCCTAAATTCCAATCCTATTTTTGAACCTACTGAGTCCTATTAGTTGTGTCCTTATGCACATGGGTGTAGGGTTATCCACTGGCGCATGGACAACCTACCAGGGGCCACATCCCTGAAAAACAAAACAAAACAAAACAAAACTCTTCCTCCAGCAGCCATCAACTGCTGTTATCTCCTTATTTCTGAGTGAGACTTTGTGAACCTTCATCTATCCATACCAAAATTTTGACTAGCTTGATGTTATTAATGTCTTCTGCAAGTATGTACACTGATTCAAGGAGGCAAAGAAGTTATGAGGGTAACCAGCCTTTGACTGGGCTTAAAGCTTTCTTCACAGGATGGAAACTCATGCTTGGTACTGTACACCTGGTCATGAATCTTTGGCTATAGAGGTTTCATGTCTTAGGGGAGAACCTATTTCTATTATGTTGCTGGTAGACACAGCATCCAACTGTTTTCTAAGCACTTATCTATCCCTCTAACTTCCTTATTCTATTACTTATTTCTAAGTGTGGGATGAAGGCATATTATTTCTTGTTATACTGATGAGAATCCTTCTGACAAAGTTTTGGGTCTAGGGAGTCCCATTAAATCTGGTTTCTGTTTGTTTGTTTGTTTGTTTTTCTGGTAATTTTTGAACAGAGTTTTGCTTTGTGGAAACACAAGCTACCCCAGCCTCATCTTGTCATTTTTCCTGCCCCAAACCGTAACCATTCCCCAAAGGCATGCAGAATGGCATTTGAAAACCAAGTGCTTCTCTTTGGTATTAGGGTGTCATGACTCCAATCCTCTCACTGGAAAGAGTTGAATGCATTTACATACCCACATATCTGCATGCACTTTTGAGAGTGTTAATTTAGACTGATATTTCTAATTCCAGTCCAACACCACAAGATTCAGGATAACCTTTCCTTATTTATAACTCCTGTCCCCAACTGTAAGAAACATGACTCTAGTCATCTATACAAGATGATTAGTCTCCACATGGAGAATAAGCTGCCTATTGGCTACATCTGAAACCCTCTTCAAGGACCCAAAGCATGGTCCTTCATTGGTGCATCAGTCTCTGCAAGCCCCCCTGGTCTCAGATTTATTGACTTTGTTGGTCTTCCTGTGGAGCTCCTGTCCCCTCCAGGTCCTTTCCCCTAAGTCTATTCCTTCACTCTTTCATAAGACTCCCTGTGCTCTGCCTAAAATTTGCTGTGAGTCTCAGCATTTGCTTTGATTGCTTGCTGGGTAGAGTCTTTCAGAGACCATCTATGGTAGACTCCATTCCGATTCCCTCTCTTTAACTATTTCCAGTATCTATTCTATTTGCCCTTCTGAATGTATTCTCACTAGGGTCCTCCTTCTTACTTAGCTCCTTTAGGTCGGTAGATTGTAGTATTGTTATCCTGTATTATGTGGCTAATGCCTGTGTATAAGTAAGTATATACCATCTGTGTCCTTCTGGATCTGGGTTAAGAATAAAGATAAAAAAGAATAAGATAAAAAAACTCAAGTAACAGCACATGCTGGTGAGGATTTGGACAAAGGAGAACACTCCTCTATTTTTGGTGGGAGTACAAACTAGTACAATCACTTTGGAAATCAATCTGGTGCTTTCTCTGAAAATTAAGAACAGCTCTATCTCAGGCCCCAGCTATACCACTCCTGGGCATATAACAAAAAGATGCCCCACTGTACGACAAGGATGTTTACTTAACTATGTTTATAGCAGCTTTACTCATAATAGCCAAAAACCGGAAACAACCCAGATGTCCCTCAACTGAAGAATGGATAAAGAAACTATGGTACATCTACACAATGGAATACTATTCAGATATTAAAAACAAGGGCATCATGAAATTTTCAGGCAAATGGATAGATTAATTGAAGATCACCCTGAGGGAGGTCACCCAGACCCAGAAAATAGAACTTCTTAACTAGGGAACAACATCGTGTATAGTTCTTTTGTCTTTAACATGAGAGATCATAGTCAATACTTACTTTAATACTATTAAAACCCATGCAGTATTCCTACAACCCCCCTAGTAACTAAGGCATGATATTTCCATACACTTCTTTAATATTAGAATGCATAAACTGCTTACTTTAAAAAACCATATTAAGCCTAAATCTGTGCCTTGACTAGGTTTGTTGGCAGGAAATTCAGTCACATTCATTATTAGGGTTTCCTTTCCCCATACCAGGGTTTTATAGGAGTTTAGTAATCTTAATGTAGGAAGAGATTTCGAAGGATGTCACTCATGTTGACGAATCACACAGCATAGACACTAGACATTTTGTGTGCCCGGGGATCCTGACGTTTATAACTTTTCTCTCCCAGAATGCATTGTGTAGCTGACCACTTTCGGAGTCTCAGCTGAGGATTCCTGAATTCTGCGCTAGTCTCAGTGTTGTGACTATTCTACCTTGTGTTATGGCCACAAGTGAAACATAGGACTTATATAGGACTTATATGGAGGGATAACCATATGGTTGATCGTTCCACAGATAGCAGATGCTATCTTTTTAGGCCAAATTCAATTTTTAGGCTTTACTTCGATTTTACCACTGGGAGCCTAGATCTTCCTTAGTAGTAAGACACCACTCTCAGGGCTCAGGGCAGACCTCTTAAGGTATTCCCAGGCTGCATCACTTCCTGTCTTTGCATGTCCACACTTCATCTTCTTTTCAGTGTCCAGAATTATTCTCAGCTTGTGAGAAAGTTTCCATTTTCTTGTCCTTTGATATGCAAGTTCCTTTTTTTCTTGGCTATTATTTTTTTTTTCTCTATCACCATTTTATTGTTGGCTGTCAAGCCAGTGGGTTCAATCTATCATGTTGAGTCAGAATCACTGGACATAAATCATACAGAAACCTAAGACATTTTTTGAGACATTTCACTTGAAAATTGCCTTTGGGCTTTTTATAATTCAAACAAAAATGTCAAATTTATATTCTAGTTGCTTAATTCTAAACCAAAACTATTAAATTTAATTCATTAGAGAACTATTAATTTTTGTTATTTATTTTTTATGTTATTATATATTTTTATTTAAATTTTAAAAAATTAAAATGGAATCACATTACTTCTTCCTTCTCTTCCCTCCTTTTAATCTCTTTCAGTTCCCCTACTTCCAACCTCCCTCATGCTTTCTTCTTTGTTTTTGATCAAATTAATGGCCTTTTTTACTGTGATTAGTATTGTTACATATATATGTGCATAAACATATACATACAAGCTGCTGAGTCCATTTATTGTGCTTTATGCACATATGATTTCAGGGCTGACAAATTAGAGGACTCATCCCTGTGAGAGGCTAATTTTCCCTCTCTCAGCAACACCAGAGACAACAAGATGGCTAAAGTCCAATGTAAGAACACAATTAACATGAGCCAGTGAAATGTGACATCACCAGAACCCAGCTATACTACTGCAACAAGCCCTGTAAACCCTGACACAGCTGAAGCAAAAACAAAACAACAACAACAAAAAGATTACTTTAAATCCAAACTTATAGAGACAGTAGAGGCCTTAAAAGAGAGTTATGAACAAACCTCTTAAAGAAATGCAAGAAAATTAAATCAAACAGGCAATGAAAATGAATAAACTCCTTAATTAAATGTAGGAAAATATAATTAATCAAGTGAAGGAAATGAATAAAACTGTCCAACATGAAAATTGAAATAGAAGCAATAAAAAAAAAAAAAAAAAAAAACACAAAATGAGGCAATCCTGGAGATGGAAAACCTAGGGAAGCGAACAGGAACTACAGACACAAGCATCACCAACAGAATGCAAAAAATGGAAGAAAGAATCTCAGGTGTAGAAGATATTATTGAAGCATTTAATACATCAGCAACAGAAAATGTTAAATATAAAAGGATTCTGACACCACACATCCAAGAAATCTGGGATACTATGAAAAGACCAAACCTATGAATAATGTGAATAGAAGAAGAAGAAGGAACACAGCTCAAAGGACCAGAAAATATTTTTAATAAAGTCATAAAAAAACCCTCCACTTCCTCAACTTAAAGAAAAGATGCCTATAAACATCAAGAAGCTTAAAGAACACCAACTCGATTGGACCAGAAAAGAAAAATTTCCTTCTGCATAGTAATCAAAACACTAAATGTATTCAACAAAGACAATTAAAAGTTGCAAGGGAAAAAGGCCAAGTCACATATAAAGGCAGACATTTTGGAATTATATCTGATTTCTCAACAGAGACTCTAATATCCAGAAGGGTCTGGACAGATATCTTACGCACACTAAGAGACCACAGAGGTCAGCCCCAACTAATATACCTAGCAAAACTTCCATTCACCATAGATGGAAAAAGCAAGATATTTCATGACAAAACTAAATTTAAACAACCTCTATCCACAAATCCAGCACTATAGAAGATCCTAGAAGGAAAACTCCAACCCAAGGAGGCTAATTGTACATAGGAAAACACAGGAAATAAATAACCCCACATCAGCAAAACTGAAAGAAGTGAAGCATACAAATACTTCACAATACATTCTACTACTAATACTCATTGGTCATTAATATCTCTCAACATCAATGGACTCAGTTCCCCAATAAAAAGACACAGGCTAACAGAATGAATGTAAAAACAGGATCCATCATCCTGCTGCATATAAGAAAGATACCTCAGCAATAAAGATAGATGTTATCTCAGAGTAAAGGGCTGGAAAAGTTTTTCTAAGCAAACAAACCCAAGAAACAAGCTAAAGTAGCAATTTTAGTATATAATAAAATAGTCTTTCAACAAAAATCAATCAAGAGAGATGGGGAAGATCACTGCATTCTCATCAAAGGAAAAATCCACCAAGAGTACATCTCAACTCTGGACATCTATGCCCCAAATACAACGGCACCCACATTTGTAAAAGAAACATTACCAAAGCTTAAATTACACACCAAATACCATACATTAATAGTGGAAGTCTTCAACACCCTACTCTCACCAATGGGCAGACCATCGATACAGAAACTAAATGGAGAAATAATGAATCTAACAGATGTCATGAATCAAATGGACCTAAGAGGCATCTACAGAACTTTTCACACAAACACAAAAGAATATACCTTCATCTCAGCACCTCACTCTCCAAAATTGATCATATAGTCAATCACAAAGCAAGCCTCAACAGATATAAGAAAATTGAAACAATCTTTTGTATTTTATCAGACCACCGTGGACTAAAGCTTAACTTCAACAACAATAGAAATAACAAAAAGCCTACACATACATGGACACTGAACAAATCTCTACTCAATGACAACTGGGCCAGGGAAGATATAAAGAAAGAAACTAAAGACTACCTAGAATTCAACAAAGATGAAGACATAATATACGTAAACCTATGGGACCCAATGAAAGTAGTGGTAAGAGGAAAGTCATAGCACTAAGTGCCTTCATAAGGAAATAAATTGGTGACATCTCATAAAGGCAACTTAATGGAACACCTGAAAGTGCTAGAAAAAAACAAAGCAGACACACTCGAGTAGACAGCTGGAACTAATCAAATTCAGTGGCTGAAATCAATAAATTAGAAACAAAGAAAACAATTCAAAGAATACACAAAACCAAGATCTGGTTCTTTGAGAAAATCAACAAGATAGACAAACCCTTATCCAAATTAGTTAAAAGGCAAAGGGAGAGTATATAAATCAACAAAAATCAGAAATGAAAAGGGAAACATAACTATAGATACTGAGGAAATTAAAAAAAATCATTCAGTATTTCCTCAAAAGCCTATATGCCACAAAATTTGAAAATCTAAATGATATGGACAATTTCCTTGATAAATTCCACTTACCAAAGTTGAATCAAGATCAGGTAAACAAATTAAAGAGTCCTATATCCCTTAAGGAAATAGAAGCAGTTATCAAAAGATCCCCCCTCCCAAGCTCAGGACTAGATGGATTTAGCACAGAATTCTATGAGACCTTCACTAAAGAGCTAATACCAATACTTCTCAAACTATTCCACAAGATAGAAACAGAAGGAATATTAGCAAACTCATTCTATGAAGCCATGGTCACCTTGATACCCAAACCACACAAAAACTGAAGAAAGAAAGAGAATTTCAGACCAATTTCTCTTATGAACATCGATACAAAAATAGTCAATAAAATACTCACAAACTGAATCCAAGAACATATCAAAAATATCATCCACTATGACCAAATAGGCTTCATTCCAGGCATGCAGGGGTGGTTCAATATATGGAAGTCCATCAATGTAATCCACCATATAAACAAACTGAAAGAAAAAAAAAAACACCACATCTCCTTAAATGTTGAAAAAGCATTTGACAAAATGCCACACCCACTCATGTTAAAAGTCTTGGAGAGATCAGAGATACAAGACACATGCCTAAACATAGTAAAAGCAATATACAGCAAGCCTATAGCCAACATCAAACTAAACAGAGACAAACTTAACTCAATTCCACTGAAATCAGGGTCATCACCAAGCTGTCCGCTCTCTCTGTATCTCTTCAATATAGTACTTAAAGTCCAAACTATAGCAATACGACAACTAAAGTACATAAAGGGGATACAAATTCGAAATGAAGAAGTCAAATTATCCCTATTCTCGGATGATATGATAGTATACATAAATGACCTCCCAAATTCTACCAGAGAACTCCTGCCACTGATAAACATCTCCACTCAAAAAAATCATCAGCTCTCCTGTATACAAAAGACAAAATGGCCGAGCAAGAAATTAGGGAAACAACACCATTTACGATAGCCACAAAACCCATAAAGTGTCTTGGTGTAACTCTAACCAAGCAAGTGAAAGATTTGTATGAAAACCTTCAAGACTCTGAAGAAAGAAATTGAAGAAGATATCGGAAGATGAGAAGATCTCTCATGCTCATGGATTGGTAGGATTAACATAGTAAAACTGTCCATCTTACCAAAAGCAATCTACTGATTCAATGAAATCCCCATCAAAATTAGAATATAATCCTTTACGGACCTTGAAAGAACAATTCTCAACTTCAGATGGAAAAACAGAAACCCTGAATAGCTAAGACAATCCTATACAATAAAAGATCTTATGGAGGCATCGCCATCCCTGATCTCAAACTTCACTATAGAGAAACCGTAATAAAAACAGCCTGGTGCTGTCATAGAAACAGACAGGTGGATCAACAGTATTGAGTAGAAGACCTAGAAATAAACCTGCACACCTATGGACTCTTTATTTTTGACAAAGAAGCCAAATACATACAATGGAAACAAGACAGCATCTTCAACAAATGGTGCTTGTGCAATGGAATGTTTACATGCAGAAAAATGCAAATAGAACTATACTTATCATCCTGCACAAAACTCAAGTTCAAGCAGATTAAAGACCTCAGCACAAAACCAGACACAATAAATCTGTTAGAAGAAAAAGTGGGGAAGAGCCTTGAACTTATGGGCATAGGAGACAACTTCTTGAACAGAACACCAACAGCTCAGGCTCTAAGATCAAAATTAATAAATGAAACCTTTTCAAACTGTAAAGCAAAGGATACTGTCAACAGAACAAAACGACAGCTCACGAACTGGGAAAACCCTATGTCCTACAGAAGGCTAACATCCAAAATATATAAAGAACTCAAGAAGTTAAACACCAACAAACCTAAGAATCCAATTAAAAATGGGGGTACAGAGCTAAACAGAGAATTCTCAACAGAGTAATATAGAATGGCAAAACCAAAGAAAAAAAGCCTAAGGAAATGCTTGACGTCCTTAGTCATCAGGGAAATGCAAATCAAAACCACTCTGAGATTCTGTCTTATACTCATGAGAATGGCTAAGATTAAAAATTCAAGTGACAGCACATGGCGGTCTGGATTTGGTAAAAGGGGAACACTCCTCCATTGCTGGTGGGAGTGCAAACTTGTATAACCACTTTGGAAATTGATCCATTGCTTTCTCAGAAAATTGGGAATAGCAATACCTCAAGGTCCAGCTAAACCATTTCTGGGCATATAACCAAAGATGCTTCACCATGCAACAGGGACATTTGCCCAGCTATGTTCATAGCAGCTTTATTCATAATAGCCGGACTCTGGAAACAACTTAGATGTCCCTGAACGGAAGAATGGATAAAGAAATTGTGATACATTTACATAGTATCAGTATCAGTAATTAAAATCAAAGAAATCTTGAAATTTGCAGGCAAATGGGTGGAACTAGAAAAGATCATCTTGAGTCAGGTAACCCAGACCCAGAAAGACATGCATGATATATACTCCCTTATAATCATATATTATCCATATAATACAGGATAGCCACACTCCAATCGACAGACCTAAAGATGCTAAATAACAAGGAGGACCCTAGGGAAGACGTTTAAAGCTCATTCAGAGGGGCAAGTAAGGTAGACACTGGAAGTGCTTGAAAAGAGGCAACAGGGTGGGAGCCCACATAGAGGTCCTCTGAAATAATCTACTCATCAGGGCATTGAAGCAGATGCTAAGACAGCAAAACTTTGAGGCAGGGTGTAGGGTGACTTAGGGAAGGGTTGAGCAATAGAAGAGCCTGAAGGGGATAGGAGCTCCACAAGGAGAACAACAGAGTCAACAAATCTGGGCCCACGGTGACTTATAGAGACTGATGCACCAACTAAGGACCATGCATGGAGAGGCTCTAGAACCGCTGCTCAGATGTTGTCAGTAGGAAGCACGGTCTCCATTTCAGTCCTATCATATAGGGAGTAGGGGCTGCCTCTGACATGGAGCCTGTTGCTCACTCATTCATCACTTCCTCCTGGTTGGGCGGCCATGGCAGCACACAGAGGAAGAGGATGCAGGAAATCCTGACTAGACTTGATAGGCTGGGGTCAGATGGTAGGGCAGGATGGCTCCCCCGTTCTGAGGACTAGCGGAAAGGGGTAGAGGAGAAGAGGGAGCGAGCGTGGGACAAAGAGGAGATGAGGAAGGGGGTTACAATTGGGATGTAAAGTGAATAAATTAAAAATAAACAGACTTAATATAAAAAAGCAAACAGAAGAAAAAAGAAGGAAAACAAACAAACAAGGGCTATATTGTCTCCGCTGTCAGCGAACAGCTAATTATTTGTTGAATCCTATTTCCCCCCGCCCCCCCCCACATGTTTCTGATCACGGCTTTCTGGCCATTCTGACTCAACTGAAGTGCAACGATAAGTTGAAAGCAATTTTGTGGCAATTTTAGACAGATATAAAACAAAGCCAACGACATGACATTTTACTTAAATTAACCTCAAACCAGGATGGAGAAATTCCTCTGTCATAAGAATTGGCTCCTAGAAGAAGTGGGGTCACTGCGTAGCTTGTGTAACCCTGCCTTCGTGTCTGTGAGTTAATCTTCAGTGCTTGGGATGTCATAACCATCTGCTGTGCTCGTGGGTTGCGAAACTTTAAATGTAAAGTTTTGAGCAAGGAAATATCTGTGGACTTTTGTCCCGAAACACCTGAGCTGAAAAATCTTCAAAGTGTAGAAACGACACATTATGTGAACAATCGATGAGAAGGCCAGGCTTCCTGTTCAGGATGGCATACAGACACACAGGGGTAATAGCATCTCATATTTCATTAGAGCGGTTTCAAAGGGTGAGAAAGAATATAAAATATACAGGCGCTAATAGAGAGCCAGAATGAAAAGAGGAAGGCATCAAAATATTCATAAGGAAGAACCGAGAGAGAATAGGTGGCTGCTGTTCAAGCTACCTGGCTTGTGCTTTTGTGGAAGCCGGAGCTGGCTCATACAGAAGGGAGCAATTACAACTGAACGGATTCCAAATGCGATTTGTAGAGAGGGTCTAGAAGATATTGCTTTCATAAAATAAGAATATGCTTCTGGGAAATTGGAACATTCTGAGACTGAAAAAAATTTCTTAGAAAGTTAAAATCTAATTTCCAAACTAAAATATTCAATACTAGGCCTGGAATATTGAGAAAATCTCCCAGGACCTAGAGTAAAATAAAAGAGTGAGGAAAAATATTAAGAACAAAGTTAGAGACGTACAAGTTCTAGGAGATATCTGATATTTGATTAGCAAGATTTCAAAATAAACTGAGAAAAAAAAAAGAGAAAGGAAATTATTTTAGAAAACCAGATTAATGAGTCCTAAAACTAAACAAATTCACGTATGCCATAGTCAAAGACTTACAAAGAAACCTGTTGTTTTTAAACAAAATCTTACTCTTTTAATTATACCAATGAAGACTCGGGTGAAAAGAGAGGCAGAGAAGGCACCCAACAGACTTTCCTACTCAGCTGATGTCCAGAAGCAAAAAAAAACCCTTCTCCTTCACCATATTGTTTTAAAAACTCTTCAAAGTGAATGTTTCTCTTTTCTACTTCCTATGCATTTCTCTACCCTCCAGACCTCCTCTCACTCTCTATGTTTTTTTTTCACATGTTCACTTCCTGTCACCTGGTTCTTTGCTCCACTTCTTGACCTAGGGCTACCTTTATTTAATCCTGTTTAAAGAAAGCCGTTGGGTTAAAGGTGTGTGCTAGGGTTGAAGCACATCACAACAAGAAACACATTATTCCAGCGCACAATATCCAGGTCCACAGTGTGATAAAATATCCTGCGAGAGAAACCTGTGCCTAGATAAGCCCTTGCAAACTTTCATAGACCCAAAGATAAAGATAGCCCTAGGGCTTTCAGGGATAAAATAAAATACCTCCTAAAGGATTAAAACCCATAGTGACATTTGGGTGCTAGAAGACAGAACAGGGAACCTGTGGAGTTCGGAGAGGAAATGCTAGTGCATATTACTGACATGAAGACATTGCATATCTTTCCAACAATCAATCTCTCCCCTTCAGTTTTTGGACATGGTATCTCATTATGTAGCCTGTCTGGCCTCAACCTTGAGATCCTCCTCCCTTAGCCTCTCAAGTTCTGTGGTTACTTTCATGTGCTGCCATGACTGGATTCTACATTCTCTTGAAGTACATAATATTGTTAATATTAGATGCCCCTTCAAATGACAAAACTGAGGTAAGATGGTTATTTTATGTTCTCTAAAGAAGTTACTAGTTGTTCCCTGTCCAGCTAAATTATTGAAGTGTGAGAGCAATGAGAAGATAATTCAGATTTTCATGATCTTGAAAATATAAAATGTTTTCAATATATCATTAAAGTTTATTCTCCAGTGAACAAAGATAAGCATTTGCATACAACAACAACAAAAGGATGCCCCCCCCTCCCACGACAAAACACAAGATAAAAGATGCAAGGAATGTCTGAATTCAACAGACTAATGAGAAGAAATCCCCAAATCCCAAAAACTTTAACACTATTGAAAGTTTAGAAAGTGGCTCTGAGTTAGTCCAAGTTGTCTTATCTTAGTGGCAAGGAGTAATCATTTTGTCAATAAGATAAAAAAGGAACATGAGAAACTTCAATCAAAACACATTGCATTTAAGGCAAGTCCCCTGATGAAATGAACTAGTGTGCAGTGAGATGTGGTTCATCATTGTGATGTGCATTTCCCATTGGAAAGAGACTTAAAAGCCGATTGGTTGTTTAAAGATTAAACCATAACATTGTCTTAAAAATACATATCACTACATGATCATAGGTTAGCAAAGGCTGCTATTATTACTCAGCTTTTAGAATATGTACCTCAGATATTTTATAGAATCAAAGGAAAAATGTTAAATATACTTTTTGGGGGATGACTGCAGATAAGCACTGCCAATATGGAAATAATTGTGCTTTAGATGGAAATCAAAAGTGGCGTGAGAGACTCAGGAGGAAGTGACATAGAATGTGCTATAAGGAGAGACGTTTCATTATCTTACATAATATGGGATCAAAAGACACTGTGAAATCCATTGAATCCTTGGGGAAGTAGATGCTAAAATAAGATTAGGGACACAAACAGCTTATGGTGAAGCAGGAAGGAGGCAATGTCTGTGTAAGATGAAAGGATTTGGAAACAGGAGTAGGTAGGAAAGCCTTCAGGCTGTCATGTAGATCAAATGCCTGAGAAAGAGAAAGGAGATGACAGCAGATTCAGGCAGGTGGAGCCACAGGCTCTGATATATGGCTGACACAGTGTCAAGAACAAAGACTGTTCATGTAAGAAGAACCACTCCACAGAAATGACCAGATCCAAATATTCCTATCACACAGTCATGCACCTTAAGACTATTAAAAAACTCTATTTTTGCATCAGATAGCCAGATTTTTCTTGAATGTAGAGTGAACTGATACATTCAGTGGGCTAGCTTAATGCTTCTGGGACATGTGCAGTCTTGCAAGACAGTACAGTTAGAAGGGACCCGTGCTTAAAAATTTGTTATCTTAGGATATCAAGTCTCTTCTTGATATCCTATGAGCATATACAGGGGGAGGAAATCCCCCTCAGGAACAGTCATAGGGGAGGGGAAAAAGGGGAAAATGGGAGGGAGGGAAGAATGGGAGGATACAAGGGATGGGATAACCATTGAGATGTAACAAGAATAAATTAATAAAAAAATTTAAAATATATGTTATCTTTAAATGCTGAATGCTAATTCAGGAGGCATGCATTATCATTTTGCATTGAGCCCTGACAATCACATCCTGGTCTTGGGAACAGCATCATGGGTGTAAACAGATGCTGTCTAAAGTTTTATGGAAGTAGGGACTGAAGTGTAAGTAGGTTTTAAAATAAAAATGTGATGCTTTTATAACAAAGTAATATTAACAAAAAGTGGTTGCCTTCATCAGTTGTGACAGATATTGAGTGTATTCCGATTGATGGGTCTGAGACATCCACCAGCAACAGGAAGATGGACAGCAGATGAACTCATAGGCACTTAACTTGTTACTCTTTAAAAGCAGGCACATGCTTTCTCCTGCCACATGTGTGTGTGTGTGTGTGTGTGTGTGTGTGTGTGTGTGTGTGTGTGTGTGTTGATGTGGTACACATACGTGCATGTGAATATGCAAGTGCAGGCCTGAAGTCAACCTCAGTCCTCATTCTTTAGGAGTGCTGTCCACCATGTTTTTTGAGACCATCTCTCCTTTTGCTTGCCATTCACTGGTTAGGCTGAGCTTGTTGATATACAGCTCCAGGGATCTACTTGTCTCTCCCCTCACAGCACTAGGATCTCAAGTGTGCCATAACACCTGGCTTTTATGTGGGTTCTGGTCTGGAACTTGGGTTACCAAGCAGCATTTATACAGACTTAATCATCTCCCCAACTTATCCCTGTGTTGTTTCTGTAGCTAAAATCCATATAAAGTCCTTCAAGCAAGATGGTGACTCCTCCCACAAACTAGGAAAAACCCACTTTCTTAATGCAGAGTGCCAGGTGTCCTCTTGGGTCAGGACCAACCTCTTCTTAGGAATCATAGACAAGATTAAAGCCTTGCCTGTATTGTTGCATAGCTGATTTGGTTCTGTTTCTGTCATGTCTGTGTCAAAGACCCTGTCTGCTAAAGCAAGATGACTTCCATTATAGCAAATGAGAGTATCAATAAATACTAGGTGAGGCTCTAAGCAGTGGTTCTCAGCCTTCCTAATGCTCCGACCCTTTGATACTGTTCCCCGTGTTGTGGTGACACCTCCTCTCTAAACATATTTCTGTTGCTATTTTATAACTTGAATTTTTCTACTGTTATGACTCATAATATAAATATCAGATATGCAAGATATTTGATATGTGACACCCCTGAAAGGGCTGTTCAATCCCCAAAAGGGGGTTGTAACTCCCCATAGGTTGAGAATCACTGCTGTAGAACCTATAAAAAACAGAGGTAGGCCTGTGCTTCAGGTTTGCAGGTAAAATTACAAAGTTATTTTGGGAAGAAAAGATCTCTACAGTTACACACTTTAGTATATTTTACAGTTTATTCTTTTCCCTTCCTTAATGTACAAAGTTTAAAACTGAGAAAGGAAACTCTGGTCAAACTGTAGACTGACCTTGTATCTAGCTTTCTCTCCTAAGACTTTTTTAAAACGAGAAAGGAACAGAAGAGACATAGGCTCTTAAGAGAAAGAGAACAGAAAGAGTTCCATTAGCAGATGGAGATTTTCAACAGATTTCTTTAAGGTAAGAGTAAATGGGAAAGTGGGCCACAAAGGTAGGCTCTGGCCAAGAAGGATGCCGATCTGACAGAGACAGGACAGGCCTGTGGCCGTGGGTGGGTGCTTCAAAGCAAGTTCCTGTGTGAAACAGTTGTTCTCGCTATACTCCCCTTTCTGAGGAGGGAACATCACAGTTATGCATTTTCTGTTCAGTAAAAAGAAACAAACAAGCAAAAAGGTCAATCAAGCCAACAAACATGAACCTTTAGAGATACCATAATCATTGGCATCTTTATGTTCTGACACTTAAGGATCCAGTAGTGAAGATTGCTATCCCAGTGTCAGGTATCCTTAAGAGAAGTGACTGCTTACCTGTAAGCTTCACCTAGGGACATGAAGGTGCCATCTAGTTGTTATATTTTCCCAACCTTAACTGTGAACTGAGAGCCATGAAGTACCCTGTATACTTGATAGAACCTCAGGAGAGGAAGGAGAAAAAACCAAAACATCATTCCCAAAGAAACAGATACAATTCAGGAAAAGGAAGGCTACTGTAGAAAGATACATAAAGTCCAGAATTTTCATTTGTATCAAGAGATTGAACTAGCTATTGGATCCATAAAGAAAATCAGACTCACTTGATGAGGGAAGCCAGAGAAATATAGGAAAGCTGAGAGTTAGATTATTAAAATAAAGAAAAAGAAAGAAGTGTGTGTGTGTGTGTGTGTGTGTGTGTGTGTGTGTGTGTGTGTGTGTATTGGGGAGGTGGGGAGGGATGGAGAGACAGGAGAGTCAGTGAGACAGAGACATAGAGATAATGTGTGAAAGAGAAAGACAGACATACGGAGAGAGAAATAGAGATAGAAACAGAGAAAGAAAAGAAATTCAAAAACAATTACTGTGAGAGATTGTGAGGGACAAGCTGGGCAAAGAAAACCAATGAAGGTAATGTACCTTGAGGTAGCATGAATTTTATAAAGAGAAATAAAATTCAGTTTTTCAAGTTTAAAATTATTAAACAGTGGAAATTGAGTTACTAAGGCATGTTGGGAAAAGGGTTAGAAAAAGGCCAGGTGGCCTATGGTGTTTTATCAAAGAATAGTGTATGTGTGTCTCCATTATATACAACTTTGTGAAACACAAATATGAGTTATTGATGTTTTATGTTGACAACAAGAAGCAAGAATCTAGGAAAGTGAGTGACGCCTTGCAGTTTGCAAAACATCGAGATCTTTAGTTTGGATGCAGCAGGTGTTTGAAGACAGCAGAGTGGCTATACCAAAGGCTTGTTTATTGATCATAAAGCCAGGGAGACTGGTAGATGAGGGAGTGAGCATTGAAGGTCAGTGTGGGTACAGAAAGCTGTTCGCAGCAACAAGTGCCATGGTGTAAAATATTTGAAAATTGGTCCTCAAAAAGCAGGCATGATCTGACTGGAAAAGTCGAGAATTGCTATGTATAAATTTGCCAACATCATAGCTGATGAAAACCCCAGTCTTGAACTGGGCAGTGGTAGTGCATGATTTTAATCACAGCACTAGAGAGGCAGAGGCAGGCGGATCCCTGTGAGTTCGAGGCCAGCCTTGTATACAAAGTGAGTCCATGACAGCTAAGGCTACACAAAGAAATCCTGTCTCAAAAAACCAGAGAGCAAGGAGAGTGAGGAGAGTGCTCTGAGCAAATTTGCAAATGCTGAGGAGACATCTCTGTACTCTGGGCTTCACAAATCCCACTACAGCACCTGAAGAGGGAGAACCCAATGGCATTTAAGCATATGATGTGTAATGGACGTTGTTTCACATACCAGGAAGTCAGTGGACAGTAATGGGGGAAAGCCAGATCTGAGGTAATTAGTGGTGCACCAACTTATGTTATTGTTATGTACATGAGAAAATGTGTGTGAGCAGATTAATACCTTTGGACAGATTTAACACATACTACCCTGCAGGTGAGCCCATACTGGAAAAAGCTATAACATTTGCGGATTTCTTCTCATGATTACACAGAGCTCTCTTAAATATCTTGCGAATGACAATGCTTTAGGCATTTAATTCTCTACTCAATGCCACGTCTGCAATACATATTCCCTAACTAAGGCATTTGCCCTTCATGACTACGAAGCTTATATACTTTCCCTTAACATCATGGTTGCTGACTCTTTAAAAGAGGAATAATATACAGCCACTAATGCTCAGAATAGTGTAAATACTTTCAGCCTCCACAGAGTCATGAGTATTTTGAGAAACGAGGAAAATTGGGGTGCTGTAAATTTATGCCTTTCTACTTGTGAATAGCTGACTTGGTTGGAAACAGATATGAATTACACACACACACACACACACACACACACACACACACACACACACACACACACACCTCTGAGGATACTGAATGGTGCTAGGAAAGCACAGTGATCCTTAGCAGGCTCTGTGGGCTTCCAGTCTCCCCTTCAGGAGAATATATTGTTAAACTGTTTGAATTTGGCCCATTTTGATGGTGATGGCCATACTCCTACATAAAGACAACTTTGGGTTTTCGTCCCCACACCTCTTTTTGAGGTATAGTCTCTAAGTGGTCTGGAATGTGCCAAGTGGGGTAGGCTGACTGGCCAGTGAGCCCATACAGCTCCACATGTGTTTGCCTTCTCAGTGCTGGGATGACATGTGCATGGTACCATGCCCAGCTCGATTATGACGTGGGTTCTGGACATTAAACAGTGGTCCTCACACTTGCCTTGCAAGCAGCCTACTGACTGAGCTGTCTCTCCTGCCCAACCCATAATTCTTAAGGGAGAAAGGCCATATGAATAGAGGAGTATGTCTGAGAACAATGCTATTTTACAGAGTACTTTTATGTGCCCTATTTCATATCAGTTTCATCATCTCCGTGGAGATTTGTGATTCTTGGTAGCTTTTGCATTTTAAAGATTGAAGAACCAAGTAGAGAAGATAAACAGTCCCAACATCCTATGGATTTGAAAGTACAGCTACCATTATCAGAATCTGTGAAGAGAAAGCTCTCTCTCTCTCTCTCTCTCTCTCTCTCTCTCTCTCTCTCTCTCTCTCTCTCTCTCTCTCTCTTAATTTCCAGGAACTTGCTTGTGGATTAAAGCTATATCTTCTGTTTTTGTTTTTACTTCTTGGCATCAATAGTTCGGAAATACTGGTCATTGGAGCCTCCTGGGCTAGTAGGACACTCTCCTATTTAAAGCATTTCTTTTTCAGCTAAATTCCTAGTATATTCCCACGGCTCTCTTCACCCTGCACTTTGTGGATGTAAGGCAGTGGTTTACAAACTTTCTAATACTGTGACACTTTAATACAGTTCCTTATGCTGTGGTGATCCCCCGCAACCATAAAAGTATTTCATTGCTATTTCATATCTGCAATTTATCTACTGTTATGAATCATAATATAAATATCTGATGTACAACTCCTGCAGAAGTTGAAAGCCACAAGTTGAGAACTACTGGTTCAAGGACAAGTAGATCTGGAGAGAACTCTAGTCCCTTCCCTAAGCTTCTGTGTCCTGCTCAACTTTCACCTTTCACGTCTTGAAAATAAAGATTGTGGAGAGTTGAAGTGTGACCTTCACCTTTTCAAGTCTCTCTCTGTCATCTGGGACCGGGTTTTTTTAGAGACGACTTTTACAGAGTGTGAATGTCCCTGTGACATTCAGATTTCCATTTCTGGGCTCTTAGATCTTTTGGGATTTGTGCTATGATGATTGTTCTCAAAACGACATGTCAGTTTCTGCAGATTTGTAGAGATGGCATTTCAGCTTCCTTTCATGGCTCTCGAGTTAGACTCTGATTGACAACCCATTCTTTGAAGTAAAGTACAGATTCAGAATGAACTGTTTCCTGTCCACTTACATGAGGCATTAAACCATTCCTATATTTCTTATTGTCCACTTCAATCAGATCACACTGGTTTTGGCCAATGAAGGGTCTAATGCAGGACCGTGTTGAATGAGAACTTTGGCTTGCATTTTTGAGCTCCTTTCCTTTACTGGCAGTGGATATTTGCGTATTAAAATCACTGGGAACCCTCAAACAGCTTCACATGTCTTTTATTTTTAGAGGAACATCACAGATATAGATGATTAATGAACTTACATTCATTTGTATTATTTTCAGAATGCTTATTATAGAAAGTAGTAGGATAATGTTAAATAAAGGAGTCCTATAGTAAAAGGAGTGTATTTTGAGTAATATGCTGTTATTTAGTTAGTTAAGTGTTCTTTTTTTTTTTTTTTACCATAGACCTTACTATCAACCCAGAGTGACCAGACCACATGATAATGGACTACAACTTCTGAAAGCGTGACCTATAGGAACAAAAAGGTAATGAATACAGTTTTCATCTTTATAGCTTTATTTTGAGATTTACAAAAGACAATATGATACTTAGCAGTGTCCAGGAAATGACATAGATGGTGGCCATGATTTATAATTCTGTGATAGTTGAAGTGCTATAAGGTAAATATCTAATAAGGTTCATAGTAGATAAGAGATGATAATGTATCCAAATTAGAAAGTAAGCCATAAATGAACTACCTAGCCTCATTTTAAAACTTACTTAAATATTACTGAACAACAGCACATTCCATTTTAATCCTATGTACCCATGGAGGCTGGTAAGGCGTCGGCAGGGTCAGCAGAAATTACCTCGTTGCTGTGATCCTGACTTAAGAGCTCTCCTTTACTTGTCACTTCTCATTTGTTGTATTTGCAAAGCCCAGAGTCTTGGCTTTCACCCCAGTCACACTGCTGGCATTGAATCCCTTCCTTTCCATCCCCCCCCCCCCAGCAAGACTATTGATGCCTTGCCTACATAAGTGTTGTCAGGTTCCAACAGTGGCTTCAGTACTGGCTGAGATCCTGTTGTATATCAGATACATTATCCAAGCATAGTCATCCATCTTACTTAGAATATAACCAATGGACAGTTATATCTGAATCCTACTCAATACACCAGATCTCTTTTTAGAAAAATTTAAAATAAAACATTAAAAACATTTTTGGAGAATTTCTTACACGAATAATATATTTACCTCTCTCCCAAACCCACCAACATCTTCCATGTTCACCTATTCCTTCTCAAATTCAATACTTCTATAATCATTGTTACATATGCACATATCTTTATGTACATATAAATACAGTAAGATGATTCCATTTAGTGTGTGTTTGTGTTTGTGTGTGTGTGTGTGTGTGTGTGTGTGTGTGTGTGTGTGTGTGTGTCCATGTGGGTGCCTGTATAAGCCAAAAAAGGTGTTAGGGCCTGTGATTCACTTTGTGAGTATTTTTGCATCACTGTTCATAAGAGAAATTGGTGTGAAATTGTCTTTTTTTGTGGGGTCTTTGTGGGGTTTAGGTATCAACATGACTGTGGCCACATAGAATGAATCCGGTAATGTTCCATCTGTTTCTATCTTTTGGACTAGCTTGAACAGTATTTGTGTTATTTCTTCTTTGAAGGTCTGGTAGAATTTTGTACTGAAACCATCTGGCCCTGGGCTTTGTTGTTGTTGTTGTTGTTGTGAGACTATCAATGATTGCTTCTATTTCTGTAGTAGAAATAGAACTATTTAATTTTTTTTTATCTGGTCTTGATTCAATTTTGGCTAGTGGAATCGATCAAGAAAATTGTACATTTCCCTTAGATTTTCAAATTTTGTGGCATATATGCCTTTAAAATAGGATCTTATTATTCTTTGTATTTCTTCAAGTGCCTGTTGTTATGTCTCCCTCTTCATTTCTGATTTTGTTGATTTAGATACTGTCTCTCTGCTTTTTAGTTAGTTTGGCTAATGGTTTGTCTATCTTGTTGATTTTCTCAAAGAACCAGCTCTTGGTGTTGTTGGTTCTTGATTGTTTTCTTTGTTTGTAATTGATTATTTCCAGATGTCTACTTCTCTTGGGCGTTTTTACTTCATTTTTTCCTAGGGCTTCTAGCTGTGTCATTAAGTTGCTTTTATGGGATGTTTCCAATTTCTTTTTAAAGGCACTTAGTGCTATGAATTTTCCTCTTAACACTTCTTTCAATGTATCCCATAAATTTACGTATGTTGTTCGTTCATTTCATTGAATTTCAGGAAGTCTTCAATTTCTTTCTTTATTTCTTCCCTGACCAAGGTGTCACTAAGTAGAGAGTTGTTTAATTTCCGTGTATGTGTAGGCTTTTTGTTATTTCTGTTGTTGGTAAAGTCCAGCCTTAGACCATGGTGATC
Source organism: Acomys russatus (assembly GCF_903995435.1). Lineage (NCBI taxonomy): Eukaryota > Metazoa > Chordata > Mammalia > Rodentia > Muridae > Acomys > Acomys russatus. The sequence continues at coordinate 23,689,866 of NC_067153.1, read as the reverse complement.
TGATAGGTTACAAGGTATTATTTCAATCTGGCTTTTTTGGTCTCTGCTGAGAAGTCAGGTGTAATTCTGATAGTTTGCCATTGTATATTACTCAGCCTTTTTCTCTTGCAACTTTTAATATTTTTTGTTCTGTATATTTTTTGTTTTTATTACTATGTGGCAAGAAGATTTTCTTTTCGGTTCTATCCTATTTGGTCTTCTGAAGGCCTCTTGTATGTTTATATGCATCTCCGTCTTCAAATTGGGGAAATTTTCTTCTATGATTTTGTTGAAGGTATTTTCTGGGCCTGGGAGTCAGATGTCTTCTCTTTCCTTGATGCCTATTAGTCTCAGGTTTTGTCTTTTCATGATGTCCTTGATTTCTTGGATATTTTGTGTCTGGAATTTTTCAGATTTAGGATTTTCTTTGATGCCTGCTTTGTATCTTCTAGTCCTGCAATTCGTGCCTCCATTTCTTGGATCCTCCTGGAGAAGCTCACCTCTGTGTTGCTTATTTTCTTCTCTAAGGTCTCTTGTTCCCGTTTTTCTTTTGTCCGTGCTTTTATCACTGTTTCCATTTTCATCTTCAGATCTTGAACTGTATTATTGATTTCCTCTATCTGGTTGTTTGCATTTTCCTGAAAAATTTCCAGTGCCTCTCTATAGGCCTCTTTTATGTCTTCCACCTGTTTGCCTGCATCTTCTTGCATTTGATTATGGATTTTATTCTTTCCTCCATTATTATCTTCATTAGTAAGGGTTTAGGTCATTTTCTTGTATTTTGATTGTGTTTGAGTTCTCAGGGTTGCTTTCTTTGGGGTAGCTGGAATCTGAAGATGCCGAGTTGTTTTGGATTTTTGTTGTTTGCCTTCTTATGCTGTCCTTTAGTCATCTTGATATCTCTGATGTTGGGTGATAGCTTCTGGTGTCCTTCACTGGTCGTTGAGAGTGGATAGTTGATGAGTGATTATAGGTCACATGCCCTTGCCTGTGGGGATCAGGGAGTTCTTCCCTGGAGCCAGCAGGTGACCTGGTTTCTGCTCCAGGAGACTTTGTTATACATCTTAAGCTCCTGAATGGGTCAGCAGAGGTAGGGTTCTGCCTGATTCTGTTCATGCTCCTGAGGTGATTCATACCAGCTGTGTTGGCAGCCGCTGTTTAATTTTCTGTCTTGAATCTTTGGGGCAGTCCAGCCTCTCCCAAGCTTGTGGGAGACCCTGCCAAGCTGTGGTAACTGGCCAGGCCAGGTTTTAACTGCCCTATTGTCAAGGTCCAGACTGCTGTGGCTCCCAGTCAGGTTCTTGCTGGGACCAGTCTATATAGCAGACCAGTCTAGGTTGCACACCATTGGCATTTCAGTCCCACTGAGTTGTGGCCACAATTCAGACTCCCTTCCAGACCCCTCAGGGCAGTCCAGTTTCTCCCAGGAGTGTTGGAGTCTTTGCCAGGCTGTGGGGACTGTCCGGGAACAGGCTTTAGCTGCCTAATTGTCCAGGCCCAGACCCCTGTGGCTCACAGTTAGGTTCTTGCTGGGACCAGTCTATATAGCGGACCAATCTAGGTTGCGCACCTTTGGCAGTTCAGTCCCACTGAGCTGTGGCTGCAATTCAGACCTCTTTCCAGACCCCTCAGGGCAGTCCAGCTTCTCCCATGAGTGTGGGAGTCCCTGCTGGGCCACGAGAACTGTCCTGGCTGGGTTCTATCAGCCCAATTTTGCAGGCTTGGTCCACTGAGGCTGGCTGCCTGGCTCCAGCCAGATCTGTCCAGATTGCACCTGTGTGGGCTCTGGTTCCCTCTTTTGACTTGTGGGCCTTTATCCTCCCTCTTCGTTTCCCCTGGACCAGTGGGCCCACAGATCAGTTAGGGATGGAGACAAAGAGTGCAAGGGAGGCATGCAGGGTGGCTATGTGTGTGTGGTCTCAAGACTGACCCACCAGTTTCCCTGCGATTTCCCTAGGCTAGGAGCTCTGGTGTTTCACTGCTGGGAGTGAATATACATATACCGAGTTCCTTAGAATATGGCTGCAGTTTCTAGTTTGCAGGTGGATTCCGTAGTCCAGAGTCTTGGGACTGGGTTTCGGTCTTCCGTGGGCTGTTGGATGCCCAGAGGCCAAATCTGTCTGTGGTCTACACTGTGCGGACTCCACTCACCAGGTATTTTTCAGTTCTTCCGGACACTGCACCAATCACCCTCTGTGGCAGTTCCCAGCCGCCTGCCTCACCTGCCACCGCTGCTGTGATGGTCTGCTCTGCAGGGGGTCTGTGGTCTTCCCATGTTCAGGGGTGAGCAGGTTTTCTGTAGTTTATTTGTGTTGAATTGTGGAGTTCTCCTGCTGTAGTGGGGCGAGAAGCTTGGTCTTCCTGGTTAAGAAATCGGTCCAGTTCCCTGACTCGATTACTCCGGCTTCTAAACAAGGTCCACATCGCTTGGAATCCCATATCTGATTCTTTCCCTTCAGTTCTTTACTATCCCACATTCTGCACATTATCCAAGACAGTCATCTGAAGACTTCTTGGGACATGCCTGGATGTCTTATACCCAAGTTGTCCTACACAGAGAGTGTTGCATCTTATTTTTGAGTGAGATATGGCCTGCAATAGTTGGAAGTAGGTTTCTCTAGGGGTTTGGGTAACGAATAGCACAGTTCTTTGCTTTAACCCTATAGTTATTGCTTAATTACTTGTTCTCTGAAAGCCTGATTTCCTGGCTTAACAGCTAGTATTTAATGGAGACCTTTAAGATCATATGATTTAACCCACATTCATTTAAAACACAAAGAAGCAGATGTGGGTCTGCTGAGGCTTCACAGCTCATTCTTCACACAGCCAGGGCAACATTGCTTGTTTGCAAGAACTTTGAGATCTCATTTGAGTATTAATGTGAACGGCAGTCAGTTTCAGTGTGGTATGACCCTTGGGGTGGACTCCTAGCCTCTTTTCAACATCCTGAGACTTCAGGATTTATGAGGGTTTGCTTCACAAGCTGGTACCATTCTCTTCACTATCATTTTGCAGTAGAGATTGCAACACCCTTGATATTGGCTCAATCAATGACACGAGGCAAGGGGAGTGCTTGAAATCAGATCTCAGATGGGAGTCATTGATGCTTCAGAGTTTTCTCATTTAAGCCTTGGATGCCCTACCTCTTTTCCTGCTGAAGATTTCCTTAGAGATGGCAACAGTTCAGCTGGAGATCCATCCAGAGGGCAGGCAGTCACTGGGGGTGGGGTGGGGGTAGGTGGGCTGCTGCTCTTTTTGCTCATTTTAATTCTGTACTTAGTGGGACCTGGTTCCTCAGGATGGCAACACACAGATGGTTCCCATGTTGGGATGGTGCTCCAATATCCTCTTAAAAGAAGAAACTATTTTGAAAGTGGGTTACTTTTCCCTATTCTCTCTCTCCTTTCTATATGTGTCACCTGATTTTGGTACTTCTGACTTCCCAACCTTGTGTTCATCTCTTTACCTGCCATTTCCAGGACAGCACCAAGACTGTTTCCCAAGTCCTCTTCCGGTAGGTGATGGAAGAGGCCTTGAATTAGTCTGTGTTCCCTGATGTCTTCATTCTGCATACAGTGGCCAGGCCAGTTCTACCAGACACTCCTAGTCAGAGATATGTTTCACTAGATAGAGAACTGGTTTGGGACTGCATGGGGTTACATTTGACCCTAGATCTGCCACTGTCTAAGTCAAGTTATTTTATTTCTCATAGCCTCATCTTCCTCATACATAAAATGAGGACATTAATAGTCCCTACTTTAATAGGATGGTGTATGGATTAAATGAAGTAATACTATTTAATTTGCTAAGGGAAGCATTCAGAAATTGTTCTTTTTTCTTTCTGTCTCTTTTTCTTTTGTTAATGTTGATATTGTGTGTCCTAACTTTTAGATGTAGAAGAGAGGGGCCAGCAATGCCACTTTTGCATGGGTTGTCATTATGAGCAACTGGGATTCCTTACCACTCCCTGGAAACCCATTGACAAACTTTAGGGCATCCACACCAGAATTGCTTCATTGAGGGTTCAAGAAGGTTGGGATGTTTTTCTACCAATTGAACCCTCTATAGTTAAGTATTGTTCCTAGAGACTAACTCTCATGTACCTCTGGTCTTCCCCATGGATTGGTAATGTGTGTTGCTTCCTGGGAAAACAGTCAATTGGAAGACTGACGTAGACTGACTAACTATGGGTGTCCATTGGGGGTAGGTTTAAGAGTTTGGTCAGGACACTGATCCAACTGGTGCTTAGTACTAGACACTCGTGATGTTATTAATTAATAGCTTAACTCCTATTCATCTGAGACAATTGAGGAGAGGCAGGACATAGATGTTTGGTTAGGGTGAGGCCCTTCAGTGAGAAAAGGAAATTTTGCTCATTTAGATCTTACCTTCTGGGGCCACTCTCAGCTGAACAGAGCTGTATGTATCCACAGGAGCTCCATGAGACTACACACTATATTCAGGCAAAGGAATGCCTTCTCTGGAGTGTGACCTTACCAAAAGCCATTTTCTTCCTTCTACTCTAACAATCGGTTTCTACTGCCTTACTTCCTCAGCATGCCCAACAGCACCACAGTGGGAGCCCATATTTGTCATGCTTCCCAGCACTGTCTCTGTTTTAGCTCTACTAATCTTTAATAATAGGGCCTTTCCTATTACCCATTTAGAATCATATCTCCTGGGACCTAGCTTACTGTCATGCTACTTCCTTCTTATCTCTTCTTTCATCCTGCAATTTCCAATATAATCTTCGTGTAATCTTGACAACAGATTTCCCATTTATTTTCCCTGTGTCTATTATAGGCAGATTATTCCTTTTCATATACACTTAATCCCCCTTGATCCTTTATTTCCCATATTGTTTGTCTTCTGTATCAAGGTGAAAGTCTTGGTTTATTTGTCCTAAATATATTTAGCTGATTGGCTGCAAGAATTGCACTTACTTTTCCCCTTGCTGATTCTCTAATAGGCAACGAAGAATTTCACTTTATTATAGCAAATAGGTGCTGTGGGTGTGTGACAGCCCTGGCCATGTGTGAGCTAGGAGAAGCAGAAGATGAAGGAAGGCTTTGTCAGAATCAAAACTCTGGATTGTAGAAAGAGTACTCCATAGGGTATCAAGTTTCTTCTTGGTAGCCTGCTACCTTTCCTCTGAGTGCCACCAGGCCTCCCTACCCAGGGTACTGGTCAAATATGGGGCACCAGAGTTCAGGGAGGATGTCCCCCTCAGTCACAGTCATAGGGGAGGGGAGTAGGGAGAAAGCGGGAGGGAGGGAGGAATGGGAGGATACAAGGGATGGGATAACTATAGAGATGTAATATGAATAAATTATCTTGTGTCATGAGACAGTTAGGTAAGTTGACATCCAGGTAATGTCTCATCTATTATACATTTTACTATGGGGTCTAGTGTGATTTAGATGCAGAAAGCATATTGGACTGAAAGGAAGGTACCTTGTCCATAGTGAGACCCCTGAAGACCATACTCTTGTTTGATGAATGCCAGCAATGACTAAAAGGACACAAGAAAAACATTTTGCTCATTTTAATAGTATATTACAGAGCAAGGATACTAATTCAAATAATCAGAAAGCAATGTCTGAGGAAAGACCAGGTAGAAGGTTCTAGCTATACTCCCACCTCAAAGAGGTCATGTCAGTGTCTGCCTGGTCTTTGCTCCTGACCCCTTGGTTATGCAGTGTGTCTTCCACTATAATCTAACTTGAGTCCCTAGATCTTGACTGAAGACTCAGTTCATCACTGTCCATTAGACAGGCTGCTAAGTTTATGAAAATTAGACCAGATGACTACAGCAGACTTGTTTGAACTCATACTTATTCTTCCTCTTCCAAAGTAGAAGAGATATATTGGCAAAGAATATTTACTTTGTGCGGGTTTCCCTTGTATTAGTTGTTCCTACATTCCTTTGTTTGTTACCTTTTTGCTAGATGCTGATAGCACCAATATTCATCACACAATTAATGGTAGACTGTAGGTGACCCTCCTTGTTTACCAAGTTAGCTCAGAATCAGTTCTGAGTGATTTTTGACAACTTCATAGAGTTGAAATAACTGCAGGGGGGAAAGGCTCATCTCCCAGAACATAAGAAGCATCCCACAGAAGCTATTCAAGTGTATGTGACTCACACTTAAAAAAACAATGGAAGGTGAGTATCTGAAACATCCACAGAAATGACAACTTTGGTGGAATAAATGTGCAGTTTCTCAAAGGGACCAAGAACTCATGCCAATCCTAATGAGCCAGTCTCAAAAATGGATGATTTCCTAGCTTTCTTTTTTGTTTGCATTAACCTTGAAGAAGGTACAGTACTCTCTACCATCAGGATACATATGCTTTGTATGTATGCTTCATGTTTTGTTTTGACTGCTATAGCCCCAAGGTCCTAAAATACACTAATTTTTCTCTCTCTCACAATTTCTCCTTCTTGAAGAGTGAGCATAAAAGGTCTAATATGTGCAGCGAAAGAGTCAACCTGGTATTTTGTTGTTGTGCAGCAAATATTCGGCCCCCTTCATGTAGACTCAGAAACTTACATAATTACACAATTCTCTAAAGGGCGAACACTGCAGAGTCTCATATGAAAGATTCTCTTTTGCAATCAGTATTCTTTTATCACAGGCCAGACTGGATTAGACGCATCTATGGAGAATTACAAGAAATTGCAATGATGTTCTTCTGTTAATATGCCTTCGTTTGCATTCCTCTGGTGCTCTGAGAGTGAAAGGCACAGATAGATCTTGCCTGTAATTCTGCTTTTCATTTTGGTCACAGAGGAGACAAACAACACAAAATACCAACAAGTAATAAAGGCCCATGAAGATTAACCACAAAACAAGTTTTTTCCACTCTCCCCTGACCCTTGCTGGATCAATTGTAAAAATCTGTCCATTGAAGATTATTAAAGATAAATACATCTTGTAAAAAAAACTGTTCCTTGAGAGTTCTCTGGGTTTAAAGACAGCAATATTGATTTATTTAGTCTTCTATCCAATAAGCTATGTGTTAATCATCCTCTGTAGCAGACACTTCAAAGGAGAAAAAAAAAAAGACACTAAAAAGAATGAGTCTGTACAACTTGAGATGTCTCAGGCTCACTTCTTATATGTAAACTCCAAGGCTGTGGATGTATCAATTTGTGGTATTTTTTTAAAAAATTTATGTAATGAGTTGACAAGTTCCCCGGGCCCACAAGATCTGTGTCTGCTAATTATCTAATATAATTACCTGAGAAACATCTGTGCCTTTTCTCCTGCTCCACACCAAGAGAGAGCTGCATTTTCACAGCATGTAGGAAATGTAATATGTACATACATACATACATACATACATACATACAAACATACAATTTAGCTCTCCATAGTTGTTAAGCAGGAAGTAATATTTAAGTGTCTAAAGAGTTTTCATGGCTTATTCTTCGGTTGTTTATGTGCAGTGTATCTACATGGTGTGTGTGTGTGTGTGTGTGTGTGTGTGTGTGTGTGTGTGTGTGTGTGCACACGCGCGCGTGCCTGTGGAGGCCAAGTAGTTATCAGGTTTCTTTTTAATGGCTTCTATACCATATGTGTTTTGAGACAAGATCCCTTACCGAGTCTGGAACTCACTGTTTTGTTTAGGCAGGCTAGTCAATGGTCCTCTAAGTACCCTCCTTTCAGTAGCATTGGGGTACTGGTATGCACAGCCGTGTCTTATGTTGGTGCTGGAGATCTGAATTCAGATCCTTGTATGTGTATGCCAAGTACTTCACCAGGCTAAGTCATCTCATTAGCCCAGAGTTTTCTATTTTAAATGTTTATTTCAATTACCAACAGCTAATTTCATGACTTATTTAGCTTTAAATGAAGAAGACACAGTTTTCTTTTGTATATATCACAGTAAAGTCATGGATACTAAATATATTTTTATCAATTATTAGGACAGAAATATAAAAGCAAATATGGAAGGGAGACAAGTCACCCTTACTTAGCTGTTTGATGCTTTCCTTCTTCTTCTTCTTCTTCTTCTTCTTCTTCTTCTTCTTCTTCTTCTTCTTCTTCTTCTTCTTCTTCCTTCTCCTTCTCCTCCTCCTCTTCCTCATCCTCCTTCTTCTTCCTTTGATCTAGGTTCTTCCATCTTATAAGAAAGAAACAAGGCCCCCGTGAAAAGAAACCAACATCTTCTAGGCAGAGTCCCCTCTCTTTCCCTGCCCAGGCAATATTGCCAACAGAGGTCTGTAATCATGTGTTTGGTAGACTCTATTGCCTTGTCCCCTTTCCAGAATATCGTCCTACCCAACTAAAGGAAGAGTTATCAGCAAGTGTCTTTCATCTGCCAGCCAAGCCCTTCAAGAAAGCTTTGGATGGAGAATCCAAATCTCTTTTGCTGTATCCACCTTCCAAGAATGAGCATAGTACTGGCCATCTTGCTCCAACACAGGAGTGCTTCCAGATCTTTGCTAATTCTGGAGTTGCCCATGTTTTCTGAGTCTGTTTCAGTCCTTGTTTTGTAGCTTGGTGCCTACTGTTGCCCATTTGTTTGCTTGTTTGTTTGTTTTATTTTCCACAAGGCTATTCTTAAGGTGACTCTTAATAAATATCTCATATATCAGGTTCTATCTTGTCTGTCTCTGAGGGAACATGACAATGTTACCACACCAATTGTGTCTCTGCTTCTCACAAACAGTCTACAATCTTAAGTCTTCTGGTGAAGTCAACTGCGTTAATTTACGATTTTAGTTAGTTTTATAATTAGGTAGATTCCAGCAGTTATCAATTTTCCTCCAGAAATATTTGTTTCCTCAAAGAAAAAAATAAAGGGACAATTAAAATATTTTTAAATTCTTAGGTTGCTTTGAACAAAAGTAGCAATATTTTAGAAGTATTATTTGAATCGATACATGCTAGAAGTCCTCTCATTGTTTGTATATTTGAACAATTCTAGGAAAATCAATTGTTACTATCTCAAGAGGAGGGGTGTAGAAGGAAATGCATAATTGTTGAAGAACAGTTTCCAATATCTTCACAATATTTGGGTAGACCAGATGAAACATGCTGGACTGTAAGCATCAGGTAAACAGATTAAACTACCAACTGTGAAAAGTCTACCAAAAAATTAAGTGACAAGTGCAAATCAGAGGACATCTGTGACACTACAAGATTGGAGCAAGCAGCTCAGAAGTCATGCTTGTCCAGGTGTACCATTTGAGAGTTAAGATTCTTTAAGGTAGATAAGAGTGGAGAGGCCATTTCTGGAGAGGGTGCAACTGTAATCATTTCATGAGAATGCTGGGTTATATGATGGTATTCATTCAGAGCAGGTATTATCTTTGGTGATAATGATCAATATAATTAATTAGATTTCATAGGTACTCCAACAGTGAGAAACCAATAGAACCTTCATAAAATTTAGTGACAATACGTCAGCTGCTTAACATCATTTAGTGACTAAACATCTATTGGGTTTATTGTACCACTCTAAAACCCTGAGCGTTGAGTAAATTTATATCACCCTGTCATTTTTTATGTGCTAGAAATACAAGTATGGCTTAACTTAGTTTTTTTTTCCATGTTCCATGTTAGTTTTTTCCATGTTTTTTCCATGTATTAGGAATACAGGAATAACAATAGGCCCACTTCCCAGATGACACCGTTGTAGAAAAAGTTGTTTAAATCGTAAAGGACTATTGAGCAAAGGGGTGGCTCTTTATTCTTACTGTTGGGTGTGGGCTGTTCTTAGTTCTTTGTCTTGTGAATTCTCTTCCACTGGAGAACAACCATGGGGGAAAACGGTGATTTGTAAGGTGAAAGTCACAGCTGTAACCTCCTCATGGAAGTGAGCGTCTGTGATTTTCCCTATATTCTTTCACCAGAAGGAAACAACTTGATCCACTTCAGAAAAGAGAAAGCTTATCTAACAGTGTAGACTTTGGGAGCTATGAATCATTGTAATTTCCCACCACACACAAAATTCATCTTAGTAACTTCGTGAACAGCAAATACATACTCTTTAGTCTCTGCCAGCTTTCTTCAGTTGTTCTTCGTAACAAACCTGATCAGCACTGGTTTTTTTTTTTTTTTTTTTTTTTTTTAGTTTTGCTCTTTTTTTTTTTTTATGATGATACTCACTTAAAATTTAAGTGACATTTATATATTTATTGTATGTGTGTAGAGACACACAAGTACCATAACACACATTTGGAGACCAGAGGACAATGGTGGAGTTGGTTCTCTCCTTCTACCATGGGCATCCTGGGGATGGAACTCAGGCTATTAGGCTTGGTATCAGAAGCCCTGTCCTGTTGAGCTAGCTTACTAGCTCTGATCCCTAGTTTTATATATGCTTCTCTATTCTTTTTAAATATATTTTATTAATTTATTCATATTACATCTCAATTGTTATCACATCCCTTGTATCCTCCCAGTCCTCCCTCCCTCCCATTTTCCCCTAACTCCCCTCCCCTTCTTTATTATGAATTCTTTGTGTTCTTGTGTTCTTTGTCACTTTTTCTACCAAGCCTCCTTTGAGTCCAACAGATACTCTTCATTTTATTTATTTATTTATTTATTTATTTATTTATTTATTTATTTATGGTCTGTATTTCAATTTCCCTTTGCAGATTAGTCTTTCCAGAAAATTGTGTCTTATTCGTCTTACATGTTTCTTTATGTGGTTTTTCTCTTGAATATCACTTATTTGATTACAACAATCAAGTTTTAATTATTCTTTTATTCAGTTTTATTCAGGCTTAACTCAAAGTAAACCCTGGAAAATGTAATGTGTGTGTGTGTGTATGTGTGTGTGTGTGTTTGTGTGTGTAGGTGATGGGATAATGGAAGCAGTTGGTGATTACACTATATTTTAAATAGTTTAGTCTTTCTAAATAGCTGGATGAGTACCTGCTATGTGCTGCTTGCTGTGAGAGAGTCACTAAATCTCCTCTACAAGGCACACATTGTTTCTCTTGTCTTAAAGATTTGGAAATTGAGGTTTAAAGGAGGTTAATTAACTTTCTCCACCCTCTTCTCCTTAGCTCTCTTCCAGCTAATGGAGTAATTAAACACAGCTCTGGTCAACAGCTTAAGTGCAATTGGAAGTCTGCTGGTGTGGATTTTGGAAAAAGTTTTCTTTTTTGTTTTCTCTTTTTTGATTAAAAACAGACCACATTAGCTGGAACATCCTATTTTTTTTCTTAATTGACATTTTCTTTCCCATTCTTTTATGCTTGAGACTGAAAGCAATATCTAGAAGTTCAGTGGTGCCTTGCATCCTTGAGGCTATAGGCATAAGAATGAATGGAAGACATGTTCAGGAAGAGCAACTAGACAGAAAGAGCTTAGGGTCATGATGACAGCTATGAACTACTGTAGCAGTCCAGGGTTCTTGATTGTATGTGGAAAATCAGTATTTTTGTTAGCACAGCTCCATTGTTCCTTTCAATCAACTCTTAACTGACATTGCTACTAAATGGTGGACCTCTGACTCAGACCTACATACCTTGACTTTGAATTCTGTTATTACCTCCACTTTGCCACACTCCCTTTTCATCCCACACAGGATCTGACTCAAGTTTATCTAATAGTAACAGTGAGGAAAAGACCTTTGGCACTAATCAGAGGCAAGTCATGTTCACAGCTTCACTGCCTAGCTCTATTTTTTTTTTTCTGTTCACTTTTGCACAGGTAGACCTTTGTGGTGATGAAATGATCAAAGAAAGCTTCAAAGATGGGTCAGACTATATGATAAGTCTCAGGGAATGGTTAGAAATTGGAAGCTCTGAGATGGCAGAGGTTGCCTTTACATAGATCACTGGTTCTCAACCTTCCAAATGCTGCAACCCTTAATTCAGCTCCCCATGTTATGGTGAACCCCAACCATAAAATAATTTCATTGCTACTTCATAACTATAATTGTGCTACTGTTAAGAACTGCAAGGTAAATATCTGATATGTAGGATATCTCATATGTGATCCCCAAAAGGGTCATCATGCTCCACAAGGTGAGAACCCCTGACCTAGATAGAGGAAAACACATAAGCATCATTGGTGTAGAAAAGCACAGGAACATATTTTTCTCACTTTCCTCCCCGTTCTTTAAAACAATTCCTCTTGGAAGAGCCATAAACTTTTCTGAGTCTTTGGCAAAGAGTTTTAGAAGTCATTGCATTGTAGTTTATTAAGTTCCAAAGTAGAGTCAGGTGGAAGAGGGGAGTCAAAGGTCTCCTGACAAGGAAAAACACTGCTGCCAAAGGATGGGGAGTGGAGTTTGCCTTATGCCCCAATTCCTGACACTTAGTACTGCTAATCAAATGGATTCCAGTTCTACTACTGCAGTCCATTGTTTGTAATCTGTGAGGGAAGGTAGGTAAGGAGCCTTGGAAACCCACCAAAATCATTTCTATGTTCAGATTCTTGGATTAGCATTATAATTCAGAATGATAAATAGAGAAGCCAGAATTAATTTGAGAGAATATTGATTTTATATCAAGTAGTGTATCCAGTGTCATAGTACCAAAGACTCTTGGGCCTTGACACTCAGCACAGTCAATTGGAAAATACAAAAAAACAATCTACCCTCAGCTGTAGAAATGCAAAGTGGAAGAGAGCTGCAATTAAGTGGACATGTTTTCACCTTTTATCCCCACCACCTTGTTCCTACATAGCCCTTGACCAGATGGTATGTAGAGGTTTCTTCAGAACACAGTCAGCATTGTTGACACATGGTCATTCCCCAACCAGGGCTTGGGTGGAATTTATGCCGAGTTCTATCTTATGAGTATGGTAATTTCCCAATGCCAGTTAATGCTTGAAATTTGGACACCACAAAGACCAGCTTTGAACAGAGACTCTGTCCTTCTAATTCATTGGGAAGTCTTGATACATAGATGCACTTCTCAGGTCCTCTCAATCTAAGATGTTCTTTATGGATCTTTCAAGTTCCTCATGAGCTACATCGCTTGTACTTAACCCTGTATTAGTGCTTGCGTCTCCTATAGAGAAGTCTCTGCATTTCTCTGGGTTTAGGTGTTCATTGTGCAAGGCCACCAGAACAGTGGAAAAGAAGTTTGGAAAAGGAGGGAGGAAAGCACCTAGTATTGAACCTTCTTAATTCAGCTGTCATCTGCTTTGTCTTCCCGAAAACTGTTCCTTTTTGAGACTACTTATGTCCTCCCCACACACTCAAGTTATTTTTCCTATTTCTTTTATTTATTGGCACATTCTTAAAAACCAGAGAAAGGTAACTTTTTCTAATCAAAAGTCATATGTTCAAATCTCAGTTGTGCCAAAGACTGGTCATGTGTCTGATGGTACATACTTCTTAAGACCTCTCCTTGGTGTGTGAGGACTCAGGGTGATGATGTATGCAAGAGTCCTCTGTTAAGAGCAGAGCTCTTTACAGTTGTAAGGATTTATTACAGTGATAATTGTAATTCATTATTGCATCACTCATTGTGCTTTGCATCTTAATAAATGCTTAATAAATCATAAAAGTTTAATACATGTGGCTGAAATGAAAAAATAAAGAAAGAGTGAGTGCAGATTTGATTTCAGGCATTAACTATCACAGAATGTCAACTATACAGAAACGTGAGAACCCAGCAGCCAGTGAGACTTTGGATTTCTTTCATAAATCCACTGAGTCTCATGGCCACCAGCTAGGGCAACAGAGGAGTGAATGGAAGAGAGTAGGGGAAGTTAGAGATAAGACTGGCTCTATTCTATGCTCTGGGGGTTTAATGTGATGTAAGTTTTATGCTTATTTAAACTCATACTTTAAAAAAATGTGTTATTTGAAACCACTGTGACCCTGTAGACAATAGCTTGACAAAGAAAAAAAAAAAAGCCACAGCTTTTAGAATTTGAATCCAGCTTTGCTACATGCTAAAGATGGGACTCCAAGGCAAGTTCCTTCTACTTCCTAAGCTTCAGTTTTCTTATCTACAGAATAGGAATAAAGATAACCCATATTGGAACTCTCTTTCTTAACACTACACACATGTGCATATATATAATTTACACACATGCATAATTCTTGACAGAATTTGGTTTAATAAATGGTAGTCACTTAAAATTTATTTATTTATTATTAATTTATTTATATCATTATTATTTGGTATTTTCAGACAGGGTTTCTCTGTGTAGTCCTGGATATCCTGGAGCTTACTTTTGTAGACCAGGCTGGCCTCGAACTCAGAAATCTTCCTGCATCTGCCTCCCAAGTGCTGGGATTTAAGGCGTTTGCCACCACTGCCTTACTCACCTTTAATTTTTTTTTTATCTTAGATAGCTCTTCACTTGTTTCTATGGTTAATATTAACTTCTTGTTCATCTTCTCTGGTTTATATTGAGTGGTCTAATATGTGTTTATTTTATTTTTTTAGTTTGTGATTTTTACACTTGCATGGTTTTAGCTTTAATACAGTCACTGAATCCATTCTCATGGCAATAACAAAATTTATTGACTTTCAGTTTGATCTGTTTGTTCGTCTTTTCGTAGAGATTGTAGGATGACTTTCAAGTTATTTTCTTTTAAACATCATCCCATGGGGATAAAGTTGTGTGTGATAAGATGCTCTGTGTATTAAACTCACAGGACCAGATCAGTCTGGAGATAGTATGTTCTTGTGAAACCGTCACCATATCAATGGAAACATATCAATTACATCCGTTTTCCTGCACTCTTTATTAAGTTTTTGTGATCAGAACATTTAACATAACATATTATCTATCTTCTTAACAAAATTTAAAATATGTAGTGTACAATCGAGTATTGCTAACTGTAGGTACTATACTGTAAGGTGATTTTTATCTTGTGTGAAGTTTTGTATCCTTAACTATCATCCTCCTATTTTCTCATTCTACAACTACTGGAACCACTACTCTACATTTTTGCTTCTGTGTTGACTACTTTATAGTCCTCATGTAAATGACATCAAACACTTATGTGGCTGGGTTATTTCTTTGCATAAGGTCTGACATGTTCATCCATGACAGAAACAAAAGATGATTAATTTGAAGTTTCTGTCCTTGAAGTACTTAGAAGTTTTAAGGGAGAGAAACTTGGATTGGGGAACTTACCATGCATGATTTAGCTATAATAGGCTATAAATATATTAGCACAGATCTGTGGGCGCTCAGGGATGAGTAGATTATACTTAAAACAGTGTAAATGGGCACTCCAGTTTATCTCATTAGTAACTAATTGATTAAGAAAATCCTCACCATGGTGCCAGGCTCTCTGCTGGTGACATGCTGGTGTGAAGACAAATTAGACACATTTCCTATCTCTGAGAACTCCCACAGAAATTGCTGGCAGAGGTAGGAAGCCATGTTACTAAATAGAGATATGGGCAAAATAGTTAGAAGGTAGAGGGATGACTAACATGTTTGGACTTGGGAAATGAAATCTTGAGGGGTAAAGATGATTTTTTTTCTTTGGTTTAGTTAAAAACATAGAATCCGATAATTGATGAAACATCTCAAGACAAAATCTTTACTAAATATGGGGCATTGTCACTCCTCTGTAGACTTGTAACTCTTTTCTTCTTCTTCTTCTTCTTCTTCTTCTTCTTCTTCTTCTTCTTCTTCTTCTTCTTCTTCTTCTTCTTCTCTTCTTCTTCTTCTTCTTCTTCTCCTTCTCCTTCTCCTCCTCCTTTTCTCTCCTCCTCCTCCTCTCCTCTTCTTCTTCTTTTCTTTTAAATTTTTGGGATTGTAATTTAATTACATCATTCCCCTTCCTCTTCTAAACTCAGTCACACACATTTCCTTGGTCTCCTTTCAAATACATGACCTCTTTGAAAATAAATTTTACATGCATGCATATACATGTATACACATGTACAATCTTAATATAACCTGTTTAGTTTGATAATGTTGCGTGTATTATGTGTATGCTTTCAGGGATGACTATTTGGTAGTGGATAACCAATTGGTGTGCTCTTCTCTGGAGAAGACTGCTTCTCCTACTTTCAGCATTCTTTAGTTGTGTGTAGTTCTTTGGGAGGATTGAGACCTCATAGTTTTTACCCTATCAACTTTGACACATCTATTGCAGTCATCTTTATTTAGGGCATGTTCAGGTAGCTATGTGGTGAGACTTTAAAGCATACATCCGAACTTGCTGGGATATACAGTTTCAAATCAAACTACTTGATTAAATGGCTCTCACAGTCTTTCTGCCTTCTCTTCTCCCATGTTTCCTGAGCCTTAGAGAGGGTTTTTGTTGTTGTTGTTTATTTTTTTTAGATATATACTTGGGACTCCATGACTTTGCATTTTGATTGGTGGTTGTTTTCCTAATGGTCTTCTTCTGTTGTCAAGAGAATTTCCTTGAGACAGGGTGAAGGATATGCTAATATCCTAAGATTTGGATGAGGAATCTTCGATGAAAGAGAACATGTGACATTTTTCTTCCTGAGTCTGCTTATATCACTCAAGTCACTCAATGTGGTATTTCCTAGTTCTACCCATTTACTTGCAGAATATCTAACTTTATAAAATGACATTGATACCAAAGAAGTCATAGTAGAGACTATGCTAGCTTAGCTTTGCCAAGTTACTAATGAGTGAGAAAGATGGCAAATGAGTGAGCAAATTGCCAAGAAAACATCTTTTCAGGAAAAATGGATTTTTTTGTACAGAATCCAATATTTTTCTATTGAACAAGTCACTTCTGATTTTCATCCCCTTCAAATTATTTACTTTGGTTCAGTTTTGGTCTTGGTCCATGGTCAGTTGTCTATCACTTCTGTCTGTGGTGAGGCAGTGCATCATGACAAGGGTGTGGGTGGATGAGGACTGGAAACAAAGACTCACAGAACAGATGGGGGCTAGACCGCAATTATATACATCCAGGCCATTCCCTCAAAGATCTGAGACGTCCAAATAGACTGCATCTCAAGAGGTCTTCTACCTACAATTAGAACCAAGCTGATGACCAAGTCTTAGGCATAAGTCCTTAGGGGAGCATTTTCTAGATCTAAAACTTAGTGTCATTGTCATTACAATTGTATGCTATTTTAGTAAATATTAAACATAAAAAAGTAGTGGGTTTCATTGTGATATTTTCACACACACACACACACACACACACACACACACACACACACTACACTACACTATGACTACATTCACTCACTCCATCCATCACTTTTTTGAAATTTTTTGGAACTTTTTTGCAAAGCCTTTAGAGTTCTGTGTCAACTCTTAGACTCTGCTGCCACCAGTGCTAAGAATGTGCCCACTATGAACAATTCATTCTAAGGGAAACAGGGCATGCTTGGATTGGGCAAAGACCCATTTGTCCTGATAATGATTAATTTTACATCTTTTAGTTCTGTCCCAAATTGCAAGGTCATACCTGGTCTAGCTGTCACTCAGAATCATACTTTTGTCCTTGATCTATCTGCTTTTTTCTTCATCTTCATGATACTGTAGGGATGATTCATACACATTAGATCACTGTCTTGATGTTCTTCATCATGTTTGGAAGGAGGAAAAGCACCCAGAAATGATGTCAAGAAGATATCTTTTATGTGTTTTACAGTTTTCAGCCTCCAGGACTGTGTGCTACCTTAGCTAAATCCTTCCTTCCTTCCTTCCTTCCTTCCTTCCTTCCTTCCTTCCTTCCTCCCTCCCTCCATTCTTTTCTCCCTCCCTCCCTCCCTCCCTCCTCCCTCTCTCTCTCTCTCTTCTTCTCTCCTTCCCTTCCTTCCTTTATCCTATTTTTGAAATAAGGCTTATCTACATAGTACTAGCTGTCTTGGAACTCGCTATGTAGACCAAGCTAACTTTGAGCTCACTAAATTCTTCCTTATTGTGTATCAGGGCTCCATATTATGGCTAGGAACAACCTAAGATACAGACAAAGGAGTCCAATCTCAACCTGTTTTTTTTTCCAGGCCACTTTTCCAGTGGCCTAAACTCTCTGACTGGACTTTATGTCTTAAAGGTTCTATCACTTGAAAGCTCTACAGCCTCAGACATTCTGTTATAGCAACAGAGAGCAGTCTAAGACAGATATGGGCTGCAAGTGCGGATGAGAGAGCACTTAGTTTTGTCTGTGAGCCTCATTAAAAACTATTATCCATCTCAGAATTGAAATTTAGGGATGGTTTAAATCACCAAGGGCTATGCATGCTTTGAAATGCAATCTTTCTGAAACATTTTAATCAGGGGAAG
Organism: Acomys russatus; assembly: GCF_903995435.1. Lineage (NCBI taxonomy): Eukaryota > Metazoa > Chordata > Mammalia > Rodentia > Muridae > Acomys > Acomys russatus. Next base: position 23,671,714 of record NC_067153.1, on the reverse strand, counting down.
AATGCCAATTAGTTTGCATTTTTGGAAGTTATTTCTAGAAAGGGAGAAAATATAAAATTAGGCTTTCTCAACAGGTCAAGGCCAAGTCTGTAGGGTTAACTCTTCTTCGTCTGCACCCGTCCCCACTCTCCTCAAAGCCTATGCTTGGTTGAGATCTCAAGAGTAAGAAGTCACTGTCATTCCCAGATATTGGCCAGGGGATGAGAAATTTATTCTACCCTTAACTCTCTCATCATTTTGACAGCTGACACCCAGGAAGCTGACATCTCTGTTGAGTTATCTGTGTTGACACCGCACGCACGGGTTTTTAAGACATTTTAATTATCTTGAGGATTCCTTCAGGTTGCATGAGCAGAATCACAAGGCTTCCAAATCCAGACTGCACCTGTTGTTTATGTTTTCCCTGACATGCTGAGTAACCTGATGTGCTTATCACGGTGCTGAGCATCTCCCCTGCAATACTGCTCCCTGTCATGGATGTCCCAGGGCCCTCTGTGGCCATCCCTCTTCCTGATTAACCTGAGTAATTTTGGTAATCTACAGATCTGTCCTCTTGCCTGGCAGCACCTTCTCCCTATCATTAATCAATAGATTGAGTTACCGTGTCTTCCTTTTCAAGCTTAGTGAGAGCACATTTATTTCTATCTCAGCCTTGCTTAAACTCACGACAGGAATTTTTTCTTTTGCATGAGTTTCTAAGTACAGAATAACTAAGATTCAACCAGAAGTCACCCAGACTAAAAGCAGCCTTTGGGACTCCTTTACTCGTTATTTGCTTAAATACTTCTCAGACAAATACATATTTAATAAGCACCTTGCACACATGTTGGCTGGTACCGTCTCTGTTTGCCAAAAATTTTCCAAGGAAAATGCAATTTGATCCTCTTTTGTTCTTTTCTTTCAGACTGAGTCTTGTGACTGCCACACCAACGGATTTCACCCAGTCCTCAAGGGTCTTGTCTTAGACATCGGGTCAGAAAACTTGACTCTGGATTCATTAATGGCTCAGGAGTGCACTGGATGCCAGAACTGCGGGGGATGCTGAGGAAAATTTATTCCAAGTTCCTAGAGCGAGAGATGAAGTCAGTTCTTTTATTTCCAGAATGGGGTCATTAGTACCAGCTGTCTAGTGTGTAGTCACAAGTGTTAAATAGTATTTAGAAAGTATTAGACATCATGCCTAGCCCACAAAAGCACAATGAAGTAATTAAAAACAAAGGTAAACACTTGTCTAAGGTCAGAGAGTTAGAAAGGTGGTATGACATTTCTGCATAGACATATGAGTTTTAACCTCATATCAAATTATATGATTTAGGGAGACTCATCCATGTCTTAGAAGTGTATATATTGATTAGGTTTTTTTTTTTTCCTTTTTGAGAGAAATTCTCCCTATGTACCCTGGGTGATTTCACACTTGCCATCTTTCTGTCTCTGCTTTCTGAATGCTGGGTTTACTGGCCTGTACCTCCATGTCTGTCCCTACTTTCTCAATCTTGAAAACATTTGTGATGATTTTAGCTTCATAACATTATTCTGAAGCTGATTTAACAGAGGCCCAGTACATAGAAGCCATCATTAGGATGTCAGTTAGAAGCAGCCAGTGGAGCTCTTGGCAAACTCAACGCTCTTGATTAATCTTGGAATGTTTCAGGATTGCAAAGGACAGAGATTTCACAGCTGTGATATAACGGTTGCCAATAAGACTTGGGGGGAGGAATGTTTACTGTATCTCAAGCCAGCTCAGGAAAACTCGTGTAAAGTGAAGCAGGGAGATGTATCAGGCACTTCCTGTCAGCACCACCACCAGTTAGCATGTTGTCGTTATCTGGGTTTTGTTAGCATCAAATGGAAATCACAAAGGTGGGTGAGCTGGCCTATATGTTGGAATCTGCATGAGGATATTCTTAGGATGATATTTTTATTTGGCCTGCTATGATTTTTTTCCCCCTCATGGTATTGCTTTAGAGAATACAGTCAGATTTCAATTCTGATTCTAACTCAGCCGTAACTGGCCCTCTGAGTTTTGGCTAGGCATCTCTAATTTTCTTTTGTAGTCAATAGTCTCTAGTCATTTGCTTTTATCTCTTCTTAATCATCTTTCTGCTGGCAATGCGGCTTAGTGATAGAATGCTTGTCTGCCGTGTGCAAGGTCTAATACCCCAGGGATGAGATTTATTGTATTTATTTAAAAACAGGTTAGAGAAAAAAAAGTTGAAGAAAGCATAGAAGTTTTCTGCTCACCCTTCACCCAATTAATGACATCTCAAAGCAGCCAGGTTCATTCTTAGCAGGCGCTAGGTCAATCCTGATGCATTTCCATTCACCAGCACCTCCATTTCTTTGTATTTCCATGGTTTTGACCCAATGCCCTTTTCCTGTTCCAGGATCCCTTTCCAGATTCTATTACACTTAGCTGTCATCTCCCAGGCTCCTCTTGGTTTGACAATCTGTCAGCCTTTCTTTATTTTTAATGACCTTGACAACTTTGATAGGTCCTGGCCAGGTACTCTGTTGCATGTCTCTCAACTGGGATTTGTCTGATGTCGATTAGAATGGGGCTCGGGTATGAGGGAGGCATGGAGGTGATGTCAGACTCATCATATCATATTTAGACGTTACACTCTAAACACGAGTCTGCATGTCTAATGCCAACCTTATTGTTTTCCAAGTTTCTCTTCAGAAAATTCTTCCCTCTTGCTTTCTAAACCAATATCTTTGCGGGGGAAGTCACTAAGTGCTGCCCTCTACCCTTAAGCAGGCACCTTCCTTGAAGGTGAGGAATTCAAATAATATTTAGAATTTCTTTGTGTTGTGGATCTGCTTTACTTAATGTGGTGGCTTGAATGAAATCTGTTCCATAATCTCTAACATTTGGATGTTTGGTTCCTAATTGGTAGCTGTGTTTGGGGACTTAGGAGGTGTGGGCTTGCTGGAGGAAGTGTGTCACCAGGGGAAGGTTTTGAGAGCTTAAAGTCTTGCCTGTTTCAAGTTTGATTTCTTTGCTTTCTGCCTGCAGTTTGAGATGTGATCTCTCTGCTATTTGAGCCACCATGGTTGGTGCTTGCTACCATGCTTCCTCAATGGGATGGGGTACAGGCTCATCCCTCTGGACCTGTAAGTTCAAAATGAAACCTCCCTTGTATAAGTTGCCTTGGCCATGGTGCTTTATCACAATAATAGATAATTAATAGATAGTAATTAATAGATAATTAACAGTTAACCAATGAATGCTTTTATCATTAATATAAGCTACTTGTGTATATGTATTTTATATTTGAATTATAGATAAATACTATTGTACTTTATTGATTAAGCTGTTTCCAACTGCTGCCATTAGGAATTCATTCTTTTGGCTTCTGTGTTGCTTTGATCTCCTTGCTATTGAGATGTTGGTGTAGACGTGCCATTTCTTCTTCCTCATATGACAGAGCTAAGATATTAGTGTCTACTAACTAGTATATGCACACACTTTTAAATGTTTTGCTGTGGACAAACTGTATTTGTATTTATCTAAACCTGAATTCTGTGTCATAACCATTTGGATTATTCTAAGCTTTCTACCTTGTGTATCTTATTATAACAGTTAGAAATGTGTATTTTTCCCATGACCTGTCATCAAGTTCCTTAAAAATGCAATATTTTAGCGCATACCATATTATTGTATGTTTTAAATTCATTTATTTATTCACTTTACATCCCAATCATAGCCCTCCTCTCCTCTCAGTCCCACCTTTCCTCTCTTTTCCCCATATCCTCCCTTCCCTACCCCTCAGAAAAGGGAAGCCCCCACCCCCACATCAAATCACATCAGGACTGAGATTATCCTTTACCATAGTGGCCTGGCAAAGTAGCCCTGACAGGGGGAAGAGATAAAAAAGCATGTAAGAAAGTCCTTTTCAGAGGCAATCCCTGCTCTCCTTACTAATGGACCTGCATAAAGACCAAGATGTCCATCAGGTATATATGTATAGGGGCCTACGTCCAGTCCATACATAGTTCTTGGTTGGTGCTTCAGTCTCTGCAAGACTCCCTGGGCCCAGATTAGTTGGCTATGTTGGTCTTCCTGTAGAACTCCTACTCCCTCTAGGTCCTTCTATCCTCCTTCCCACTCATCAGCAAGGCTCTCAGAGCCTCCCAATGGTTGACGATGAGTCTCAGCATCTCTTTTGATCCATTGACTTTGTTGAAAATATTTTTTTGGTCCTTGGAGCTGGGACTCTTCACCTTCTTCTATTCTTGTTATTCATAGGTTACCAATTTCATAGTATCCAAGATTTCCTGGACATTTTGTGTCAAGAATTTTTTAGCTTTAACATTTTTTTTTGTCTTCTGAGTCCAACCTTGTTTTAGCTCTAAATAAGACTAATAATAACATATAGCCCACTCCCATTAAAAATAACCCTTTATAGCCGAAGAAAACAACCAAAAACCTACTCGATCCCCTTTAAAAGAAATGGGGCATCATTCCTTTAAGGTTTCTTCTGGCTGATTTGGGATGAATAATACCTTTGTAGGGGCCCAGTTCTTCATATGTCATGAATGAAGATTTACAGATGTCTTTTTTTCCCCTCCTCATACAAAGCAGAAAACCAGCCTTAATTGTTCTGTGGATTACACACACCTTATACATTTATAATTTTAGGACTGTATAATGCTTGTGAGGAATTATGTTTTCAGAACAAAATAACTGGACACTGACATTGGATCAGACCTGATAGGATTTATTCTTCTCAGCATGCTGGGCAATGACATTCTGTATCCTTCATGTTCCAGAACAAGTGCTTCAATTGTTGTTCCTCATCAAAACAAGACAGCTCCCAGGATACCTTTGAAGAAAGCTTTAACATTTTCTTTGATAGATTTCTTCTATCATATGTTCTATGCCTGAAGTTCCTTCTTCCCATGGATTCTGTTGGAGATTCATGCATTTGTTACTCCTGTTCTTTTTTTTAAATTTATTCAGATTACAACTCAATTGTTATCCCATCACTTGTATCCTCCTGTTCCTCCCTCCTTCCCACTTTCACCCTATTCCTCTCCCCTAGGTCTATGACTGAGGGGGACCGCCTCCCCATCTATATGGTCATAGACTATCAAGTCTCATCTTGGTAGCCTGCTTATCTTTCTGTGAGTACCCTCAGGCCTCCCCACCCAGAGGAAGTGGTCAACTATGGGGCACCAGAGTTCATATCAGAGTCAGTCCCTGCTTTCCATATAACTGTGGAGAATGTCCTGACCATTGGCTAGATCAGAGTAAGGGTTCGATGTTCACTACTTGTATTTTCCTTGGTTAGTGCAATAGTTTGAGCAGAGCCCCCCTTGGACCCCAAGCCACTCATCACGATGTTCTTCTTGTAGGTTTCTAGGACCCTCTGGGTCCTTCTATTTCTCCATCTCCTATATTTGTCTTACCTAGAGTCCCAGTAGGATGTCCTCACATCTATCCCAATCTCCTGATAAGTGAAGATTTTCATGGGGCATGCCTTTTGGGCTAGTGCCCACTGATAAGTGAGTATATACCATGTGAGTCTTTCTGCTTCTGGGTTAACTCACTCAGTATGATCATTTCTAGTTCCATCCATTTGTCCACAATTTTCAGGAATTCCTTTTTTTAATAGCTGTGTTATGCCTGTTCTGTTGCCTATGATTTTTTTATTAATTTATTCTTGTTACATCTCAATGGTTATCCCATCCCTTGTATCCTCCCATTCTTCCCTCCCCCCCATTTTCCCATTATTCTCCTCCCCTATGACTGTTCCTGAGGGGGATTACCTCCCCCTGTATATGCTCATAGGGTATCAAGTCTCTTCTTGGCAGCCTGCTGTCCTTCCTCTGAGTGCCACCAGGTCTCCCCCTCCAGGGGACATTGTCAAATGTGAGGCACCAGAGTACGTGAGAAAGTCATATCCCACTCTCCACTCAACTGTGGCGAATGCTCTGACCGTTGGCTAGATCTGGGTAGGGGCTTAAAGTTTACCGCCTGTATTGTCCTTGGCTGGTGCCTTAGTTTGAGCGGGACCCCTGGGCCCAAATCTGCCTATCGTAATGTTCTACTTGTAGGTTTCTAGGACCCTCTGGATCCTTCTACTTTTCTATTCTCCCATGCTTCTCTCATTTATAGTCCCAATAAGATATCCTCCCCTCTGTCCCAGTTTCCTGGTAAATAAAAGCTTTGGTGGGACATGCCCCTTGGGCTAGTATGCAGATATAAGTGAGTGTATACCATTTGAGTCTTTCTGCTTCTGGGTTAACTCACTCATTATGATAATTTCTAGCTCAATCCATTTATCCACAAATTTCGGGAATTCCTTGTTTTTAATAGCTGAGTAGTATTCCATAGTGTATATGTACCACAGTTTCTTTATCCATTCTTCTACTGATGTTCCCTATGTTTTTAATCTCCAGGATTCCTTCAGATTGTGATATCTTTTTTGTTTCTACTTCCATTTTCAGGTCTTAGACAGTTTTATTCATTTCTGTCACCTGTTTAATTATGCTTTCTTTATTTCTTTAAGGAATTTATTAATTTTTTCTTTAAAGGACTCTATCATCTTCATGAGACTGGATTTAATGCCATTTTCTTGTTCCTCTGTGGTATTAAGATATCCTCGGCTTGCTGTAGAATCATGCCTGAGTTCTGCTGTTGATATATTGCCCATTATGTTTTTGTGCTGGCCTTTAGCCATCTGGTTGTCTCTGGTATTGGCTGGTAGTCCGTGGGCTGTCAGCTTCCAGGAATGCACATAGGTGTGAGGTTCAATAGACGGAGGATTCAGGGGGCCAGATGTAGCTCACCTCTGCTGTGTTTGCCCAGTTGCCTGGTACAAGAAGGCTCATCAAGATCTCCAATGTCTTTCCAAGGTGGCTGTCAACGGCCTCTAAGAGAGCATGTACTGGATCCAGAATGGGGAACAGAGGCATATTATTGTATTGTTAATATATATGCCTACAAGAAAATCTCTATCAAGTGTATTATAATGCTTAGGTACAGTATCTTGTGTCTTGCAGTCTTTGTTGTTGTTTGTTTGTTTTGTTTTGTTTTTTGAGACAGCGTTTTGCAGGTAGCCTTGGCTGTCCTAGACTTGCTTTGTAGACCAGGCTGGCCTTGAACTCACAGTGATCCGCCTGCCTCTACCTCCCGAGTGCTGGTATTAAAAGCGAGTGCCACCACACCCGGCATGTCTTGCACCTATATTTATTTAATATATATGTTTATGTAAATTATCTTAGAAATTATTTTATTTTAAAATTTAGAGTTATTTATTGGGGGTATACAGAAACATTAAAAAAATTAACCCACAATGCTGTACTGTTTTTTAAACTTAGTAATTTGAGCAGGATGTTTTGGTCAAATATTTTCTACATTATAAAGAACCATGATTTCTGTAGATAAGCATAGTTTTACATTTCTTTCCAATCAGAATATAAGCCGCCTTTTCATTTTACTATATAGACTCTAGAACAATATTTGATAGAAGTGATGATGCAAGGCATAGTGGCATATTCCTGAAATCCTAGCACCTGGGCGATGATGAACTAATTGTATTTTAGTGGCCAGCCTGGACCACAAAGTGAGACTCTATATAAAAGAAAAAAAAAAAAAACGGATAAGAGGTTATACTTCCCTTATTGTAGGGAGAATTGACTTAATTTTCTCAGCATCAATTATGGTGTTAGCTTTAATTTAGTTTATTATGGCTTATTAATTGTGTATCAACTTGCATAAGCTTCCTTTCATTTTAGTTAGAAAAAACATTTCTTTATCATGAAATGACATTAAATTTGTCCAAATCCTTTTCATTTTAAATTAAAATAATTCCACAGACTACTTTTCCCCTTTCTGATGCTGGTGTGATGGAGTAAAATGATATTTTTGAGAACAAAGTTGACATTACCTACCTAGAGTAAATCCTGACGGGCTGTAATGTGGAGTCATATTATACATTTTGAGGAACCATATTAGTCACCTGTGTTTTTCTATTTAAAATTTTATTGCTGCTCACATAAAATCTGCTCAACCTGACCCCTGCTGTCTATCACTTGGACAGCTTTGCTCAAACCCTACAATTCACTGTAGCTCTGCTTTAATTTGCTCCACTTCTTCTTGCCAGCAATTCCCCAACTTACCTCTAAATCTTTCCTTCTTCAAACTCCTTTAGTGTCTTTGTCTCTACATTGTACTTGAATTTGTACTGTTGGTAGATTTTCTGTAAATAATGCTTCTGTTTGATATCTGAGTTTATTAGGGATAAGAATGGGATTTGATATCTTAGTTTTCGAGGAATATTATTTGATATCTTAGTTCATTAGGGATAAGAAAAGAATATTTTTGGATATATTGAACTCAATGAGATAAAACAAAATTAAAAGTAAGTCTAAGCAGATGAGGTTATGTAGCAAGGGAGAAATATGGGTAATAAGGTAGTGTGAGCAGGACAAAAGTTATTGGACAATTTTGTGATACAAGTATCTACATTAAAATTTTTAGGGTGCCTAGTCCATTAGTATAACATTTTAATGGTCAAAATATTTTTCCACACCTTATTTTGATGATCACAGAGAATAACCATGTTTTAAAAAATAATTTATGCTTTTGACCAGTGTTGAGAGGTCAGGTTCAGAGACTGCAGGGAGCAATGACTTATAGACCACAAACAAAACTGAGTCCCACAAAAAGACTGTGAAGTTTCTGTAGTGGAAGGACCACATTCTGTTCATTCTGCAGCTTCCATTTAAGTGCTAATCTCATTTGGCACCAAAGTGTATAAACAATGTGACCAGGTGGGCTAATGGAATCTTATGCAGCAGAATGTAAGGACTCAGACTTGTTTGTTTCCTGTTGCTTTGGCGATATAATCCATCCTTAGGTAAGGAGAATAAGTTCACCCAGTTTTAGACTGGTCTTACATAGACAGCAGTAAATACTATCTGATGTTTCTTAGATTGCCAATACTGTGTGCATCATGGCCAATCATTAAACATCCTTGTTAAAGGAAATGTGTGGAAACAATTCAGGTGGAAGATAGGGAGGCGTAGAGTTACTTCACCCAGTGTAAAGGAAGGGTTTGGGGGAAGATGATGGAGATATGGCTGAACGGTTAGGCTTCCTGTGGCCCTGAATTCATGAGAGTGCTCACCAACAGCAAACCAGAAGCCAGTCTTTAAGGACGAGATTTGCCTTCTCAGCTTGGGAGACACAGAGTGTATATGTGAGGGGCAGAGGCTTCTATAAGTTGTGGAAACAGAGATATAGATGTTGTTTGCCAATTTGAGCATGGCATAAAGCATACTTCACAACTTTTGAGTAATCCTGAGAACTTTGAGAATATTATGAAATAAGTAAAGTATCTACCTATCTCCTGAGGGGACAGGGTATAAAATTTTCATACACAGCTGCTTCATATTAACCCAGGAAACAAAGATACGGAATCACAAGCTCCATTCTGAATAGAGGGAGTCTTGGTGCTAGCCTGACACTGGTCTAGATGAAGGCTCACGGTCAGGAGACAAAGCTTCAACTTTAGGTTCAGACAAACTGGAATTTAAATGGAAACTCCGCCCCTGATTGTAGACCAGTTACCTAAGCTCTATGAGATGAAGATCCTCTCTTTGTACAACAAGGATGCAAACCATGCACCTCTCAGGGGCACAGAGAGGTTGCACGGGCTGCTGTGTGACTACATTGGGAGCTGTCACTCTAGTTCCGAAGCATAGTACATAGCCATGCATCCCTCCACTCTTGCTCTCCACTTGATGTTATTCTGTCTAGGTTGCTATGCACTTGTGGAGTTTTGGAATGAGTCCACATCCTTCATGTAAAAGTCTTTGAGTTCTCCATCATCTAAGTTTGCCCTTGGCTATTAAGAGATCATTGTGAATTCCAACCAGCAGATCAGAACACTGAAAATGACACCCGTGAGGGTAACTATGGCTCCTAATCTTCACTCCACTCGAAGACATCTTGGAGAGAGTGCAACACAAGATGATTAAAAGATTGCTTCTCCAGAGGCAGAACTTCTTCCGACAGCCTTATGTGAAAAAGCCTCCTTTGAGTTTTCCAGGAATCACACTATGGACAGATTTAGCCATTAATCAGGTTTTACAGTACAAAGATGTCTACTTTGATTGTGTGAGTGACTTATCCCCTGACTGCGGTAGAGTTACTTTCATGTGTGAAGGTGTCTGGGTGGTGACTTTCTAAATCAGAAAGAACTTGGATTTAGAATTACAAGAGAGAGTCTCCTTCATTCTTCTACTCTACCCCATCCCTTACTCCTTCCCTTTCCTCCTTCTCTCCCTCTTTCCTTTTCTTAATCATTGTTGTTTATTTATTTATTTTTTATTAATTTATTCTTGTTACATCTCAATGTTTATCCCATCCCTTGTATCCTCCCATTCTCCCCCCCCATTTTCCCATTATTCCCTCCCTATGACTGTTCCTGAGGGGGATTACGTCCCCCTATATATTCTCATAGGGTATCAAGTCTCTTCTTGGCTACTTGCTGTCCTTCCTCTGAGTGCCACCAGGCCTCCCCCTCCAGGGGACATGGTCAAATGTGAGGCACCAGAGTATGTGAGAAAGTCGTATCACACTCTCCACTCAACTGTGGGAATATTCTGACCATTGGCTAGATCTGGGAAGGGGTTTAAAGTTTACCTCCTGTATTGTCCTTGGCTGGTGCCTTAGTTTGAGCGGGACCCTGGGCCCAAATCTGCCTATCTATTGTTCTACTTGTAGATTTCTAGGACCCTCTGGATCCTTTTATTTTGCTGTTCTCCCATGCGTCTCCATTTAGAGTCCCAATAGGATGCCTTCCCCTCTGTCCCAGTTTCCTGGTAAGTGAAGGCTTTGGGACATGCCCCTTGGGCTAGTATGCAGATATAAGTGAGTATATACCATTTGATTCTTTCTGCTTCTGGGTTAACTCACTCATTATGATCATTTCTAGCTCAATCCATTTATCCACAAATTTCGGGAATTCCTTTTTTATAGCTGAGTAGTATTCCATAGTGTATATGTACCCACAGTTTCTTTATCCACTTCTACTGAGGGACACTTAGGCTGTTTCCATGTTCTGGCTATTATGAATAAGGCTGCTATGAACATGGTTGAGCCAAATTTTCTGTTGTGTGCTGGAGCATCTTCTGGTATATTCCAAGGAGTGGAATAGCTGGGTCTTGAGGAAGCCCTATTCCCATTTTTCTGAGATAGCCAGATAGATTTCCAAAGTGGCTTACTAGTTTGCATTCCACCAGCATGAAGAGTGTTCCTCTCTCCCCACATCCTCGCCAGCATGTTGGTGTCGCTTGAATTTTTGATCTTAGCCATTCTGATGGGTGTAAGATGGAATCTCAGAGTTGTTTTGATTTGCATTTCCCTGATGACTAAGGAGGTTGAGCATTCTTTAAGTGTTTCTCAGCCATTTGATACTCCTCTGTTGAGAATTCTCTGTTTAGTTCCAAGCCCCATTTCTCAATTGGGTTATTCGGTTTGGTGGTGTTTAATTTCTTGAGTTCTTTATATATTTTGGATATTAGACCTTTGTCAGATGTAGGGTTGGTGAAGATTTTTTCCCAGTCTGTAGCTGTCGCTTTGTTCTCTTGACAGTGTCTCCTGCCTTACAGAAGCTTCTCAGCTCATGGGTCCCATTTATTAATGGTTGACATTAAGGCCTGGGCGTTGGTGTTCTGTTCAGGAAGTTGTCTCCTGTGCCAATATGTTCCAGGCTCTTTCCCACTTTTTCTTCTAGTGAGTTAGTGTCTCTGGTTTTATGTTGAGATCTTTAATCCACTTGGATTTGAGTTTTGTGCAAGGTGACAATATGGGTCCAGTTTCATTTTTTTACACATAGACCTCCAGAGTTAGACCAGCACCATTTGTTGAAGATGCTATCCTTTTTCCATTGATGGATTTGGCTTCTTTGTCAAAAAAATCGTGACCATATGTGTGTGGATTCATATCTGGGTCTTCGATTCGATTCCACTGATCAACCAGCCTGTTGCTGTGCCAGTACCATGCTGTTTTAAGTACTATTGCTTTATAGTACAGTTTGAGATCAGGTATGGAGATTCCTCCGGAGCATCTTTATTGTACAAGATTGTTTTAGCTATTCTGGGTTTTTTTTTTCCATATGAAGTTCAGAATTGAACTTTCAATGTCTTTAAAAAATTGTTGTAGTTATTTTGATAGGGATTGCATTGAATCGTAGATTGCTTTTGGTAGGCTGGCCATTTTTACTATGTTAATTCTCCCGATCCATGAGCAAGGAAGATCACGCCTCTTCTCAGGTCATCTTCAATCTCTTCTTCAGAGTTTTGAAATTTTTTTCTACAAGTCCTTCACTGCTTAGTTAGGGTAACTCCTAGATATTTTATATTGCTTGTGGCTAATGTGAAGGGTGTGGTTTTCCTAATTTCTTCCTCTGTCAGCTTGTCATTTGGTATAGGAAGGCTACAGACTTTTTTGAGTTAATTTTGTATCCAGCCAATTTGCTGAAGGGTGTTTATCAGCTTAGGAGTTCTCTGGTGGAGTTTTGAGGGTCACTTATGTACACTATCATATCCTCTGCAAAGAGGGATAATTTGACTTCCTCCTTTCCCATTGGATACCCTTGATCTCCTTTTGTTGTCTTATTGCTCTGGCTAGAACTTCGAGTACTATATTGAAGAGATATGGAGAGAGTGGGCCACTTGCCTTGTTCCCGATTTGAGAGGAATTTCCTTGAGTATCTCACCATTTACTTTGATTTGGCTATTGGCTTGCTGATATAGCCTTTATTATGTTGAGGAAAGTGCCTTGTATCCCGATCTCTCTAAAACTTTAAACATGAATGTGGTGTTGAATTTATCAAATGCTTCTCTGCATCCAAGGAGATGATCATGTGTTTTTTTATTTTCAGTTTGTTATATGATGGATTACATTGATGGATTTCCGTATATTAAACCATCCCTGCATGCCTGGAATGAAGCCTACTTGGTCATGATGAATATCTTTGATGTGCTCCTGTATTCGTTTTGCAAGTATTTTATTTAGTTTTTTGCATATGTTCATAAGAGAAATTGGTCTGAAATTCTCTTTCTTTGTGGTCTTTGTGAGGTTTAGGTATCAATGAGACTATGGCCTCATAGAATGAATTTGGTAATTTTCCATCCATTCTATCTTTTGGAGTAGCTGAAGAGTATCGGTATTAGCTCGCCCTTAAAGGTCTGGTAGAATTCTGCACTGAAACCATCTGGCCCTGGGCTTTTTTTGGTTGGGACCATCGATGATTGCTTCTATTTCTGTAGGGGAAATGGGACTATTTAACTTGTTTATCTGTTCTTCACTCAAACTTTGGCAAGTGAACTTGATCAAGAAATCGTCCATTTCCCTTAGATTTTCAAATTTGTGGCATATCTGCCTTCAAAGTAGGATCTTATGATTCTTGAATTTCTTCAGTGTCTGTTGTTATGTCTCCCTTTTCATTTCTGATTTTGTTCATTTCAATACTGTCTCTCTGCCTTTTAGTTAGTTTGGCTAATGGTCTGTCTATCTTGTTGATTTTCTCAAAGAAACCAACTTTGGTTTTGTTGATTCTTTGGACTGTTTTCTTAGTTTCTAATTTGTTAATTTCAGCCCTGAGTTTGATAATTTCCAGGCGTCTACTCCTCTTGGGTGTTTCTGCTTCTTTTTTTCTAGGGCTTCCAGTTGTTGTTGTTAAGATGCTTATGTGCGATGTTCCATTTCTTTTTAAAGGCACTTAGTGCTATGAATTTTCCTCTTAGCACTGCTTTCAATGTATCCCACAATTTGGGTATGTTGTTCTTCATTTTCATTGAATTTCAGAAACTCCTTGATTTCTTTCTTTATTTCTTCCCTGACCCAGGTGTCATTTAGCAGAGAGTTGTTTAGTTTCCACAAACGTGTAGGCTTTTTGTTATTTCTGTTGTTGTTGAATTGCAGCCTAAGAGCATGGTGATCTGATAGGATACAAGGTATTATTTCAATCCTCTTGTATCTGTTGAGGCTTGCTTTGTGACCTACGATGTGATCAATTTTGGAGAGGTTCCATGGGGTGCAGAGAAGAAGGTGTATTCTTTCTTGTTTGGGTGAAAGGTTCTATAGATATCTGTTAGAACCATTTGACCCATGGCATTGGTTAATGATGTTATTTCTCGGCTTCGTTTCTGTTTCAATGACTTATCCTTCAGTGAGAGTGGGGTGTTGAAGTCTCCCACTATTATTGTGTGGGGATCGATGTGGTTTAAGCTTTTTTAGGATTTTACATATGTGGGTGCCCTTGTATTGGGAGCATAGATGTTCAGAATTGTGATGTCATCTTGGTTGACTTTACCTTGATGAGTATGAAGTGTCCTTCCTCATCCCTTTTGATTAATTTTGGTTGAAAGTCTATTTTGTTCGATACTAAAATGGCTACACCTGCTTGCTTCTTGTGACCATTTGCTTGGAATATTTTTTTCCAACCTTTTTACCCTGAGGTAATGCCTTTCATTATGGGTGAGATGTGTTCTTGGATGCAGAAGAATGTTGGGTCTTGTTTATGTACCCATTCGGTTAGTCTGTGTCTTTTTATTGGAGAATTGAGGCCATTGATGTTGAGAGATATTAATGACAGTGACTGTTAAGAGTCTTAATTTTGATGTTGTTTCCAGTCGAGCGTTTGTGTAGTTGTGTTTTGTCATGGTATAGTTATCTATTTTCTGAGTAATTTTGGTTGTAGCTTGACCCTTTGGGATGGAGTTTCCTTCTAGTACCTTCTGTAAAGCTGAATTTGTGGATAGGCACTGTTGAATTTGTTTTTGTCATGAATATTTTGTTTTCTCCATCATGGTTATTGATAGTTTGCTGGGTAAAGTAGTCTGGCCTGGCATCTGTGGTCTCTTAGGTTTCGCAGGATATCTGTCCGGCCTTCTGGCTTTTATGGTCTCTGCTGAGAAGTCGGGTGTAATTCTGATATTTTGCCGTTAAATGTTCTTTGGCCCTTTCCCTTGCAGCTTTTAATATTTTTTCTTTGTTCTGTATGTTTTGTGTTTTGATTATTATGTGACGGGCAGTTTTTTTTTCTGGTCAATTGGTGTTCTATAGGCCTCTTGTATGTTTATAGGCATGTCCTTCTTTAGATTGGGGAAATTTCTTCTGTGATTTTGTTGAGAATAGTTTCTGGGCCTGGAGTCTGATATTCTCTTTCTTCAATGCCTATTATCCTCAGATTTCTTCTTTTCATGGTGTCCTTAATTTCTTGGATGTTTTGGTCAGGAGTTTTCCAGATTGGCATTTTCTTTAATGGTTGCTTCAAGATCTGTGATTGTATCTTCTAGCCCTGAGATTCGTTCTTCCATCTCTTGGATTCTGTTAGAAAAGCTCACCTCTGTGTTGCTTGCCTTCTTCTCTGAGGTCTCACGTTCTCGTTTTTCTTCTGTCTGTGTGTTTATCATTGAATCCATTTTCATTTTCAGATCTTGAACTGATTTTTTGATTTCTTTCATCTGATTTTTGTATATTCCTGAGTTTTCCATTGCCTCTTTATAGGTCTCAGAGCTGAAACCGTTTAGTATTTCTTCCATCTGGTTGTTTTGCATTTTCCTGCAATTTTTCCAGTTCCACTCTATGTGCTTCTTTTATGTCTCTCACCTGTTTGTCTGCGTCTTCCTGCATTTGATTACGAATTTTATTTGTTTCCTCCATTATCATCCTCATTACTAAGGATTTGAGGTCATTTTCTTGTATTTCCGTTGTATTTGAGTTCTCTGGGTGGTTTTCTTTGGGATAGCTGGAAATGGCGCGCCATGTTGTTTTGGGGTTTTTTGCGTATGCTTTTTCGTTGTCCTTTAGACATCTTGCCGTCTTTGTTTTTGTTGGGTAGCTTCCAGAGTTGAATGGGGGTGTCTGATGATAGATTCACTTGTTTTCTTACGATTTCCCTAGGCTGCGAGCTCAAAGCTTCACTGGTGTGGTGTTAGGAGGTTAGCCCTGTTGTTCTGGTCTCTCACAGCCGTGATCCTCAGTCCCTCTCTGCTGTGGATCCTGCAATTGTTCTGGGTCTCTGATGAGCGTTGGGTCAGGCCAAGGTATCCACAGCCTTTTGTGTTCCCTGCCAAGTCCAGCCAGGAGCACTGGGACCGAACCACGGGCAGAACTCAGCTAGATTCTCAGGGCCAGAACCGTCTGCCAAGCTCAGCTAGGGATTTTGGGCCCAAAATGCACACAGGGCCCAGCCAGAATTTTGGGCTGGGACTACGCACCAAGCTCCACTAGGGCCTTTTGGCCCCAAAGTGCGTGCTGTGGTCAGTTATTGACTCAGGGCCCGAACTGACCACCAATCTCAGCCAGGAATTCTGGATTCAAACTGTACACTGGTCCAAACCAGAGTCTTAGAGCTGGTGGAACCGAGGAGCTCTGTCCAGCCTGTTGCCACAGCAGGAGAACTGCGGCTGCTCTGAGTTAGCGCCAGTGGTGGAACAAGTGCTCCGCCCCGCACTGTGTCCCCGCAGGGGAGCTGCCGCTGAGCTGAGGTGGTGCTAGGATGGAACCGAGCACGTCACCAACCTCTGCGCCACAGCAGGAGAACTGCGGCTGCTCTGAGTTAGCGCCAGTGGTGGAACAAGTGCTCCGCCCGCACTGTGTCCCGCAGGGGAGCTGCCGCTGAGCTGAGGTGGTGCTAGGCTGGAACCGGCACGTCACCAAGCCTGCGCCACAGCAGGAGAACTGCGGCTGCTCTGAGTTAGTGCCTGTGGTGAAACCAAGTGCTCCGCCCAGGACTGTGTCACCGCAGGGGAGCTGCCGCGAGCTGAGGTAGTGCCTAGTGTGGAGCAGCGTGCTCAACTAAGCCTGCGCACCAGCAGGGGAGCTATGGCCACGCTGAGTTAGTGCCTCAGGCAGAATTGTTTGCTGGCCGGGCCAATACCGGGACTCTGGGGCCGACTGTCCGCCGAGTTCCATCTGGGTCCAAAGGCTCCACGCGACCCAAATCCTGCCCGAGTCCCCTCTCCCGCAGCAATTCCCACCAGCCACACACCAATCGCCTCCACCGGAAGGCTATGAGCGCAAACCTCAGCCGCCGCTGCTGGTGCCGCTGGTGCTGCCGCCTCTACCGCTGCCGCTCCGATCAGAGAAAACCACGCTCCTCCCGTGTGCAGGGGCACGCAGGTCCTCCGCACCCTGGTCCCTCCGAACCGTGGAGCACTCCGCTGCCTTGATGTTCGGACCTCGGTGTTCCTGGCTCAGAAATCTGTGCAATTCCCTGAATTGTTCACTGGAGCCTCCAAACGCGGTCCACACTGCTCGCCGCCATCTTGGATCCTCTCATCACCTATTTCTTAGCTTCTCATTGTTTGTTTATTAACAGGATGATTTATTTGCATTTATGTGTAGAAGTAGAGTTTCAGCTGGTTATGAGCTGCCTGATGTAGGTATTGAGAAATGAACCTGGGTTCTTGGCAGGAGCATTACATGTTCTTAACTGATGAGAAATCTCTCCAGATCCTTATTTCATTCTTTAATATGTGGAGTTAATAATTAAATCACTGTTCTTAGACTTACTGTAATTCTTATAACATATATGACAACCCACGTCTGGGCTGCTTCTCAAGAATTTTATGAAGATAGGATGAGATAATGTCTCATTTTTATAAGCTTTCAATTCCCATATACGAATAAATATAATTTTTATTCTGTATTTATATCTTAGATTACTCTATAAGAAAGAACTGAAAATCCATTGATTATCTTATTTTTGCCTGTTTATGCACTAATAATATTTATTGAACAAAATAGAAAAGAACAGATTATGACAGATTCTGTACTTGTATTATTTCCTTTAATCTTTACATTGATCTCGAAAGATAATTTTTGTTTTGTTCATTGTGAAACACTGAAATCTGGAAAATGTGATTAGAATAGGGTCTATACCTAGTTGCTTCCTTGGATGAGTTTGCTCATGAGCAAGATGAGTTAAAGATAAGTATAAAAAGTAGCTTTTTTAAAAGGGAAAATAAATTTAATCCAATTTTAAAATTATACATTGTGTACATATACATTTTTTCCTTAAACCATGGCTTTATTGGTACATGGCATCTTCACATAGGAACCTCATTTCTAGGTAATTTCTATTTGATTCCATTTGCCTGTCTACACACTTATGAAGCAATACCACATAGCTTTAATAGTGTTAAGTCTATGTTGCTCTTGCATTTCTTTTTTCCTTTTTTTATTAGAATTTATCCACATTACATCCTGATTGTTTTCCCCTCACTTGTATCTTCTCTTTCTACACTCCTCCTTCTTTCACCTTATTCCCCTCTTTAGACCTCTGAGAGAAGGGGACCTCCTTCCCACTATATGACCACAGCCTTACCAAAGGTCTCATCCTGATAGCCTGCTTCCCCTCCTCTGTGTGCTTCTGGGCCTCCCCACCAAGGGAAAGTGATCAAATTGGGGGCAACAGAATATATGTAAGAGATAGTCTCCACTCTCCCCACAACCATGGAGAATGAGCCGTCCATTGGCTAGATCTGAATAGGGGGTCTAGGTTTACTGTATGCATTGTCCTTGGTTGGTACAGCAGTCTGTGCAGCCCCTGCCCCCTAGGTCCAGATCCATCAGCCCGAGGCTCTCCTTGTGGGGCTCCTAAACACTCCAGGTCCTTCCATCCTCCAATTCTTACATTCTCCTCTCGCCTGGAGTCCCCATGTGAGTCCCAGCATCTGTCCTGATTCCTTGCTGAGTGGAGACTCTCAGAGGACATCTGTGTTGGGCTAATATTTGCTTATTAGTGAGTATATACCATGAGTGTCTTTCTGGGTCTGGGTTACCTCACTCAACATGATCTTTCTAGTTCCATCCATTTGCCTGCAAAATTTCAAGATTCCTTGTTTTAATAGCTGAGTAATATTCTGTTGTGTAAATGCACCACAGTTTCTTTATCCATTCTTCGGTTGAGGGACATCTAGGTTGTTTCCAGATTCTGGTTATTATAAGCTGCTATGAACATAGTTGAGCAAATGTCCTTGTTGTATGGGGGAGCATCTTTGGATATATGCCTAGGAGTGATGTGACTGAGTCTTGAAGTTGCACTATTCCCAATTTTCTGAGAAAGCACCAGTTTGACTTACAAAGTGGTTGTGCAAGTTTGCACACCCACCAACAATGAAGGAGTGTTCCCCTTTCTCCACATCCCCACCAACATGTACTGTCTCTTGTCTTAGCCATTCTGACAGAGTTGTTTTGATTTGCATTTCCTTGATGACTAGGGACATTGAGCATTTCTTTAAGTGTGCCTCTGCCATTTGATACTCCTTTGTTGAGAACTCTCTGTTTAGCTCTGAACCCAATTTCTTAATTGGGTTACTTGGTTTGGTGGTGTTTAATTTCTTGATTTTCTTTATATATTTTGGATGTTAGCCCTTTGTCAGATGTAGGGTTGGTGAAGATCATCTCCAAGTCTGTAGGCTGTCATTTATTCTGTTTACTGTGTCTTTTGCCTTACAGAAGATTTTGAGTTTCATGAGGTCTCATTTATTAATTTTTGATCTTAGAGCCTGAGCTATTAGTGTTCTGTTCAAGAAGTTGTCTCCTGTGCCAATCAGTTCCAGGCTCTTCCCCACTTTTTTCTAGTGTATTTGGTTTTATATTGAGGTTTTTAATCCAGTTTGACTTGAGTTTTGTGCAGTGTTATAAATATGGGATTACTTGCATTTTTCTACATGTAGACATTCAGTTAGATCAGCACCATTTGTTGAAGATGCTGTATTTTTTTCCATTGTATGTATCTGGCTTCTTTGTCAAAAATCAAGTGTCTATAAGTATGTGGATTTATTTCTGTGTCTTTGATTTGATTCCACTGATGAACCAGCATATTTCTGGACAAGTACCATGCCACTTTAATTACCATTCCTCTATAGTACAGCTTGAGATCAGGGATGGAAATTCCTCCTAAAGATCTTTTATTGTACAGTATTGTTTAAGTTATTCTGAATTTTTTGTTTTTTCATATTAAGTTGAAAATTCATCTTTCAAGTTCTTTAAAATTGTCCAGGTATTTTGATAGAGAGTGCATTAAATCTGTAAATTGATTTTGGTAGGAGGGCCATTTTTACTATGTTGAATCTCTTGATCATGAGAATGAAAGATCTTTTCATCTTCTGATGTCTTCTTCAATTTCCTTCTTCAGAGACTTGAAATTTTTTCATACAAGTCTTTCATTGTTTAGTTAGAGTTACACCAAGATACTTTATATTATTTGTGGCTCTTTTTAAAGGTGTTGTAGTCCCTAATTTCTTCTCAGTTTATTTGTCATTTGTATACAGGAAGGCTACTGACTTTTTTGAGTTTATTTAGTATCCAGCCATTTTGCTGAAGGTGTTCCTCAGCTGTAGGAGTACTTTGATGAAATTTTTGGGGTCCAAAGAATCACTAGGTCATACTTCAAAAGCTTATACACCACAAAATTTGAAAATCTAAAGAAAATGGACAATTTTCTTGATAGATTCTACTTGCCAAAGTTGAATCCAGATCAAATAAGCAAATTAAATACTTTATTCTTCTACAGAAATAGAAGCAGTCATCAAAAAATCCCCCCAACCAAAAATGTCCAGGGACAGATGGTTCAGAGTAGAATTCTACCAGACCATCACAGAAGAGCTAATACTGATACTCTTCAAATACTCCACAAAATAGAAATGGAAGGAACATTACGAAACTCATTCTATGAGGCCAGTCACTTTGATAACTATACCTCACAAAGACCCAACAAAGAAAGAGAACTTCAGACCAATTTCTTTTATGAACATTGTTGCAAAAATACTCAATACAATACTTGCAAACCAAATCCAAGAACACAGCAAAGATTATCATTCACCATGGACCAAGTAGGCTTCATCCCAGGCATGCAGGTGTAGGTCAATATATGGCAATCCATCAGTGTAATCCACCATATAAACAAACTGAAAGAAAAAAAATTACATGATCACCTCCTTAGATTCTGAAAAGGCATTTGACAAAACTTAACACCCATTAATTTTAAAAGTCTTGGAGAGGTCAGGAATACAAGGCACGTAGCTAAATACAATAAAGGCTATATACAGAAAGCAAATAGCCAACATCAAATTAAATGGAGAGAAACTCAAAGAAATTCCGCTAAAATCAGGGACTATACAAGGCTTTCCACTCTCTCCATATCTCTTTAATATAATACTTGAAGTTCTAGCTAGAGCAATAAGACAAGAAAAGAAGACCAAGGAGATCCATATTAGAAAGGAAGACGTCAGTACTGCTACTTGCAGATAATATGTTAGTGTACATAAGTGACCCCCAATGCTCAGCATTTTAAAAAATATGCTCAAAATAAGATTAGTGAGATAGCTCAGGCAGTCAGTAAAGTGCTTGTTATGCAAGCATGAGGATCTGAGCTTAATGTGATAGAACTTGTGTTAAAAGCTGGGTATGGTGGGTGGCATATTCTTATAATCATAGCACTGGGGAGGTGGAGGCAGTCCAGTCTCTTGATTTGTTAGAAAGTTAGCCTCTATTAATTGTTAAGCTCTATGTTCAGTGAAAGACTCTCTCTTAAAAATAAGAGACAATGACTGAGGTAGACACTTGCATTGATCTCTGGCTTCTACACACACACACACACACACACACACACACACACATAGAAAGAGAGAGAGAGACAGAGACAAGAGATGGAGAGAGAGAGAGAGAGAGAGAGAGATGAGAGAGAGAGAGAGGAGAGAGATGAGAGAGAGAGAGACCTAACAAGTGCAAACATCTGGAGTTGCTCTGCTGTCCCAGCAAGACCTCTTACTCTGTAATAAAATGTTTTGCCTCTTGTTAGACCTGTAAGTTTCCATTGAATGAAATAAGGCATTTCTTAACTCTTGTCTTAAAATGGAAATGTCATGAGAGACTAGTTTACAATTCTGTTTGGAAGCAAGCAGAATTTTAGATTATTCGTTATTTTTAGTTACCAAGTAGAACACAATGAAGAGAGTTGTTAGGCAGGATAATAAAGCTTCCTTGTAAAACCAGCTCTGACTACAAGCTGCATAGCAGTTGAGTTCATGTCACATTTTCTCTTTCTTTCTTCCACTGGTCCTGTGACTGTTTCATGGTGAGAAGGGTGGAAGGAGTGTTCACTCACGAACTCATGTCAACCTAAGACTTAACTTTCCTGTGATTTGGGGAATTTTCCCTGAATTCCAATTCCCATGGCTCTGCTCAGGTCACAGTTTTTCCTGTTGCTGCCCATATGCTTCTAAGTTTCTGACCTTAACCCATGTAGGCTTCTAATCATACCTAAGCTAAGCTTCTCTATATGGGGGACTCATGGCTTCTGCTGCTTCCAAAGCTTATCTTTTCCTTAAAAGCACTTAATTATTTGCAAATGATTATTCCATTCATCCAAAACTTTGCTGGCATATTTTGAAGTGATGGAGAGCAAGAGAGTGAAGCTTTGGAGTTATCACTTAATTCCATCCAATATATTAAATCTACTAAGAAGGCATTGTTGTCTAAGTACCACCCACAGTTATGTCATCTTTTGGGTTACTGACCTCTGCCCTCCTTTTTATTTAACAAGCAGTGGAGGCTAATTTATAATTGGTTTTTCAAGGGACAGTCTCTACATGCAACTTAAAACCATTTTTTTTTCTGTATTTTAACTCTGAGACTCTAAAGTGGAACTTTTTCTCTGACATGTTAAGCTTCCCATTTCCTTCACTTTGGCATTTTATATGTTGATTATAAATAACTCCAAGCAGCCTAGGCCTTTAAAATATACCAAGTCATGCTGTTCTATGTTGGAGGTTACTTGAGAGGAAGCATTGGAGCAAAATAGAGTGGGTGTTCCTTTGAGCTGCCAACAATCAAGTCAGGGAATGAGGTGGATCTTGGGACTAGGATGTAAGCTCTGTGAAGACTGGAATGAGTTTCTATTTCAAGACTTAAAATAGTGCCTAGCAAATGTAAGGTGCTCACCAATTACGTACTGCGTGATGAGTCATCAAAGGGGAGAAGGAAGGTCATTATTGACTTAGAGATCAGAGAGGGCAATGTAAGATTGTAGTTGCTGGAATTATTCAAGGGGAGGTTGAGGAGGTGGAAGAAAGGCATAAAGATGCAATCAATATACTGGGCCTTGTGGAGACAGGCATGGAAAAGCATGACCATATTTAAGAGCATCAGTGGCAGAGCAAGTGACAATAGGTGTCACAGCATAGTGGAACCTAAGCTTCTCATAGAAAACTATTAGTTTTTCTTTGCTGGGAAAAGTAGAATGAAAGCACCATTTCTTTTTTAAAAATTTATTTATTATGTATATGGTGTTCTGCCTGCATGTACACCTGTGGGCCAGAAGAGAGCATCAGATCTCATAACAGGTGGTTGTGAACTACCCTGTGGTTTCTGGGAATTGAACTCAGTACCTCTAGAAGAGCAGTCAGTGCTCTTAACCATGGAGCCATCTCTCCAGCCCCAAAAGCACCATTTCTGAAGTGAAAGAAAGCATAATTATGCGAACCCTACATACCCATTCTAGAAAATACCTGGTCTGGATACCTGCTAGAATACCATCCAGTCCAAGAATCTCTTTTTAATCTCCCCAACTTATGTTAATGAACCTCTAACAAATCTCTTGCAATGTATGTTCATGTGTAAGGATGTCAGTTACAAGAATCTAAGCTGTGGCCACACATGTCATGGGACCATAACAAGTTATATTAAGGAAGAAAGTTTATACTCTGGAACAGTATACCTTCCAGACATTAAAAAAGTTCTTGTTGTTGCTATTTTTGTTGCCCTTCTTGTTGTTTTTGTTCCTCTCCTTTTTGTCTTGTTCTCCTCCTCTTTCTTCTTAGTGTGTGTGTGTGGGTGTGAGTGTGTGTGTGTGCCACAACTCTCATTTGGAGTACAGAGGACAACTTGGTGGAGTCCCTTCTCTCTTTCCATCTTTTCATTGGTTTTGGGAATCAATTTCAGGTTGCCAGACTTGGCAGCAGGCAGCTTTGTCCATTGAACCATTTCTCTCCTACTATGCCCGCCTTTGCAATCAATGATGTGGCTGTGTCTTGGTCATCACTGCAGTTGGCGACTATTGACCCATATGGGTTGCTGTATGCCAGTGACAACAGTGACATCTTAAGAGAGCAGGGTGGTCCAGGGCACTGAGTGGCCATTACAAACTCCTCTTATTACAAGGAACATCCTGGACTAAAGCTTAGAAAACAGTTCTGGGGTTCTCAAGAGTGGTCACGAGAGGAAAGCAAAGAAGAAAGGCATTTTGCAGTAGAAGGTTGAGTCTCAGAGCCCTCAGTCTCCCTTCCCTCATTCTTCTTTTGCTTTCAGGTTCTTTTCTCATTTGTCCCATTCCTCAGTGATAGTCATTGTTAGTATTAAGGATGCATTATCTCACTGGTGAATGAGGCCTGCTGAGTGTTAGTAAATCTTCATAGAGTCTTCAGTAGTCCATCCTATAGTTCAACCATCTATTAGTCTATGTCAAATTTGCATTATTTACCTATTTATATTTCCTTTCTGCTTTATAGACCTATCATATCTATTTTAGCCAATGGAGACATATAGTTTGTGAGAGGTTGTAGGAAGATTAGGGGACTAGGGTCTGTGGCTTCAGTTAACTTTGTAGCCTATATTCTGAGAAACCCATTAGCTACTGTATACATTTCTGTGTTCCTGTGGTAACTGAATGCATGAATTAACGAAGAAAAGTTTACAATCATTTTGTAGGTGGAGGGGCTGCCTGGCTTGCTGAGTGTCATGCAGATAAATGTTTCTAAGGTAGGATTTGAACTTGTTTCTTCTGGATCAGCTTCAGTGTTTCCTCCAGTGGATAGTGGTGATGGTGTCTCTGCTGTAAGAAACCAGAGTTGCTTGAGATATCTTTGGGGAGGGTCACTCTTACTCTTTTTGCCTTGTATCCTCTCTTAAAGCCAGGTACCTAATGTGTAGTTGTTAAGTTGGTTCTTACATGTGATGAAATAGAAGAGTGACCCACTTGGGTATTAATTCTGATACAAGTAGGACTGGTTTTGTGGGTTTAAATCATGACACAAATCTTTAGAGGATCTGTGCCTGGAGTAATACAATACTTTTTTTTTTTTTTTTTAACTAGAATGTGAATCCAAGGTCTTGTGCATGCCAACCGAGCTCTCTACCACTGAGCACTGAGCTGTATTCCTATGCTTTGATTTCTTTCTGAGACTTTATTTATAGCACAGTCAGGCTTTGAGCTTGCAATCTTCCTCCTCAGCCTCTTGAGAAAATGGGACTACAGGCATGAGCCATCACTCCGCATGTGGAATTCCTTACAATGCAAGGACCATATAAGAGCCATGCTTATAAGCTTATAAGGTTTTGGTTACTTCAACTCCTTTGAATTTCAGTTTTCTCATCTGCGAATCAGGAACAATAAAGTTGTATATACCTCAGTGTGTTCTGGGGCAGAATAGAGAAGATAACAATGGCAAAGTCTCTAGGAAGCTTTTGTACAAACATAGTCCTTAGTACATCTATAGCAGGAGAGAGTCCTCTTCGTCAGCATCTTATTAGGTCAGCATTAAAATATGGGTCATATATACGCAGAATTAAGTTTGAGGCTGGGGAATGGTGATTTGGATCTTGTTGCTGTAAGACTAAGTTAAGCAACATGGGAAAATAACCTCCATGATCATACAACAGCCACTGTTAACAAATGGGCAGCCTTGTGAGGGAAATCCAGCAGAAGCCCCGGCTAAGAACTGAGATGCCCCTGCTACCATCAAGGGTACTGGCAGCTGTCAGAGCAGCACTGAGCAGGGTCAGCTAGCCTCCCTCACCAAGGCTAAGATGAGTGATGAGAATATATGTAAAGAAGAGAGGAGAACACAGAAGCCAAGACTCACTGACATTTAAAAAAACGTGGTGACTTCACATTGATGTAGCTGATAAACTATGTTCGTCTGGATGTCATAACCACTCCACAAAGGTGGCCACATCAGCAACACTTTGTAGGTGAGAAAACTAAGCTTATAGACTAGGTAGTAGCACTAAAGAATCCTGTAGACTGATAGTGTTTATAATTGACAGTGTTTGGGAAAGATAGATAAGGAGGATAATGTACCGTCCGGAGGGCCATGGTAAATGGATTTAGAGTAATGCTCTGATTTTAAGTTTCTCATAGCGCTGTGTGGAGAAAGTTTTGCGAGCCCTCTAGCCTAGGCTGATTGGCATTTTTGCTACTGAACATCAACTTTGAGCTCTGGAGAAGTGGTGAGGACTAAGGCAAATCTTTATCATCTCGATCCTTTTATATCTTCTCATTTTGAAGAAAACCAATATTAATAGTTATTATAGTTATTATTCCTGAGGTCAACTGTTCCCAAAACCTGTTTTTAATCTTCAACTTATTGATTCTTAGATCAAGAAAGCTTTCACAGTGGAAAATACCAAACAGCCAAACACCTAACCAACTAAAAAAAAAAAAAAAAAAAAAAAAAAAAAAGCAAAGAAAAATAAGAAGAATATATTTGTTGACATTTGGGTCAAAATGATATCCTATAGTCTGGGAGAGGATCTTCACCATTACTACATCTGACAAAGGGTAGGCTAATATCCAAAATATATAAAGAACTCAACGTTTCTCCACATCTTCATGTGCTGTCATTTGAGTTTTTGAAGCTAGCCATTCTGATGGAATATCAGAGTTGTTTTGATTTGCATTTCCTTGATGACTAAGGACATTGAGCATTTCTTTAAGTGTTTCTCAGTCATTCAGTACTCCTTTGTTGAGAACTCTCTGTTTAGCTCTGAACCCCATTTCTTAATTGGGTTATTTGGATTGATGGTGTTTAATTTCTTGATTTCTTTATATATTTTAGATATTAGTCCTTTGTTAGATGTAGAGTTGGTGAAGATCACTTCCCAGTCTATGGGCTGTTTCTTTATTCTGTTGACAGTGTCTTCTGCCTTACCAAAGCTTTTAAGCCTCATTAGGTCCCATTTATTAATTGTTGATCTTATAGAGTTATGGGAGAATGGGGAGATAGAAGGACCCAGAAGGTCCTGGAACCCTACAAGAAGACCATCAAGGCTGGCAGATCTGGACTGAGGGGGTCCTGCACAAACTACTGTAATAACTAAGGACAATTCATGCAGTAAACCTAGATGCCCTATTGAGATCTAGCCAATGGTCAGTGCCTTCTCCACAGGTGTGTGGAGAGCGAAGACTGACTCTGACATGAACTCTGGTGCTGCCTATTTGACTACTTTCCCTTGGTGAGGAGGCCTGTTGACACTCAGAGGAAGGGTAAGCAGGCTATCAGGATGAGACCTAATAGAGAGTGATCATATGGTGGGGGAGGAGGTCCCCTTCTATCACAGGCCTAGGGGAAAGGATTAGGGTGAAAGCGGGAGGGAGGGGGAATCGGGAAGATACAAGTGAGGGGATAATATTCAACATGTAATCTGAATAAATTATTTAAATAAAAAGAAATGCTCAACATCCTTAGTCATCAGGGAAATGAAAATAAAAATTACTCTGAGATTCTATCTTACACTCATGAGAATGGCTAAGACCAAAACCTCAAGTGACAGTACATGTTAGTGAGGATGTGGAGAATAGGGAACACTCCTCCATTGTTAGTGGGAGTACAAGCTTGCACAAGCACTTTGGAACTCAATATGTCACTTTCTCAGAAAATTTGGAATAGTGCTACCTCAAGACCCAGCTACACCACTCCTGGACATATACCTGAGAGATGCTCTACCATAAAACAAGGACATTCGCTCAGCTATGTTTATAGTAGCTTTATTTGTAATAGTCAGACTGGAAACAACCTAGATGTCCCTCAACCAAAGAATGGATAAAGAAACTGTGGTACATTTACACAATGGACTATTACTCAGCTATTAAAAACAAGGAAATCTTGAATTTTGTAGGCAAATGGATGGAACTAGAAAAAATCCTTCTGAGTGAGATACCCCAGACACAGAAAGACACACATGGTATATACTCATTTATAAGAAAATATTAGCCCAGCATAGATGTCCTCTGAGAGTCTCCACTCAGCTGGGGATTGGGACACATGCTGGGACTCGCTGCTGTACTCCAGGTGAGAGTGGTATGGAAGAATGGAGGGATGGAAAGACCCAGAGGGTTCAGGAGCGCCACAAGGAGAACATCAAGGCTGATGGATCTAGACCCAGGAAGGCCTGCACAAACTGTTGTACCAACCAAGGACAATGCGTGCAGTAAACCTAGACCTCCTGTTCAGATATAACCTATAGACAGCTAATTCTCCCTGGTTGTGGGGAGAATGGTGACTGCCTTTGACATGAACTCTAGTGCCCCTGATTTGATCATTTGCTCTTGGTGGGGAGGCTGGCGGCACACCGAAGAAGGGGAAGCAGGCTATCAGGATGAGACTTGCAGCCTGGGGTGGTGGCAAACGCCTTTGATCCCAGTACTCCGGAGGCAGAGGCAGGTGGATCTCTGTGTGTTTGTGGCCAGCTGGTCTACAAAGTGATTCCAGGACAGCCAAGGCTACACAGAGAAACCTTGCCTAGAAAAAGCAAACAAAAAACAAAAACAAACAAACAAACAAACAAAAAGGATGAGACCTGATAGGCTGTGGTCATATCCCCTTCTGTCAGAGGTCTAGGGGAGAGGAATAAGGCAGAAGAAGGAGGGAGGGTGGGATGGGAAACACAAGTGAGGGGACAACATTTGCAGTGTAATCTGAATAAATTATAATAAATTAAAAGATGTAACATAGACATATGAGTGTTAGAAGGGTCTTAAACTCTTAAAATCATAATGCAGAAGGGGGCTCAACGTGAGCATGTATCAGTCAAACTCTTAAATCATAATACCGAAGGGGGGCTCAAAACGTGAGCATGTATCAGTCAAACTCTTAAAATCATAATGCAGAAGGGGGCTCAAACGTGAGCATGTATCAGTCACTCTGGAAGGCTTTTCAAATAGCATCTGAGCCCTACCCAGAATTAAAAATGAAAAAATAAAGAAAAAAAGAAAAAGAACTCAGTGTGTCTGGGATGGAATTTGACATCTTCATAATCGTGGGTGAAGGCTGGTGCTATTGAAGAGCCTATTGGTACCTTTTCCTTGACCATCAATCTGCCTCCCCTTAAAATAAAATGAATTATTCAAACATGCATATTTTAAAAGATCTGGGAGACTCTGTCAGCCACCCTCATGGGATTTGTTAATAGGAATTTCTGAAAATTACATCACCAATTATTTAATTAATGCTTGTTTTGGCAGCACATTTACTCAAGTTGGAACCACACAGGGAAGACTAGCATGGCCCTTGTGCAAGGATGACATGAAAATACTGTGAGCAATCCACAATTTGAGAAACCTTTTACACTATTAGCTGAAATGTAAAATGGTGCCATGTTATGAAAATCAGGATGAAGGTTCCTCAGAAAACCAAAGAGAATTGCCAAATGATCCAGCAAGCACACTTTGAGTATACACAGTAAATTTAAATCAGCATCTTGAAAGGGCATATGCATCCTCATGTTTGTTGCACCGTTATTCACAATAGTGGGAAGAGGGAAGTGACAGATGTCCATTGATGTATGGATGGATAGAAACAGAAATATTTCCTATATGCTTTGGACTATTACTCACCTTTTTAAAATATTTTACTTTTTAAATTTATACTGGTGTGTGTGTGTGTCTGTGTGTGTGTGTGTGTGTGTGTATACATCCAGGAAAGACAGAAGAGGGTCTCAGATTCCCCAAAGCTGCCATTACAGAGTTGTGAGCCACCAGATGTAGATACTAGAGACTGAACTCTGCTCTTCTGAATGAACAGTGAGCACTCTTACCCACCGAGGCATCCAGCCCCTATGTACTTAAAAAAAAAAAAAAGTATTGGTGATGAGTCCAATTTGAGGCTCTGTAATGTGACCTGCGAGTAAGGATATTTGAAAGCTCCTCAGATGGTAGTCAGGGCTGTCAGGCATTTCTGCGTCAGTGATTTGCAACTTGTGGGAAGTTGTAAAAATGTCTTTGAGCATCTTGTCAAACTTTTATATGCTCAGGAAGCTTTCCCCTCTCATTACTTTTGCTAAGTCTGATTGCCACTGTTTCCTCTCCTCTTACTAATTTGAGAACTATTGCATTAAATGATTCTTAATGACTTTCAGATAAAATACATATGTTTCTCAGTTTTAGAATGTTAGGTCCGTTGTCTGCTTAATGCATGTGATCAGAGTCTCTTTTTGAGCTTGGGGGAGACATCCTTACCTTTGGTCACCTATGTAGACAGAGCTCTCCTATCTTTTTTTCAGTCTACACATGAAACACAGAGCTGGGTTTAATATTAAACTATCCAAGTTTTACCACTTGGTTTGCACATTAAGTTTGACAGTGCATGAATCTTTTAGGGGATAATTTGAAGGACAAGGGGATACAGTTTCATTACAGATGAATATTTGTGTGGAGGGATTAGCTCCTGTCAAGGGTAGTTTACCCTGATTTTCTAAAATTTGATGTGTTGAAATTTAGGTGGACAACCCTGAGGAGTTAGCTGCAGTGTCAAGGTTTAGAAATCAGCTCTCCCAACGTCACTCATTGAGAGCCAGTTTAGATTTTTAGGAGATCAGAAATTTGGCAGCAGAAAAGACAAGGACTTGCCAACCTAATGCTGTTTAATATTAATTAAACTTAATATATCTCCGTATCTGTTTCTCAGATATTCCCAGGCGGAATACCAGAGAAGAAAAAAAAATCTATCACGACATATATATTTAAATTATATAATCATAAATTTATTCCAAATTATATATTCGTATGATGTAATATGTTATGATATATTCTAGAGTTCTGAATATTTCTATAGTGACTGAAGAACATGAACGGGTTTGCCAAGTCACTAATTTATATAACATTAGCTACCTGGGGAAAATCTACATGAAAAGCTTCTGATGCAGGTGTTACGCAAATCCAATTCTCAGTACCCAGAGAAAGCTAACACAGTGCTGTGTGGCCTGCACAGAAGGCATTTGGGAGTGGGAGAAATTAAAATTGGGAGAGGATTTTGCAAGGAGACATCATGGAGAACAGAATATCCAACTGAGAAGCATTTCCTGAGGTGGGGAGATGTGAAGGTACCCAGTAGCACTCAAAGGACAAGTGACATTCGGGCATCTTCCCTTTTTGAGAAGATGCTCATATCTGCCACCTGACATGGAACTACCATTGTCCTTCCTTATCTGAACAAGCATGCAGTATTACAGTGGGACAAGAATCATCAAGTTTATATTGAACACATCTACTTCTTTTAAACTTAGCATATCTAATATTTAGATGATGACATCATTAAACTCTATATGGAATTGAATTAGGGTTCTCCAAACAGGCTATAGAAGACCCTGGCACTGTTATTCATGTGGAAGATAAGATAGAGGAAGGCAATGGTAGTGCATCAGGGAATCTGGGCACTTGTTACTAAATAGTCAATAGATTTCATCTTTCATTACATACAAAATAAGGGAATTATATATTTAGAAACCAGGATTACTAATGGTTGTAGTGGAAAGTTTTGAAAATATTTGGTCTTCAGACTAGACAATAATTTTATAAAGTAAGCTCTAAGAATGTGGCTGCATAAGAATTGTGTGAGAGATGAGTTGATAGGATGGTTCAGTGAGTAAAATGGCTTGACATGCAAGCATAAACACTTCAGTTTGAATTCCAAGAACCCACATAAGAAGTTATTCATGCATGGAACCCCAGCAGAGAAGGATCCTGAGAGCTGGTTGGCCAGCCAGCATAGATGGAATTTATCGCTTCTAGTTTAGTGAGAGACTCTGTTTCAAGGCAAAAGACAGAGAACCATTGAGGAAGACTCCTGGTACCTGTGAACACAGCCGCAACTCATGTTTAACACACACACTTAACAAACAAGACAACAAAACACATGCATGCAGGGAGAGAGATAGAGATAGACAGATAGATAGATAGATAGATAGATAGATAGATAGATAGATAGAACATAAAATAAATCCAAACAAAATTAGGTAGGACAGATTGCTGAACCAATCAATATAGAATAACCAAGATTATATGAAGTATATCTACATAAAAACTAAAAACTAGACAAAACATACAATGAAATGATTTTCCAAACATTGAACATTGAGTAAAAAAGACAATGGTTCCTGAGAGATAAGCAAATGAGTTGAATCTTACAATCAAACCAGCACACTATGAAGATAGTGTTACTGCTGCCACCAATTTGTTGAGCTTTGTGTTCTCCAAAAATTGAGGGAATGGCCTTGAGAATCTAAGGAAGCCAAAGCAGCCAGGGTTTATAGGAGTAAATACTGGGTTAAAGAGAGCGGTACTGAAAAAGAACCCTCAGAACACAGATGCTGATGGTTCTATCTCTGGTGCTGGGCTAAGTTCTAATCAATGCATACTTGTGAAATAATGTGCAGATGTGAGGGACATGAAACTTCTAATGGTAAAACACCCCCCTGAAAAAAAAACTAGGAAAAAGGGAGAACTCTCAATGTGACGCAAGACAGCTATGAAAAAAATTATAGCTAGGTATAGGTGCAGGATTATTTGTTCTTAAGATCGGGACTAGCAAGCTACCAGGGCCACTTGTGTCCACTTCCAAGTGCTGAGCTCATAGGAACATACAATCATGACTGATATTTTACAGTCATACTGGAGATTTGAACTCAAGCTCTCATGATTGCACAGGAAGTATTTTTACACACTGGACCATCTACTCCTCATAAGAACACCAATTTCCTAATCTTCACAAACACATAGGTAGTGTTTACCAGCTTCTCTTTATTCATTATAAGGAATAAATGTATTTAAGTATTCCATAGAGGGCAAAGCCTATCCATCTCTAAAACTGATAGCATGGAAATAGTGACACATATTATATGATCTATCTATCATCTATCTATCTATCATCTATCTATCTATCTATCTATCTATCTATCTATCATCTGTCTTCTCTTCATCACCATCTATATGGCTGTCATATATCTCTGTCATATCTCTCTACATGTTATTTATCTTCCATTATTTATCTATATCTATCATCCTTCTCTCTCTCTATCAATCATCTATCTAGAACTTTATCTCACATGGATAA
This sequence comes from Acomys russatus, assembly GCF_903995435.1. NCBI lineage: Eukaryota > Metazoa > Chordata > Mammalia > Rodentia > Muridae > Acomys > Acomys russatus. The sequence continues at coordinate 23,638,576 of NC_067153.1, read as the reverse complement.
AATATATCATAGTGTATACTATGAGTTCTTTAAAAATGGAAAATTATGGAAATGTTACAAATTCTCAAGAACAAAGTGTGCCCAAGGAAGCTCATTTGTAGGGTGAAAGCCTGAAATCCTGAATTTGAGGTTGACTATTACTATCGGAGGGCAACATGTATGGAAGATGAAGACATAACACAAGTAACTAGCAATTAATTCTCATATCTTATGCTTTACATTACTCTCCTATTATCCCTGTGAGTACATGTTTATGTTTGCGTCGTATTGTGCATATGGAGGTCAGAGAACTCCTTTGTGGAGTCAGTTCTCTCCATATCTACATGGGCTCAGAGGTTTGCCAGGGAAGCACCTTTACCCACTGAGCCATCCTGCTGGCTCTGTACTTAATGTTCTTAATCAAGATTTGTAATGCAATTTATTTTAGTTTTGTATGTGTTTGGGAGAAAAATAAAAGCTTGTAAAAACGATGAAGTTTGAAGTGTAGCACTTATATTAAGAATTTATTATGTTAGTAAAAATTATACTTGAGTTTCAAGCCCTCCCTAAAAAAACCCAACACTATTCACAACAATGCTTTCTTTTACAATATAGAAGAGAAAAAAGTATTCCCTTATGTTGGGAATAATTTAAGCCATGCAATTTGTACCATTTCCAATATTGCCATGGTTACCTGGAGGCTCAGAACCAATTGTGAAGCACAGTTCTAACAACTCTAAAGTCTCCGTCAGTTTTGCATCTGATTTATCTTTCCTTCCATGCTCCTTGGTTTTTAAATTAACTTTCTAGTAAACTGCCCATTTACTTTTGAGAAGCGGAAGAAGGAAAAAAAATGCATACATACAGAATTTGGTTGGATATATATGTGTCAACGTGTTTACATATTTATTCATAAGATATTTATCTTCCGCATCCTGGCTTCATCTTTATTCACACTCATGAACAACTGAGGCAGAGTGTATGTAAGCCACACTTGACGCTGTAATTACCCAGCACTGCGGGAGCATCTGAGTCCAACTCAGCGTCATGTCTACCCTGATTCCATTGACTCTTATTCCATAGAAACTTCAACTTGCAAGAAAAATCCATCCTTTTTGGGCTAAGGAGGATGAAGCGATAGCTAATTAAATTCCTCATGGGCCTCCCCCCCGAAGCAGCAATACTAAATCCAGAGATAAGTTGTCTTGGCAACCACTTCGGCGACTGTTACCAGCTTGCTTTTTACCGCTTGTGAATAAAGATGTTTGAGAACGGGAATTGCCAGCTGAGGTCCGACTGTTTTCCCCCATCGCTCTTCCAAAGAAGCTGGGCACTAATTGATAATACAGTGCACTGCGCTTTTGTTTATGTGTGAATAATAAAGCCACGTGCACGGCTCAGCTTTTGGATGATTACATATATTATTCACGCTTTCAAAATGTAATAAAGACACATACTTAATATCAGTTTTCCAATTAAAGTTTATGACCAAGCTCAGTGATGGTTATAGTTTTTGGCAGAGGTTTTTAATTTTCTTCCAATGTATGCTTGAGATTTACAGAGCAGCTTCAAACCTAAGTATTAGCATGAAGGGAAAGGAGAAGTAGAAGTAGCACACGCGCAGAAAAGATGTCATAGCCATGCCCAACTCTTCCAGCCACGGGCGTGGCAAAAGGCTTGACAGTAGTGCCTCTAAAAAATAATTTCTTTTTAATAAAAGAAAAATTCTCTTTAAAGTCCAGGGCACTGGAGGATTGGCAAGTGAGTGAATTAGTTAACCATCTACTTTGGAGCTCCCTAATGTGCTGTGACGGCCTTTCGTTAACACTAAAATAAGCCACAGTAGCCATTTTTAACCAGGAAACAAGGCACGTCTCACCGAGGCTTCATGCTGGATTCCTTATAAAAACCCAGGCCATTAAACTATTATGTGGGCCTGAAGGGGCCTTAGATCCTTTGATTTAAAACCTTCTCTTTAAAGAAACAGATTCAGAAAAACTGTGGCTGTCCTATGATCAGGCTGTGTTCCTCAAACACCGCCAATGTAACAGGAAGCATCATGGCTGCTTTTCTCAACCAGGATATGGTAAAAATAGCTCTTTTGCAATAGTTTTTATTCGTTACGGAGATGAAAGAGTGTATTGTAAGACTATGGCCTCGTGTGCCATATAGACCTTTGCTTAAGTGTGGATTGCTTATGTTAAGAAGTCCCCATTCTTTTATAATCTTGGTTCTCACACAATTTTGGTGGGTCAGACAGTAGATATTTGTGTATAATGGAGAAATTCCAGAACCTAGAAAGTATAAACCTAACAAAGGGTTAAAAACTTCTTAGAAAGTCTAAAGACTCCATCAAGTAAAATTTAAAAAGTGAGCCTGAAGATCAGACAATACAGATAGACACCCACATACACACAGAGAGGCAGAGATGCACGGTGACAGAGAGAGAGAGAGATACGGAGGTACAGACAGAGAGGACTAGAATAGATTATATTCATTATGAGATTCCAATCAAGGAGCCAATAAAGATAATAGAAAATGTGTGATCAGTGATGGACTCAGCCATGAGAACTTCAGTACGTACAGTGTTTATCATCAACGGGTAATTCAGAATAAAGAACCAACAGAATTTGTTTTCATTGACTGCCAAGTAAAGAGGCTTGTCCTATCTAAATATGTTTATACGTTGTTCCTTTCTCATGTGGGCTTGTCATAAAAATTCCCCCAAAATAAAAATCATAACTGTTTTTTTAAAGAGAAGGCTGCAAAATATCAGAGTGCCCCCTTCTCCCCCCTCAGCCCCCATACAATACAATGTACTCAGTTCCTTTGGGAACCCACCACTTCTGAAGCATCAAATGGAATGCTTCTTTTAGAGTTACTCGTTTGTTAGGGCTCTGCAATACAAGTGTGATAGAATCAGTGTGCTCACTGACCAATATGATGGACATTAAGCTTCATATGTTTATAGGGCATTTGAAATCTGCCTAATCTGATAAGGCAGCTAGATTCCTAACGTCACTTAAATTTATTTTATTTTATTAATTTATTCAGATTACAACTCAATTGTCATCCCATCACTTGTATCCTCCCATTCCTCCCTCCCTCACGCTTTCACCCTATTCCCCTCCCCTAGGTCTATGACCAAGAGGGACCTCCTCCCCCACTATATGGTTATAGGCTATCAAGTCTCATCTTGGTAGCCTGCTTATTCTTTCCTTGAGTGCCACCAGGCCTCCCCACCAAGGGGAGGTGGTCAAATATGGGGCACCAGAGTTCATGTCAAAGTCAGTCCCTGCTCTACTTAAATTTAAATAGCCACACATGAGTAGAGTCTACTGTATGAGACAAGTTGACTGGCTATGTGGGGAGAAAGGAGCCTGTTTCTCTTACTTTTATCTTTTTGTTTCTACCGTCTCAACCCTGTTTCATGCTTCTCTCTGTGTGATAAAGTAACCAACCAAATAACACACTTTCAACCTTAAAAGAAAATACAGGTATGTGCCCTATAGTATAATCCATTTGGGCACAGTCTTAAATTAGGTAAAAATATTAGAATTTTAGAGTTGGGGTAGAGAAAACCATTTGTGTAAGGGAAGTCTGAGGTCTTCCCATGCCTCTCAGAGCACGCCTTCTCAGTCCTTCTGAGGCAGCTTAGGGCAGTCTTCAGTGAGCACCACCTGTGCCGCAGACACTGCTGCTTCTTTGATAAGCTGCAGTGTTGTGTACTCCCTTGAGGTTCCTCTTAGAAATTTTAGTGCTGGCATCTTTTAGGGCTTCAGGTTACGCTTGACTCAAAACAGGACCATGGGTTCTTCTTCTTCTTCTTCTTCTTTTTTTTTTCTCAGAGAATAATGTAGCCTTTACTCAATTTTGCATATCATACATAGAAGTGAAAAGAAGAGGTGTGGGAAAGCAAGAGCCCCACTGCATGTTTCACTGATAAGTCACTCATTACAGTTCCATTTGTACAGTTTTAAAAGGATCATAGTACAGAATTTGGAATCATATTTAAAAGTATTAACTTATAATTGAGAGATGAGAAAAATTGTGGCTAGGTCATGTGAGTGATGTCTCCATTAGGGAGTCACTGCGTGCCTACTATGTTAACAAATACTTCATTTTCTGTGGCCCTGATGTGTGGGTATTATAAACAAGTAGGGGAGAGGTTGCAATTTGTTTTTTTTGTTTTTTAGAGATTTTTTTTAATTAATTTATTCTTGTTACATCTCAATGGTTATCCCATCCCTTGTATCCTCCCATTCTTCCCTCCCTCCCATTTTCCCATTATTCCCCTCCCCTATGACTGTTCCTGAGAGGGATTACCTCCCCCTGTGTATGCTCATAGGGTATCAAGTCTCTTCTTGGCAACCTGCTGTCCTTCCTCTGACTGCCTTCACTTACCAGGAAACTGGGACAGAGGGGAGGACATCCTATTGGGACTCTAAATGAGAGAAGCATGGGAGAATAGCAAAGTAGAAGGATCCAGAGGGTCCTAGAAACCTACAAGTAGAACATTATGATAAGTAGATTTGGGCCCAGGGGTCCCGCTCAAACTAAGGCACCAGTGGTAAACTTTAAACCCCTACCCAGATCTAGCCAATGGTCAGAACATTCTCCACAGTTGAGTGGAGAGTGGGATATGACTTTCTCACGTACTCTGGTGCCTCACATTTGACTACGTCCCCTGGAAAGGGAAACCTGGTGGCACTCAGAGGATGGGTTCTTCTTTTACGCTTTGCTCACATGTTTCTAGTCTCCCTGTACCCCCGGTGTTCTGTCAACATGGATCTCAATCATAACAATAGTTTCTTTCAATATTTTTTAGAAAAATTAAAGAGATATTTCATACATATATAAGCTGAAATATGATTCTATGCAACTAGTACTCTCTTAATAACCATGATATTCAAAGTGGTGTAGAATCAAGTCAATCTTGCCTACCTGTTAGCATGTTGACAAGCTATGATTTTATTACTGCTATAATGTGGATAAGGGGAAGTCCGTTTACTCAGTGAATATTCCGGAGTTATCTGGTTCAGCCTTTGTCTTAGTAGCTTCTCTCTATTCACAGACTACAATGCTGAGGAGGTGAGATGCCATTGGGACTTGGAGATGAGGAGACAGGGCTTTGGGAGTTGTAGTAGATTCTGTAACATCTCACAGCTCGAGGCAGTGGAGTTGACACTGAAGCCAGGGTCTGTCCGGCCACAGTTGCAACTCTCACCACTTTCCACACAACTAAAACCCTGAAAAAGCAGGCTGATGTGAAGTGTGCAAGAACACTTCATATTTAACATCCAGATTCCTTATCAAGGAGCCAGAAGCTTTCACCACAGCAGATCGGCCAAGACTTGGAAATGAAGCTATTAGCTCCTGTCTTGGAGTAAAAGATTAATAGTATCATGGCCCATTTTCTTCATGGAGAAATAGCATCTATCATCCAATTATGTTTTATTGTGAAGTATGTAGAGATAGTGCCCGCTCATGTCCACCTGTGTTTGGTTACTGTAAGCACACATGCAAATCCTGACTTTTGTTCTTGAATTCTTTTCTTTAGGATGGAAGGAAACCTCATTTTCTGAAGATGTGTGTGTAAAAATTAAGCTTCAAACTTATTTTTCAGGTATTTATCAGGTGTTTTTGAGAGTCTTAGTGTAGAGCTGATCTGGCCTTAGACTCACAGTTCTCCTACCTTAGTCTTCTGGAAGCTATGACTACAGGTGCATACCACCATATTCATATCTTGCTTGCTATGCAGTCCACCACTTCTTCCCTCTCCTTCCTCTTATTCTCCTCACCCCTTTTTTTTTCTTCTTCTCTGACACAGTGTTTTATTAGGTAGCCTAGGTTGGCTTTGAACTCAGTATGTTGCTCAGGCTAGACTTGAACCTATAGAAATCTTCCTGTCTCAGTTTCCTGGGTAGTGGCTACGCTACTTTGACTAGGGCAACCAGGCCCTGCAACTGCAGTCTTCCCATATGGGAATTATATTGAGGATGGTGTGATGGATCTTATACTGCTTTCCTCAAGGACCTGAAGGTTTTAGGGATGGATTTGACAGAATCTATACTTTGTCTTTGAGTACACTATCTTTTCTTGACTTTTGTTTTTCTTCAGTGATAGATAACTCATCAACCTGATGTTCATGCCTGCCTCATGAGCTTCACTGTGAAACACTTGGAATATTCTTTTCCTTATAGAATATTCGCTTTTCTTAAATATCAGAAAAACACATCCCTGGGTTTTGCATATATTCTGAGAGAGATAGAGAAGCCTGTTTTATCTGCTGCAATTGTCGCTACAGAGTGGCCACAAGGTGGCAGCCTGAGGGCCCACATGGTGGTTGATTTTGCCTAGGGTGCTTAGTTATATGGAGACAACACAGGTCAAGTGTGTGCCACTAAGGAGTCTGCCAACCAACAGTGCAGGGAACCAGTTTTTCATGGTGTCTCAAGACACTAGCAACATCATCTTCCACTAGAGAGTTCAGGGCTCTTCAAAACGCTTAGCTCTATACAAGAAGATAAAACCCCATTTGGCTAGAGGAAACCAAAAAGGACTTGGAGTGGGGAAGGGGATTGAAGAGACTTTTCTATTATTCAAAGTCACTGGTTCTCAACCTTGAATATACATTAGAATGTCCTGGGGGAACTTTTAAATGACTCTCTGGGGGCAGTGTCCTAGAGATTAATTTTTAAAAGGACTCCAGGTGATTCTAAAGTGTGTTCAGGACTCAGAACCATCCATCCAGTTCTTCTCAATTTAGTCATTCATTTGCTTGGCCCTTACCACATACTTCCTCATGTCAGCTGTGAGCGAGGCAGTGGTGCTGGTGTAAAATGAGATTCTACAATGGTCCCTAAGACCTTGCAAGTAAGTTACTCAATTCAATGGGAGTCAATTCAGGAAACATTTATCAAGCTCCTAAGGCATGACAAGTTCTATTGTAAAAGCTAAGGAAGAAGAGACAATAGAAATTTCTATGGGCCAGCACTTGGATTCCAGTGTGTGGCATGTACAAGTCATTTTTATATGTGTGGGATATAGTATTTTTTGTTTTTTAAAATTTTAATAATTTATGAGATCACATAAAGTATTTCTTAAATTTATATATTCACTTTACAACAAGACCATAGCCCCTTCCCTTCTCTCATCATGGTCTCTCCCTCCCACCCTCTTCCCCTTGTGCTCCCTCCCCTTGTGCTCAGAAAAAGGGGAGAATCCCCTCCCTCAACCACCCTCCCCAGCTCATCAAGTAGCATCAGGACTGAACTCCTCCTCATCCACTGAGGCTAGGCAAGGCAGGCCAGGTAGGGGGAAGTGATTGAAAGCAGGCTATAGACAGAATGTGCTCAACTTACTAGGGGACCCACATGAAGATCAAGCTGCCCATCAGTTACATATGTGTAGGGGGCCTAGGTCCAGTCCATGCCTGCTCTTTGGTTGGTGCTTCTATCTCTGTAAGCCCCCATGGGTCTAGGTTACTTGATTCTGTTGGTCTTCTTTCAGTGCTCTTGTCCCCTCCAGGTCCTTCTATCTATATCCTGCCCCCTACTCTTCCACAGGACTCCCTGAGCTCCACCTAATGCTTGGCTGTGAGTCTCAGCATCTGATTTGATCAGCTTCTCAGAAGCCCTCTCAGAGAATGGTTAAGTTAGGCTCCTGTCTGTAAACATAGCGGAGTACGGTTAATGGTGTCAGGGGTTGGCTTTTTCCCATGGGGTGGCCTTCAGGTTGGGCCAGGCATTAGTTTGTCATTCCCTCAATCTCTACTCTAACTTTATCTCTGCACGTCTTGTATGCAGGGGAAATTTTAGCAGCTTTATTTATAATAGCCAGAAACTGGAAACAACCTAGATGCCCCTCAACTGAAGAATGGATCAAGAAACTGTGGTACATTTACACAATGGAATACTACTCAGCTATTAAAAACAAGGAAATCATGAAATTTTCAGGCAAATGGGTGGAATTAAAAAGGATCATCCTGAATGAGGTAACTCAGATCCAGAAAGAGACACATGTTATGTACTCACTTATAAGTGGATTTCAGCTATATATTACAGGGTAACTATGCTACAAATCACAGACGCAAAGATGCTAAGTAACAAGGAGGGCCCAAGGTAGACCCTTCTTGAATCTCACTCAGATGGGGAAATAGAATAAACAGTTGAAAAGGAAGTAGAGAGGGGACTGAGTAGGGAGGATGTGGGGAGGGAAATGAGGTGTGGGGATCAGATGTGGGGAGAGTAGGGATGGGAGGTTTGAGGGCCTGGAGAAAAAAGGGAAACTGAATGTGTGGGCATCAGTGAGACAAGGGGGTGACCTGTGACAGGGCAGGCTACAGGGAGAATATGGAGATGTCTCTAGCTGAGCCTCCTATCAGCAGAGGGACAGAACGCTGAGGAAGCCAACTTCTAGCCAGGCAGGACCTATACTAGTGGGATGGGAACACCAATCCACCTAGAAAACCTTCAAGATGCAGTTTTATTTGTACTTTACTTTGTAGTAGCTTTCCACGGTAATGCAAAGCATTTTTCTTACCCAGTAAGTTTGCAGGCTGATGGGCAACCAGCTCTCTTTACCTGAAGTTCCGAGAAGCAGCCTCCGTGGTGTGTGAAGAGAAGCAGAGTGACTCCTGATACTCGGGTCTGTGGGTTCTATAGTCAGTGTCTCTTCTCACTTAGGTATTAAGAACAGGGGGGAATGACCCATTTGATTTCAGAAGTGAAGCTGTTCGTCCCAGGATGTACTTCTTTCTCCTGAGCATTCTCTTTTTTGAAGAGTGACAGGATGATCATTTCTGTACACACATCTCCAAGAAACCCTCTTCATCCAGCCCAAGGTCTTTTCTGCTTCTGGATTTATGTACATTTGCCTTTTAAAACCACAATCCTCTACTCCCACCAAAATGCTAATCTACAACCCTGTGGATGCCTTTTGCCTTGAGAAGAAAACTGATAAACAACTCTATGGGCAGATGTGCTTGTTATCAGTTTCTGTCAGTCACAGAGAGGTTTAATTAGGGGACCAGAAATTAGTCCAAGCGTATATTAAGGAAGCCAGACAAGCCTCATTTTCAGAGGCCTTCATTCTGTCATCTACTAGAGTATGAAGCTAAATGCCATATTAATGGGGCTTGGTGAAGGGGTAGATAATGATGAGCATGTTTTAAGAACTAACTCTCTGGTTAATTATTATATTTTAATATAATAAATTATTTATTTTAAATATAATATATAATAAAAAATAAATATACATTATTATAATTTATTTACATTACTTCTCAATTGTAATCCCCCTGCTCTTACCTTCCTGTTCCCTCCCTCTTCTGCCCTATTCCCCTACCCTAGACCTCTGACCAGTGGGGTCCTCCTCCCCCACCGTGTGACTACAGTCTATCAGGTCTCATGTGAACAGCCTGTATCCTCTTCCTCTGTGTTCCCACAGGGCTTCTCCACCAAGGGGCAGTGATCAAATCATGGGTACCAGAGTTCATGTCATAGGTGGTCCCCTGCTCTCCCCTCCCCTTCTTCACGTGGAGAATGAGCTGTCCAGCCGCTACATCTGAACAGGGCATCTAGGTTCTTCGCAATGTCTTTGCTTGGTGCATCAGTTTGTGCAGTGCCCTCCTGGATCCAGATCTCCCAGCCTTGATAGTTTCCTTGTGGAGTTTCTGACATAGGTAAAGCGCCAAAATAGGAACCCTGTGTAGGGCAGCAAGCTCAAGGAGGTGTTCCAAGGTTCCTGCTTTCCTCCCTGACCCATGGTGTGTCTACTGCATAGGGGAGTCTGATATAGAGAATCTTAATTCAGACTGAGGACAGACTGATCCTTTCCCTGAAGGCATGTGCTGCTAGCATTGATCATATTTAGGCATCAGAGCCGCAGAATGAAGAACATCAACACCTTCAGATGCCCCCAGCGGTAGACCTCATCTGGGGGAGAAATGGCATAGACTTTTAAAGAGGATTGAGGAACTTTAGAGTTTTAGGCTGAAGTTTAAGGAACTTAGAAATGCAAATGGTAATGTGAGCTAACCTTCAAATAAGCAGACACCTACTCATGGAAGTGGAGTCAGACCAAGGCTGAAAGCAACAAAAGACACATTCAACTCACGCTGATATGGGAAACCATTAGCATGGCTGAGGACTGAAAGTTGCTGCCTCACAAACTTCCCATATTTAGAGTTGTTCAGGAAGACTACCTCAGGAGTATGGAATATGGATTCCTGAACTGGGCAATAAGTTATCTCAGATGAACATTCGTGAGATTATTTAGCCATTCTTAATACCCATCTCAATAAAGTATATTCTAGATTTGATTATTTTAGTACTTCTGACACTTTTTGTCAGATTGTCTCTGGTCAATGAACTTGGCTCGCTTAAACAGAGTAGAACAGAAGATTGATGTAGAAACTTATCCATGACTGTGTGACCAATGGGTGAGCAAAATTTTCAATAAGTCTTACCACATGACCATAAGTTTTAAATTTTATCTTTGTAATGTCAAATCAATTGTGTCCAGAAAGGAAGAAAAGTCCCACACAACCTGGCTCCATTCTTCCTCAACCTCATCTTGACCTGGACCCCTCATTGTTCACATCCAAATCATACTCAGATAGTGGAGGGTTTCCAAATACATATTTCTTCAAGATTTTAAGCCTCCATGAAAAGTATGTCAAGGAACTGGGTACTTCCATTCTCTACTGGAATCTCTTTCCATGTGACATGACTGCTTCTTGTTACTTCCCTTATTTCATCTGCAAAGGAAGCCATCCCTTGATTCCCTGCTACTCTCCTGTCCATATTGCTGCTGCAACACATTTCTCTCCCTTTCCCTTCCAGTAGGTGTTAATAATCCACAATGGTACACGTTTTTGAATTGACCTGTATTCAACTCCAGACCTTTTTCATTTCCTTCTAGGTAGATACTGTTAATAAGCCAGAGTTGATAACTGAGATATAACCTTTCTACTGTTCTCAATATGGCTATCCATCACTTAGGAGATGTTTTGCATTATATTTAAAGGACTTATGAAACCTTATTTAGTAAGGCCATAGTTACTATGAGAGAATTATTTAGTTTTTCTTTTTTTTTTATGTTTTTTTTTTTTTGAGACAGGGTTTCTCTGTGTAGCCTTGACTGTTCTGGACTCACTTTGTAGACGAGGCTGGCCTCGAACTCACAGCGATCCACCTGCCTCTGCCTCCCGAGTGCTGGGATTAAAGGCGTGTGCCACCATGCCCGGCTACCTCACTAGCATCAATAGGGGTAGACACTAGTCCTTCAATATACAATTAAAGTGAAGGACTTGGTTGAGAGAAGGGTAGGTGGAAGAGAAGCACTCCATGACTTCCAAGTGTACAGCCAAACTTACATCAGGGCACAGGGCATGGATTGGCAGAGTGGAGAGTGGAAAGAGGAAACAATCACCTATGCCCTTCTAGAAGATCGTTGGAACAACCTCACATGTTTCTCCTTTAAGAGATGATCTCTAATTCTTTAATGCAGGATATGGAGGTTCTCTGGAAGGCTATCACCTTTGGAGACTTTTCATTCCTATTTACACAGTTTCATAATAGCTGCCCAATTCGTGGGAAGCACATGCCTAGCTCATCTCACTGCCTTGGCATAGATATCTATCTTTTCACTTTAAAATGCCCACTTCCCATGAGAGCTCTTTATAACTCTCTGCACTCCAGATATCTCATGCATTTGCCACTAGGGAACCCTGTCAGTGTCCACAACCTCCTTCCTTTTGTCCATCCACATCTTCTAAGTCACACTGTTTCTTTCTCCAGGCAGGGAGCTTGCTTTTGAGAAACTTGTCCTTGGCAAGTTTCTGCTTTCAGGCTCCCAGCACTTCAGGAGTCTTCAATGTGAAGCAGATCTACTGGGTGACTGAGCAGACAAGAGTCTACCATCCACAGCCTATTTGGTTTTGGAAGGATGCTGGATGCTAATCGGCTTTCTTGCTTTAAAAAAGAATATCTTAAATGGCTATACTTGCCTCATATGATTTGGAGATGGTTACATGCTGTTCCTTTAGCAAACAGGGACTTATAAAAAGTTTTTGAATAATTTCATAAAAGGATCCAAAGCATTATGAGTCTAAAGATAAAAATGGGACTGAGTCATCTTACTCAGTAGGAAATAGTTTTTAAGCAGGCCTTTGGTACAGAGGAGGCCAGGTAGAGCAAAAATGGAAAAAGTGACATTTGCCCATGCTTGAGATGATATCTGGCATAGTGTGGCTATACATTGGGGTGTGGTCATAAAGTGTATAGTAGAAAATAAGGTGAGAGAGACATGCAGGGTTCCACCTCAGGATTTGGGAGCAGGTAAGATGGAAGGTTTGTCATACAGTTAGCTTTTTCTCTCTGAGGAGGATAGAAGAAGCACCAAGCAGAGTCATTCATTGAGTCACCAAGCAGAGTCATTCATTGAGTTCTGGGCCAACTGCATCAATGGCATGTGTTCCTGGGAGTTTGGAAATGCGCTGGATAATTCTTCCTTGGAATAGGATCTGTGATCCAGAGGTGACTCACCTTGGACCTTTGCTAACAGTCAGTGCACCATTTGAAATCCCTGCTTTAGCCATTTTCTTAGTTACCAAGTCTTTGGAAGCTCAAGAGTCAGTTCTAAGAGAAGTTCTCTTGTCCAGAGGTGGAGAACTGAGCAGGAGCTAGGCCAATGGTGAGGACTAAGTACAAAACTCTGGCATAGTTGATTAGAATTCACAAATGTGGGCAGGACCAGGGGACCAGAGGAGATTCAGTGATTGACAGATCAGGTAGGGAGCTGGGGTGATGGCTTAGCACAAGTATCAAGATCTGAGTCTGAGTCTCATTATTCATGAAAAGACCTAGTTGTAGGGGCATGCGACTAAAACCTCAACACTGGACAGCCTGAGAGATCCCTGGGCTCCTTGCTGCCTATACAGAATTCTAGGCCAAGTGAGAAATGCTCTCTCAAGAACAAGGTGGACAACAGCTGAGAACTGAGAGCTCAAGTTGACCTCTGGCCTCAATATATGTATGTACAAATACCCCTGCACACACATAAACACACACACACACACACACACACGCACACACACACACACTTTTACATACAAAACAGGTGGAGTACGAGGTGCTGAATACCAGGTCTCAGAGCCCTAGTTTCCACCTCTGCATCAGATGTTTGCCTCAGAATAACTGACAGGAAGAAGGACTTTGGAGCTACTGAGCAGCAACAGCCACTTTGTGAAGCCTCTTGTCTGCAGAAGCATTTGAGAATGGTTGTCAGTCAATGAAAGAAGACTTACAATTTGTACATTACTGAAGAGTTTAGTACAAATGAGCTTTAATGTTTAGAAAATAAAAGTATGTTTTCTTGCAACTTCTCGCATCTATATAATACTTCCCTCACTCTTCTTGCATTGTGTAAGCCAAAGTATACTATTACCTCATCTGAGGGCTCTACGTTTGTTTATGAGTAAGTCTCTGGCCCATGGGATATCGCCTTCCACAGAGCAGGCACACAATAAATGTTTGTTGAGTTGGATTTATGAGCTCCCAATTTTATTAGTTGTATGTCTCAAAAATGGACTGAGTCCTTTCATTGTACAAGGTATGCCTACCCGAAAGCTACATTTGCCAAATTCTTGTAATTAGTCAGGAAGCAGGCTGAATTCCTTTTCTGACAAAGCCATGTAACCTTTATGACCAACTTATTAAAAAGACCGAACAGTGCCTTAGCAGCATTTTTATTTTTATGGAAAATGGAGGCACACAGAAACCAAGCAATGCTCTCATGGTTTAACATTGAAAGCAGAGAAAGTAGAGAATGTGGGGTTTGCTTATATGTTTGTTTGCGTCTTTGAGGCAGAGTCTCATTAGGTAGCCTAGAGTGAAACTCTCTACATAGTCTAGGCTGATCCCAAACTTTATCTTCATGCCTCTTGAGTACTGGGATTACAGGTGTGTTCCATCACACAAGGTTGATGATATAGGGTTTAAGTTTAGGTTGTGTCACTGCGGAGCCACCAAAGTTAGTTAACTCAGTATCCCTTGAGTGAAGGAGTGACCATTAGCAATAATTCATAGGGTTGCATAAGTTTAAAACATAGCTAAGAATTCCTGAATGCTTTTCATGTGACAGGAAAACATTAAGTATGTAAATATTTTTAATCTCGTTTAATCCTTGTCTCGCCTCACAGCATAGGTACTATTATTGTGCATGTCCTGGTGGTGAGGAAGGAATGGACCTTTGAAACTAGGTCAGCAGCTCATCAAGCTGACCACCCCATGGTACATGAGCATCCTCCATGCCTTGTGATACCGCAGGAACAAATAATGACTCCCCCTCACTCATTGCACATGCTGCTCTAAGAAAACTGTATGTGGATGTGACTTGGAACTGGTTGTCACAAAACACTGTGTTTGTCTAGAAATATCTTGAAATGTCTTTTATTCTAGTCCATTGGGTGAAGATTGTCTAAGGGCTTAAGGGGAAGTTAGAGGTGACAAAGACATTCGTCCTTAGGTAGCATGATGGGAAGACTGACACATCGTGTTTGCATAGGGATGAGGTGAGGTCTTGGTTTACCGTGCAGCTTACTATGGGGACTTGGACATGTCACTCGCACTTCCAATGCCCATGATCCAGTTGTATTTATAAAATTGGATGGTAATTATCTTGCCACAGCAATATTATATAAGGATGGATAAATGTGACACACATAAAGTCTTTTTAAAAAAATTTTTTATTAATTTATTCTTGTTACATCTCAATGGTTATCCCATCCCTTGTATCCTCCCATTCTTCCCTCCCTCCCATTTTCCCCTTATTCCCCTCCCCTATGACTGTTCCTGAGGGGGATTACCTTCCCCTGTATATGCTCATAGAGTATCAAGTCTCTTCTCGGTAACCTGCTGTCCTTCCTCTGAGTGCCACCAAGTCTCCCCCTCCAGGCGACATGGTCAAATAAACTGGGACAGAGGGGAGGACATCCTATTGGGACTCTAGATGAGAAAAGCATGGGAGAATAGCAAAGTAGAAGGATCCAGAGGGTCCATCTTGAACAAAATTTAGTGCTTTGAAAGCTATATGTTGCTGATATGAAGATTAAAATGGAAGTTCTTAGCACTTTAGGTGCATGGAAAGCACGCAAGTGTGTGCCATAACAGTAAAATAACAAAATACAGGGTACTTTGACAATGGCTAGTTAGTTACTCTATGGACATTTTTAGGGGGAAATAGCAATCACGTGATGAAAATCCTTAGCAGTCAAGCAGTCATCATCAAAGGCCCTTTACTGACATATGCTAATTAATCTCTTGTGAAACACACCTCAGAGGCAGAACTAGTCTCCATTTGAGAGAAAAAGTAAGAGAAACCAAAGCATGTCATGGAAAACATATTTCTGTTCAGTATCACCAACAGTTTGGCACTCTGCTTACAAGCATCCAGGAGGATCTGCAGACAGTGAAGGCAGAGTGTTTTCTTGATGACTGACTTGCAGTCAGTACAGTAAATGTTTGGCTCCTCCTAGCCTCCAACCTTACATTCAGCTGTCCTGGAGAATTCCTCCATTGAGTTACTGCCCCAGGCATTCACACACTCCTGGATTTCTCAGCCCTTGTTCTTATATCCAGTGAGAGTATTTTGACTTCAAACATACAAAATCAAAAGAAAAGCAGAGTAAGCCATGCCTCCTTCTGTAAAACCAAGTTCACTTATGTTAAAATGTGCTTCAGTCTAACTATTAAATCAAGAATTACTTCAGGAGTATGACTGATATTTTTTTGTTAAGTAAAAATATAAAAGAAAAGTGAATTACATCTTATATGACCTAATTTAATCTACATGAAAGTCTAAGACAAAATCTCATTTGCCTATAATGCATTCTTTAACAGTGACCTCTAGGGTCAACACCAGTTCAAATGATGTATTTTGTCCATTCTTTGTTTTAATTTTTGAAAGTGGGGGCATTTTCTTTTTTATCTATTGCAAGTTGAATAATTAACAAAGTAAATATGGCTTTGGGTGGTGAGCCTGCCAACACAGGAGTCACTTAGACATTTTAATTAAGAGCAGTACTGTTGTACTTTATGTGAGAGTTTATTTTCCTACCCAAGTACTCTGAGAACTGTGGACTGTGGCTCATGAATCCATGTGTATGTTCATGTTGGCCTGCAGGTAGTATGTGGACACTTTTCATGTGTACTTTTCATGATGAGTGTATGAACAAAACATGAAGAAAAAAACCAAGACCTCTTTTAGCTAGGTTTAGTTTTGTGTATTTGTGTGTGTGTGTGTGTGTGTGTGTGTGTGTGTGTGTGTATGTGTGTGTGTGTGTGCGCGCGCACATGTGAGTGCATGTAGGTATACTTGCAGAGGTCACTATCTGGAGCCTTCTTTTGTTACGGTCCATTTATTGAGACAGGGTCTCTCACTATATTGGCATACTTGGTTGCACTGGTAGGCCATTCAGTTCCTGGGATCTATGTCTGTGCTCCCTTCAAAATTTGGGGGGTTATCTATGTGAGTCCCTCCAAATGGCTTTTATTAGGACTGGGAGACCAAATTCAGGTCCTCGTGTTTCCACAGTAAGCATGTTGCCCACTCATCCATCTCCACAGCCCGAGCTTAGCTTTCTTGAAGAAAAAAAAAGCTGACTAACATCCCCATTTTCTTACTCTAATCTAGACATTTGCGTTAGCTTGAATCACACATCATATGTTAAGTGTCTGCTACACTGTTAGCTATTGACCTAATGTATTTCATGCTTTCTTTAATCTACAGCAAGTCAGCGAGGCCTTTCATAAATTACAAAATGAAGGCACAGAGCGGTTAAATAACATGTCTAGGGCCATGCAGTTATTAATAAAGAAAGAAAAGACTCAGACTCAAATCTGCCAGATTCAAGTCTGAGCCCTTTCTACTTTGTCTCTTTGATAGAATTTCTGAACTTTCTATTCTGAAGTGAGTCTTGTCACCCAAATGCCAACTTGTGCCTTTGCTAAGAAGTCTCAGAAGATCACGTGTCCAAATGCATGTTGCCTCTTGGACTTTGGTATGACGCTCTATAGCTTCTCTTAGGCTTAATTTTATTTTATCTGTGCTCCAGAGGTAGGGAGGGCAATGTGATGTGGACCGGAAGCATGGGGTTTCGGGGATAACTAGGTGTAGCTCTCACTCTGCCTTGTCCATCATGTACAAAATTTAGTGCTTTGAAAGCTATATGCTGCTGATATGAAGATTAAAATGGAGAAGACATAGGAAGTTCTTAGCACTTTAGGTGCATGGAAAGCACACAAGTGCTTGCCATTTGCTCGGGTAGACAAGAAGAGAAGGAATGAATCAATAAATGACTGTGACCTTTGCTCATGTGGATGGCCATTTCCCCAAGTTATTATTACCCAGACCTGTGCACACTATCCGTTCAGCAAGTAGTAAATAATACATTGAACTTTAAGGCTGCTGAATGCTAAATATATGTAGTTGTTTCCCAGGCAACCTTCTCATGGAAAAAGCATACTACATTATGTTCTTATGGAATACTCAACTTTTTACATCCATTGCTGTTAAGGCTATAAAACACTGATGTTAATAATCATAAAATGCAGGGTTCTATTGTGGTGTAACTTTCCTCATCCCATCACATGGGTAGAGTCAGGATGGTGCAGTAAAAGACAAAGGGGATGGGTTAGACTTGAAATCACGGTATGCTTATTAGAATTCCAACTCAACCTTGTTCAACTATCTGTGTGACACTTGGATCTCTGA
This sequence comes from Acomys russatus, assembly GCF_903995435.1. Lineage (NCBI taxonomy): Eukaryota > Metazoa > Chordata > Mammalia > Rodentia > Muridae > Acomys > Acomys russatus. The sequence goes on along the minus strand of NC_067153.1, from coordinate 23,620,819 downwards.
AGACCTATCCAATATAATAATGACCACAATGCTAGGAAAAAGACCCAGAACTGGGGATGATCTTATAGAAAGATTACAGTGGGGTTGGGTGGTATTTCAGGAAAAGCATTTGCCCCACAGTGAAAAGTGGCTTCAAGAAGCTGGAGTTGATGCTGCTGTCATTTAAAGTGCTGGGATGGTTCACTCACACTGTCTTTTATTGAATAAATAATCCAACATTGAACTGCTATGGATTGTCTCTAAGACAAGGATGGAGTGCTTGGCAAGCCAAGAATGCAAAGTGATTAATGGAGAAGTGCTTAACTGCCAGATGACACACCTTTCTGAGTTGTAGGAAGGGATTTGAGGTGAACTCTCCACAATGACAGTGAAAGGAAATGTGACCTCTTGTACCTGCATCATGATTTTCCCCCCTTCAGAGACTAATATTATCATCTCAATTTTACTACTGGCAAAACCCAAGAATTTCTGGGTAAACTAAGTTTCTCAACTGACAAGCCACTTATAAGGCCCCACTTTAAACCATAAAAGCTAATGCATATTTTTTAGGACTCGGTATTTGCCTACTTGGATAGCAAATTAAAAACTTACCAATGACTTGCTGAATTGTCTGGTACTCAACAGCTTGCTAAAACCTCAGAAGATGAAAGACCCCCCTTCTCTCTCTCTCTCTCTCTCTCTCTCCTCTCTCT